>NC_088699.1:22080000-22711429 GCF_028017835.1 Emys orbicularis
GTCTCCCTTTATTTATCAAGCTGTTCTCTCTTTGCCCCCTTCCTCTTTTCTCTTCCCCCTTTTTTAAGCTCCCATTTTAATAATGTGCAGAAAACTTCAAACAGAGGCAAAGCCACGGGGAGGAAGGAGCTGCTGTTGGATGGAGGCTGTGAGACCCTCTGACCTCCCACGAGCTGGAAATAATACCCCGCGAAGGGAAGCTTTATACTGGAACCTGAATTGCGTCTCTTGCTTTCCTCTCTGATGTTGTTTGAATGTTGGCAGCGCCAGGGGAGGAAAGCGAACGTCCGTCTCACGGATCTGTGATTGAACGGCAGTTATTACTAAATCAGAGCCACTCCACAGACACTCATGTACAAGTGGAGCGTCTGAACCCTTTGTGTGCCTGGCGGTGGAGGCAAAGTCATGTGCTCGCAGATGAGCTGCACGGGGAGGAGGGCAGGAGAGGGAGGGGCAGAGCTTTTCGGGGACAGCGCTGGCTCAACCTGCACAGGTGAGATGAGGGGGCCACCAGTTTGGAGGACAGTCTTGGGAGATCTGCAGACACATGTTGCTCCGAGCTCTGCTAGCATTGTCTGATCAGAGGCCTGGTTAAGAACATAGGAACGACCATGCTGGGTCAGACCAATAGTCCATCTAACACAGTATCCTGTCTACCGACAGTGAGATGCTTCAGGAGGAGATGCTTCAGGAGGAATGAACACAACCGGGCAATTTACTGAGTGATCCATCCCCTGTGTCGGAGAAAAACACCTCTGCTTTGCTTCCACACCTGTCATCCAGGCCCAGCTTCTGGCAGTCAGGGGTTTAGGGACACCCACAGCATGGGGTTGCGTCCCTGACCGTCATGCCTAATGATGCTCCCATCCTCCAGGAACTTCTTTAATTCTTTTTTTAGCTCACTTATATTTCTGATTGAGTGCCACAGGTTGACTGTGCGTTGTGCGAAGAAATACTTCCTTATGTTTGTTTTAAACCTGCTGCCTATCAATTTCATTGGGTGACCCCAGGTTCTTGTTTACTTTCTCCACACTATTCATGATTGTATAGACATCTGTTATATCCCCCCTTAGTCGTCTCTTTTCCAAGCTGAACAGTCCCAGTCTTTTTAATCTCTCCTCATACGGAAACTGTTCCATAACCCTAATAATTTCTGTTGCCTTTCTCTGTACCTTTTCCAATTCTAATATAGCTTTTTTGAGATGGGGCAACCAGAACTGCACGCAGTATTCAAGGTGTGGGCAAAACATGGATGTATATATATAAAACATGGCATTATGATATTTTCTGTCTTATTATCTATCCCTTTCCTAATGGTTCCTAACAAAACGTTAGATTTTTTGACTGCCGTTGAACACTGAGCGGATGTTTTCAGAGAATTATCCATGATGACTCTAAGATCTCTTTCTTGAGTGGTAACAGATTTAGATTTAGATCCCACATTTTGCATGTAAAGTTGGGATTATGTTTTCCAATGTGCATTACTTTGCATTTATCAACACTGAATTTCTTATCCCATTTTGTCACCAGTTTGTCTCCCCCAGTTTGATGAGTTCCCTTTGTAGCTCTTCGCCGTCTGCTTTGGACTTAACTATCTTGAGTAATTTTGTATCATCTGCAAACTTTACCATCTCACTGTTCACCCCTTTTTCCAGATCACTAATGAATATGTTGAACTGCACTGGTTCCAGTACAGATCCTTGGGGCTCCCTGTTGTTGATCTCTCTCCACTATGAAAATGGAATGTTTATTCCTACCCTTTGTTTCCTATCTTTTAACCAGTTACCGATCCATGAGAGGACCTTCCCTCTTATCCCGTGACAGCTTCCTTTGCTTAAGAACCTTTGGTGTTGGACCTTGTCAGAGGCTTTCTGCAGGTCCAACTCCACTCTATCCACTGGATCCCCTCTCTCCACATGCTTGTTGAAACTCTCAAAGAGCTCTAACAGGTTGGCAGAGGGGAAATTAATGTCTTTACACAAGGGACCTGACAGGCCTCCTGCAGGTTTGATAATGTGTGGGGGGAAAGTGGGGTAAGCCCCCTCCCTGCCCCACTCCATTTCTGCCCAGTCAAACCTTGGGAGTAACAGAGAATCTGGCCCCCGTTCCCAGGTTTTCAGCCATTTATTTACCTGTGGTTTAATTGCGAGACTTGGGGGCGAGGGTCAGCAAGGCACCCTCATTCCCACCACCAGCCTTGGCCCTTCATCCCGGCCATTCCCCACCCAACTGGAGAAATCTGGAGATGGCTACTTCAAACGATGGGCGGAGAGGATCGCTCAAGGCCAATGCAAGGGTCTGCCTCCCACTGGGCCCAGCGCTGTAGCCGCTCTCAGTGTGGAATTTCCACTGACCTCCGTGGGATTCCTGTGTTTGGGGTGACTGGTCACCACAGTGCCCCCTGGGGGTGAGTTTGCGCCCAGATCTACAGAGGATCGATCTCTCTGTCTGTCAGGAGTCAACACTTGGGTTGATGGATTGTGTGGCTGCAAGGGAAAAATCCAGCCCGCCCTATGCTGGAGGAAGGAGGCTCACGGCCGCAGCTGGTTGGAGAATTCAGTTGCCATCTGTAGGGTTCCCCACTGAACAGCGCTGCAAGAGACACCCCCTTCCAGCAGCGCAGCTGGGAGTTTAAGGCTTCACGATTGCACATGGGCCAGTGCCCGGAGAGACACGAAACAAAGAGGGAGAGAAAATCTTTATCCATATTCGAATGGCAGCAATTAAGAGGCCGTTAATGCACCAAAAGTGGTGAGGAGAGAGTGTGTAAACCAGGGGACCATTTATTCCGTTTCAAGGATGAATGGAGTCAGCCCAGAGCCGCGGCAGAGTGGGGCTCTCCCATATCACACCAGTTTGGGACAGGCCTCCTGGATGGGGGCCGGTGGTCAGGTGGGAGGTGAACAATGTTCCTAGGACACTGTTGTCCCTTTCTATCTATCTATCTATCTATCTATCTATCTATCTATCTATCTATCTATCTATCTATCTATCTATCCCCATCCACCCCATCCATCTATCTATCTATCTATCAATCTATCTCCACACATCCCATCTATCTATCTATCTATCTATCTATCTATCTATCTATCTATCTATCTATCTATCTATCCCCATCCACCCCATCTATCTATCTATCTATCTATCTATCTATCTATCTATCTATCTATCTATCTATCTCCACACATCCCATCTATCTATCTATCTATCTATCTATCTATCTATCTATCTATCTATCTATCTATCCCCATCCACCCCATCCACCCCATCTATCTATCTATCTATCTATCTATCTCCACACATCCCATCTATCTATCTATCTATCTATCTATCTATCTATCTATCTATCTATCCCCATCCACCCCATCCACCCCATCTATCTATCTATCTATCTATCTATCTATCTATCTATCTATCTATCTATCTATCTATCTATCCTTAGTGGCTGTAGGTGGCGGGCAGCAGAAGCAGGATGGTGGGAAGGGGTTTTTCCCTCTGTGTTAGGAGGACTTTTCCATCCTCTACAAACACACACAAACAAGAGACTCAACCACAAGCCCTGGAGACAGCTGCCATTTTGCATCTTGCCTGAGGCCACCAGATCGTGCGGCAGTTCTCGTTATTCCTTACAAGCTAACGCCGGGTGAAGGAACAAGAGCCAGCCCCCGGGGTGCCTATGCCCACACCTCCTGTTTCTTGTCATTCCTGTTGTAGCAGGGCAGCGTGTCGCTTTAATCCGGTCTCTTGCGGCTCATGGAAAATGAAATGGACGACTCAGATGGTTCTGCTCCTTTCTGCTCGGGGGAGGCTATGCTGAAGCAGAGCTGCTACTTGGAGGTGAAAGGGATGGGAAGGAAATGGGACCCAGTGTGCGGAGTCAGGATTTTCCCACAATGCAATTCTCTCGGAAGGCGTGGATCTCACTTACACCACTTGACACCAGTATAACTCCACTGATTTCAATGAGCTCCTCCTTACACCAGTGTGAGATCAGAGTGAGACCCAGAGTCTAGGGCAAAGGGCTTCAGTAGCTTCCTCTCACATGGTAGAAATCTGCTATAGCCTGGCACAACCCAGGGGGTAAGCAACGCAATGGTATGTGGGTCACACCTGCATCTCCTTCAAAGGAAGCCCAGCATTGCTCTGAGCAGGGAGTGGACCCCCCCTGCTCCCCTCCAAGTCTGATTCACTTTGTAGGAGGAAAGGACTGGGAGGTGGAGGCCATGGCCACATTGTTCAAACAGCCAGTCTCATCGGCAGGCCCAAGGGCACGGACTTGGAGAGGGAGTTCTCCAGTGGCCAGAGGTGGGGCACTAGCTGGGGAGGGCTCTGAGTTACTCAGAGAATTTTTCCCAGGTGTCTGGCTGGTGGCTCTCGCCCACATGCTCGAGGTGGGGGTCGCCTTCCTCTGCAGCCTGGGGAACGGGTCACTTGCTGGTTTGAACTACAGTAACTGGTGGAGTCTCTGTACCTTGAAATCTTTAAGTCAAGTTTTGAGGACCTCAGTAATTCAGCCGGAGGTGTTGGACCTACTACGGGAGTGGGTGGGCGAGGTTTTGAAGCCTGCGATGTGTAGGAGATCAGACTAGATTATTGTGATGGTCCCTTCTGGCCTTGGAGTCTATGAGATGTGTGTTCCGTGGCCTTCTATGGTATCTAGCTAGCTAGGTACTTAGGCTGGGGGTTTCAAAGACGCCTAAGGGAGGTAGGTGCCCAGCTCCCGGTGAATGTCTATGCTCATCACCTTCGTGGCATAGGAATGTCTAGACTGAATCAGATCCAAGGTCCATCTAATCCAGCAACCTGACAGCAGCCTGTCCCAGAAGAAGGTGCAGCGCCCCACAGTGGAAGATGGGGAATAATCTACCCCCTATGAAAGTCCCATCCTCATCTCTAACAGACCTCGGCTGCAGCCCTGGTGCACAAGATTTAATATCTCTCCCTTATGTTTGTTCTCGTTAACCATTATGACTCTGGCTATTCTTGTGATCCATATAAATGTCAGTCCCTCTTGACTCTTGACAACTTCCTGTGGCAATGAGTGTCACAGTCTAATTATAGGTTGTCTGAAAAAGTCTTTTGTCTGGACAGCTCTGTCCACCTCACCTGGAAGCTCATGGTGCTTCTGTGGGTAACTCTCCCCGCAGCGCCCTGCACACATGTTGCTTAGCTCCCCGACTCCATTGCTCCACATCATCTTCCTGCCCTGACGCTTCAGATGCTTCCCCACTGCACAGGCTGGTCCTCTCCCTCCTTGGAGAGGAGACAACCCCCGAAGGAAGCAGACAGATCCTCACTGGGAACCTTTTCTCCAGCTCAGCAGTACTCGGCCGCCCTCCACAGGAGCTGGCGCCATCTAGCCACGGTCTGGTTGGAGCCTTTTGATGTCATGAGAGAGTATATATAACCTTTCTGTTAATCTCTCTCTCTCTCTCCCTCTCTATCTGCTAATTAAATATTTATGTTAGTTAAATATTCATAGAACATTTTGGCTCAGTTTTTATCTGTCTACCAGTGTATGTGAGACCTTTGATTTGTTATTTTTCTGGCTAGCTGAGGTCCCTGCACCCGCCAGAGGTGTTGACTTTATATTTTTTATTAGTATCTGTTCAACTGTTGGTTTTAAAACCAAATCCACCTTCCTACTTTTATATTTGTAATCTCCACTCTCCCCCGCTCTATGCAACGCCCGACGTTTCATGTCTGATCCACTGCAGCAGTCGAATACTGCTGAAGGTTGCAGATTCTGAGGAGAGATGCGCTCCATCTCTTTGATGTTGATTGTCATCCAGGAATATTGAATATCGGAGAGATCTGCCATTGGCAATCCACGCAGCGCTTCACGGTCTCGGTGCTGGTGGTGGCTGCGGACAGACTGAGAGAAGCCCAGGATATTTGTGCTAGGATAGCACTCAGAGAAGGGCACAAGGGGCTGCCTGGTCATGTGGCTGGGGCACAGAGAGGGAACTGATCGGTACATGGGAGCTAAGTCACGTAGGGACTTGAAGCTGAGGAGAAAGTGTTTAAGCTAGTTGCAGAAGATAAGGGGCAGCTGGTGATGGGGTGGGAAGATAGGGGCTGGGCCAGGGCAGAGCAGCGGTCAAAGTGGGCGATTGGAACTGATGGAAGCATCTTTTCATACCAGCAAGCTCAGGTACCTACATGTAAGGCTGCTGTCCTGGGGGAAGTGGCTTCAGCTCATAGAATCAGTGAGGTTCTGGCTCAAGTGACTGAGGTAGCGGCACTAAATTCTCCTTGGAGAAGGTGTCGCTGTGGACGCATCCAACCGCCCTTCCTAAAGTGGTGACAGGGTTCCCCATTGGTGAGTCAGTCACCCCTCCAGCATTTCTCACAGCCCTGAACACACAGTGCATGAGGTCCTTCTCCTCTATGATCCCGGAAAGACCTGGAGCTTCCACCCCTAGGGGACTACAGCCCTTGGGAGTTCCACGGCTTTTGGTTCCATGGGACGGCCACTCAATGGGTCTGCTCCCTCTAAGAGAACCATGCCTCAGGCCTGTCGCTTGACAGTCAGGTCAAGGTTTATTACACGCGAGGTACGTCTGCGGCACTCCTCCACTCTGCTTCCATCCGAGAGATTCCTAAAGCAAACGCCTGCGGCAAGATTGCAGACTCAGAATAGCCCCATGAACTTCAAAGGGCATTTCTCCAGCCGTGCAACGGTGCAACTGAGCCGCACAGGGCTGTGTTCGCCTCGCGGCACATACTCCAAGCACCATCACGTAGAACTGACCTCTGGCAGGAGCCAGGGTTAGATGTCAGTGTTACAGAACCTCTGCTTGGAGCATGGGGTCCCAAAATCTCCTGCCCCATGCTTCTTTTATTTTAGTTATAAAGAGGTCTCGCTTATTTTTTCCTCTTGCTATTTCTCTTGCAGTACCTTGTTGCTGTGTGGGTGGGTGTGGATAGATAGATAGATAGACTATATATAGACTAAAACGGAGATGATAAAAAACGGACATGATATATTTTATTCTTCCTCTGTAAGAGAAATAAATTGGGAGAATATTGCTCAAGGTCCTTCCACCCAATGCACTCAGGTACCATGGTGATGAATCTGATACAAATGCCTTGACAGATAGGAAGTGCCTGTTGCCGCCTCTTGTTGCATTCTGTTTGTCTCCTCGAGACATCCCTGGAGCTTTTCGGTCTCCTTACCTCTGGAGAAGAGGAGATTACTTACCCCTACTTGCTGCTCTGGGTTTTGATGCCTCCCTGCTCACCCCACCCCCTTTTGAAGACTGGGAGGGTTGTGTCCCTTTCGGGGGGGGGAGCTCACCCCTTTTGCTGTGACGGGAACTGGCAAACAAGGGAGTGCCCGCCCTGTCTGCCTTTGCAGGGGACGCCCCCTCCCTGAATGATGGCGTTGCAAGGCTGAGCTTGAATTCTCAGCATTAGGGTGGCCAGGTGTCTGGTTTTCAGTTGGAAAGTCTGATCAAAAAAGGGGGCCAGCTCTACTGACCAGACACCCAAGTCTGGTTTCTGCGGGAAGGGAAGGTGCTGGATCATCACCCGCGCCAGCCCCTACTCAGCCGGGGCCGCCTCCTACCTGCATCAGGTGGCTGCAGCTGCCAGCCAAGGCTCCGCAAGTGAGTCCCTCCCAACCCGGGCAGAGGGGTGGGGGGGAAACAGTGAGCGCCTGGGGGAGGGGGAAGAAGAGTGAATGGGGGGTGGGGCCTCGGGGAAGGGATGGGGTAGGGGCGGGGCCTTAGGGGGAAGAGCCGGGCGGGGGAGGTACTGGCACTCCTCCTGGAGTGTCCAGTTTTTAAATATTACAAAGTTGGCAACCCTACGGAGCTGGTTTGCACACTAGGCCCAGCCCCGGAGTGGGGATCTGTCTCCAGCCCGCAGCAGGCACCAGGAAGTGATTTAATCTCAGCAGGGAGCCTGCCTGCCTCAGAGGACGATGGTCCAATGGGGGAGGCATTAGGTTGGGACTGAGCAAACCCCGGTTCCATTCCTTGTTCCACCACTAATGTTCCCCTGGAGCCTGGCTCTCAGAAGTGGGGGCCGTGCCGTTGATGTTGCCCTGCTCTGCTTCTTTAGGATTCACTCCCCAAATGCACTGTTTTCTGCAAGCACCAGCTGGGGGCAGAATCCCCCCATCCTGGTGCCCCCCCCCCAGGAGCCAGCTACTGGGAGGGATCTCACTCTGCTCCTTGGGGAAGAGGATGGGACTTGGGTGCCGGGAGAAAATGGGATACCGGGTTAAGGCAGGGGGCTCAGAAGCCCCCACCGGCCGCTCCAACTTTGGGATGCCCCCCCACTCGCTGCCCCTTTGAGGTGACCCCCTACAAGCTCACTGCCCCTTTGGGACTGGCCGCAGCGGCTGCCATCGAGCAGCTGATCTGGCGGCACAGACCCCAAACACACCCATGGGGCGAGGGTCCTGAGCTGCCATGCGGAGAGCTGGGGCACGGGACAGCTCTGGGGCAGGTGCCTGCAACCTGATGGCCTCATGGGGGGAGCCCCAGGAGGAAATGGCCCACCAGCTGGGCCTGGGGTTGGGTTTAGCCCAGGCCGCTCCTTGGGATTTGGATCCCTCTCCCCACCCTTTTCCCTTAGGGGCCAGGAGAGCACGCTGGGAAAGGCAGACCTGGGGGAGCTGCAGCCTTCAGGGTGCACGGACCCTCCTGGAGCCCTCTCCAGCCCTAGCTACCAGCTGCCCAGGACAGGGCCTAGCCCCTCTTTCAGCAGCTGATGTAGCTGCTCCGGCACAAACTCCAAGTCTGGTCCAGCAGTTAGGACAGGGGTGGCCAGAGGCCGGTTACAGCTGGTCCATCTGCACAGCCAGTGGAGGTGCAAATCCCCGCTCAAGGAGGAGACCCACCTGCGCGAGTTCGCACACTAAAAGTAGAGTGTGGTGGGAGGGGCTCGCTGCCCGAGCACGAGCCCATCCGAGACACTGGGTGTGCACCTGCTCCAAGATCAGCCCCACCTCGAGGTGGGTTCATCAAAGCTGCTGTACGGTTCTGCTGGCAGACCTGCCGTCGACAGACTCCACACGGCTCTGGGCTCTGGCTTAACAGCCTCGGAGGCCTGGTTCCCCTTTCACGCCCGTTCTAGGGTCGTCGCTCTGGTGAGGTCAAGGGAGCGCAAGGACCGGGCTCCCCCGATGTGAGTGAGAGGGGAGCCGCCAGCCACTGGAGCCCAGATCTCCCAGCCTCTCCGGGGCGGGGAAGCCGAGCGCTGGGCTACGGCACTCCCACGGCTGGCTCGGCAGGGCAGAACGGGTGGCGGGCTGGGAGGACGAAGCGGGTACGGCAGGGCTTTGCTGTGCCTGGCAGGTTAACAATAGATGCACCCCAGTCCCTGAGCCCCTTTGAAGCGTCCCCCTGTAGTGTCCTGCCCCTTATCCACTGAACACCCCCAGAATACCAAGGGAACAGTGTACCCACCAGCTTGTCTGCTTCAACTCAGGATCTGCTCCAGGCCTGACACCGCAGCACTGAGATAGATTTATAGTGAAACCAGCAATAAGTTGATTATTGAAGGGTCCAGATTCAAGAGACAGTGAGAGGCATCATGGAGACAAAAGGGCTGCATATAAAACAAAATCAGAACATGTTTTCTAGAGACTAAACTTAACCTAACCTCCTAGATACAGAAGTTTTATCTCCCCGCACACGCCCTTGGCAGTGTTTCAGCCATGTTTGGTTGTAGTCCCATTTCCATGGCTGTAACTGCCCTGCCCACTTACTTTCTAGGGGCCTTCTCCTTACGGTCCCCAATGTTCATTGTTTGTACCTCAGTCAGGACGAACCCCCATAGCTCATTCTCCGGCATGCTCCCTCCCTCTTGGTTTCACATCTCCGGCCCTGGCGACTTTGTAGGTACATGTGCTGGCTTACATGCTTAATGTATGTGCCGAACAAGAGGGCCAGGGGAATAAACATCCTTTGCCCCTGTTCATCAGCTCTGCCCGGATACAGATTTTAGGGCTATATTTTCACTGTACCTGCGTAACCCTTTACACGGTATCTGTACATACATTTCACAGCTCTAGGGATAACCAGCATAGTCCTGATGTTCTTTGTGAACCCCAGTGTACATATGGGCATATTCTTGTAACCCATTTGCCAGCTGGCACTGAGAGGTTCTTAGGATCACAGAGTCCCGAGCCACGGTCCCTCCATATAGCCTGAGGCAGGTCCCCCAGCCACGTCCCCCTGCCCTGGGCTCCCCACCCATCCTTATCTCTGCTCCCGCAGTGTGCAGCGCCCCCTGAAGGACGGTCGCCTGGTGTCACGTGGCTGCTGAGCGCAGCCCCAGGCCGGAGCGAATTCCCTGCCCCTCGCTGCAGAACAAGTTGCTGTTTGTTTGTAGAGAAACATATGGATCCAGCTAGGGAAAAACAGTCAAAACAAGTGAACTATTTATCACGGCTGCAGCAGCGGCAGGCCCCTAACCTGCCTCCTGCTCACCCCAGCAGAACTCCAGCGACCTCAGTGGTGCTCACTCCTGACTTACACCAACACGAGGGGAGGAGAACCAGGCCCAATGACATAAATAATTGAATCCTGCTAGTTAGAGAAACAGGAACAGGATTTCGGCTGCGAGGACTCTGGACGTCATCAGATCCAATCAGGCCTTCGACCCCTGGCCTCCTGCCTCTGACGGGGGCCTCAAAGGATGGGAAAGCTGCTCCGTGATGCACCCAGCCAATTAAGGCGGCGGGGGGGATCAGCTCCATCCAGACCCCAACCCTTTGCTTAGCTGCTAGCTCAGGGCAAATTCCAGCGCTTTCTGTGCTCTCCGGGTCTGGCAAACCCCTCAATCCATGTGGGGGCCCCCGCCCCAAGCAAACCCCCAAACACAAAGAAATTGCACTTTTAGGCACTTCAGGATTTTGCCTTGTTCCATGTTGCACCCACCTACGGGCGTCGGCTTTCTTCTGGTTTCCACCCAACCCCTGAAATCATCTCAAATTCCCTTGAGACCCAGCCCTGGCTTGCTCAGAACCCAGCCCCGGCTCTCTGGGAAATCCACCCCAGGTTCATGTGAAATGTAGGGAGGCACACCCGTACTCCAGCTCTCCAGCTGGCTTTGAAGGCAAGACGCTGGGCTGGCTCCGAGACCCTGTCTGCACCTTCCTGAACGTGGATGTGCCCAGCCTGAGTTTGCAGCCTCCAATGACACGGAAAGCCAGTGGATTCTCCCAGGGGATAGGTTTGGATGTGGGAATTTAGCTCAGCATCCTTACCCAGCCTGCATGTTACCAACCGGCTGAGAATCCATGAGGTGACCAAGGCCTTCTCCTTCTCCACTGTCCGGTGAGGGGCCCAGATATGTGCTGACATGCTCAGGTCAATACATAACGGAGCTTATCAAGCAGGAGTTACTCATGGAATGTACTGCACTGCCACCAGGGCTGAGACTTTCCAAGCTGCCTAAGGGATTTGGGCCCCGATCCTCAAAGGTGTTGAGCTGCCAAAATCCCATGGGAGTTGGGCACCTAAGCACCTTTAAGGATCTGGGTGTTGGATGCTCAGTGCCCATTAATGAGGGCTGGGGGACCAGATCTCTTAGGGCACTTTGAAAATCTCCACCTCTCTGCTTAGCATTCCCCACGTCTCTCCTGGGGATACGTACACCACAGAGCGAGGCCACCAATGGGTTTTATTCCTGCAAAATATTCCAGGGAAGAGGTTTTCATTTTCAACCAAATTTTCCTTCAAACGTTTTCAGGCTTTTGTTGAACACACACACAAATTGAGGGTTGGGGGTTTTCCATGAAAACCTGAACTTTTTTTGCCAGAAGGGGACTATTCCCATGAAAAAAGCCATTTTTAATCGAAAAATGTGGGCCAGCTCATTATGTATCCCTACTGTAGAACAGACCCGACCCAGGCAGGCCCAGCTTTCTCTCTTTCCTGAAGATCGTTATCGGCACTATTTCCCCATCGGAGATTTGTAATATGAGAAAGTGCATCAAGAACTTAGAGCAATTAACTGCGGCACACTCCAGCTCTGTGGGGGGCCCTGAAAATACCCAGCTTAGGACTCTGGGCATTAATCAGATTCCACCCCATCCATCTGTCTATCCATCCCTTTCCTGATTTCACCCCGTTTCCATTGGGGTGCATGCTGAAAGGAGGCACTGGGGAGGCAGTTGTCTCTAGACACAGCCTGTTCACGGCTGCTCCTTCTGTCTGCTGGCAAAGCAGGTTTCAAACCCACCAACATAATAACACACACAGACATCTTTTTTCCTGGGAACATTCCCAGCTTGCGGCTGCCTCTGCGCTGTGCAAGGTTCTGCCCCAGCATGGATCTGGGAGTGGAGTTCTAATTTTTAATTGGGGTCATTATGTTGATGGAGTCAGAATCTTGATATTTCCCTAGAGGATGCAGGTTGCGTTGACACGGGAAGTGGATAATTAGTCTGTTTTTACCCTCCTGCTTCCCGTACTTGGGGACGGCATGTGTGAAAATCCCCAACACGGAATAACCAGGAACAAATGCGTTGGCTTTCAGGCTGAGTGTGCCCAGAATCTGACATTCCTCAGTAGCATTAGCGCCGTAGTGGCTACGCGCTGCCAGTTGTCAGGAATCACGGCAGATCTACTAGGCTGCATGCTGGGTACATTTTGTAGGCGTGGTCCTTAGTGCGTTGCAGGCGCACAGGCGACGATATCTCCAAGGCCCGGGCAGCTCCAACGAGGCAGTGCCCAGATTTCATGCACGATCAAAATTTGCACCAAACCCTTCCACACAGCCTTGCTGCTTTGTTCCGTGCCTAGCCCTACAGCCAACTCAAGCCGCTGTCAGCTCATGGCCTCTGGTGCCACCCCTGTGCCACCATCCCTAGCAGCCACTGAAGGACAATGGCACTATCCATCCACAATAGCCAGCCCTAGCCCACTGCAGGGTGGAGACACCCTTAGCTCTACCTCTGCCCAGCCAGCTGGACCAGCCGAGGTGCAGGTCTCCACTGTGCTACAAGTGTCTGTGATGGGTGAAGTGGGAATAACACGCAGAATGGATTATGCGAACCCTGTATGCAACCCACTCGGTGCGGCGTTCTGTCCCCCTCTGGGGGACCTATTGAAGTCGATGAGCCTGCCGCTAGAGCTGGGTGGGAAAACGTTTTCCCATCCCAGGAAAATGTTCAGGATTTCAGAGATTTTTCCAGCACCAGGACGAAACAATTTTCAAAATTGCTTTCAAAAACACGGAGCAGGAGAGAGACTGCAGTCCTTGGGGCACTCATCTGGGCTGGGGGAACCCCCGGTGCAAGTCCCTGGTCTAAAGCAGGTAGAGCAAAGACTTGCACCTGCATCTCGCACATCCCTGGTGAGTGCTCTAGCACGGGGCTATTCGCTGTTCTCAGATCTTGCTTGTGTTCCTTCTTGCTGACCAGAAATTCCATCTGGGACCTGAGAAACCGTTGAATTGAAACTGACTATTTCCTGTGAACAGTTTCGATTTTGATGAATTGGCACATTCAGAAAAAATTTTTCCCAGCCCACTCTACCTGCTACAGCTTCGGCTAACAGAACTGGGGCTTTTAGCTCAGGGAGCAGAGGTTCAAGCTTTTGGATCCAGAGGTTCCCCCGTTCTACCCCCACTTGGGTGCAGCAATATAAGTGGCGTCCCATATGGGGCTTTCAGAGGGGTTGGACCTCTGAAGCTCAGGACACCTGGGGAATTGGCTCAGGCCGACTCCTCCAGCCAGGCCAATTAGCAGTAAAAGCTTGGTCGCTGGGCCAAATCAAAGCACCTACACTCATAAGGGAGGAGGTGGAGAAACAGCTATTGTGCTGAGGTGCTTTAAAAGGGACTTTGGACGTTGTAAAGAGGGACCCGGGGAAGCAGGCATTGAAGGTGTTTCTCCAAATCCGTGACTGAAGCCCTAGATGGATTTGGGGTGTGGGTGATGGAGGCAGCATGAGACTGAGCGGAGAATGGATGCTCCAGACAGGAGTGTAAGATACTTTGTTTTCACTGGGCCACATCCTTAGCTGGTGTAAATCAGCATTGCTCCATTGGCATCACCACAACAATGGGACAGAGGGGAGGTGGTCCAGTGACTAGGGCACGGGACTAGAGCTCAGGGAAGTGGGAACTTACCCCAGCCTTATCACTGGTCCTGTGACCTTGGGCAAGTAATTTCCTGCCTCTGTCTCCTCTCCTGCCCTGCGTCTGCCTGTGTGGTGACCAAGGAGGAGACAAAATTGAAGGAGCTTCATCAAAGAGTTCATCACCTAGAACATATCCCCAGTGCAGCCTCGGCCCTCCCCCGGACAAGAGTCGGACATGCTGCTGGCCTTGAACTTCAGCTCCTTGTGCATCTGCTCACAGGTACCCACCCTCTGGGTGCTGGGAGGACCACACAGGGGTTCCCCAGATATTATTCGGTTTGACATTATCCTTTGCATTATGTTTCCCTCCCGCCACACACTACCAATATGGAGCTTGGGGGGTCGTTGCTGGGAGCAGGTTTCACTTGCTGTCCAGGAACACATTAAACACACTCAATAAAGATCTTGGGGACACCAGAACCTCTCCAGCCCCAGAGATCCAGAACAGGGGGGAGGGATAGCTCAGTGGTTTGAGCATTGGCCTGCTAAACCCAGGGTTGTAAACTCAATCCTTGAGGGGGCCATTTAGGGATCTGGGGGGAAAATCTGTCTGGGGATTGGTCCTGCTTTAAGCAGAGGGTTGGACTAGATGACCTCCTGAGGTCTCTTCCAACCCTGATATTCTATGAACGGCTCCACTACCCAAACAAGCTCTCTGAGCCCCTCTGTTTTGAGGGGTGAGATCCATGGGCCATCTGGAGCAGAAGCTCTGCATTTCACTCCCAAAGAAGGAAAAACCTTTGCACTGCCACTACTCGTCTGAGTGCAGTCGGGATCAAAGGCAGGGCAGATGGTTGCGAGGGAGGCGGATGGGACCCAGAATCCCTTCCAGATGGGCAGAGCAATGCAGGGTCTGCACTCCCGTGTCCAGACCCCCATTCCTGGTGGATGCACAGACCCAGGTCCTATTATTTCCTATCCCCTGCACAACTTGGCCAAGCATCTCTGGGCAGGGACAGCCTTTCCGTTCCTGGGACTGCACTGACATCTTGTGCCTGACAAAGGAAGAACAGTGAGTGTAAAACAGGGCACGGCTTACACTGCCGATCCCCAGCAGGGCCAGACAGACCCGTGCTAGCCCGCTCAGAATAGCAGTATAGCCAGGGTAACATGGGCAGCAGCTTGGACCAGCCACCCGAGTTCATGCCCACAGGGTCTAGTTTCAGCCGCTAGTGTAGCCGTAGCCGAGGAGCAGACTGGCTGGGACTGTGACACACGGCGAAGGCTTGGAGCAGAGGAATGGTCCCCGCTCACTCCTGAACCAGGGCTGCGCTGCTGTCATGTCCATTTCCCTGTGGCCCAGTGGCCGCTCTCCATTCCAGGGTGCCCTGCCTGGTGCTGCTGCTCCATTTCTCCATGTCCTCAGTGACCGTTGCAGTTCCTGCTCTGACTCTTCATCCAGCTCTGTGGGATCCCGGTGTTCTGCATCCCCCCGCCCCACCGTGCCCTGCCCCCTCCTGTTCCGCTACCATGTGCGCCTGCTCTGAGAGTCTGCACGGCCTGTTCCCCGATGCCCTGCGAGGCTGCCCAGGGGGTTCCGGAGCCTTCCATTCAGCCACCATTCAGTGCCTGTCCCTAGGGCTTAATCTGGGTCCATTAGCCAAGGGAGCAAAGGATCGATGGGACTTGCCATGGGCCTAGGGACCCCTTTAGTACAGCTCCAAGCTCCCCAGGGCGTGTGAATCGCACGCGTGCCCAGCCTGCCAGCATGAATAAGTAGGAGCCAAGGTGTGTGACCCAGTGCGAGCTGCATCGCAAGAGACGTGCTCTCATCCTTCGCATGGCAGCAAGTGAGTTCCAGCCCAGGACTCCACGAGCCAGCAAGACATCCAGGGCAAAGTCCATGTCGCTAGTCACCTAGGGCGTGGACTTTTCATGTGACACCTCTGGGCTGGCCACAACCCCCCTTCCCCCACCCATGCCATCAAGCACAACTTGAAGGGTGGGCTCCTTATGCCAGCGGCAGCCATGGAGCTGGGCACTATGGTACAAGCACAAAAGCTTAGGTGGAGGAAGGCCAATGGTGGCAAAATATAGTCCTGAAGACGGCTACACGCCACAGGGACCAGACTGTCAGGTGCGGGATGCAGGACGGGGGCAGGGGAAGGGGGGCATTCTCAGCTGGGGAACGTCCCACCAGAGGCTAGAATGAGCCAAACCCAGACCATGCTCGGATTCCAGCCTAGCACCGACCTCACTGATAAAGCCTTCCTCGGCAGTGGTATCTCCTGCAGCCGGACACAAGGCGCGAGGAGCAAAGATTAAACTCCCTGAGAGAAGGAGAAGATGAGGGAAGGATGAAGCTGAATGATATCAAAAGGATCCACTTCGGGAAGTGGAGCTCATGGGACAATTGCCCTTTTGAGACAGCCAGCTTTAGCCAATGTCTAATGATTAGCGACCAAGGTGAACCTGAATGTGGGGGCAGGTCATCCCACATCTGCTACTGAGGGGGGATTACACCTTCCTCTGGTGCTGGTCGTTGTTGGAGACAGGATACTGGTCTAGATGGGCCTCAGGTCTGATCCAGGCTAGTCTGATCCCAAGACTCTGATCACCTAGTCCGACATCCTGTAGTACACAGGCCAGGAACTGCCCAGGTCTAATTTCTAGAGCAGAGCTTTTGGGAAAACATCTAGTCCTGATTTTAAAATGGTCAGGGATGGAAAATCCTTCATGACCCTTGGTAAGTTGTGCCAGTGGCTAATTATTTGCACTGTCTAAAACTTATGCCTCATTTCCAGTCTGAATTTGTCTAGCTCCAACTTCCAGCCATCGGAGCGTGTTAGACCCGTCTCTGCTAGACGGGAGAGCCCATGATTCAGTATTCATTGCCCTTGTAAGTACTCACAGACTGCGATCAGTCACCCCTTAACCTGCTCTTTGTTAAGCTAAATAGCTTGAGCTCCTTGAGTCTGTCACTGGCAGGCAGCTTCCCCACTCATTTAATTAGCCTCGTGGCTCTTCTCTGAACCCTCTTCAGTTGATTAACGTCCGTGTGGGCCCCAGAACTGAACACGGAGCCGAATGCAGAGGTGAAATAACCTCGCGGCTCCTACTCGAACAGGCATCCCAGGATGGCATTTCCCTTTTGGCCACAGCGTCGCCCTGGGAACGCATGTTCCGCTGATTATCCACCACGGGCCCCAAGACCTTTTCAGGGTCACTGCTTCCCTGGAGAGAGCCCCCCAGCCTGTAAGTCCGGCCGACATTCTTTCTTCTTAGATGTGCACGTTTACATTTAGCCCTTAGCGTTTGCTTGCGCCCAGTTTAGCAAGCGGTCCAGATCGCTCTGAATCAGTGACCCGACAATTCCTATGTCCCTGTTACATGGCAGGATGGATGGATGGATGGATGGCAGCCGTGTTCCCCCGCTCCCCTCCAGACTGGGGTGCCGTGTGTGACGCTCATGATCAAATGCGACTCTGCTCTGCAGTGCAGAGCCCGCTCCCACCAGCTCGCCTAAGCCTCCTTGCTATTGAACTCTCCTCGCTGTTTTGTTCTGTGATTCCTGCTGCCTATCAGGATACTTGCCCGTGAGCTCCCCAGCCCCTGCCTGATTCATCCAGAGATGTCTGTCACAACGGAGGAGATAAACCTTCACCCAATCCTCAGACTCAGCCTCCTTTGAGGCTTGAAATAGTTTGGTCAAGTTAAGTTTTGTAGCATGTGTGTGTGCAACACCTCCCACCGTGGGGCATTGGTACAGGACCTTCCCCCCACAAGGCACACGCCTTTACCACTGTGACTGAAGAAGCAAATTCGTTGCTACCAGCTGGCTACACTAGTAGTAGGCTGTTATCCTCCATGCGGAATGGCCACTAGAGAGGGATGTGGCACACTCTATATGTTCATTTCCTGTTTTGTCTAGAGAATGACTTTGAAATTGGACGGTTCCCACTGGATTCTTGTCACAGCCAGGGCCGGCTCTGGCTTTTTTGCCGCCCCAGGCAAAAAAGCCTCCGTCCGCGCCCCCCCGCGGGGGGGGGGGGGGGCGGAGCCCGGGGGGGGGCGGCGAGCCCCGGCGGGGGCTCCGCTCTCCCGCCGGGGGGAGGGCGGCCGGAGCCCCGGGGGGAGGGTGGCGAGCCCCGGCGGGGGCTCCGCTCTCCCCCCAGCGGCCGGGGGCAGGGCGCCGGGGGGGGAGGGCGGCGAGCCCCGGCGGGGGCTCCGTTCTCCCCCCGGCGGCCGGGGGGAGGGCGCCGGAGGGGAGGGCGGCCGGAGCCCTGGGAGGAGGGCGGCGAGCCCCGGCGGGGGCTCGGCTCTCTCCCCCCCCCCCCGGCGGCCAGAGCGCCGGGGGCAGGGCGGCGAGAGGGCGGCGAGCCCCGGCTGGGGCTCGGCTCTCCCCCCGGCGGCCAGAGCGCAGGGCGGCGAGCCCCGGCAGGGGCTCGCCACTCTCCCCCCCGGCAGCCGGGGGGAGGGCGCGGGGGGGGGGGAGGGCGGCCAGAGCGCCGGGGGGAGGGCGGCGAGCCCGGCTGTGGCCCCGCTCTCCCCGGCGGCCCGAGCGCCGCGCCGCCCCCCTCCAGGTGCCGCCCCAAGCACCAGCTTGGTTGCCTGGTGCCTGGAGCCGGCCCTGGTCACAGCCCAAACTCGGGTCCACAGGAAATCGCCTGGGAATGTCTGATGCCACCAGATTTCTAACCCCAGCTAACCTGCTCATCACTAGCCGTGCGTGAGGCTGAGGGAAGAGCTGGGTTAGAGGGGAAGCAGATTCGACTTGCTCCCAGAAGCCCCGGTAACAGGCAGTGAGAAAACAGGAAATCCTCAGAGAGGAGCTGACAGCTTCATGAGGCTGTGGTTGAATTTCTGTACGCAGGACACTTCTCACACCCTGCCCACCTGCTTTCCTCCATCACCACGAGACTTTTCAAACCTCCGTGTGTCTGATCATCAATATGCAGCTGTGCTAGTAAAAAAAAACCACCTGAGGTTCCAGATGCGTGTCCTCGGTGTCCTGGACCTATACCGCCTCAGGATCAGCAGTGCAGTTGTTAACAGTGCTGACGCGCAGACATTCATCATGAGGCTCTAGCGTTCACTTTGCACGGAGATGCACAGAAGCAGTCCACAGCCCGGTGAGCGCTGCTGCTTTGGATTGTCTGTTTGGAGGCAGCACTGAGCGTGGTGACATTTGCAAGGGTTCCTTTGCAGCCAGAAGGGCTAGGAACAATTTTAAAACGAAAGCTCAGTGACTCATTTCCCACTACGCTCGGCGCTGCCTGGTCAGTGCAAAATAGCCCGAAACCCACTGCATCTGCTCAGCTTTCTGGCTTCTCCACCACTGCCGTGCATGGGTGAGCACTGGTGTAGCAGGCCGTTATCCTGCAGAAACTGACAGGGTTAGCAGAGGGGGGCTGGTACACAGGGCCGACGAGAGGGGGGGAAGCCGGTACAAATTACCGGGGCCCGGTGGTCCGGAAGGGGGCCTGGGGCCCAGCTCCCCCCACCACCACCACATTGGCCCTGTTTAGCCAGTCCGCCCTTGCTGGGGGGCCCGAACCTGCTCTCGGCGGCCCTGCTGGTACATGGCGAGCTGGGTACCTGGTGTGACCCTGGCAGACCAGGTGATGTCAAAAGAGCGTGTTCAGGCCAATTCAGTTGTGTCTTAGTATAGATCAAAGTGACTGTTGAAAGTAGAAGAGTGTATCTGGGGTTTCAACTCCATGAAATCTAAAGGGACATCACTTGCATTGTTTTCACTTATCCTGTTATACTGCAAGAGCAACTGTTTGCATTGTGCAGACCCTGTAACTAAAGAGCCCATCAAAGAAGCCTTGTGGAATGCGAATGAAGGACTTTCAGAGAAAAGTGGGAATTTCAAAGCAAGTGGCCATTGTGTGTGATGACTGGAGGTCAGAGGGAAAGCCTGTGTGGGTAGAGACGCTCTCAGCTTGTTTTCTGGCAGAAGAAGCTCTAAGTATGGATTCAAGAAAAGATCCTGCATCTCTGGACTGTTCGGACTCTTACACAGAAGTGTACCAGATACAAAGCAGAGATCCTCAGAGACAATCCGGGTACCCTGAAAAGACTGCTGGGAAATGAGCAGTTTATTACATCCTCACTTGCATCTGAAGAAGTGAGGTTCTTACCCATGAAAGCTTATGCTCCCAATACTTCTGTTAGTCTTAAAGGTGCCACAGGACCCTCTGTTGCTTATTACATCCTGGTCACTGTTTGTGATTACAAACTGTGACTCACCTGTGCAGATATTTAACCCGCTTTAACCTCTCAATAACTCTCACTTCCTTTTCTTAGCGAATAAACCTTTAGTTCATTTACTATAGAATTGGCTGCCAGCGTTGTCTTTGGTGTAAGATCTGGAGTACCAATTGATCTGGAGTAAGTTAGTGACTGGTCTCTTGGGACTGGGAGCAACCGGATTTGGGGTGATTTTTGGTGTAAGTGACCATTTATCATTAAATCCAGTTTGCCTGGGTGGCGAGATAGGCTGGGGAGTCTAAGGGGACTGTCGGTGACTCCATGGTGAGACTGTTATAGTAATCCAGGAGTTCACATTTGTTCCTGGTGTGGTGAACTCTAATTACAGAACACACCACAAGTTTGGTGTCCGTGACAGAGGCAGTGTTGCCAGAGGTCAGAATTTTATCACGAGTCTCCCAATATTTGGGGTGTTTTTAAAGCCCCAGTGTGACGGGTTGGATCACAGAAATCCCCTTGGGAGTTGCCACCTAATGTGCAAAGACTACCCCTACTTCTGTTTTCCCTGCCAGCTCAGGACTCCAGCACCCTGTCTTGCTGAGTCAGACACTCCTGTCTGGCTCCAACACAGACCAAGGGTCTGAATCACTTGTCCTAAAGCTGCAAGTTTACCCAAAAACAGCTCACAGGAGTGTGCTTGTCTTTAGCACTCAGATGCCCAACTCCCAATGGGGTCTAAACCCAGATAAATCCGTTTTACCCTGCATAAAGCTTATGCAGAGTAAACTCATAAATTGTTCGCCCTCTATAACACTGATAGAGAGATATGCACAGTTGTTTGCTCCCCCAGGTATTAATACATACTCTGAGTAAGTTACTAAATAAAAAGTGATTTTATTAAATACAGACAGTAGGATTTAAGTAGTTCCAAGTAGTAACAGACAGAACAAAGTAAGTCACAAGCAAAATAAAATAAAATGCGCAAATCTATGCCTAATCAAACTAAATACAGATAATCTCACCCTCAGAGATGCTTCAGTAAGTTTTTCTCAGACTGGACACCTTCCAGGCCTGGGCACAATTCTTTCCCCTGGTACAGCTCTTGTTCCAGCTTAGGTGTTAGCTAGGGGATTCTCCATGATGGCTCCTCTCCCTCTCTGTTCTCTTCCACCCCTTTATATATCTTTTGCATAAGGCGGGAACCCTTTGTCCCTCTGGGTTTCCACCCCCCCTCACTGGAAAAGCACCAGGTTAAAGATGGATTCCAGTTCAGGTGACATGATCACATGTCACTGCAAGACTTCAATACTCACTTGCCAGCACACACCTATACAGGAAGACTCACAGGTAAACACAGTCATCTGCAGACAATGGTCCTTGTTAATGGGAGTCATCAAGATTCCAAACCATCATTAATGGCCCACACTTTACATAATTACAATAGGCCCTCAGAGTTATGTTTTATATTTCTAGTTTTAGATACAAGAGTGGTACATTTATACAAATCGGATGATCACACTCAGTAGATTATAAGCTTTGTAATGATACCTTACAAGAGACCTTTTGCATGAAGCATATCCCAGTATGTTATATTCACTTTTTACCATATTTTTCTAAAACTATCCCAGTTACATTATATTCACTTATTATCATGTTTTTATAAAACCATATAGACTGCACAACGTCACACCCAGCTCCTGGACTCAGGGGATTATGAGAGGATTTCAGTTTTCATTTAAGCTTCCAGCCTTCGTGTTTGCAGAGAGACGGTTGAGAAAGTGACCCCCTAGTGGCTCAAAGGCCAGACGGCAAATACAAAGACTCCAACACTGATTACTTTTAGCATCTCAGGATTTGGGGGTGGGGGAGGAGGATGAATCATGATATTTGAACACCAACTAGCAACACTGGCACCCAGATCTCCCGAGTCCCAATCTAGTGCCATCCTCCCAGCCCTGCTGGGGTCCAATGGGCACCAGGCCTACCCCTTGGGAGGCCCAGGGTGGTGGAAAGGGGTGACCTGTCATTCCGTCAGTGCTCTCCCCACTCAGCGGCTTGTTGGCTACAACCACCAGGTCCCTATCTTGGGGTGAAGAGGGCCTCCTCTGCTTGGCCAGCTGCTCGCTCAAGCCGTCTACAGTTTCCTATCCGTCAAGGCCCTTTGGTGCTGCTGAGTGGCTTCATCATTCCCGAGGAGCTCAGGCGCCGAAAGGGGAATTTGCTCTTTGGAACATTCTTCCTGGCGGATGTTATTTATTTTCAGTTTCTGCCCTTTTTACTTTCACTCCAGCACTTAGCTGGGACTTCCCCTGCCTGCTCATTCTGTACAGCCACCCCGCACCTGGGACAGCCCCCAGGCCACTCATCCCACGCCTGGGGCCAGAAGGGGAATGCCGCTCCATGTGCACCAGAGCTGCAGCCACTGATTCTAGGAATCCACCCTCGGTTCTCCTCAAGAGCATCACTCGGTGGCCACAGAGTTTTCACTGAATGAATCTGCATTGACCTGCTCCTGTGGGGAACACATCCTGTCTGCCTGAAATCCGTCGATGGAGCCTTTCCCTGGAGCGGCTGAGCCCCTCGCAATCTTTACCCTATTTATCCTCCCGGGGAATTTTGATTTTTTGAAATTGGAGAGAAAATTCAGGAAAACATACTCCCAATTCTTTGAATGAAATTCCCTCTCCCCCATCCCCTATTTTCCCACCAGCCCTGGTTGTAAAGGGATTTGGGACCCTTTGGGTGAACGCTGTTATAATAATAATACCACCACCACAATAACACCGCTGCCACCACAACCCCAAGCTGTTTGCCTTTACCAGTTTGATGCAGTGTGAAATTAAAGACCAAAGAAAATGAAAAGGCAACAACATTTAAAACCGATCAAATCGATTTTTTTTTTTTACACAATGTGTAATTAGCCTGTGGAACTCAATGCCACTGGGTGCCACTGAGGCCCGGAGCTTTGCGGGATTCCGAAAAGGGTTAGACTTTTATACGGATCATAAGAACAGCTGCAGCATGTGGGGGAAGAAGCGGGGGCTGGAGACCCCGAGCTCCAGCCATAGTGGCAATGTCAATGCAATAGCTACATAGCTATTTTTAAGGCACTAGCATGCGCCCGGCTAGCACAAGTCTGTTGCCTCGGGCTGGGAGGCTCTCTCACAGATGCATCGTAGACACCCCCTGAGGACGATCAGCCCCCAGGCTTGGACTCACAAGTTAACCACTGTCTGATGAGGGTTAAGAAGAAACTTCCTCCACAGACACACTGTTGTATAAATGCCTTTGTCACATTCTTCCTGTGTAACATCTGGTGTTGGCCACGTGCAGAGGGATGAGATAGGGCTGGATACCAAAAACCCATTGAGAGCTGGAACTCTGCCACCGGTCAGTTTTGCCAACTCTTGACTTTTATTGCAATAGTTGGTGTTTTTCTTAAAGCCCCAGCCCCTGGAGTCAGATGGTTATGTGAGAATCTTAGCGGGCAAATAAACAGAACCCAACATATACTATATGGCAAACTGATGATGTGTGGGGGACCTGACTAGGGGGACCATATTTCCCCAAGTAAAAATGGGACACTGTGGGACTGGCCCAAGCCACCTGGCATCGCTACTCGCCTGAGACCTAAATTCCCTCTGAGCTGCGTGGCCGTGCGGCAGGCTATAAAGGGCCACACCGCAGGGCCCTGGAGAGGAGAGAGGTAGGGAGTGGCGGGGCCTGGGGAGGGGAGCAAGATTCATTCTGCACGAGTGGGAAAAATTAGAGGGAACACCGCCTGACACCCGGGCCACCTGGGGCTGACCGCCCGAGCCCCACGTGCCTGGGGCTGACTGTCTGAACCCCACACCGCTCAGGGCTCCCAGCCGGAGCCCTGCTACCTGGCATCTTGCTTCGCACTCGCACCCATAAACGTTCCTCCACACGTCCCCTAGGGGGGTGCACCCCACTTTTTTGGCAAACTGGGCATTTGTTCGGTTTGCTCCTGCCAACTGACCAAGAGCAAACGGGACAAATGCCTATTTTTGCCAAAAAAGTGGGGACGGCTGGGACTGGGCTTAAAGCAGGGACTGTCCCAGCCAAAATGGGACGTATGGTCACCCTAGACCTGACTCGTGATTTTTGACTGCTTGGAGTTGACAACATTGAAAGCGTGGCAATCGGTAAAGTCAATTATTTTTATTATTATTATTTGTTTGTATTATTGTAGTACCTAGGAGCCCCCCCCCCCCAGCCATGGACCAAGTCCCCATTACGCTAGGCTCTGTACACACACAACAGAGCAACGGCCTGGCAGGACACTCTGTGACTCTCTGCCCCTGAAATTCTTGCTGTACTGGGTAACCAGGCCTTCTCAGCTCACCCCTAATAAACACTACAATCTGATCTTCTCAGGAGTGAAGGAGTGGCCCAGGGGGTTGTGTATGGGGCTGGGACCCCAGATCTCCTAAGCGGTCTCCCCAGCTCTGACACTGACTCCTTCAGTGACCTTTGTCAAGTCACTTCCCCCTCCGTTAACCTCATCTGCAATTGGAGGTGTGAATAGCACTAGGTCTGCTCTAGCTAGCGTGCTGAAAATAGCAGTGTGGTCGCAGTGGCCCAGGCGGCAGTTAGGGCTAGCCACTGAGTACCTACCCAGGGGGTCTGGTGGGTTTGTATTCGGGGGCCTAGCCAGAGCCGCACTGCTATTTTTAGCACAAGAGCTGGAGCAGAGCTAGCGTGTGTCTCTACCTGCGCTGGGAAGCACCCACCTCCCAGCATAAGTGTAGCTGTGTCCTTCGAGATTTAGAAAGCGCAAAAAAGGAAGGAACCATGACTCAGGTCCTGGCGCAGCTACAAAGGGAAGGATTCACAGATGTCTCCAGCTGTGACACCAGTTGCGAAAAGGAAAACACATATCAACAGACGTCCAGATCTGAAACTGATTTAGAGCCGTGTTGGCAAATGAGATTAACTTCAGGGGCTTTCCACAGCCCCCACCTGATGCAGAAACCCACAAATTCTGCTCACAAAAGAGAAATGGGAGTTAGAATTTCCAAAGCCCTCTAGGCCAGGACACGTGGCCGGACGTCTCGGAGCTCCACCAACATCCCCTAACTTCTCGGAACGAATTCATGTGGAGGGTGATCCTAGACTCCCCTAACAAAAGGAATGCCCTTGATCGATGTGGAAGAAGCTGTGGGCTTGAAATCACCACTCACAGTTTTCTGGGTCTCAGATCAACCAGTTCTGGTCACTCAAATACATGAGCAGTGCCCCCACCCCCATTGGGACCAATGGAAACAGGCCCCTCCCACTTGGAGCAATGGCCCCCAAACTCTGCCGGCTTGGAACCCCCTCCCCTCTCCGAGGAGGCCCTGCTGGGGGAGACAACCTGGGGTGTGATGGGATTGTCCAGGGTGGGAGGAGGTGTGGCCAGGATGATCTTGTGCCCCAGCTATTCCCCAGAGACCAGGAGGCCCAGGGAGGGCTTGGGCAGCCGGGTGCAAGCTGGGCCCAGGAACTCAGGGGTGTAAACACCCCCTCTCAGCTTCTGTGCTGGGCTCTGCACTGAATTTGGTTCGGCCCCAACTCACTGCACCGAGTATGTGGCTGGCACGTGGCAGGTAAATACCAACAGGAGCAGCACGCAGCCCAGGCTGCTGCTCCTCATGCATCCCCCAGCCCTGGGCAGGGGAAGGAGGCAGCTAGGGTGACACGTGTGGATTGGCGTAACCAGCGCCCCCCATTGGATTGCACTGCTATGGGGTGAGGCCCAAACCCCAACTTGGCAGTGCTCCGCACAGCCACTGTTAGTGCTGCTGACGTTTGTTCTAAATACATGGGAACTTTACCCTTCACTAGTGGCTCACCTGGGCTCATGTCCCATGGGGACAGCAAGTGAGCGATGCAGTGCTGGGAGATGGTGCAGTGCTGGGAGATGACGCAGTGTTGGGAGATGGTGCAGTGCTGGCAGATGACGCAGTGCTGGGAGATGGAGCAGTGCTGGCAGATGATGCAGTATTGGGAGATGGCGCAGTGCTGGGAGATGATGCAGTGTTGGGAAATGGTGCAGTGCCGGGAGATGGCGCAGTGCCGGGAGATGGCACAGTGCTGGGAGATGGCACAGTGCTGGGAGATGGCGCACTGTTGGGAGATGGCGCAGTGCTGGGAGATGGCGCAGTGCCGGGAGATGACGCAGTGCTGGGAGATGGCACATTGCTGCCAACTCTCATGACTTTATCACCTTGTGGTTTTCGGTCTAGTTCTTAGAGCCACAGCAGCTGGGATGGAGCAACGGCCCAAGAGCCTCGGCTTTCACTGATCAAGTATCAGGGGGTAGCCGTGTTAGTCTGTATCTACAAAAACAACAAGGAGTCTGGTGGCACCTTAAAGACTAACACATTTATTTGGGCATAAGCTTTCGTGGGTAAAAACCTCACTTCTTCAGATGCAACTGACAACATTTCCAGCCCTCGGGGTAATGGAGAAGAGCCCAAAACCAAGAAACAAACACAAGAAAGGCCAGAAAACGAAGAGCTAAAAATCAAAATAAAAGAACCAATATTTATTATTGTTTTTAAAATCTCATGGGTTTTTGGCCCATCTCATGATGTTGGGGCTGGCTCCTGAGTTTGGACCGCTGGGGGCTGGCCGTCCTCATCTCGCCACCCGCTCTGACCACAGTCACAAGCGAAGGAGTTCTGAGTCACAGCAGCAGGCGGAAGGGAGACAAGTGCATCTGCTGCTTGTCAGTGTGTCAGAGAAGGGGGAGGGAAATGAATCATGGCCCCAGTCGGGCTGGGGAACTCCCCTGACAGAAAGAGAGTTAGGATCTGGGACTGTTTCGTCTGGAAAGGAGAAGCGTCAGGTGATGGCTGGGTACAAACTGCTGAAGGAGAGGGGCAGTGGTGGCCAATTTCCCCTTTCCCACAGTTCAAGAACAAGAGGGGCCCCAAAGACATTAAAAGGCAACTTATTTAAACCAGACAAGAGGAAGAACATTGGCACACAACACAGAATGAACCTGTGGAACTCACTGCTGCAAGCAATTATTGAGGCCAAGGGCCTGGGATGTCTCACAAAGGATCCCCCAGCCCCTTCACACTGCACGAGAGGGCTGGAGCGGTGGGAAGGGGGCTCTAAAAGCCCCACATCCAACCGGAGCCGATTCCTCCTACACAGGCACAGGGGCAGCCAGCCATGGAGCCGTCTCTGAGGATGTTGTGAAGACTAAGACTATAACAGGGTTCAAAAAAGAGCTAGATAAATTCATGGAGGATAGGTCCATCAATAGCTATTAGCCAGGATGGGCAGGGATGTGTCCCTAGCCTCTGTTTGCCCGAAGCTGGGACTGGGCGACAGGGGACGGATCACTTGATGATTCCCTGTTCTGTTCATTCCCTCTGGGGCACCTGGCATTGGCCACTGTTGGAAGACAGGATACTGGGCTAGATGGACCTTTGGTCTGACCCAATGTAGCCATTCTTACGTTCTTACGCCTGTAGGGGGTGTGCTGGGGGAAGGTTGGGGTGGGACGGGCATGTCATGGGGCGGATTCTGAGCAGCGCTGTGACCCATAGGGCACCCCAGGAGGCTGCTGTAACTTAGCAGGCGTCTGAGCTAGTATCAGCTGGGTCGGTAGCAGGGGGATATGGGCCTATCTGGGTACAGCAGGAGCTGGAGACGGCAGTTCTGGAGAGGGAGCCCTGCCATGTGGGTGAATTCCCTGCTCTGCCAGTGACTCCCTGCATGACCCTGGGCCAGTCCCTTAGTCTCTCTGGCCTCAGGTCCCCGCTGTGAAATGGCATTAATAACACGTCCGTTTCCCTCACTCCTTGTCTGATTGCTTAGAGTGAAGCTCTTGGGAGCAGGGGCTGCCTCTCCCCCTGTGTACGTGCAGCACCAGGCACAATGGGGCCCCGATCTCTCCTGGGGCCTGCAGCTGTCCCTGTGTCTGAGGAGGGATGATAGTGGGCTGGTGAGACCAGTGGCCTGCGGTGCTATCGGAGAAGGCGGCGTGAGCCAGTGGGGTGTTGTGTACAGCAGGAGCTGGGATGCCAGACTAGCCGCAGAGCAGATCTGCGCCGATCCGGCAAACCTGCCCTCCTAGGAATTAGGGAACACGACACTGCGAGGCCTGATGCTCTGGGAGAGCCCGTTCTAACCCCAGTCTAGTCAACAGCAAGACGCCTACTGACGTCCCTGGGACTTTATAATCTGAGCTCTCTGGGGCAGGGGCTGTGTCTGGCAGAGGGCTGTGCGCATTGACAGCACTGTGTACACACATGTAACAATACTCCCGTCCTCAGCTGGCCTCGCTGTGGTGCGTACTGCAGGGTCTCTGGGCAGGAGCAGGGACTGGCCGTATGTGCTGGGATCAGAGGTGGATTAAGTTGTTGTGGGGCCCTGGGCCAGAGCAAGTGGGGGCCCCTCCCCACCCCTTCCACCTGCAGGCCTCCACCCCCACCTCCTCCCCCGCGCTCATGGGGTCGGGGCGTGGGGCATTGCCCCAATCCGCCCGCCCGGTGCTCCTGGTGGGGAAAGGGGGTCGGGGTGTGGGGCATTGCCCCACTCCCCGGCAGGAGCGCCACGTGGGCGGAACAGGTCAGGGCAGGGGGGCACCCATTTTTGCGGGGGGGCCCCCAATTGGCTGGGGCTACTGGGCATAGGCCCCATTGGCCCAATGGCTTATCTGCCACCGGCTGGGATGCAGCCCCCATTCCTGTAACCTCCTATCTCCATCTATGGGCACCATCACCATAGCAACGCTCTGTCATTAATGAATTTCTCCCTTCCTGAAGCATGGCCGTGCCATTCTCTCTGTGACACCCGGCACCCCAATATTCACCACGGTCATGTCAATAGGATATGTTTTGTACAAAGTCTGCCCGGTGAGGTGTCATTCTAAAAGTCTTGGTCTGCTAGACATGAATATCTCGTTGGATTGTGTGTGCTATCGTCATATGTGAAGTTATGAAGTTTGGCTACGTATGTGTTACTGAAACATGTTGTGAGGTTGAAAACACCCACAAGCAGCCTTTCAGGTACAACAGTAAAAAGGCCAAACAAGGTTAACGGATTATTGAGGAAATGCCCACAAGCACAAGGATTACCCCAGGAACTGTGTGCAATAGAAACCTCTCAGAGATAGCACTACACAATGGGAACTGTTCAACCCAGGTGACAGCAAAAGAGCTTTCCAGCGAGTGGGAAGAAGATATAAAAGGGGTAAAATGACATCATGATGGTACCTCACTCTCCCGACAACACCACACCTGGAAACACCTGAGGAACAAAGACTGAACACGGGGGAAGCGATGGGTGTATGCAAACCTGGGAAACCCAACCTGCAAAGCCAAGGCAGCTTGTGCCTTAAGAATCTGCCAGCCTGTTTATCACTCAGGGTGAGAATTTGCTAATTCACGTCCTACCTATCTAGTCTGTTATGCTCAGTTTGTGGTTTTGTTTATTCACTAGGTAATCTGCTTCGATCTGTTTGCTATCACTTGTAATCACTTCAAATCTATCCTTTTGTAGTTAATAAACTTATTTTATGTTTGAAGTGTGCGTTTGACTAAGGTGTCTGGGGAAAATCTCTGCTTGGTTACCACAAGTGTGCATGGTCCTCTTCACATTGAGCGAAAGGCGGACCGGATGTTAAACCCATATACGGTCCAGATCCGACCAGGGCAGGACGTACTGCTCTGGGGTCCTCGGCTGGGAGGCTGGCGGTTAGAGAGCCTGCAGCTGGGTGTGTCCCGACCTGTGTGAATGCTGGTGAACGTGCAAGTTCAAACGGATTTGCCACTTGTCACAGCAGCACAGTGTGAGAAGGAGCCCGGACTGGTGGGTCAGAGGGCTCAGTGGTACCCCAGTTCCAGGTGCCACCCCGGGGGGAACCCGCCACAATCTCCACTTACAGATGGGAAACTGAGGCACCGAGCGGCTGAGGGTATGTCTACTCTGCAGTTAGACACCTGCGGCTGGCCCCTGCCAGCTGACTTGGGCTCAGGCTAAGAGGCTGTTTAACTGCAGTGTAGACATGGGGGTCTAGGACCCCGCAATTAAACCCAAGCCCCATGAGCCCAAGTCAGCTGGCAGGGGCCAGCTGTGAGTGTTTGTTGGCAGAGTCGTCATATCCTGTGTGACTTGCCTAAGGTCACTTGTGGTAGAGCGAGTGAATCAACCAGCACCTCCCCTTCTCGCATCCTGAGGGGTTGGGGGTGGGGGAATCTCACTGTGGTGTCTTTTCTGTTTGTGGGTTTCCAAGATCAAAGGAGCGATTCTGCTCTCGGATCCTCTCTTGCGGTTACTTTGAGCAATCAGAAACATACCACAGCCTGCCTGTGTCGCCCTCCTCCCCCAAGCCCCCCTAGGGTGACCAGACAGCAAGTGTGAAAAATTGGGACGGGGGTGAGGGGGTAATAGGAGCCTATATAAGAAAAAGCCCCAAATATCGGGACATCTGGTCACCCTAAGCCCCCCTGGAGATGCACACAGGACCCAGGGCAGCTCTCTGGCTGTCATGTCTTGATCTGGGGGCTCTTCACCAACCCCCGGCTCCCCCTTCTCCCACCCCATTTCTGCACCATTTAGAACCACCGAGATCTTTGTGCTTCTTCCATCTGCCGGCCCCAGACCAAGGAGGACAGGCATGCCCGGGCCCATCACACCAGAAATTAAACCACGTGAACTGAACTGGCTTTAAGGGCAGTTCCTGCTAGCAAGGTGTTGCAGTGTAGTCTGCCTGGCCAGTGCAGATCAGCCACAAGCATCATGGTGAAAAACAAGGCCTAGACCAGCTCCCTGTGTGGCCTGGAATGTGGCTTTAAACAGGGCTGAAGACATCATAATGGAATTCTTGGGGTAGGAACTAGAGCTGAGAGAAATCTGGAGTATTGTGTCCAGTTTTGGGCCCCACACTACAAAAAGGATGAGGAAAAACTGGAAAGAGTCCCACAGAGGGCAACAAAAATGATTAGGGGGCTGGGGCACATGACTTATGAGGAGAGGCTGAGGGAACTGGGATTGTTTAGTCTGCAGAACAGAAGAATGGGGGGGGATTTGATAGCTGCTTTCAACTACCTGAAAGGGGGTTCCAAAGAGGATGGAGCTCGGCTGTTCTCAGTGGTGGCAGATGACAGAACAAGGAGCAATGGTCTCAAGTTGCAGTGGGGAAGGTCTAGGTTGGATATTAGGAAACACTATTTCACTAGGAGGGTGGTGAAGCACTGGAATGGGTTACCTAGGGAGGTGGTGGAATCTCCATCCTTAGAGGTTTTTAAGGTCAGGCTTGACAAAGCCCTGGCTGGGATGATTTAGTTGGGGATCGGTCCTGCTTTGAGCAGGGGGTTGCACTAGATGACCTCCTGAGGTCTCTTCCAACCCTAATATTCTATGAAATTGGAATTTCTGTGCCCCCGGAAATCCCAACATTGTACCTTTGTTCCTGTCCCAAATGGAATGAGCCCTGAGTGCTGGCTGGGGCAGGAGTGGGCTCAGGCTGCTGCTCGCCCTGCAGTGGGGGTGCACTACCCGTGCTCCCGAGGCTCCAGCTGGCACTGGTGGGAGGCAGTGCTGCTCCATGCCGTCCTGAGAGGCCCAGCTCAGCCCCCGCTTGCAGAGTGTCAGTGGAGTAGCGCAGGCATCACAGTGCCTTCGGGTACCACTTTCCAGCCCTGTTCTGTGAGCTGGGACTAAAAAGGGCCTGATCCTGCAAACACTCACCACCCAGCCCAGCGCACGGCCACTGACCCCAAGGGGGCTGCACATCTGGAAGCACCCGACATAGATAGGGCTCAGGTGATGCCCAGGTTTGCGCTGGCCCATGGCACACAGCAGAATCTCACCCTCTGCCTGACGGTGGTTGTAGAAGCTACCTGTGATGCTCCCAATGGTGACACAAGAGCAGCAGCACCAACCTCAGGGAAGACGGTTACAAACCAGGGCGTAAACCCCACATCGGTTGCAAGTTCTAAACTTAGATTTCACACAAGTGCAAACTCCTCGGGCACTATGAAAGCTTTAACACAGAGTCCCAGACAGCCCCCTTGCTTACTCCGATCTGTCTTGCCTCCACGTGAGCATATCTCTATGATAGATGGCCCCTTATACCAAGGATCACAGCAATAGATAGGTTATTCCTCATCCCAAAGGAACAGTCACTTATCCCAGGCCAATTGCACTCTAGGTCTCACACCAAAGGCTTGCAGCCAATCCTACTGTAAACTGTATGAAGATTTATTAAATAGGCAAAGGAAATTAGAGAGCTATTTACCAGGTTGAAGCAAGTGAATATAGAAGCATGAATGAGTTGGTTTCAAAAGGTAGTATAGGCTTCTATAATCAGCAAGCTCGGTGTGTCCTTTAGGGCTAGCCCAGGCTAAGCAGCTGGGGATCTCTTGCTTATGCCTAGAAATAGCAAGCCCCCGGAGTCCAAGCAGCACAGAGATACCTACTTCCTTTGGTTTGCGATTTTTATCCCCCTCCTGCCATGTGCTTTGAGCTGCGAGCTCAGCTGATGGGAGTACTCTTGCATGACTCATCTGCACGGGGAGGAGAGTAGAACAATAATAAGAGTCTTCAGTCCTTTTGTTGAGAATTTCTCAACCCAGCTGTGGGGTGTTGTAAGATCCACCCAGAGCCCATCTGGCATGGATGGGTCTCTTCTTTCGGGAGAGGCGTAACAATTTCCATAGAAGACCATCTCTCCACACTACTTAGTGTCCCTCTCCTGTCTGGCGATTCAGACGCTCACACGACACCTGCTCACTATTACCTTACAATGTGGAATGCAGATCTCACAAGTCAGATCAATGCAGGCAGCAACGCACAAGCATCCGATAGAGTCCAAACACTAACCACGTTCTTATCATTCTAATACCTATTTATCCAGATTAACCCACAAGTGAGCCAGACAGATTCCAGCTCTGTATCCGTCAGCACCCGGCTGGGATATGGGGACATTGGTGTGAGCTGGCGCCTGGCCTGCCGGCATCACACAGCCTCTGGCCATAATCAAGCCAAATGGAGAAGGTCTCTTTTCAAAGTGGGTGGTACCGGGATGGCAACTAGGACACTTGGTTTGCTGGTAGGAGGTTACTGGTGTGTCGGAATTGGGTAGTAACACTTTACATCGTTGTGCTCTGACTTAGAAACCAGACAGCGTTACTAGGCCTGTCATTTTATGTACATTTAGTAGTAGATCTTTCAAGAAAACATACGGTCCAGACCGTCACGTGGTATAAACTGGTGTCGCTCCATCGTTCATTTACACTGGCTGAGGATCCAGCCCAATGCAGTATTGCCATCCCTGAACGTTCAAAAGCCAGGAGCAGGCCTCAAACAATCATGAGATTTCTTAACAGTTCAGAGGCTTTTTTTAAAACAATCATATTTGGGTTTTTCTATTTGCCATCTGCTCTTTGACCCATTTGGTGTCACATGTTCAAGCTTTTCTCCACACCTAGGACGGCTAGAAACTTACTTTTTTTCAAAATGGAAGCCGAGACTCTCCTCTAATCCCTTGACTCCAGGAGCTGGGACTTTAAGAAAAGCACCAGATATCACAAGCTTCCTGATAAAATACCAAGAGATGGCAATGCTGTGCTTTATGGTATTAAAACATATTTGTTTGTGATTAACCTTTATTACAGGGGATCTGGACTTGGGCCCTGTAATTACCCTTTCATTCACCCTCCTTCTAGGCCTTACCCAGCTGTCCAATTTTATTTCTTGATTAGTTTTTTTTAATTCCCACAATCCTTTGGATGCAGGTGATGGAGTACGTTTATTAACTCCAGAAAAATCCCTCACTGGATTTACAGGCGGAAGAAAGAAACTGACAAATTCTGAATGCAGAAGCTTGGAGTAAGTCTTCCTTCCTCGTATAAATAATGGATCTTTCCATAGTTTCCCATTGCCTTGCGTGCTAAGGTCCCACCACTGAGACAGGATGTGGTAGGTGTGAGGCTGGCTCCCTGGTGATCTCATGGTTAGGCTTTGGCACTTTCACTGCCACAGCCCAGGTTCAATTCCCGGTCAGGGAGCAAAGCTTTTCAACATGTAGCTCTTCACTTCCAACTGAAACAAAAACAGGATTTTTTGGGAAGGGGGGGAGGGATAGCTCAGTGGTTTGAGCATTGGCCTGCTAAACCAAGCGTTGTGAGTTCAATCCTTGAGGGGGCCATTTAGGGATAAAACTTGTTGGGGATTGGTCCTGCTTTGAGCAGGGGGTTGGACTAGATGACCTTCTGAAGTCCCTTCCACCCCTGATATTCTATGATACTGTTAAGGAAATGTCCATTTCATCCAATAGATCTGTCACTCTCTGATGACTGGTGTTTCCTGGGATAATGGGAATTCAGAGAACTGGATCAGCTGTGAAGAGCTTCCTTCATGAAACCCTGGAATGGCATGCCTAGAAAAGACATTTTCTCTTAGCACCTTCAGTTCAAGGTGGGCAGATGCCCTGATGCAGAAAGCTTTCTATCCCATGATTTAAAAAGTCCCAGTGTTTCCAACGCCTTGCTATTGGAATCCTGTGTGTCTTCACTCTTGCGGGACAGCCTTAGAGGTCTCTTTTGGAGTTTGGGACATTTGCCAAATTGGCACCACGATTGATTTATCTCATTTCAGCGCTGCTGGTGGTGCTCTTGTCTGAATAGCAATACAGGACTGTTTGGCGTGTGCCATTCATTCATAGTCTCCTCCCTTGTGGTCTAAAGATGAGCGTGGCTGAAATTTGCCTACAGCCAGCACTAGACGTAGGCACTGCTCGAGCTGAAGCGGGACTCTGCACCCATGTGAATTTCAGCCCTAGTGAACGGCTCTGGCCAACTTACCTGTTGCCAGTGAAACTCCGTGTGTTTGTAGCTGTTTATTGTGTCTGACTCGTGCCTGGTTTCTGCAGCTGCGTTCCTTATTGGTGGTTGTTTAAACAAATCTCAACCTAGGGGTCATTTGTGAACTCCTTGCTTTGCCCATCCGCTATTGCTGGCGTGGGATTGGTCACCTGAGTCACACAGAATTGTTTCTCCTCCCTGACTGATGAGGGAAACTTTTTGTAAGGAGACTAATGGATAGTTAATTATGCATTTTGCAGGAGGAAGTGGAGGATAGATCCATCAATGGCTATTAGCCAGGATGGGCAGGGATGTGTCCCTAGCCGCTGTTTGCCAGAAGCTGGGAATGGGCGACAGGGGATGGATCACCTGATGATTACCTGTTCTGTTCATTCCCTCTGGGGCATCTGGCATCGGCCACGGTCACAAGACAGGACACTGGGCTAGATGGACCTTTGGTCTGACCCTGTATGGCCGTTCTTATGACCTTAGTTGCAGACAAGTTGGATTGAAGTGGAGCCTCAGCTTCTGATGAACATCTGCATGAGGGTGAATCTCACTTCTTGTGAATATGGCTGCTCCATGCACCTTGCTGGAGTTGAGGATGAGAAAGATTCTTCAAGGTCTGACTAGAACATGTCTGTCTATCTTAGCTACTTATCTAGTCCGCACTGCTGTAGCATCCAAGGCCCTCGCAGTCTTCTTTTAAATGCACTTATCCTCACATGCCCCTGGTGAGGTCAGGCAGTGCTCTTAGTTCCCTATCTGTAAAATGGGGATGAGGCACAGAGAGACTAAGCAAGTTGCCCAAGGTCACACAGGAAGTTTATGACAGAGCAGCAAATTAAATCCAGGTGTTCCGCATCCCAGCCAACGGCCCTAAGCACTGGGCCATCCTTCTCCAAGGAAAATGCCCTTTTGCCACGCCACCGCCCCCCGCTGTGCGCACACACAGTACTGAAACTTGTTCATTTGGGTTGAATGTTTTTTCATTTGAAAAAAATGCATTTCAAATTGGGAAAAAGTAACCACAGCTTTTCCCTCACTTTTTAGGGTCCCCCTCCCCAACTAGAAATAGCTGGGACAAATGAAAAAAATATTCCCCACCAAAATGGATTTAAAAAAAAAAGTAATTTAAGAATGTTTTAATTGAAATCAATGAAAAACTCCAGATAAGATTTTGAACGAAAGGGGCAAATGGTCATTTCTTTCAAAAATTGTCAGGAAATATACTTACCTTTTTCTGACCAGCTGTGCTGCTGATCGCTCTGGCCTCAATCTAGCAAAGCGCTTCAGCCCACGCTTAAATTTAAGCATGTGAGTAATTTCACTGAATTCAGTGAGAACACACATGCAGAAGAGCTTTTTGGGTCAGCACATGCTGGCTGCATTGAGTCACTTTGGCTGAAAAAAACATTGGCGAAAAAGGGAAGTGGGAAACCTCCGGCATCAGTTGATTACATGAGAGGCTTCTACTCAACTTCAGGGATTTGAATTGCCCAGAGGAAGGGGAAGTAATTGCTGTGCTCGGGGTTTGAAAAGAATTTCTTGAGGTTATGAATATTTGTAAATAAAGAGATGTATTTGCAGAGTATTATATTAACTCTGCAGATTAGAATCCTGAAGAAAGGAGCCCAATTTTGTAACAGACAGAGAATTCTTCCTTCGCTTGCTTCTGAGGTGATGTCATGTATTCTGGGCTTACCTGTGGGGTTATTAATTCCTAAACACCATGCCCATTTGCATATGCTTTTATTAGGGCAAGCGAAAGAGAGTGCGGGCACTAACTCAGGGGTGAAACTGTGTTCTGCCTTGTCTCAGTTAACCTTCACTATTTGCATTGTAGTTTGTGTAGACACCCCCCCTGAGACTGCACCCCAACCCCCCTCCTGCACCCCAAACCCCTGCCCCAGCCCATAGAATATCAGGGTTGGAAGGGTCCTCAGGAGGTCATCTAGTCCAACCTCCCTAGTGTGACGTTATTGACATAAACTGGGACCATATAGATCATTGTTGCAACCAAGGTCCTGTAGTGGCACCCAAATCTTGTATAAAGGGGGTCAAAGGGGGTGTCTAAGACAAGGTTATGGTTTACTGGTCATGATTATGCTGTCTATATGTGTATCAGTTTTGTAGTTGAAGTTATGAATATTGGCTCTAGACTGTCTGTATGGCAAATTTAGCTATGCTTCTGGGTGACATCCCAGACAAGCTGGGATTAGCTCTGCCTAGCCTGCTTGATGGCCCATTAAGGGCCATCAGCTATACAATGGACCCATTGAGAGAAGGCAAATATGCCTTGAGACTCAGCAAAGTATGCAGGGACTGGCCCATGTGACTCCAGGCTCCATTTTGCTGTAATTTTCCACAGTAAGAACAAAGAGGTGTTCTTACACCTGGAAAAAGGCTGATGCCTCATCTCCATTTTGTCTTCAATCCTGCTTCATACCTCTGGAGGGACTTTGCTACAAGCTGAAGCTCTGAACAAAGGACTGAGGACCCATCCCAGCGGGGGATGTATTCCAGAGACTTGATTTGAACCTGCAGTTTATTCTATCGCTGCTGCAAGCCTGAACCAAGAACTTTGCCATTACTGTATGTAATTGATTCCATTTAACCAATTCTAACTCTCATCTCTATCTTTTTCCTTTTATGAATAAACCTTTAGATTTTAGATTCTAAGGGATTGGCAACAGCGTGATTTGTGGGAAAGATCTGAGTTGTATATTGACCTGGGTCTGGGGCTTGGTCCTTTGGGATCGAGAGAACCTTTTTGTGTATATTGGTTTTCATAACCATTTGTCCCCATAATGAGTGGCACTGGTGGTGATACTGGGAAACTGGAGTGTCTAAGGGAATTGTTTGTGTGACTTGTGGTTAGCCAGTGGGGTGAAATCAAAGTCCTCTTTGTCTGGCTGATTTAGTTTGCCTTAGAGGTGGAGAAACCCCAGCCTTGGGCTGTAACTGCCCTGTTTTAGCAATTTGTCCTGAATTGGCACTCTCAGTTGGGTCCCGCCAGAACCGCATCGTCACACCTAGGTAACCCATTCCAGTGCTTCACCACCCTCCTAGTTTAAAAGTTTTTCCTAATATCCAACCTAAACCTCCCCCACTGCAACTTGAGACCATTACTCCTTGTTCTGTCATCTGGTACCACTGAGAACAGTCTAGACCCATCCTCTTTGGAACCCCCTTTCAGGTAGTTGAAAGCAGCTATCAAATCCCCCCCTCATTCTTCTCTTCTGCAGACTAAATAATCCCAGTTCCCCCAGCCTCTCCTCATAAATCATGTGCTCCAGCCCAGAGCTCCTCCTGCACCCAAACTCCCTCCCAGAGCCCGCACCCCTCACTCCCTCCTACATCCCAACCCACTGCCCCAGGCTCAGCCTGGAGCCCCCTCCCACACTCCAAATCCCTCAATCCCAGCCCAGAACCTGCACCCCCTCCCACAACCCAACCCCCTGCCCCAGCCCGGTGAAAGTGAGTGAGGGTGGGGGAGAGCGAGTGACGGAGTGGGGCCTCGGGGCAGAGCAAGCGTGTTTGGGTTTGTGTGATAGACAGTTGGAAGGACCTTGTCCTGGCAGCTGCTCTGGTGCACGTAGGTTCCTGTTGAATGGGTACACCCCCCTCCCCGGCGCTGACCCACTCATCCGGAACACACTCAGCTGAGGCTGGTTTATTTCTGCTTTGTCTCTTTCTTACCACGGAGTTTCCACTGCAGGACATTTCCTTGCCAGTTACTTTTCTTAGAGCTGTGACTTCCCCTAGTGATTCCTCCTCCTCCGCGACTTCCTCTCACTCCTCTGCGGCTCGAGGTGAGGGTGCCTCTGCTCCCCTTTGTGCCAGGGGGTTTGATGGGGCCAGGATCTGGCCTACTGACACTGACCGGCAGCCTCATGTCCCGCCCAGCTGCACAACGGGCATCTGTCGGGTGAGGGAAGTCACAGGTGGCTGGACATGATGCTAACCACATCACTCCCTTGGGTACCCTGGGTGATGGGAAACTGATGTGGTTTAAACCACAGCAGCCTCTGTGTAAGGCCCTGTGGGTCAAGGAGGACCCAGGCAGCTGGCAGCTCCGTGCTCCCCCCAACATGCACTCCACTGCTGTGGACACAGCCCATGGGAAGTCCTGCCTCAAGGGGTCTGACAGGCAGCAGCCTCATGGTTCCCGATTGGCTCTCTGCCCTATATAAACCCAAGGAGCCTTCCAGGAAATGTCCAGGAAACAGTATGGAGCTGCTGCTCCTGGCTTTGGCTTGATTTGGACCTCACCCCCGGATCTGAAACCTGCCTCTGAGCCTTGGTATTGACTCTAGCCTGGAACCTGGCTAAAAACTCCTCTGCTGCTCCCAGCCTCAGGTTTGACCCTGCTCTGACCGCCCGTGTGAGGATCCTGACCCCGTGTGGCTTGGTGCAGACTGTGACCCACAGCCTATTTAGCTTTGCCTATCTGAAGACCACAGGGTACAGTGCGCCGTCCGATTACTGATGTTCGGGTGACGCCAGCTGAATTGTGCTGGGTTCAGACACCTAGCGAGGGACTGAACCTGCCCCAAAGAGCTGACCGCCTGAACAAGCAAGATAGACACAGGGTTGGGAGGGCAAACAGACTCGCCCAAGGTTGCAGAGCAGGGAATAGACCCTGGTTCTCCTGAGAATCACTGCAGCGCAGCATGCTACACACTGGACCACCCTGCCTCTGGAGTAGCTGTTTCCAGCCCCAGGAGCTCATCTGGCAGAGCGCTCGGACTCTTGGTTTTTGATCTTCCCAAGTAAAAACACAAAGAACTTGTTTCCCTTTGCTGGCAAGAATCCGATTATTTTTTACTCATCAATGGAGTCGTTTGTGAGTGACGGTTAAATCATAGGGCAGGAGACTGACTGATTCCTTGTTCCAATCAGAGTCCAGACACCCCAAGGGGTGAACCTGAACCCCAAAGAATAAGCAATTGAATCAACTGCTTTTATACAATATTATTGTGTATCAATAAGTCAGCCCAGGTCTTTTATGCACACTTGTAAGGTTCTGAACGTGATGGTCATTTGGAGCTATGTACACAGACTGCAGTTAGGAAGCGGTGTATTTGGGGATACAGAATAGTATGTTCATGACCAGCACCACAAGTTCAAGTACTTCTCACAGCAGGGAAGAGCTCCTCCCAAGCCAGTCGCTTACACGAAACGGACCATCCATTGCCAGCCAGGAAGAGACAATGGTCATTATTCCCCTCTATTTGGCACTGGTGAGGCCACAGCTGGAGTATTGCGTCCATTTTGGTCCCCCCCCCCACTACACAAGGGATGTGGACAAATTGGAGAGAGTCCAGTGGAGGACAACGAAAATGATTAGGGGGCTGGAGCACATGACTTATGAGGAGAGGCTGAGGGAACTGGGATTATTTAGTCTGCAGAAGAGAAGAGTGAGGGGGATTTGATAGCTGCTTTCAACTACCTGAAAGGGGGTTCCAAAAAGGATGGAGGTCAGCTATTCAGTGGTGGCAGATAACAGAACAAGAAGCAATGGTCTCAAGTTGCAGCGGGGGAGGTCTCAGTTGGATATTAGGAAACACTATTTCACTAGGAGGGTGGTGAAGCACTGGAATGGGTTACCTAGGGAGGTGGTGGAATCTCCATCCTTAGAGGTTTCTAAGGCCCAGCTTGACAAAGCCCTGGCTGGGATGATTTAGTTGGGGTTGGTCCTGCCTTGAGCCCCCTGAGGTCTCTTCCAACCCTAATCTTCTATGATTAGAGTTCATAGGAAAACACTGAAACAAATTGAAACCCCTAGTCTTGGAAAACTAAGACAGGAGGCCTGGGCAGGGCATTGATGCCCCCTTCGGGAAGGCTAGCCCCCCTGACCCCACCCCTTCCTCCTGAGGCCTTGCCCTTACCCCATCCTTTCCACCACCCCCTCATCCACCAGAGTCCCTTGTCCCCCTGCAGCCAGATGACCCCTGGACTGCCTTCTGGCCCCGAGCACTGGCCCGACCCCCGGGCCACCGGCCGGCTGGCCCCAAGCCGCCCCCTGACTCGTTGCCACTGGCCAGCTGAAGCAGCCAGTCAGCCTAGCCCCAGCTCCAGGCCACCAGCCTGAGCTGAGCCCCTGCCAGCTTTGGGGGAGAGGGGGAGCCAGGAAGGGGCCTCGGCCTGGGTTGGGGGAGGCTTAGCCTCTCCTGGCCTATGATACCTGCCGCCCATGAGAGGAGGGAATTTCCCCCACCATAGTCAGAGAGAAAGAAAAAACCTGCACCCCTTACAAGGGTAGGGGGTTGAAGAGAAGGACATCCAGGAACTGAGGGGCAGCCCTTAAGTGGGGCACTGTCCGTGAAACCCTGGATCCCCTCTGGGACTGGAGCATGCTGGGAAACGGTTCAGAGGCAATAGGTAACTTACATTAGAACAGGGAATGTAGCGACTATAACAGTGTAAAGGCTGAAAAGTCGCATCTCTGTGTTTGTTTCCTGGGTAACTTGTCTGTGTTCGCTTTTCCTCACTGTTCCAGCTTGGAATCTGGCTTTTCTATTAAATAATCTTTGTTTATTTTTATCCCATGCAGGTTTCTGCTGTGCAAACCGTGTGGATCATGTGCACCAAAGTGCGCCGATAGTGGGGCGCAGGTTTTACTCCTTCAGGGAGGACGAACCAGAGGGGAAAGTCTGAGTGGCTGGTCGTTGAGAACGCCAGTCGATGGATTTGGTGGGGACTCAGGCCTGGGAGGGCTGCTGAGGTCACCCTCCAAGGAGTAGGTCGGCTGGTGGAAGCCAGGGTGAGACCTTTATGCTGGTGGCCTGACCACAGGTGTCCAGGCTCTGAGTCACAGCCGCACAGTGTTAAATCACCGCACTTATAAGGCAGGTGGTGAGGAAATCCCTTGCTGGGCTGGGTGAGCGCCAAAGCGTCACGCTCCTCTCTGCAGAGGGTAAGATTTCAGTGTTCGCACCTGTGTAGCTCATTGGATATTTTGGTCATTATGTCCCCTGGGTTATCCCTGGCCTGACCCTGGTCTCTAGACCCCACTCTGCTTAACTGGAGTCCCAAGTCCTTGGTTTCCCCAACTTGCATCTCCATTCCTCAGAACTGGGGATGGACAAAACCTGCTGTCTTGTGTTGTTTGCTGAGGCCCGATGATGCGCCTGGAGCTGTACAAGGCCCAAGCATGGAGTCCCTGCTCCAGGAGCCTCCAGCCGGTCCCTCAGACACAGGGGCCCTGGGAAACCCAGAGGAAGGAGGAACTTGGCCAGATTCTCCTATTAACTCATCTCCTGAGGCCACTCTGGAAGCAGGGTTTCTAGGAGGGATTTGGAAGAGCAGAGCAAAATCAGATCTACCCCATTGTACAGGTGGGGACCCAAGACATTGAGACGCTACGGCCACACAAGGAGTCTGACAAAACAGGGACTTAAACCCAGGTCTTCTAAGTCCCAGGCTATTGCACTAACCACAGCGCCTCCCACCCCCCTGGACTGAGGCCTGGGGACAGGAGGCAGAGGAGTAAGGGGGCTCAGGCTGGTTTCGCTGGCAGAGCAGAGCGGGCAGGAGACTCAGCAAGGGAAGCAGAGTCTGGTTTTCCCCATGGCTGCAGCTCGTGCGTCATTTACACCTGTGCAGTGTGGGTGCAAAGCCGAGACAGCAGTGTGAGCAAATGCAGAAATCTCTTGGTTAGCACCTCTGCCCACATTGCAAAGGTGTAAATAACGCCCCAGGGTGCTGGGCGGGGGAGAATGCACCTGCCCTGCCAGCCTGGGGTTCAGTGCCGTTACTCTGGATTTACATCGGTGGCACTGAGAGCAGAATTTGGCCCCTTATCCCCACACCAGGCAGAGACCCTACATGATGCAGCTTCCAAGTGACACTGGGCATGGCCTGGGAGCTGTGCGCTAAGCTGGGTGTTTGGCCGTAGCTCTGGGCAGAGCAGAGACACACTGCCCCGGGGAGCAATGGCAGAGGTCTGAATGCCTCCCCAGTTACATGTCGCCGCCCCCCCCCCCCCCCCAAAATGTGCCAGTCTTCCAAGGGCTGCAGAATGACCCACCTGCTTCTCCTACTCCCCTCCACTCTCTGCCCCTTTCAACAAGCCACTCGTGGGGGTCGAAGTGATCTCAGAGGAAGGAGCAACCTCGTAAACCCCTCCCCTGAGTGCCACTTGTTCAACTTAGCCTACCTTCGGCCTTGCTCTTTGCTAATGAAGCACTCCGGCCGGACACTGCGGGCCCGATCCTGCAGGGGGGGCCCTGATGCCACTGGGCCCAATCCTGCATGCCACACCATTTTTGCACCCCTGGCAGTCCTGCGCCCTGGGCAACTGCCCGGTTGGCCCCACCCTAATGACGGGTACAGAGATCCTCTGGGTTCACCAAAAGAATGTCATGTAGGATCCCTAATGGAAGTCTGTGTCACCACAATCATCGTGAGATGTAGGTACAGAACATGCGTGAGGAGTCATGTAGATATGCTGAAAATTATGTTCTCTAGGCCTTGTAGTTCAAGGCAGGTCAGTCAAAGGTAGCATGCCTTGAGACAAACTTCTCCAGACAGGAGGGAAGAGATGGCTATCGCCCTGCTGGACCATTGCATATTACGACATAAGACCGCTAACATAGTGAGTGAAATGCTACTGAAGGGTGTAGTAGGCAGAGGGCCTGAAACATAAGCCCATGTATCAGAGGCCTGGTATGAGGCCTGAGCTAAAGTAGGCAAAACTTTGCTGCTATAAGCAAAGTTAAGTTGTGAGCAAGAGGCAGGCCCTGCTCACAGAATCGGGCAAGAACAGGGCTGATATTGCAGAAACACATTCCTAAGTGGTGCTAGGCATAAGAATATATACGCAAACACATTCCAGAAAGGTGGTACCAGAACACCTCGATAAAGATGACAGGAACACGCTGACCCATCTTAAGGATAAGGTCAGGATGACAGCATGACAGCTAGAGAGGTTTTGATCAAAGCAACACGTACAAGGTAATGGGTGGCACCCTGATATGTCAGGGGCAATCCATAATTTGTTGGGCTGGTGTATAAAGATGTATTTCAGAGGGAGTGTCTTTGGCCAGCCTAGGGAGCAGTGGAAAGTCCCACCACTGACTGAGCTGCGTCCATTGTCACGAGCATACAGGTCTTAGTATCCTCGTAGAGTCTGCCAGGTGCTATCACCGGGCTTCGCCGACAATAACCTTGGCCGGGCGCCTTTGCTACTAAACCAAGTCTTGTGGTCTTATTGAGCAGTTTGATCGGAGCCTGCTGTACGGGCTGTCTGGCCAGAGCCAGTGCAGCAGGCAGCGAGAACACACGCACGCAGCCAAACATCGGACAACATCGGTGACCCCGACCACTGATCTGGTAAATAAGCGAGCTGTCCTCTGGAGGAATCGCGATCTAACATGACAGAAGACCACGAGCTAGGAAACTCCCTTAACCCCTCCCTGCAAATCCCCACAGAGTTGAATAAGGTATGGAGATGCCAGGTTGCTAGTAAAACAGGCCCATATGAATTTAAAAAAAATATAGTGGGGAAGAAACTGACTAGACTCTGTAAGGCGAGGGCAGAGATTGTAGCCTTAAAATGGAGAATATTGCAAACTATAATCATGGCTGTTAAATGGTTAAGACAACATGCCACAAATTAGCGGGGCAAGTACCAGAAACAAAGAAAGAGTTAAAAGGAGCAGTGCCCTGGATTGCTCCCACTCCCCTTGCGGGGTGGCAAGCAGTCCAGAGACAGCAAGCAGAGGAACAAAATAAAACATTGGAATCTGCTGTAAGAAACTGACAAAAAAGAGATGTGCCGTCCCCTGTTATAAATATTGGTGGTCAGGCTTTAGGTAGTTCCCCTGTGCCTGAAGAATGGGGCCAGAAATGGAAAAAGGGGGCCCTAGCAAAATAAAAAATGAAACGGGGGCCACTGCATGGTAACCCCCACCTTACAAGAAAAGCCAGGTTCTGGTTAAATGGAAACGGAGACTGGTGCCTGTCAGAACAGGAAAAGTAAGTGCCCAGGGAGGAGACATAGAAAACAGTATTTTCACTGCATTGGTAAATGAAATGAAAGGAAAAAAAAAAATGGAACAGTTCACAGAACACATTAGGAGACAGGAGCTGCGACTCGGTCGCCAGGAAGTGAATAAAAAACAATTTCAAAGTGAAAAACCAAAATTGAGCAGATTGACACCTAGAATTAATGCATTAACACATGGAGTTGCCAAAAAACAGCTAACTGCAGCGAAAAAGGGCACTCCTGCAGTCCATTCGGCATGCGCACAAAAAGTAACAGACACTGGGGGAATAAATTCAGGTTTTACAAGAGCAGGTAACGACCCCCACTCTCCTCTCAGAGCCAGGATAAAAACCAGGAGTGCTGGTTCCCAACTGCTTCGACCCACAGAACCACACTCTGCGCTCATCGCTAAAAATAGAACTTTCTTTCTCAAATATTTTTACATATCAGTTACGTTTTCCTTTATATTCTTTCTCAGTTTGCTTAACTCACAGCTGCTGCCTGTACTTTAAGATACCTTGATACAGTTAATCTCTCTTGGCTCAGGTCTCCCTACCTTCCTAGGTTGCTTTTCATCCCTCTGCCCCCCCCGCCCGCCCGCAACAAACAAACTAAGGTTTTTACCTTGGTTTCTCTTGCTTTAAATAAATCCAGTAAATTAATTATTTTAACCCTTCAGGAATGCAACAGCTGGAACTACTCTTAACTTTCTTGAAGATCTGGTTGCCAAGCAAGAGAAATGCAGACTCTGCTTCTAATCCTAACCACTAACGAATATTTGAAACATGGGCTTTCCTGATTACCGCATAGCAGAGTTTTAAAATAAAGTTTAAGTAATGGAAAATGCCTTAATTTACTAAATTAATACAATAAATTTGGCAAATAATATATTTATCAATTTTTATTAAAAAGTTTTAAATAAGGTAATAACTTGCTTAAATGTTTAACCCTTTTGTTTATCTGTCTTTTTTTTAATGCATTGTTTTAATAACTAAGTTCTTAAGGCCTTATTTTGTATATTTATAAACAGAACTCTGGCACCGTTTGTTTTTAATTGTAAGTTTGTCCTGTATGTTGTCCGTTGTGTGTCACTTGACTACTTTTAAAATTATTTTTATTTTGTTGCAACAAAATTCAATTTTATACCCTTTTTAAAAAAATGTAAGTGGTACCACACTATTTTAAAATAATGGTTGGGTTATAACCATCATAATAGTATTACCATTTTTTTCAAAATTCAAAAAGGTCTCAGTTATAAATATATGTACATATATTTCTGCCTCAACAAATAATGCAATTTCAAACAAAAATAATTCTCTTTTAGTAATCACAGGTTTTTTTTAGCTTTATTTTTTTGTTGTTGTTGAATTTTTTTTATTATTATTCAAAAAAAGGAGGGGAAACCTCAACATTAAGGTAAAAATAATATTAACAAAATGTCACTTTCTTCTTGGGTTTTTAAAGACTTGTTTGCACTTTTAAATATATTTATAAGAATATTATAGCAAAAATGTTTAAAAACAGCAATCGATGCATAAAGCGAACCAAACAATTTCAACAGGTTTCTACCTTTGTCAGCAAAGTGTCATGAAAATTTAATGCCCTCAACGTGTTTGAATAGACTTGCATTTAAAATTTATTTTGATTTAGTTTTATACACTCTTCTTTTAAGTTACGGTAAAGGGAAGCAGTGGTTGTTAACATTTGTGCTTCTAAACAGTTAACTAAAATGGAATTGGTATCACAAGCAAATTAACTCTAAAAAGCTTGGTTAAAATTATGCTACTAACTCTTTTGCTAAAACCGAGTGCTCAGCGGGGAAAGCAATACACCTTTTCTTAGAAAATGGTGAGCATCTATTCTAGCAGTTCAGCATTACATAAAATATTAGTAATGCACCTCAAGTAAAAATGAATGTCTAGACAACAATTGCAAAAGTATAACTTGTGTTATAAAAGACTTGGCCTCCCATTACATTGTAAACAAACTACGTGAATCAGTGTATTCAATTTGGATTACTGAAAACAAGAAGGAATGTAAAACAAACTGTAGCGATGCGGAACTCACCCCTGCGGCACCTCCTGCTGGTGGTCTCTGGGAATTAGCTCATCTAGCCTCCGGAGCACCCTCTGCAGGCCGGTGTCCCGCTTGCCGCGGGCCCGTGTCCCTCCCAGACCTGGTGCCCCATTATCTTTGGGGTGCTGCCCCCTGGCAATGCCCCCACAATCTCAGGGTCTCCCCTCCCCAGGGAACCCCCAACCTTCTATCCCCACCTTGCCTCAGTCATAGGCTACTGCCAGTCACCAACTAGCCCCCGCGCCCTGGGGCGGGCTGCAGTGTCAGCCACTCATCACAGGCAAGGTCAGGTCTGGACCTGCTGCCTCTCTCTGCAACCCAGTGCCTCTATGGGGCCTTGGACAAGGCCCTGCAGCCTGGGGAGTTGTCAGCCTGGAGCTCCCCAGCCCCTCTGGCCTTTCCCCAGCTCTGCCTCACTCTAGGTACCCTGAGCTTCCCAGCAGCCAGGCTCTGCTCTCTCCCAGCCTGGAGAGAGACTCCTCTTGGGCCTCTGGCTCACAGCCTTCTTATAAGGGCCAGCTGGGCCGCCCCTCATTAAGCCAGCCACAGGTGTGCCTGCTTTCCCATAAGCCCAGCCTTTCCCCTGTCACAGCCTTCTGCCAGGGCTGTTTTAAGCCCTTCCGGGCAAGAGCGGGGGGGAACCACCCCGCTACACAAACAAACAACTTTATGATGTTAACTAACGAGCTGTTTAAGGTTGAATCCCACAGACCAAAGAAAACAGAAGATATCACACCCCGAAGACACCAGGAGACATCAACACACAGTGAAGAAACCCCCAAGCATCAATTAAACAAATTAAGTGCTTTATAAATAAAAGACTGGTCAAATACACCTCAATCTACCATATATGGACAATTAAATTGGCAATCAGCTAAAAACCACTGTCAGTTAAGTTAAACTTGGCTACTATATAAAAGCAACTGTATTATTGCTGTATTGTTGTACTAGTGCTGCACATTATTTACAATGTGCATAACACTGCTAAACTGTTTAACCAACACACAGGTAAAAATCAACAAACGAATGGCAGCAAACAACCTGAAGGCAAGGAGAAACAAAGCGGTGAAGAAATTAAGTTACACAGTAACTACAAATTGGGTAAACAAATTCCCTGGTAGTACCAGTCACAACTGGGGGTCATCCTAACTGAGGCACATTTTATTCAAAATAATCTTGTTCAGTGTCTGGAGACCAACACCAAATCCTGACACAACGATATTTGATAAATTGGTTACTGTCCAGTCAGTAGGTTATCTGGAAGACAGCGTCCATAAAAAACAACTGGATCTATATCCCCTACTGGTGTATCACAGAACAGTGCAACCAATGGAACAAAGAAGCTAGCCGGTCTTGCTTCCTGCCCAGTGAAGCTTACCAGAGGGTGACAACCAGCAGTAAGAGTAACCTATAACATGGGTGGACAGTACTGGGTAGTAACTAATTACAAGACATTTATATATAATGTCACTACTCCAAATATATGTATATATTAGGCAACCTATGGCATGCGTGCCAAAGGCGGCACGCGAGCTGATTTTCAGTGGCACTCACACTGCCCGGGTCCTGGCCAGTGGTCCGGGGGGTTCTGCATTTTAATTTAATTTTAAATGAAGCTTCTTAAACATTTTAAAAACCTTATTTACTTTACATACAACAATAGTTTAGTTATATATTATAGATTTATAGAAAGAGACCTTCTAACACGTTAAAATGTATGACTGGCACGCGAAACCTTAAATCAGAGTGAATAAATGAAGACGCGGCACACTGCTTCTGAAAGGTTGCTGACCCCTGATATATATACACACATATACACTACAAATATATGCACCATATTCATATTACTCATATATATTAATTATTTGAGAGTGCCTCTAAAGCTCAATCATAAAACTACATTCCCCAGTCATGGTCCCAGGCACAATGTCCCAGGCCCAGCATAAGGGACTACACATGACTGGAAAATAAAATCCGTCCATCAGTTGTACGAGGCAATGTGAAAACTAAGGGACAGATGGGGCATGAATGTGTGGATGATAAAGTAAAGTAACCACATAACAATGTTTAGCCCACTGGGTCATCTTCAGTCCATTCATTATGCTTTTCTGGGACGATGGGTAAACATCCTCCCCATAAAAAGTCAAAAAGTGGGGGAATGTAGTAGGCAGAGGGCCTGAAATATAAGCCCATGTATCAGAGGCCTGGTATGAAGCCTGAGGCCTGGGCTAAAGTAGGCAAAACTTTGCTGCTATAAGCAAAGTTAAGTTGTGAGCAAGAGGCAGGCCCTGCTCACAGAATTGGGCAAGAACAGGGCTGATATTGCAGAAACACATTCCTAAGTGGTGCTAGGCATAAGACTATATATGCAAACACATTCCTGAAAGGTGGTACCAGAACACCTTGATAAAGATGACAGGAACACGCTGACCCATCTTAAGGATAAGGTCAGGATGACAGCATGACGGATAGAGAGGTTTTGATCAAACCAACAAGTACAAGGTCAGAGGGTGGCACCCTGATATGTCAGGGGCAATCCATAATTTGTTGGGCTGGTGTATAAAGATGTATTTCAGAGGGAGTGACTTTGGCCAGCCTAGGGAGCAGTGGAAAGTCCCACCACTGACTGAGCTGCATCCATTGTCACGAGCATACAGGTCTTAGTATCCTCATAGAGTCTGCCAGGTGCTATCACCGGGCTTCGCCGACAATAACCTTGGCCGGGCGCCTTTGCTACTAAACCAAGTCTTGTGGTCTTATTGGGCAGTTTGATCGGAGCCTGCCGTACGGGCTGTCTGGCCAGAGCCAGTGCAGCAGGCAGCGAGAACACACGCACGCAGCCGAACATCGGACAACAAAGGGCTTGCGGAGACTTCCGAAGGAAATTAACAGGAAGAGCTAAACAATGGGAGGCGGGAACCCTATTTCCAGGTGAACATCGAAGGCCTCTTCTGATCTATGTGGGGGTGCAGAGAAGCATCCTGGCATCCTTCACCGAGGAAGTAAGTTGACAGGGGGGTTGCTTCATAAGTACATAAGAACGGTCATACTGGATCAGACCAATGGAAGGAAGGAATTCCCACTTCCCGGGCTCCCCGGTGGCCGAACACTGCCCACTTGCCCAGGTGCAGTATGGGCGAGGTGGGGCTGCTTTTGTCTAAAACCTCAGGCATTGGCCACTGTTGGAGAAAGGAGACCTGAGCCAATGGAGCAGTGGCCAGATCATTATTATGCAACACCAAGAGGACCCACGAACTACAGGGCCCCCAGGCGTTGGGTGCTGCACAGACACAGTGTAACCGACAACCCCGCCCTTAGGAGATCACAGTCTAAATGTGATTATTGGGGTTATTCAGTATCTCAAGCCCCTAGGGCGCCTGTAACGTGCCCGGTGTGCCGTGTCTCAGAGGCAAGCTCTATCACTGCTTCAGCAGCTGGGCCTTGTAGGCATTAGCCCTGGTGGGTCCCGGTAACCACGCAAACACCTGGCTCTGGGGAAGGTACATCTCTACCCCGATATAACGCTGTCCTTGGGAGCCAAAAAATCTTACCGCGTTATAGGTGAAACCGTGTTCTATCGAACTTGCTTTGATCCACCGGAGTGCGCAGCCCCGTCCCCCCGGAGCGCTGCTTTACCGCGTTATATCCGAATTGGCGTTATATTGGGGTAGAGGTGTAGTTACTAGACTGGTAGGAAAGGGAAGGGTGCGCAGAGGCACAGAAACTTAAACATTCACAGTTCAGCGTGAGCAACAGCGGTTCCCGTTTGGGCCCCTGGCGTGTGCAGACTAGAGCCAGAGCTCTGCGGGCCTCGTTCTCAGCGTGCCCGCTCCAGCCCAGCCTGCGGCATTCCAAGCCAGGCTCAGCTAGTGTCTCTCATGGGGGCCCCTCTGCCCTGGCTCCCCGCCCAGCCACCGCTGCTCCCGTCCACACCTCACACAGCCCTGCCCCCAGCTGTATCACCTGGCACTCCCAGCCTGTCCCCATGCGGCTCTGCCCACAGTCCCTGGGCTTCTCTGCACCCCCCTCTCCCACCCTCCGGCTCAGGACTTTTCCCCCTATCTGGGCTGGGAAAGGAGGCTGCTGCGAGCGGTAGGCCCCTGCTGGGCAGTTCCGTCACAGACAGAAACCAGACAGAGAAGGGGCGGGAGAGGAAGCAGCTCGCCCACGGTGGCACAACAGGTTAGCAGCAGAGCCAGGAGCAGCATGCAGGGCGCCGGACTCCTCACCCTTGGCCATTGGAGCACACAGCTGCCAGGCAGGACTCACTCCCCTCCCACTCTGGACCCTGGGCGCTAGACATCTCTCTGTCACCTTCCCCCGGAGCTATATTGAGCTGTGGTGCACTGACTCCGGGGGTAGCACGCCCACCCGCTGCATGTCCTAGGTGACTGACGACAATTGCAGGTGTCAGGTAAATCCCCATCCCCTTTTGGCACAAGAACAATTCCTCCCGTGCCCGGCTCTCCGGGAGCTTGGCCAAACCGTGGAAATTTGCTGGGTTCCCCCCTCCCCTGCTTCCTGAAGCCAAGTGTCATCCTCAGGCAGACAGCCCGATAAAAGCAGCCCGGGGAGGCAGATCCAGCCAGAAGGCTCCTCTGCAGCTGACTCCTCCTGCTCACCGGCCCCAGCAGGACCCTCCTCCGTCTCACCATGGCAAAGGCAGCCGGGCTTGTCTGCGCGTTTCTCCTGCTGGCTTCGTTCTGCTGCCAGAGCCTGGCTCAGAGTGAGTACAGGTGCCCCCTGCCGCCGCCTCCATGGGGAGACGGGAGCTGGGTCAGGGAGCACAACGGGATCTCAGTGCAGGGTCAGATGCGGGGAGGTGCCAGGGCATGGCTGGGGTGCGGAGGGCAGACCTCACCGAGACACAACAGACATAGGGCCTGGGCCTGCTCTCACTTGGGTGTCTAGCTGGGGTGACTCCAATGGAGCTGCCAGGGCGTGACGCAGGTGTAGTGAGCAGCCAATCAGACTCAAGCGGTGGTCCCTGTATCGCGGTGACATAATGAATATGGCGCCTGGCTTCCTGCTGATGGGCACCTTGGGTGGCATCCCATCTCTGCAACCAGGGCAAACAGTGACCATGTTATTCTGGTGGCATTCTACACCTGCGCTCTACCTGGGGGTCAGTTACAACAGGGGAGAATCAGGCCTGGTGGGTTTTAAACGCTCTTGAGGATCTACTGCTTGAAATATGGGACTATCCCCAGATGCTGTGGCGCTGTTTCATGCACCGCGTGCTGGGGAACAGCAGGAGAGAATTCCACGCTTGTAAAACTAAACTGGCTCTTTATTACGAGACCTATTTACGGACCTGCTGCAAGTGCAGCCGGCATTCCAGCCATAGGCACACAGACTGAGCTCCTGGTGTCTCCTCCAAACTCTTCCCTCCTGGGCCTGTGCTCCTCCCTCCGGGTTCCATGCAGGTTGCCGTTGGCGCAGTGCTCTCTGAAGGGCACGTATGGCACAGCCTGACTGTGGGAATGATACTGTGGGCGAAATCCATAGGTGCTGTACTGCTCCTGGCATCACGGGGCAGCCATAATGCCCTCTGAGGAATAGGACCTGTGCAGAGGTGGATGGGGATACTTCAGGGCTGGGCCAGTGGGGGTGGAGGTGACCTGCCCTCTGTGGAGAAAGAAGTGGTTCAGGACTATTTAGAAAAGCTGGACAAGCACAAGTCCATGGGGCTGGATGCGCTGCACCCGAGGGTGCTAAAGGAGTTGGCGGATGAGATTGCAGAGCCATTGGCCATTATCTTTGAAAACTCATTGCGATCGGAGGAGGTCCCAGATGACTGGAAAAAGGCTAATGTAGTGCCCATCTTTAAAAAAGGGAAGGAGGAGGATCTGGGGAACTACAGGCCAGTCAGCCTCACCTCAGTCCCTGGAAAAATCATGGAGCAGGTCCTCAAGGAATCAATTCTAAAGCACTTAGAGGAGAGGAAAGTGATCAGGAACAATCAGCATAGATTCACCAAGGACAAGTCATGCCTGATTAACCTAATTTCCTTCTATGACGAGATAACTGGCTCTGTGGATGAGGGGAAATCAGTGGATGTGTTATTCTTTGACTTTAGCAAAGCTTTTGATACGGTTTCCCACAGTATTCTTGCCAGCAAGTTAAAGAAGTATGGGCTGGATGAATGGACTATAAGGTGGATAGAAAGCTGGCTAGATCGTCGGGCTCAACGGGTAGTGATCAATGGCTCCATGTCTAGTTGGCAGCCGGTATCAAGCAGAGTGCCCCAAGGGTTGGTCCTGGGGCAGGTTTTGTTCAATATCTTCATTAATGATCTGGAGGATGGTGTGGACTGCACTCTCAGCAAGTTTGCAGATGACACTAAACTGGGAGGAGTGGTAGGGTAGGGATAGGATACAGAAGGACCTAGACAAATTAGGGGATTGGGCCAAAAACAATCTGATGAGGTTCAACAAGGACAAGTGCAGAGTCCAGCACTTAGGACAGAAGAATCCTATTCACTGCTACAGACTATGGACCGAGTGGCTAGGCACTTAGGACAGAAGAATCCTATTCACTGCTACAGACTATGGACCGAGTGGCTAGGCAGCAGTTCTGCAGAAAAGGACCTAGGGGTTACAGTGGATGAGAAGCTGGATATGAGTTGACAGTGTGCCCTTGTTGCAAAGAAAGCTAACGGCATTAAGGGCTGTATAATTGGGGGCATTGCCAGCAGATCGAGGGAGGTGATCATTCCCCTCTATTTGACATTGGTGAGGCCTCATCTGGAGTACTGTGTCCAGTTTTGGGCCCCAAACTACAAGAAGGATGTGGAAAAATTGGAAAGAGTCCAGCGGAGGGCAGCAGAAATGATTAGGGGGCTGGAGCACATGACTTATGAGGAGAGGCTGAGGGAACTGGGATTGTTTAGTCTGCAGAAGAGAAGAATGAGGGGGGATTTGATAGCTGCTTTCAACTACCTGAAAGTGGGTTCAAAAAGATGGATCTAGACTGTTCTCAGTGGTAGCAGATGACAGAACAAGGAGTAATGGTCTCAAGTTGCAGTGGGGAAGGTCTGGTTGATATTAGGAAAAACTTTTTCACTAGGAGGGTGGTGAAGCACTGGAATGCTTTACCTAGGGAGGTGATGGAATCTCCTTCCCTAGAGGTTTTTAAGGCCTGGCTTGACAAAGCCCTGGCTGGGATGATTTAGTTGGGGTTGGTCCTGCTTTGAGCAGGGGGTTGGACTAGATGACCTCCTGAGGTCCCTTCCAACCCTGATATTCTATGAAGATAGAAGGAGAAGTGACTGGGTCAATTTCTTGCCACAAGCCCCTGGGGCCTATTTGCAGGCTATGCAAATTGGCTGCCCTAGTCTGCACCCTCCCTTCAGCCCTGGCATGAGGCAGACCCAAGCCAGCTCCACTCAGGCCCTGTGCCCCTAGCACTGGCAGAGGGAGGAGTTTGCCTGTGTGCCGGATCTCGCTCTCACGTACGCTGATGTCACTCTGATGCGTCCGTGGGGGTCACTCCTGATTCCCCGCAGCAGTAGCAAGGGCAGCAGCAAACCTTTCCAGCCTAACACCCAGACAGAGCCTCGCTACTGCCAGCTGGCATTGTACATACAATGGCCTCACAAACCGTGGGCCAGATTGTGCCAGCACCACAGGCGTGCGCAGCACATTTCATTAGGGTGTGCACCCAGGGAATTTTTTTTTTTTTAAAAGGCGATCTTCATAAAGGTTGGGGTGTGGGAGGGAGTGCGGAGTGTGGGAGGGGGTGCGGTGTGCAGGAAGGGGCTCAGGGCAAGGGATTGGGGCAGAGGAGGGGTGCGGGACGTATGAGGGGGCTCAGGGAAGGGGGTTGGGGTGCAGGATGGGTGCAGGGTGCGGCGGGGGCGCGGAGTGCAGGAGGCAGCTCAGGGCAGGGTGTGGGGTGCAAGAGGGGTGCAGAGTGCAGGAGGGGGCTGAGGACAGGGAGTTGGGGTGCAGGAGGAGTGCAGGGGGCTCAGGACAGGGGTGCAGGGTGCAGGAGGGGTGCAGGATGCAGCAAGGGGCTCAGGACAGGGAGTTGGGGTGCAGGAGGGGTACAGGGTGCAGGCAGGGGGCTCAGGGCAGGGGGGCAGGAGGGGGCTCAGGGCAGGGGGTTGGGGTGCGAGGTGCACGCAGCTCAGGGCAGGGAGTTGGGGGGCAGGGAGGGCTCAGGGCAGGGGGTTGAGGTGTGAGCGGCAGGCAGAGGGCTCAGGGCAGGGGGTTGGGGTGCGAGGGGCAGGCAGGGGGCTCAGGGCAGGGGGTTGGGGTGCAGGAGGGGGCTCAGGGCAGAGGGTTTGGGTGAGAGGTGCCGGCAGGGGGTCGGGGTGCAGGAGGGGTGCGAGATGCGGCAGGGGGCTCAGGACAGGGAGTTGAGGTGCAGGAGGGTAGGCTGTTTGCACGCGGGCACCGGGCTGGGGATTTGGGCTCCCCTGTCCCGGCGGGCAGGCTCGGGGGCTGGGTAGAGGGGGCAGAGGTGGGCGCTTGGGGCCAGGCCGGGCACAGGCAGCCGGGGCGCATCACAGCGGGGCCGGACTGCTCCCGGAGCTGGACTCAAGGCCGAGGATGCCGGGCCTCCAAACAGCACTGGGGAGCTGGGCTTGCAGCCAGGCTCCGGGGGGGCATGTGGGCCAGGCTCGCCCCCTGCTCCGGGCCCTCTGGCTCCTGGGCCCCACTTAAGGTGGGCTGGGCCCACGGCCAGTGCTGGGAGCTGCAGGCGGGTTTGGGGCCCCGGGCGCTAGAGGGGGGCAGCTGCCTTGGGGGGAGGCTGCGGCAGTGCCCCCGCGAGCCCCACGGGCCACCTTAAGCGGCTGTGTTGGTGCTGCCGGGTGGGAGGCTGCCAGCGAGCACATGGGGCTGTTAAAGCAGCCGGGCCAGGCCCTGGGGAAGGGGAGCCCGGCTCAACGGAGTGCAGGCAGGGAGGGGGAGGAGGGGTTCAGGCTCCGGCCCGGCGCCGCTTACCCGCAGCGGCGCGCTCCCTGCCTGCCTGCCCTGGCCCCACGACATGCCGCTCAGCATGTCCCCGCGCAGCCCCGGGGGAGTGGGGGGCGGCACAGGGCTCTGCACACTGCCCTTGCCACACCTCCAGGTACCTCCCCCGAAGCTCCCATTGGCCGCGGTTCCTCGTTCCCGGCCAATGGGAGCTGTGGAGGCGGTGCCTAAAACAACCCCCCCTCCCCGCGGGCCCGAGGGACGTGGTGCGGTGCCGGCCGCTTCTGAGTGGGCATTAGGGTGTGCCTGGGCACATCTGGCACACCCCGTGCGCACGCCTATGGCCAGCACTTACCCCAGTGTGAATCCACTGAGCTACCTGGAGTAACTCTCGATTCACACCAAAATCCACTGAGTTTACTGGAGTGACTCTGGATTCACACCCGGATCAGTGAGAGCGGAGTCAGGCTGGGCAAAGACACCAGAGCTTATTACTGAGATACTGCCACCATCTGGGCCACGCTTCCTCAGGATCCCCCCAGGCAGCCTCCATGAGCTCCATTAGCTGCTCACATGAGTGAGGATGGCCTGGCCGGGCCCACAGGGATCAAACGATTGGAAGAGGATATGGAGTCCTGGTGACATCCTGTAGTGCAATGCTCTGAAAGGGCAGGACTGTGCCCGGCCCTTACCCTGGTGCGCAGTATGTGTGTGGGGGTCCCAAGTGTGTGCTATGTATAAAGGCCCAGGCAGGGGTGGGGAGGCTGCGGGGCCACCTGCTCTAGGGCTGACCCAGTCCAGCTCTCCCCCTCTGCCCTGGGTTTGGGGAAGGGTCCCAGAGAGGGGATGGGGGGGGTCCCATCTAGCTGGAGTCACCCTCATCCATGAAGCTTTCCTGTTCTGTTAGGAGGCTCTGCTGTGCCGGACAAGTGCTGCTTCAAATTCCAGACAACGAAGCTCAAGAGAGACAACACAGTCGGCTGTTACAACACCAGCCCAGCGTGCCCGCAGCCAGGCGTGATGTGAGTATCCTCCAGCGCAGTGCCCCTGGGAACAACGGCGGGGGGTGGGCAGGGGACTGAGGCAGAGGGGGGAGGAGGGGATTAGATAGCCAGGAACCAGGTAACAACAAAGGGAGGTGACAGGGGAGAGGATCGATACCATGAGCTAGCATCAGAGAGATGCCGGGACTCCCTGTAGCCAAACATCCCCGGCCTTTCCTGCTGCTCCCTGGGGCCTCCCGGTGCAGGAAGGACCCTAAAGCGGGTCTGGATTAAGTGGTGCCGTGTCTCCGGGCACCCCAGGATGTCTCACCAGCACCGGTTTATTTTCACATCGAGTCTGGCCTTTCCTGGAGCCAGTGGGGGTTGGCCCCTGGGAGAAAGGCTCCAGAGAGACGGCAAGAATCCAGCTGATTATCTCTGGCTCCCAGGGATCTGCTTCCCTTGGGTTGGTCACCGTTAAACCTTTGATCAGGAAATCCAAGTGGGCACCATCACTATGTGGAAAAGCCCTCTGCTTCTTTGGCACCACGGGCCCCTGGCGCACATGCCATCCTTACCTCTGATAGCGTCTTTTCCATGGCCACCAGCTGCGATGGATAAAGGCGGGAGGGTAAACAACCGGCGCTGGTAACTCTCATGGAACGTAGACCCTGTGTCCATCGGCACAGAGGGAACGAGCCAGCCAGCCCCCGTGTGACGTTACAAGCAGAACTCTCTCTAGCTGGAAGGGCCATCCCGCTCGCCAGGAGGGCTCAGCAGCTCGTCAGGACTCAGGGTGAGTCCTGGGGTAGAAAAGGAGTGAAAGGGGCTGGCACTGTGCCTCAGTGGGTCACAGCTGAGAATACCAGATTCAGGACAAATGGCTGAGACATGGGGCAGACCCATCCCAAATTGGTGGTTATTCTGCCATAAGATCTACCAAACCAGTAACAAAAGTAAACATTCGTCTCCCCACACTGGTTAACAAGAAGTCAGAAACGCAGCCTCCTTAGGTATCCCAGCATTATCTCACCACCCAGACACTAGACTTAATGATAAGGAGTCCGGTGGCACCTTAAAGACTAACAGATTTATTTGGGCATAAGCTTTCATGGGTAAAACCCCACTTCTTCAGATGCATGGAGTGAAAGTTACAAATGCAGGCATAAATATACTGACACATGAAGAGAAGGGAGTTACCTCACAAGTGGAGAACCAGTGTTGACAGGGCCAATTCAATCAGGGTGGATGTGGTCCACTCCCAATAATTGATGAGGAGGTGTCCATACCAAGAGAGGGAAAATTGCTTTTGTAGTGAGCCCAGTCCCTCTTCAAGCCCAACGTGCCACCAGACTCCTCGTTGTTTTTGTGGATACAGACTAACACGGCTACGCCCTGATACTTAATGATGAGGGATTATTTAAAACCAGTTTCATCAACCAAAGGCTTCTTTTAATCCCAAGAGATCAGCCACACACCCAGGCCAATATACACCTCTACCCCGATATAACGCTGTCCTCGGGAGCCAAAAAATCTTACCGCGTTATATCGAACTTGCTTTGATCCGCCTGAGTGCGCAGCCCCGCCCTCCCGGAGCACTGCTTTACCGCGTTATAGCCGAATTCGTGTTATATCGGGTCGCATTATATCGGGGTAGAGGTGTATAACTCAGATTTTACCCAATAATCATGCAGTTGCCAATCCTTTAGTATCTAATATCTAAAGGTTTATTTATAAGAGAAAAGAACAAGGTGAGAGTTAAAATGGTGAAAGGAATGAAATACATACAAACGTTGCAGAGTTCTTGTATCGGGTTTGTAGCAGTGATGTCACACTGCTGGCTTGTTCAGTCTCTAGTAACTTCCAAATGATGGGCAGGTCCTCAGTCCATTGATTGGAACGCTCCTTTTAGTGTAAGTCCATAGTCCAGAGATCGGAGCAGGAAAGAGGGGAAATGGAGATGCTCCCAAAGGTTTGTATACCTTCTCCCATGGGGAGGGGCAGCTCTCAGTCTTAGTCTGTGGGAAAGTATAGGCACAAGATGGAGTCTAGAGTCACATGCCCTTGCATGCTTCGATGGCTAAAATGTCCATGGGAAGGCCCATCCGGCGGGAATAACCTTCTTCTGTGGCCCATTGTGTTCATTAAAGGGCCATCTACTTGAATGGTCCATTCACAATGTGCTGACCAGACTGGATGTAAATTACCTTGTGGGTGTTACCCCAGGAGCAAACACATTTGAAATACTGGTGCATAGTCAATATTCATAACTTCAGCTACAAACATGATACATGCATACAAACAGGGATAATCATATTTAGCAAATCGTAACTTTTCCATCGACACCTTCATATACGATTTGTTGCAATTATAGGACAGTTGTAGCAACAGTGATCTACATGGTCATATTTTAATCACGGGGTGGAATAGGGAGTTGGGGGAGGGGGGACAGACTGCCAGGGCGGGAAGGAGTTAAAAAGCTTGCACTCATGTCCCTGTCACTGACCTGTAATCTGGCTGGGCCATCACAGTTCTGTACTCCGGCTGGGCTGTCTGGGATCCCCCTGAACAGGATACCAGTGCTGGCCCATTGCACCCACATCCTGCTCTGGGGGGCACTTTGGCCAGAGTTTCACCCCTGGGTTTCGTACCCTCACCCCACCATTGCCGTCTCCTGGCTGATTCACTGTTTTCCTTCGTAGATTCAAAATGAAAGAAGGCCAGGAGATCTGTGCCAAGCCTGAGAAGCCCTGGGTGAAAGAATACCAGAAATCTCTCAGCTCTAATAAAGCCTAAGGGCCACTGGGAGACGAGCCAGGAGCTCCCGGCCACAGGCGCAGCTCGCTTGCTGTGCACATGTCTCATGGCACAAGGGAATCCGCGTTAAGCTTCATCTAGCAAGCATGTTCCTGTCTCGCATCTGCAATTATATAATCACCTGTGCTGAATGTTGGTTAATAGCTGTGGTTATTCTGACATGGTCCCTTGAGAGAACGGAGGGACAGGGGCCCTGAAACGGGGAGGGGGCTGTTGTCCCAGATGTCAGTCCCATGATGGAATTCATCTAGTAGCAACCTCTAGGAGCAAAATGTTCTTCACTCAAGGGGTTTCCACCGCCTCTCTTTACCCCTCCGCGGAGCGACCTTCCTGAGGTTTCAGCTACAAAGCCCCCTCTGCTGAGATGTCCCCGCCCGCTGTGATCGCCTGATTTGCTTGATAGCATCAATAAAAATCCCGACTGTTTGAGCAGCAGCAGAGTCTGTTGGTCTGGTTGTGACTCGTTAAAAGCCATCCTCCTCATGTGCTATTCAGACCTCAGACCCACAAACAGCGCAGGGTGACGCTGGGTTGCTCCTGTGAAGCCCCAATGAGCAGAAATAACCAAGGCAGCTCTATGTCCGGTTGCTATCGCCTCAGTGCCCCTAAACTGGAGAGGAAAAATCCCTCCAGGTGCTCCTGGGAGGCAGGGAAGCAAGAACATGAGAAAAGACGTGGGGTTAGGCCCTAGAGCGTCTGGCCTCTCAAACTAGCCCGGAGAAAGCAGACAGTAGGGAACAGACTAGAGGGGTTCTTACAAAATGTTTGGTGGCCTCAGAGTGCGGCTACCAACCCTTGCTGGTGGCCGCTCTGACACTTTTTCCTAAAATACTTAATTAACTTTAGGAAAAAACAAACAAATACGCCGATACACACAAATCACTGTCATTTATTTATGTCGGGATTTTTTGCGGACTCCATCATAAAAGTAATGCGGTGAAAAGTGATATTTGTATGTTTGTTAATATCACTTTTTCCAGCAGCTAGCTGGCAGGCTGTGGAAAGTGATAAGTGATATTAACAACCATACAGGTATCACTTTTCACAGCCTCCAGTGTGCTGTGACATGTGATACTTGCATGTTTATTAATATCACTTCTCTTAGCAAGCCCCAGGACAAATTAAGCCCTGGATGGGGGAAGGGGTTGGAGGGGGAGGCAGTGGGGGCCAGGGCGATGGCGGGATGGATGCGAGGCTGGGGGAGGGAGCAGGAGCCCAGATGGGGGGATGGATGGAGGGTCAGTGGAGGCAGCAGGGGCCCGGGGCAATGTATGGGGGGGTGAGCCCCACCACCGCGGAGCCGGCGGTCGGAGCCCACTGCTACACGGATGGGGCCAGGAGTCAGCACCCAGGGCCGGCTCCGGCCAGCGAGAGCCCATGATCAGAACCCGAAGACAGGGTCACATGGCCGGAGTCGGAGGTCAGCACCCGCTGCTGGATCCAGGGGTCGATGCCCAAAGCCCGGTGGCCAGGCTTCCAAAGTCCTGCCTCTGGAGCCTGCTGCCCAACCCCCCAGGGCTGAAGCCCAAGGCCCCCCTCCCCAAACGTGGGTCGAGAACTCACCTTCCTCCTGCAGCGTTGTGCCCCACCTGTCTCCAGAGGTGGTTCAGGGCAGCGCATCCGGGAGCAACAGGAAGGCACAGGCAGGGGCTGATTCTTTCCTCCCCTCCCCGCCCCCCCCCACCCCCGCAGGTCCCCCATCACACCCCTGGTGGCCACATTTGAGAAACGCTGGTGTGTTTTGCATGGTGTTTTAATTCAGCAACTCAAGAGTTAATACTATTGCAACTGGAATGGACACACATTGGCTGAGATGGTGCCCAGCCCTGAGCCCCGCCACTGGCTCTGTGAGCAGAAAGCAGCCGGTTTCTCCCTGCCGAGGGTTCCCTCATCACAGAGTAGTCCGCAGTGCATGCAGAGCTCCTACCCTATCCCCTGCCGCCCTGACTGAAGGGGAATAGCTGGAGAGACTGAATGCTGGCAGCTCCCAGCTAGCAATGGCCCCTCAGGGCTTATAGCTGGCCACATAGACACCATCCCCAAAGCAGAACTGGCCCCAGGGGCAAGGAGCCACAACCGGCCCCCACCGTAGGCTGCGTATCTGAGCCTCACATGCCTGCTGCCTTGTCACTGCCTGGAAGCAGCTGGAACAGACCAAATGCCGGACCTGCGGGGTGTGATTCAGCCTGGGTGTGTCTCGAGGTGCCTCCATGCGGGCTACGGGAGGGAGCGAATTGGGAGCTTCGACTAGACCCCCGCTGCTTTGCTCCTTGCAATCGTGGTAAAACACCACCGCACCGACGCTCTGTCAGCGCTGAGTCTGGGCTCTCTGCTGACCAGGTCCAAAGGGGTTGGCTTGCGTCGGGATCGGGGATTAGGTACACCAGGCCGTTTACGGCTGCTTGCTAGCCCCTTGGCGCCTGGCGCCGGGCAGTGCCTTGAGCTAGGAGATTGCTTGCCTCAATCAGCTTCCAGCAGTGTCTATAAATGACCGAGCACTAGCCCTGCTCTGGAAATAAGCCAGGGATTTTGGAGAACAAAGCAGAACATGCAGTGACTTGGCTCTAGGCAGTTTAGTGGCCTCTGAGGGAAGACGATGCAGCTGGTGTGTACCGAATGAGAAGCAGGCATCCGCTGGGATTCCCTGCACAAATGCTTAATTCCACGTCAACACAGAAAGAGGAGTCCAAGTAATTCAGCGATCCGCGCTCTCAGCCTCTCCCAGGCGGCTGCATCCTTCCAGCCAGACGGCTGAGAGCGTGCCCCTGAAACCCAGCGTTGGGAAAGGGTCCTCAGAGACTCCCTGGGTGCAGCGTGGTCCCTGGGGTGAGACAGCGAGCACAGCTTCCCCAGGGCTGTTGGGGGATAGAGTGGGTTGGAATGACCGGGCGGGGGGATAGGAGCACCATTCTGGCCTGGTCTTCCTCCCCCATGCTAGTGCGTTAAGGAGCATGCAGCGCTGAGCCTGAAGGCAGCTCCTCCTGCAGGGGCTGGGTGAGCTGGCCCGGCCCTGCGATCCCTCCAAAGGATCACATGATTTCCTTGCAGCTCGCAGGCACGAAGCGCTGGAGAAAGCTTCTGGTGCCAGAAAATCTTCCTCGTAAACAGGGACATTTAAGGCTTTGATGCTGAGTGAGCCAAACAGCTGGGGAGAGTGAAGGGTTTAGGTGTCAAGCCAGGCGGTTTCCCTGTGTGGGCTTCTTGATGGTGTTTGCGGCAACGACGGAGCCTCTCTAAGCTCTCTGAGAGCTCCCATCTAGCCGGCAAGGCCCAATAGCCCAGGCCTCCCCTTATCTTCCCCTCCCAGGCCAGCAAGATATTTCTCCCTAGGCTTATCGATGAACATAAGAACGGCCAGGCTGGGTCAGTAAAGGTCCATCTAGCCCAGTGTCCTGTCTTCCGAAAGTGGCCAGTGCCAGGTGCCCCAGAGGGAATGAACAGAACAGGCAATCATGGAGTGATCCAGCCCCTGCTATCTGCTCCCAGCTTCTGGCAGTCAGAGCCTCAGGGACACTCACAGCATGTGGTTGCCTCCCAATCAGCCCAGCCCAAGGCTCCCAGCCCTCTCCAAGGGCTGGCTTTTAACCCCTTTCAGGCCAGGAGCGGGTGACCACCTCGCTACACCCCTCTTAGTCATTTCTTTTCACACTGAATAGCCCCAGTCTTTTTAATCGCTCCTCATCTGAAATCTGTTCCATACCCCTCAGCATTTTTCTTTCCCTTCTCTGTACCTTTTCCAAATCTAATAGATCTTTTTTGAGATGGGGCAACCAGCTCTGCACACAGTATTCAAGGTGCGGGCAAACCATGGATTTATATAGAGGCAATATGATATTTTCTATCCCTTTCCTAATGGTTCCTATTGTTCTGTTCGCTTTTTTGACTGCTGCTGCACACTGAGCGGATGTTTTCAGAGAACTAGCCACAATGACTCCAAGAACTTTCTTGAGTGGTAACAGCTCATTTAGAACCTATCATTTTATATGTATAGTTGGGATTATGTTTTCCACTGTGCATTACTTTGCATTTATTAACATTGAATTTCATCTGCCATTTTGTTGTCCAGTCACCCACTTTTGTGAGTTCCCTTTGTAACAGCTTTGGACCTAACTATCTTGAGTAAATTTTAATTATCAGCAAACTTTGCCACCTGTCTGTTTGCCCCTTTCTCCAGCTCATTTATGAATATGTTGAACAGCCCAGGCCCCAGTACAAACCCTGGTATTAACCAGTCTCCACTGTGAAAACTGACTATTTATTCCTACCCTTTGTTTCCTATCTTTTAACTATAGTTACTGATCCATGAAAGGACCTTCCCTTGTATCCCATGACAGCTTACTTTGCTTAAGAATCTTTGGTGTTGAACCTTGTCAAAGGCTTTCTGAAAGTCTAAGTACATTATATCAACTGGATCGCTCTTGTCCACTTGCTTGTTGACCCCCTCAAAGAATTCTAAGATTGGTGAAGCATGATTTCCCTTTACAAAAGCCACGTTGACTCTTCCCCAACGTATTGTGTTCATCTGTGTCTCGGATACTTCTGGTCTTTACTACAGTTTCAACAAATTTTGCTGGCACTGAAGTGAGGCTTACTGGCCAGTAATTGCCAGGAGCGCCTCTGGAGTCTTTCAAAAATCGGTGTTACATTAGCTATCCTCCTGTCATCCAGTACAGAGGCTGATTTAAGTGATAGGTTACAGACCACAGTTAGCAATTTTTCAGTTTCACATTTGAGTTCCTTAAGACTTCTTTGGTGTCAAGTATCAGGGGGTAGCCGTGTTCGTCTGTATCTACAAAACCAACAAGGAGTCTGGTGGCACCTTAAAGACTAACAGATTTATTTGGGCATAAGCTTTCGTGGGAAAAACCTCACTTCTTCAGATGCATAGAGTGAAAGTTACAGATGCAGGCATTATATACTGACACATGGAGAGCAGGGAGTTACTTCGCAAGTGGAGAACCAGTGTTGACAGGGCCAATTCAATCAGGGTGGATGTAGTCCACTCCCAATAATAGATGAGGAGGTGTCAATTCCAGGAGAGGAAAAGCTGCTTCTGTAATGAGCCAGCCACTCCCAGTCCCTAGTCAAGCCCAGATTAATGGTGTTAAATTTGCAAATGAATTTTAGGTCTGCTGTTTCTCTTTGAAGTCTGTTTCTGAAGTTTTTTTGTTCAATGATAGTGACTTTTAAATCGGTAATAGAATGACCAGGGAGATTGAAGTGTTCACTTACTGGCTTATGTATGTTACCATTCCTGATGTCCGATTTGTGGCCATTTATTCTTTTGCGGAGAGACTGTCTGGTTTGGACAATGTACATGGCAGAGGGGCATTGCTGGCACATGATGGCATATATAACATTAGTGGATGTGCAGGTGAATGAGCCCTTGATGGGACCAGGAACCAATCCCTGTAGCAAATCTCGTTGCCTACTCTGTCCCCATATCTACTCTGGCGACACCAGAGGACCCAACCACATCAGCCACACCATCAAGGACTCATTCACCTGCAGTCTTTAAGGTGCCACCAGACTCCTTGTTGTTTAAGACTTCTTGTGTGAACACCATCTGGACCTAGTAACTCATTGCTGTTTAATGTATCAATTTGTTCCAAAACCTCCTCTAATGACACCTCAGTCACTTTGTCATCTGAAAAGAATGGCTCAGATGTGGAAATCTCCATCTCAGCCTCTGCAGTGAAGACCAGTGCAAAGAATTTGTTTAGCTTTTCCACAACAGCCTTTTCTTCTTTGAGTTCTCCGTTAGCACCTCAATAGTCCAGTGGTCCTACTGACTGACAGACTTCCTGCTTCTGATGTAATTAAAAACATTTGCTGTAAGTTTTTGTATCTGTTGCTAGTTGCTCTTCAAATTCTTTTTCAGCCTGACTTGATTTGTCAGATTTTATGCTCCTTTCTAATTTCCTCACTAGGATTTGTTTTCCAATTTTTAAAAGATGTCTTTTTGCCTCTAACCACCTCTTTTACTCTGTGGTTTAGCCATGGTGATAATTTTTTGGTCCTGTTCACTGTTTTTTGGAGGTATATGTTTAGTTTGAGCTGTTTTTAAATAGTTCCAATGCAGTTTGCAGGCATTTCACTCTTGTGACTATTCCTTTTAGTTGCCGCTTAACTAGCCTCCTCATTTTTGTGTAGTTCTCCTTTTTGAAGTTAAATGCTACTGTGGAGGGTTTCTTTGGTATTTTCCCCTCTACAAGCATGTTACATTTAATTACATTAGGGTAGCCATTACCAAGCAGTCCAGCTATATTCACCCCTTGGACCAGATCCTGTGCTCCACTTTGGACTAAATCAAGAATTGCCTGTCCTCTTGTGGGTTCCAGGACTAGCTGCTCCAAGAAGCAGTCATTGATGGTGTCTAAAAAATTTATCTCTGTTTCCTGTCCTGAGGTGAAGTGTCCCCGGTCAATATGGTGATAATTGAAGTCCTCCGTTATTATTGGATCTTCTGTTTTTGTAGCCTCTCTAGTCTCCCTGAGCATTTCACAATCACCATCACCATCCTGGTCAGGTGGTCGGTAGTATTTCCTTACTGCTATACTATTATGATTCAAGCATGAAATTTCTGTCCATATGGATTCTATGATACAATCTTAAATGAAACAAATGGTTACTATATTTGACTGTCTGCTTTCTTGCACATATAGCACCACTCCCCACCAGCGCAACCTACTCTGTCATTCTGATATATTTTGTACCCTGGTATTACTGTGTCCCATTATCAGCGTTCCACCAAGTTTCTGAGAGGTCTATTATATAAATATTCTCATTTAATACCAGGCACTTATGTTCTCCCATCTTAGGACTTGGACCTCTAGCATTTGTGTACAAGCACTTACAACATTTGTCAATACTTAGTTATCTGCCGTCATGTGATGCCATTGAATGGGAGTCTCTTTCGTTTGGCTGTACTTTATCAGCTTTTATCCTCTCCTCCTTACTAGGAACAGGACCGGCTCCAGGCACCAGCTTGCCAAGCAGGTGCTTGGGACGGCCACTCCGGAGTGGGGCAGCACGTCCAACTATTCGGCGGACGGTCCCTCACTCCCGCTTGGAGCAAAGGACCACCCGCCGAATTGCCGCCGCAGATCGCGGCTTTTTTTTTTTTTTTGCGCCGCTTGGGGCGGCAAAAACCCTGGCGCCGGCCCTGACTAGGACACAGAGAATCCCCATTAATAGATCCTCCCCTAAGGGATGCCTCTGTCTGAACTGTGTGCTCCTCCACACCTGTCGGCTTTCCCCAGCCCTGAGTTTAAAAACTCCTCTATACCTTTTTAACTTGACATGCCAGCAATCTGGTTCTGTTTTGGGTTAGGTGGAGCCCATCCTTCCTCTAAAGATTCCTCTTTTCCCAAAAGGTTCCCCAGTTCCTAATAAACCTAAACCCCTCCTCCGTACACCATGGTCTCATCCACGCATTGAGACCCTGCAGTTCTGCCTGTCTAACTGGCCCTGTGCATGGAACTGGAAGCAATTCAGAGAATGCTCCCATGGAGGTCCTGGATCTCTTACCTAGCAGCCTAAATTTGGCCTCCAGGCCCTCTCTCCTATCTTTCCCTATGTTACTTGTACCTACATGTACCAGGACAACCAGTCCGTCCCCAGCACTGCACGTAAGTCTATCTAGATGTCTTGAGAGGTCCACTACCTTCGCACCTGGCAGGCAAGTCACCGTGAAGTTCTCCCAGTCATCACAATCCCAGCTATCTATATTTCTAATAATCAAATCCCCCATGTCTATTACCTATCTTTTCCTAATAACTAGGGTCCCCTCCCCTGGAAGAGTATCCTCAGGGCCAGAGGATACCATGACATCATCTGGAAGGAAGGTCCCAACTATGGGGGCATTTCCCTCCACTCCAGCATGATGTTCTCCATCCCTGAGACTTTCATCCTCCTCAACAGCACAGAGGCTGTGCAGAGGAGCGTACTCACCCCTGCGGCGCCTCCTGCTGGTCATCTCGGGAATTAGCTCTTCCAGCATCCTGGAGCACCCCCTGCAGGCTGGTGATCCGCCTTGCCATTGCTTGGCCCCCGTGTCCCTCCCAGACCCGGTGCCCTGTTGCCTGGGGTGCTGCCCCCTGGCAGTACCCCCACAGTTCTTGGTCTCCCCCTCCCACTATCCCCACCTCACTATACAGCTACTGTCAGTCACTGTCTAGCCCCCACACCCTGGGGCAGACTGCAGAATCAGCCTACGCATCACTGGCAAGGTTGGGTTTGGACCTGCTGCCTTGGCCTACCCCTGGGCAGCCCTCTGCAACCCCCAGTACCCTTTGGCCTTCTGCTAGGCCGCAGCCTGGGGCTTTCCAGGCTGGAGCTCCCCAGCCTGTCCCCAGCCCTGCTCCACTCAGGTACTCTGTGTCTAGCTCCCTGCAGCCAGGCCCTTCTCTCTCTGAATGCAGAGAGAGACTGCTTCGCCTCTGGCTCACAGCCTTTTTATATAGGGCCAGCTGAGGCCTGATTGGGGTGTGGCCCAGCTGCGGCTGCTTCCCAATCAGCCCAGCTTAGCAGCTGCCAGCCACAACCTTCCCCCAGGGCTGTTTTAAGCCCTTCAGGGCAGGAGCGGGGTAACCACCCCGCTACAGGCTGTCAGCCTGGGGGTGGGACCCGCTCTACTGTGCCCTGGAAAGTCTCATCTATGTACCTATCTGTCTCCCTTCGCTCCTCCCGTTCAGCTACCCTGGTCTCAACAGCCCATGCTCGGTCTCTGAGGGCCAGGAGCTGCTTGCACCAAATGCACACATACGCCACCTGCCCACAAGGCGAGTAATCAGACGTGCTGCATTCGGTGCAATAAACTGGCTAGCCCCCGCTCTGCTGCTGGACCTCTGCCTGCATTCGTTTTACTCTTGCAGGAGTTTGTTTGGGGAGCGGGTGGTTATTGGCCTAAGTTTAGCATATGTTTATTAGGTGTATCTGGATCTCACTCTCCCTTGCAAAACTCCCCTGTTTGCTGCTCCTGTTCGTTACCTCCTCTGGTCGCTTAGGAGCTGGCTTTTTAAACCCCTGTTCACCCCGAGTTAGCCCCATCCCGTTGTCTAGCCCCCTTCCCTAAAGGGATGAGGGATCCCAGGATGGCAGGCTAGACCCTCAGTAGGAAGCTCTCAGCCTAGCCCAGCAGATGCTAGGCTCAGCACACAGCCCCCAACAGGGATAGCCTTGGGGTGGGTAATGTGAGCAACCGCCCAAGGCGCCATGGTCAGGAGGGCACCATCCCAGTGCCACAAGCTGGCGGGCCCGGGCTGCTGGAGTGGGGGTGAGTGTATGCGAGCCAAGGGCTGCAGCCTGGCCATTTATTCTAGTTCAAACAAGCAAGTGCCCCATGTCCCATGCTGCAGAGGAAGGCAAACCCCCCCCCCCCCCAGGTCTCTGACGGTCTGACCTGGGGGAAAACTCCTTCCTGACCCCAAATATGGCGATCAGTTAGACTTGGGGCATGTGGGTGAGACCCACCAGCCAGACACCTGGGAAAGAATTCTCTGTAGTAACTCAGAGCCCTCCCCATCTAGTGTCCCATCACCGGACATTGGAAATATTTGCTGGTAGCAGTCACGGATTGGCTACATGCCATTGTAGGACGTCTCATCATCCCATCCCCTCCATACACTCACCATGCTCAGTCATTAGCACTCGACTCAGTACGCGAGTAAACTTTGATTGTAAGACACACACTACTCAATAGTCCAGCAGGGAGAGAAGTGTTTCCCATCTCCTGTCTCAAGACACGCTACCTTTGTGGGACCTGCCTCTAACGACAAGAACATAATTGCCGGCATATATACACAACTCCTCACACATTTTCATAAACATAAGAATGGCCCTACTGGGTCAGACCAAAGGTCCATCTAGCTCAGTATCCTGTCTTCTGACAGTGGCCAGTGCCAGGTGCCCCAGAGGGAATGAACAGAACAGGTCATCATCAGGTGATCCCTCCCCTGTCGCCCATTCCCAGCTTCTGGCAAACAAAGGCTAGGGACACCATCCCTGCCCATCCTGGCTAATAGCCATTGATGGACCTATCCTCCATGAAATTATCTAGTTCTTTTTTGAACCCTGTTATGGTCTTGGCCTTCACAACATCCCCTGGCAAGGAGTTCCATGGGTTGACTGTGCATTGTGTGAAGAAATACTTCCTTTTATTTGTTTTAAACCTGCTGCCTATTCATTTCATTTGGTGACCCCTAGTTTTTGTGTTATGAGAAGCAGTAAACAACACTTCTTTATCTACTTTCTCTATACCAGTCATGATTTTATAGACCTCAGCCATATCTCCCTTAACCGTCTCTTATATCTGTGCATATATCTCACAATAATTATGGTTAAGATTAAGATTTTGTCATGGTTATTTTTAGCAAAAGTCAGGGACAGGTCACAAGCAATAAACAAAAATTCACAGGAGCCATGATCTGACTTTTACTAAACATAATGGAGGGAGAGAGGGCTGCGGGGTGTGGGGGGGGAAGGAATGAGAGCTGGAGCCTCATAGGTGGGACTGACAGCCCCAGCCCAACCGTCATGGGTCGGGGGGGACAAGGCTTTGGCTCAAGCCCCTGCTGCAGTCATGGGGGGGGGGGCAGCGGGCACACAGCAGCGGCTCCGGCTGAAGCCACATGGGGAAGGGGGGGGCCGGCATACAGACCAGGCTCTAGCTGCAGCCACAGAGGGCAGGGGTCCCGGATCCAGCCCTGGGTGAAGCCGCAGGAGGGGTGGGGGGTGCATAGCCCCAACTCCACCCCCGCTGCTGACAGCTGAAGCCGAAGTCATGGAGGTCCAGTAAAGTCACAGAATCCGTGACTTCCACAGCATCAGTGACTAAATCGTACCCTTAATTATGGTCATGTGACACAGACTTTCATTAGAGACCGTATGTGACAGTTCATTTTTTGGTGAGCCCCGGAGATCCCTGTGTCTCTCCACACCCCTGAATTTTGAAATTTGAAATTGCTCAGTGTTCAAAAGTTATCACCGTACAGCCGGCCAGACAAGGCGAGAAACACCGAGTGTCGGGCCTCGCTTTGCTAGGCCAATAAAGAAGACATTTACCAGGCAACATGGAAGGACCCCAGAGAAGCCATGGAGACAAGAGAAGGTCTTAGTGTGAAGAACAAGGGGGAGGGTGTGTTTGTGTATGTGTAGGGGGCAGAGTGTGAACAGAGGACCAAGCTCAGGGAAATCCCCAAGTCTGTGGGGCTCTGACAATTTGTCCCATTTCCGGGAGCAGGGAGAGGCCGCTATGAGCTCCGTGGATCCTGGGATGTTCCTGGGGCTGCGAATGGTGGTTCATGGATTTTTGCTAGTTGCCCTGGGAGGCCAGAGAAACAATCACCTGAGAGATCAGAAAGGAGAGAGCTAAATGCGGTAGCTGCCCTGGCTCAGGGGGAGGGGGAGTTCGAGGGTCTGGGGGAGTTTGGCTGGCAGGAATGGCATCAAAGAGTGAGAGCTGGAGTGTTTCAGGGTCTGTCCACACAGCAATCGGGAGGGGCGATCGCAGCACGTCTAGACATACCTGAGCTGGCACGTCGAACACACCAGCCCTAGCCAGACAAGTACAATCCCGCCTGGGACCTTTGGTACTCCCTTGGGCAGCTAGCCCCTGCCACTGCCGTGCCACCATGGCTCCACTGCTGGGTATCAGTAGATCCACAGCACAGACCTCTACCACTTGAGCTAATGGAGTGACTGGTAGCAGTAGAAGACTGTTATCTTTCATGAGGACCTGGTGCTAGAGGGCGATGGAGACACACACGTTGCCAGTGGGTTTCACAACTATTTGCTGAGGGCAGAGGGATGGTGCGACTCAGGACTCTTGGGTTCAGTTACAGGTTCTGTAAGGGAATGTGTGACCTTTCTTCTCCTGCCACACAGCCTGTCCCTGAAACCTTCTTCTCCGATCCCTGTCTCCCCAGCTTCTGCTCCTTTCCCCTCCCACCTATGGCATCTCACAGCCGGCCACCATGCTCTGGCAGGGGGGAGCTGGGCTTGTTCAATGACTGATGGGACCAGACATTTCAGCCTTCCCGCCCCTGCCCAGAGCCGCCTCCCATATCTGAGATGTTCTTTCCCTTCCTCTGCCAGAGCAGCCTCTGGCCACAGCAGGAAGGCTGGGTCCTGGGCTCAGAGCTGGGAAGGTAGAACTCACCCCCCCGAATCAGGTCTATGACTGGGATCCTATTCCAGCTTCAGCCAAATGTAAGTGGGGTGAATTCCTTCTGTAGACACACCATGGTGGCATGGCCCATCCTTGGTCTCCATAGTGACACTATGGTGACATGTCCCATCCTTGGGTCTCCATACTGACACCGTGGACCATCTGTGGGTCTCCATAGTGACTACATACTGACATGGCCCAGCCTTGTTCAGAAAATGGGGGGGGGGATTTCCTACTCACAGAAGCAGAAGCACTGGGTCATGTTAGAAAACACTGGACTTTATTGTATCTGCAAAGAATGACAGTGGTGTTGGCAGGGGGTCACGGGGGGACAAGGGACACAGAAGGGATGGAGGGAATGGGAGGGGTTCTCCTTAAATAAACAGGGCTAGAAAAATAGCCTCTCAAAACCGTGCACTGATACACATCAGTCCATATAAATAACGGGGGGCGTTACACTGTGTCCAGCTTCTGTTGTCTCAGCTGTGCAGTCTGGGTGTCTTTAAGTGATTTTTCTTGCTTTCCTTTACATGTGGCCAACCGTATCTTACTGGGATCAACACAGACTTCCTTCCCCTGTGTGAGCGTCACTCTGTGAAGAAAGAGAGAGAGAGAGAGAGATGAGCCCGGCTCCCTTAGCAAATGCAAAGTGACACCCAGACTGATCACAGCTCACGCAGCAGGGCAGTGACTGAGAGTGCTGGGAACGGTCTGGTTCTGCAGTGAAATCGGGTCTCTTCAATGCAGGAGGCTGACAGAGCTGCCTGGGCCCAGGCACGGTGCTGCGGGGCTGCTGCTGTGGGCACTTGCCTCCCCCAGCTCTGACAACACACCTCAATCGGACCTACAACATCTTGTGCTATTGCAATCTGTGGCCTCCCCACGCGGACCGGTCAATACACCATGACCATGGCCTGCCGCGCTGCCACCTTGGAATAGGATCCCCCAGCTGCTTGGGCAACACACTGCTGTCCTAGGCTGCCTATCCCCTGCCAGCCCCATTCCATCCCCCACCCCCAGCTCTGCCAATGCCCCTCACTCCTGAGCTACAGCCCCCACCCTGCTACTGTAACCAGAGCCCCCACAAACCTCGGCCTGTGCACCTTGACCCTGCCGAGCTGGGCTCCCTGCTAGCCCCGAGCTGGGGGAGCACATGCAGTTCTAGTGCATCTCTGACTCCTACAGCCCCCGAACCTCAGTTAGCCAGGCTCTAGCATCTGCCAGCATCGCCACCTAGTGACTCCTGCCCCTTAGCAAGGGTGTGACTGTCCCTTTCCATTTGCCTTCTGTAACTGAGCCCCATGGAGTCAGGCTAACGGCCGTGAGACCCCCTTGTTGGTTTATTTCATCATTTGTATCACAGGCAGTTCAGGGGCACCATAAAAATACAAAGCTATCCCGTCCCACAATGCACTTTGGTCCTGTAGGGAGACGTTTGATTATATACAACACTTGACTCCATCTTTGTGAAAGTACTGCAGAATATTTAGTACTGGAATTTCAGCATTAGAGGACGGAGGTCATTACAACAGCTGATACTCACTCTCGTGTACAAAGTAGCAGAGGTGGTAAAGACCACGGAGTGGGAGAGCAAATTACTGGGTTTGCATATAAAAGGTAAACAATCTTTGGTGGCATTTTGTTTGACTGTATTTGGCAGCGCTATGGACACAAGATGAAACAGACACATCGACCCCGTGTGTGGGGCGCCCCGGGATACTCACATCATGGCCTGGCGGGAGCAGTTCGGACCTGTGGGTCTGCAACTTTTGATGTGTTTTGGAGAAATTCTTCTGGGAACAAAATTATCTTTCATGCAGCATGTGTTGCTCTGGCTGATGACTAGGAAAAGAAGAGAAAGGGAATTAGTTCTCCTTCCCTCAGTAACAAGGACAAGCTGACTGGAGAGAATTTCGTACACTGACTAGTTCTGTGCTCATTAGCAGCCACCCCCCCTTTCTGGGGGCAGGAGGGAATTCTTGGATGCTGCCCCGGCCCCCCCACAATCCGGTTAATTGTTGTTGTTGTTCTGCCCTCCACTGACACAAGAAATGGACTATTCTCCATTCTGCCACGGAGTGATTTGGGTTGTCACTTTGCGGCTCTGTGCCTCGGTTTCCCTGCCAGCAGCATGGGGAGAACGGTACTGACACTCGTGCCGGGGGCTGGCGAGGGTTAATTCAGTGATGCTGGTGAATGCCTTTCAGAGCCTGGGATAAAGGGCTATGGATATCTGAGCTCTGGAGCTGGCAGCTCTCGGCCTCCAGATCACAAAGCCTTATCCCCATTTTACAGATGGAACCTGAGGCCCAGGAAGAGTCTGGCTCAGATTTCCAAAGCTTCCTAGGGGATTTTGGTGCATTTCAGTGGGACCTGGGCAGCCAAACCCCTCAGGCAGCTTTGGAAATCAGCCTCAGTGACGGAGACTGGACTTGTACCCAGCTCTCCTGAGTCCCAGTGCAGGGCCCACCCACACTCCCTGCTTCCTCTGCTTCACCCCCTGCCCTTCCAAAGCTGCAGGGCCCTAGCCCTGGGTGCTGGAAATGCCTGGGCCGGAGGAGCTGGCAAGGCAGGGCTCTGTAGAGTAAGGGAAGGGGCGGACCCGGTACTTACAGGAATCGCAGTGGGCTTCAGTCCAGAGAGCGGCAAGGAGCAGCGTTGCCAGGGCTGAGGAGGTGACCTTCATTTCCAGGCAGGTTCTCTTGACTCCGGCTCCAGCAGAGGCAGGTTGCTCTACAGTGGGATGGCCAAGAATGGTCTGGCTTCTCCGTCGCCTGCCTCTGTATTTTATAGCCCTCGGCAGGGATTTCCATGGCTGCGTCGGAGTGTGCGTGGAGGTGGGGAAGGGGATGGAGAGGAATAGTTATTAATAAATGCTAATGAAGGAATGGAATCTACATCTCCCCCACGCATGTACCGGTGGACGGAGGGGACAGAACAGGGGTTGGAAAGTCTCTTGCTGATTTACAGATAAGGAGCCAGCCCTGCACAGGCTCACGGGGGAGGGGCAGGCTGCAGTAAATTTAGTCACTTGCAAACCACACAGGATGACACACGATTCCCTGCCCCTGTGTTTGCTGAAGTCCTGCGCTGAGTCTCTCTCAAACCCAGCCAGTGACACCAGCCGGCGTGCCCTGGAAAGGAGACCAAATCAGGCCCATCTCGTGCAGATGGGACGGTGGGGTTGAATGGGCTTCGGTGGGCCAATTTCCAGCCTGTGGCACATTAGCGGCAGAACTAGAGTTAGTTTTGCTCTCCAGCTGCCCAGCTCTGAAGTCAGCACCAGACTGGCAATACACTGCACCATGACACCCTCAGCTCCACACTGCTGCTGGCGGCAGCGCTGCCTTCAGAACTGAGCACCCAGCCAGCACCCTCCGCACGCTGCACAGGGGGGAGTTTCTGATCCTTTGGGCCATACAGCCCCTGGCCACCATGCCCACAGGAAGGGGGGACGCAGGGGCTGGCCTGCTGGCTCTGCAGGGGCACATCCTGCTGCCTGCACCTCCCCACCAGGCTGGCAACTGCAGGCAGCATCACTCATCCCCTGCCTGGCTGGCCACGTAATAACCTCACGACCCACTGAGGAGTCATGATCCCCAGTTTGAAAACCCTGACAGATCAATACACTGTCTAGTGAAAACAAGAATGTTTTTAGCAAAAAGAACAGGAGTACTTGTGGCACCTCAGAGACGAACCATTTTATTTGAGTATAAGCTTCCGTGGGCTAAAACCCACTTCATCGGATGCATGTAGTGGAAAATACGGTAGGAAGATATATATATATATATATATATACACACAGAGAACATGAAACAATGGGTGTTACCATACACACTGTAACGAGAGTGATCAGTTAAGGTGAGCTATTACCAGCAGGAGAGAAAAAAAACTTGTTGTAGTGGTAATCAAAATGGCCCATTTCCAGCAGTTGACAAGAAGGTGTGAGGAACTGTGTGTGTGTGGGGGGGGGGGGAATAAACATGGGGAAATAGTTTTTACTTTGTGTAATGACCCATCCACTCCCAGTCTTTATTCAAGCCTAATTTAATGGTGTCCAGTTTGCAAATTAATTCCAATTCAGCAGTCTCTCCTTGGAGACTGTTTTTGAATTTTTTTGTTGTAATATTGCGACTTTTAGGTCTGTAATCGAGTGACCAGGGAGATTGAAGTGTTCTCCAACTGGTTTTTGAATGTTATAATTCTTGATGTCTGATTTGTGTCCATTTATTCTTTTGCGTAGAGACTGTCCGGTTTGGCCAATGTACATGGCAGAGGGGCATTGCTGGCACATGATGGCATATATCACATTGGTAGATGTGCAGGTGAACGAGCCACTGATGGTATGGCTGATGTGATTAGGTCCTATGATGGTGTCACTTGAATAGATATGTGGACAGAGTTGGCAACGGGCTTTGTTACAAGGATAGGTTCCTGGGTTAGTGTTTTTGTTGTGTGGTGTGTGGTTGCTGGTAAGTATTTGCTTCAGGTTGGGGGGCTGTCTGTAAGCAAGGCCTGGCCTGTCTCCCAAGATCTGTGAGAGTGATGGATCATCCTTCAGGATAGGTTGTAGATCCTTGATGAGGCACTGGAGAGGTTTTAGTTGGGGGCTGAAGGTGGCGGCTAGTGGCGTTCTGTTACTTTCTTTGTTGGGCCTGTCCTGTAGTAGTTGACTTCTGGGTACTCTTCTGGCTCTGTCAATCTGTTTCTTCACTTCAGCAGGTGGGTATTGTAGTTTTAAGAATGCTTGATAGAGATCTTGTAGGTGTTTGTCTCTGTCTGAGGGGTTGGAGCAAATGCGATTGTATCGTAGAGCTTGGCTGTAGACAATGGATCGTGTGGTGTGGTCTGGATGAAAGCTGGAGGCATGTAGGTAAGTATAGCGGTCAGTAGGTTTCCGGTATAGGGTGGTGTTTATGTGACCATCGCTTATTAGCACTGGACACTACAGTTAGTCTCTAAGGGTATGTCTACACTACCCGCCCGGCGGGTAGTGATTGATCTATCGGGGATCGATGTATCGCGTCTCGTCTAGATGCGATAAATCGATCCCCGAACGCGCTCCCCGTCAACTCCGGAACTCCACCAGGGCAAGAGGCGGAAGTGGAGTCGACGGGGGAGCGGCGGCTGTCGATCCCGCACCGCAAGGACGCGAAGTAAGTCAATCTAAGATACGTCGACTTCAGCTACGCTATTCTCGTAGCTGAAGTTGCGTATCTTAGATCGATTCCCCCCCCCCCCCCCCCCCCCAGTGTAGACCAGGCCTAAGGTGCCACAAGGACTCCTGTTCTTTTTGCGGATACAGACTAACACGGCTGCTCCTCTGAAACCTGAAGAATGTTTTTGTTATCAAAGAACAAAGAGTTAGATGATGCTGTGGCACTGACAGATCAACCAACCTATGTGTACTCATTGTAACTTAACCGGAAGCATTACTATTGTAATCGAGATGACTCACTTATGTGTGGCTGTCAGAGAAATGTTAATGACGCTAGCAATCCCCAACTCAGTTACTCTGTATTGATAAGAATCGAAGGGTAGATGCTAAATGTATTTGTCTGTGTTTACGTATATCTTGTTAAAAGTTGAACAGTGTAACCAGATTAGCTTGTCGCTGTTAATTCCCTTTCATGAGTTAATTGAGTTAATTATGTATGTGACTGTGTCCAAGTAACCTTAAGATCAAAGATGTGAGATACTGCAGGAAACTAATAATGTTATCTATAGTGTCTTCAGCTTCACTATCTCTGTTATAATGAAGGATTGTCTAATTGCCTTCTGTGAATGAGTGTAACTAGCTACCTGTGTATGCAGAGGAAACAGATTAGTTTCAAAGCAAAGGTCCACATGGCCTATTCATCTTCCCGGGAAAGCTCTGCTATGTGAGGAGGTTTGTCAGCTGGCCAGAAGAATTATAAAGGAAAGCTTCGGGCCTGATCCTTTCGTCTCTAGTCTGCTTAAATTTTGAACAGGGAAAGTATAAGTCGTAAAATGGAGATCTTCCAAATAATTATTTGGAATACAGGCAGTCCTCGACTTTACGACGTTCAAGTTATGACGAATGGCACTTACGCCATTTATAAATTGATACCCTGTTTCGACTTTCCAACGTTGATTTCAACTTTACGACACTCGAATTGATGTAATGCCACGCCAGCAAACAAGTTCATACGTGCGCGTTGACATTCTGCGCCGCCCAGCTCCCTGACTCGAGATGTTCAGTTGCTGTTCCGACGCCACTTTTACGTTCTGAATCTTTGTGCTTCCAAACTGTTTTTAAAATGTAGTGGTTCTGTGCCCATAATAATGGCAGAAAAGCATACATCTGATGCAAGTGATGTTTCTTCTTCTAAGAAACATAGAACAATTACTATGGAAACAAAAATGGAAATAATTAAGAGGTCTGGAAAAGGTGAGATGCCAACTGAAATTGGTAAAGCTTTGGATTCCCCCGAATGACTATCGTGACCATCCTGAAAGACAAGGTACGAATTCAGGAACATGTTAAGGGCTTGGCTCCTATGCAAGCCACTGTGATAACTAAGCAGTATGTATTTAATATGAAGTTCTGTAGGACTTTTTGCCCAGGTTAAGAAACCGTTAATTGTTTGGCTGGAGGATCAAAATCATCGACGTGCTCCTGTAAGTTTAGGCATAATTCAGGAAAAGGCCGGGAGACTTTATGACAATCTAAAGAAACAACAGGGGGAGAGTTCCAATGCTGAGCCTTTTAATGCAAGTGGGGGCGGTTGATGCGTTTTAAAACCAGGGCCAATTTGCATAACTTCAAGGTCTCAGGCGAAGCGGCCAGTGCTGATGAGGCGGCAGCTCGTGTTTTTCCTGAGACACTGGCTGAGATCATTGAAGAGGGTGGGGATTGTGCTCAGCAAGTTTTTAATGTTGATGGCACTGGGCTCTTTTGGGGAAAAAAATGCCGTCGAGAACCGACATGGCCAAAGAGGCGAAATCCATGCCAAGGTACAAAACTGCTAGAGATAGGCTCCCTCTTTTGCTCAGTGCAAATGCTGCAGGTGACTTTAAACTTAAACCTTTGCTCGGTCAGAAAACCTCAGGGCTCTCCAGGGATGTTCCACGGCATTTCTCCCAGGGATATGGAAACCCCATCCTAAGGCACGGGTCAATAGGAACATTTTCGAGGATTGGTTTAATCATCATTTTGTGCCAAGTGTCAGGGATTATTGCAGCAAAAATAATCTGGCATTTAAAGCATTGTTAATCCTCAACAATGCTCCTGGTCATCCAGCCATCCTTGATGACATGCATCCTGACATCAAAGTGGTGTTTCTGCCCCCAAACACCACCTCATTGTTGCAGCCCGTGGACCAGGGGGTAATTGCATCCTTCAAGGCCTACTATCTTAGGAGCACGTTTGCCCAGGCCATCAGGGCAACTGAGAAGGAAGGTGGACCAACTCTGAAGGAAGTCTGGAAGGTCTTCAACATTTACCATGCAGTTAAGAACATTGGTGAGTCATGGAATGAAGTCAAACAATCAGATTTGAATGGTGTTTGGAGAAAATCGTGTCCTGATTTTGTGTCTCACTTCCAAGACTTTATAGACACTGTTGAGGAGGTGACCAAAACTGTTGCTGAAATGGGCAAAGAACTCAACTTAGATGTTGCACTAGAGGATGTTGAGTTCTGAAGAATTAACTAATGAGGACCTCATAGCTTTGGAGCAGCAAAAAGTGGCAAAGGAAAAATCATAGAATCATAGAATATCAAGGTTGGAAGGGACCTCAGGAGGTCATCTAGTCCAACCCCCCGCTCAAAGCAGGACCAATTCCCAACTAAATCATCCCAGGCAGGACTTCGTCAAGCCAGGCCTTAAAAACCTCTAAGGAAGGAGATTCCACCACCTCCCTAGGAAACCCATTCCAGTGCTTCACCACCCTCCTAGTGAAATAGTGTTTCCTAATATCCAACCTAGACCTCCCCCCTGCAACTTGAGACCATTACTTCTTGTTCTGTCATCTGCCACCACTGAGAACAATCTAGATCCATCCTCTTCAGAACCCCCTTTCAGGTAGTTGAAAGCAGCTATCAAATCCCCCCTCACTCTTCTCTTCTGCAGACTAAATAAGCCCAGTTCCCTCAGCCTCTCCTCATAAATCATGTGCTCCAGCCCCCTAATCATTTTTGTTGCCCTCCACTGGACTCTCTCCAATTTTTCCACATCCTTCTTGTAGTGTGGGGCCCAAAACTGGACACAGTACTCCAGATGAGGCCTCACCAATGTCGAATAGAGGGGAATGATCACGTCTCTCAATCTGTTTGCAATGCTCCTACTTATACAGCCGAAAATGCTGTTAGCCTTCTTGGCAACAAGGGAACACTGTTGACTCATATCCAGCTTCTCGTCCACTGTAACCCCTAGGTCCTTTTCTGCAGAACTGCTGCCTAGCCACTCGGTCCTTAGTCTGTAGCAGTGAATGGGATTCTTCCGTCCTAAGTGCAGGACTCTGCACTTGTCCTTGTTGAACCTCATCAGATTTCTTTTGGCCCAATCCTCTAATTTGTCTAGGTCCCTCTGTAGCCTATCCCTACCTTCCAGCATATCTACCTCTCCCCCCAGCTTAGTGTCATCTGCAAACTTGCTGAGGGTGCAATCCATGCCACCCTCCAGATCATTAATGAAATATTGAACAAAACCAGCCGCAGGATCGACCCTTGGGGCACTTGCTTGATACCGGCTGCCAACTAGACATGGAGCCATTGATCACTACCTGTTGAGCCCGATGATCTAGCCAGCTTTCTATCTACCTTATAGTCCATTCATCCAGCCTATACTTATTTAACTTGCTGGCAAGAATACTGTGGGAGACCATATCAAAAGTTTTGCTAAAGTCAAGGTATATCATGTCCACCGCTTTCCCCTCATCCACAGAGCCAGTTACCTCGTCATAGAAGGCAATTAGGTTAGTCAGGCATGACTTGCCCTTGGTGAATCCATGCTGACTGTTCCTGATCACTTTCCTCTCCTCTAAGTGCTTAGGAAGGAAGAATCCTACGCACCGCTGCAGGCTGGGGACCGACTGGCTAAGCGGCAGTTCTGCAGAAAAGGACCTGGGGATTACAGTGGACAAGAAGCTGGATATGAGTCAACAGTGTGCCCTTGTTGACAAGAAGGCTAACGGCATATTGGGCTGCATTAGTAGGAGCATTGCCAGCAGATCGAGGGAAGTGATTATTCCCCTCTATTTGGCACTGGTGAGGCCATACCTGGAGTATTGCTTCCAGTTTTGAGCTCCCCCACTACAGAAAGGATGTGGACAAATTGGAGAGAGTCCAGCGGAGGGCAACGAAAATGATTAGGGGGCTGGGGCATATGACTTACAAGGAGAGGCTGAGGGAACTGGGGTTATTTAGTCTGGAGAAGAGAAGGGAGGGGGGGATTTGATAGCTGCTTTCAATTACCTGAAGGGGGGTTCCAAAGAGGATGCAGCTCAGCTGTTCTCAGTGGTGGCAGATGACAGAACAAGGAGTAATGGTCTCAAGTTGCAGTGGGGGAGGTTTAGGTTGGATATTAGGAAACACTATTTCACTAGGAGGGTGGTGAAGCACTGGAACGGGTCCCCTAGGGAGGTGGTGGAATCTCCTTCCTTAGAGGTTTTTAAGGCCCGGCTTGACAAAGCCCTGGCTGGGATGATTTAGTTGGGAATTGGTCCTGCTTTGAGCAGTGGGTTGGACTAGATACCTCCTGAGATCCCTTCCAACCCTGATATTCTATGATTCTATGAGCCTCATATATGGTGACTCAAGTTTTCAATGACTTCTCACTATATTTGACCTGGCTGTCTAGATGGGATCCCAGGGCTGGATTGCCTAACGGGGATTGTATTCGGCTTCTGTTAATCAGTCTGGTATTGCAGAACTTGTTTTGTTGCTGGCTTGGTGAATCTAATTATAGAATAAACCACCAGTTTGGAGGATTGTCTGCCCTATTCCTTGCAGTGGCTCTCTCAGTGTGGCCCCTCCAGGCATCTGGTCACAGAGAGAAAGTAAGAAAACAGGAAACAACAAGTCAAATTCATATAAGTCAAATTCGTAATATGCTTTCTAGAGCCTCAGCTTAATTCCCAAGACATTCCCCTGTCTCCGTGTTATGGCTCAGGACATCTGGTTTGTCTCTCTGCCACAGACTGCCTGTGTAACCTTGGGCCTCTGAACCTCAAATCCTGCCAGTAATGTCTCCAGGCAATAATTTAACAGGAAGGGCCAATGGGAAGCCTTTGACTTTCAATTACCATGTTGGTGTGGGGCCAGTCATTTCAGTAAGTGAAACATGCAGGAAGGGAAACCAACGTGGCTTCTGTTCCTTTTTCTCACTTGGAACTTTGTAGGTGCGATTTTTCCATTCTGAGGTGGACTCAGGTGGGAGGAAGCTGCTGCTCCCTCCAACCCAGCAGCCACAGGGTCCCTGATACTTGCCTTTCCCTTGGCTTTGCCTTCATTAACTAGAGTAACAAAGTCCAAAGGCCAGACGCTCCTGTTGGGATATGTACCGTTTAAAGCAGGAAACTGTGAAACTGCTGGTGAAAAGGGATGGCATTAGGGAGTAAAGGCGCTTCTGCGCTTGATAAATAAAGTGTAGGCATTGTTCTGTGTTTGATAGATTTAGGGCTACCCCTCCCTTCTCCTTGTTAAGGGTTTGATAAGGTTGCAGCTGCCTAAGGAATGTGGGGCTCAAAAGGATACATTTTGGGGTAAAGTAGTGTTAGCTCCCTCTCCCTTTCTTTCCCAGCTGCACAGGCAAGTTTGGGGTCATGGCCCCTTTCTCCCTTCCCTGTCAACTGCTGAGCCAAGAAATTCATGGCTGCAATTATAGCAGAGAAGTGTATCTTCAAAGTAAAATTTATCGGTAGAATATGCTAATGAGGTAAATAGTAATGAGGGGCGGGGATAATTATATTCAGTAGAGGGTTATCAATATTCATTGGATGGGCGTTCATATTACTCCATAAGGGTTTTGGGGGTGTTGTAGTAAATTTAGGAATTTACATACTAACTTAGATAAAAAGAGTGTGCTGTAACTAATCCAGTGTTTACTGGACAACTGGGTCCAGGGGAACAAGTATCTCAATAAAGACGCCCGTCTACTCAAATCCACCTCTGGGTCAGCCTGCTCCTTCTTCTTCCAACATGTCCTTATGAATACAAATAGCTCAGCTGGACTTCCTGTCCTTCCTCAGGGCACCCCTGGATGTCTCGCCCTCAGCCTTCTAGGCCCCTGAATTAGAGCTAGAAGGACTCAGAAAAAAAAAAGCCGTACGAATCCGAAAATGATAAAAGCAGCACATTTGTAGGGGGACTATATCTTGGGAACCCCTTGACTAACTGACCCCCATATTGCACCACAAGCTATACTCCAGGCTCCGTTGCCACATATCAATTTTTAAAGCAATTTACATTGTGACGTGGATTTTAGTACACTTTGAACATTCTGAAAGTCTCATCTGGGCGAGGGCTGTGTCTCCGGAACCCCTTAACCAAATGACGCCCAATTTGTGACACACAGTCTACCCCAAGCCTTGTTGCGGCACACCAGTTTTGAGGACCATTACCCTCCGGATGTGGATTTTAGAGCATTTTGATTGTTAAAATCAGCTCCTTACAGGGGGGAAGGGACCTTGAGGGACCCTTGACCAGCCCAGAGTTGGCTGAGAAGGTCTCTGGCTGCAGTTGTTAATTTTTAATAAATGTCGGAATAACTGGACAAGCGAAATTCCAGGAGATCGGAAGGTACTAATGTTGCGCCAATATTTTAAAAAGGCAAGCTGGATGACCTAGGTTATCATATGCCAGTTATTCTGACGTCAGTCCCTGGCAGAATAATGGAAAGGCTGTTACAGGATTCATCTGATAAAGAATTAAAGGATAGGAATACACGTCTACCCTGATATAACGCTGTCCTAGGGAGACAAAAAATCTCACCGTGTTATAGGTGAGACCGCATTATATCGAACTTGCTTTGCCCCCCCACCCCGTTCCTTGTTCCCAGACCGTCCCTAATCACCCCCAGGACCCCATGCCCTACCCAACTCCCCTGCTCCCTGTCCCCTGACTGCTCTGACCCCTATCCACTCACCTGCGGCAGGAAGCAGAGCGACGCAGCCCCAGCCCGCTCCGCTTTCCTTGCCCCGGCCCCAGCCATGTCGCTGGGGGGGGGGGGGGAGTTGGGGAAAGTTCCCGCACTCAACTGCGGCGGGAAGCAGAGTGCCGTGGCTGGCAGCTGCTCCGCTTCCCACTGCCGATGAGTGCGGGGAGGTTGGCGAAAGGATACCGTCCGCACTCACCGGCGGTGGGAAGCAGAGCGCTGCGGCTGGGAGCTGGCAGAGTGGAGCGGGCTGGGGCCGGGCTGATCTGCTTCCGCCGCTGCCAGTGAGTGCGGGGGGGGGGGATCCCTTCCCTCAAGCCCCCTCCCCCGAGCGGCACAGCTGGGGCCGGGGCGAGGGAAGCGGAGCGGGCTGCTCCCAGCCCCCCACTAATCCCCCGGGCCACTCTGGGACTGTGGGGCCTCCAAAATTTCCCCCCACAGCTCCTGCCTCCTAGACCCTGGGTGGGGGAGTCCCTGACCGCCCTCAAGACCCTCTGCCCCTTATCCAACCCCTCGCCCGGGCCCGGCCCGGCACCCTTAACATGCTGCTCAGAGCTGCGCGTTGTACGCGAACCCGTGTTATATCAGGTCGCGTTACATCGGGATAGAATTAATGCCACTCAACATGGTTTTATGGGAAATAGGTTTTGCCAAACACACCTGATTTCATTCTTTGATGAGATTACAGATTTGGTTGATAAAGGTAATGCCATTGATGTAATAGTCTTTGAGTTGTATAAGGTGTTTGACTTAGTCCCACAAGGCATTCTGATGAAAAACGAGCACTGCACAACATCAGTAAAGCACATGCTAAACGGACGAAGAACTGGCTCATGGACAGATCTCATCAAGTAGTCATGAAATGGACGTGTTTCTAGTGGGGTTCCACAGGATCGGTATGAGCCCTGACGCTATTCAGTATCTTCATGAATGAGCTGGAAGTAAGTATCAAATCACTGCTATCAGATTTGTGGATGGCACGAGGACTGGCAGAGCAGTAAATAATGACCAGGACAGGGCAGTCATATAGAGCGATCTGGATCACTTAGTAACCTGGGCCCATGCATGCCAAGTGCATTTTATTACAGCCAAATGCAAGGCCATACAAACATCTAGGACCGAGGCATGCAGGCCGCACCTGCAGAACGGGGGGCTGTATCCTGGGAAGCGGTGAAATGATAAGGATCTAAGGGTCACAGTGGGCAGACAGTGAACACGAGCCCTGTGTGACACTGTGGCACCGCTGTGACATTGGAGGTAAAAACAGGGGAGTGGCGAGTAGGTGCAGAGCGGAGATTTCACCTTTGTCTATGGTGCTGGTGAAAAAAGTAATACAGAGAGGTGGCAGAAAGCAAAATATATCAATGAGTGAAGATTGTCCCTCAGTAATTGAGAATTTAGGGTGGGTTGTCCATTTAGAAAAAAGAGTCCATCAGGAAGTATTTGAGTTACTTTCCCGACTGCGCTTCTCATCGGCACTCCAGCTCATTCCTCCTGGTATTGCCGATCTCCGGGGATGTGTTCTACGTAGACAGGACCGGCTCCGGGGTTTTTGCCGCCCCAAGCAGCGGAAAAAAAAAAGAAAAGCCGCGATCGCAATTGCGATCGGCGGCACTCTGGGGGCAGCTCCACCGCGCCGCTTTCTTCTTCGGCGGGAATTCGGCGGCAGGTGCTTCCCTCCGAGAGGGACCCGCCGCCGAATTGCCGCCGAACAGCCCGACGTGCCGCCCCTTTCCCTTGGCTGCCCCAAGCACCTGCTTGCTGGGCTGGTGCCTGGAGCCGGCCCTGTATGTAGATGTCCCTTGACCACCTGATGGCGTCCAACGCCATGAGTTGCCGCATCAGCCGATCATAGCATTTACTGACTCCACATTCCAGGAGTGGGCAAACTATGGCCCGGGGGCCGCATCTGGCCCTCCAGACATTTTAATCCATCCCTCAAGCTCCCGCCGGACAGCAGGGTCTAGGGCTTGCCCCACTCCATGCTGCTCCCAGAAGCAGCGGCATGTCCCCCCTCCAGCTCCTACACATAGGAGTAGCCAGGGGGTTCTGCACGCTGCCCCCACCCCAAGTGCTGCCCCTGCAACTCCCATTGGCCAGGAACTGCAGGGGCGGCACCTGCGGACAGGGCAGTGTGCAGAGTCACCTGGCCACACCTCCCCATAGGAGCCAGAGGGGGGACATGCCGCTGCTTCTGGGAGCTGCTTGAGGTAAATGCCACACAGATCCTGCACCCCGGACCCCTTCCCGTGCCCCAACCCCCTTCCCCAGCCCTGATCCCCCTCCCGCCCTCCGAACTTTTGCGAACAGGGGCTGCTAACAGGGAGTTTCGCAAGGGAGTTCTCCAGGTGAAGGAGGAGCAATACAGCACCCTTTTGGGGTAAGTGACTGTCTGTAGTGTGTGTTTGTTTGTGTTTGGGGGTTACTTGCTGTGTGCTGAGCTTGTGTTTGTCAGTCTGTTTGTTTGGTTGGTTGTTTGAAGGACCGTGTGCTGTGGCTGGCATTTGGAAGCTGTGAGCTTCAAAGGAAGGTTTGAAACCTAGAAGCCTCTGGTAATTGGCTGAGCCTTAATCAGTGGGCGGGGCATTCAAACAGGCCAGGGCTTTATAAAGCAGCGCACAAGAGACCAGGGAGCTTTTGCGAACAGGGGTTGCTAACAGGGAGTTTCGCAAGGGAGTTGGGAAGGGGCGAGGGTCCCTTGCCGGTTCTATCTGTTGTCCCTTTATTCCCCTTAAAACCTAAAACTTCTTGCTTAAACAACCCTTTCATCGGACAGGGGGCTGCAGACGGGAGTTTGACAGAGGGAGGCTTACGATGGTTAGGAAGACCCGCAACACCTGTGCCAGCACTGCTTCTGTCTCCTCCACCTGCGCCTGTAGCCAGACAGAGCGCCTGAGCATGGATGCTCCTACCCAGAGCTGGGTGTGGTTTTGCAGAGACGGTGTGGTTTTGCAGAGACGGTGACTTGCAATTTCCACTTACTGATATCCAGGCTGGGGGGTGGAGGGGATCCAATGTGAAAGGTGCCTGCTGGTGGAATCTCTCAGGCAGCAGGTGGGAGAGCTACAGGAGGAGGTGGCTAGGTTGAGAAGCATCCGAATCCACGAGCAATTCCTGGACAGTGTCCATGTGGAGACAGCTGAGGTAGCTGTCCCAGTACACAGGACTGCTGATACACCACTGGTGGAGGAGGAGATGGCTCAGGGTGGACACTGGCAGCTGGTTACTTCTGGCAGCAGGCAGTGCTCCATCCCTGCTCCGAACCCTCCCGCTGTGGTAATAGGTAACCGTTATGCTCTTCTTGATACAGGAAAGAAGGCATCACCCCCTACAGTAAAGGAGGAGAAGCCTCGTACCCCTAAGGCTGGGAGGTCTGCTGCCACCACTGCGAATAGGAAACATAGGGTAGTGGTGGTCGGAGACTCTCTGCTGAGAGGGACGGAGGCGCCCATCTGTCGCCCTGACATTTCATCTCGGGAGGTATGCTGCCTGCTGGGAGCCCGTATCCGAGACGTTACGGAGGCATTGTCGAGGATTATCCAGCCCTCTGACTACTACCCCATGCTATTCATCCATGTGGGCACAAATGATACTGCGCGGTGTGACACTGAGCGGATCAAGAGTGACTACAGGGCTCTGGGAGTACGGGTGAAGGAGTTTGGAGCGCAGGTGGTATTCTCTTCGATTCTTCCTGTCAAAGGTAGGGGCCCGGGCAGAGACAGATGCATCATGGAGGTGAATGCCTGGCTGCGAAGATGGTGTCGCCAGGAGGGCTTTGGCTTCCTAGACCACGGGATGCTATTTGAGGAAGGACTGCTAGGCAGAGATGGCGTTCACCTTTTGAGGAGGGGAAAGACCCTATTTGGACACAGACTGGCTAACCTAGTGAGGAGGGCTTTAAACTAGGTTCAACGGGGACAGGTGAGCAAAGCCCGCAGGTAAGTGGGGAACATGGAGACCTGGGAGATGGGTCGGAAACGAGAGGGAATGTGGGCTATATTGGCAGAGAGAAAGGAGGGTCAGGACAAAACTGGGAGGAAAGATCAAACCAGTATCTTTAGATGCCTATATACAAATGCGAGAAGTATGGGTAATAAGCAGGAAGAACTGGAAGTGCTAATAAATAAATACAACTATGACATTGTTGGCATCACTGAAACTTGGTGGGATAATACACATGATTGGAATGTTGGTGTGGATGGATACAGCTTGCTCAGGAAGGATAGACAGGGGGAAAAGGGAGGAGGTGTTGCCTTATATATTAAAAATGTACACACTTGGACTGAGGTAGAGATGGACATAGGAGATGGAAGTGTTGAGAGTCTCTGGGTTAGGCTAAAAGGGGTAAAAAACAAGGGTGATGTCATGCTAGGAGTCTACTACAGGCCACCTAACCAGGTGGAAGAGGTGGATGAGGCTTTTTTTAAACAACTAACAAAATCATCCAAAGCCCAAGATTTGGTGGTGATGGGGGACTTCAACTATCCGGATATATGTTGGGAAAATAACACAGCGGGGCACAGACTATCCAACAAATTCTTGGACTGCATTGCAGACAACTTTTTATTTCAGAAGGTTGAAAAAGCTACTAGGGGGGAAGCTGTTCTAGACTTGATTTTAACAAATAGGGAGGAACTCGTTGAGAATTTGAAAGTAGAAGGCAGCTTGGGTGAAAGTGATCATGAAATCATAGAGTTTGCAATTCTAAGGAAGGGTAGAAGGGAGAACAGCAAAATAAAGACAATGGATTTCAGGAAGGCGGATTTTGGTAAGCTCAGAGAGCTGATAGGTAAGGTCCCATGGGAATCAAGACTGAGGGGAAAAACAACTGAGGAGAGTTGGCAGTTTTTGAAAGGGACACTATTAAGGGCCCAAAAGCAAGCTATTCCGCTGGTTAGGAAAGATAGAAAATGTGGCAAAAGACCACCTTGGCTTAACCACGAGATCTTGCATGATCTAAAAAATAAAAAGGAGTCATAAAAAATGGAAACTAGGACAGATTACAAAGGATGAATATAGGCAAACAACACAGGAATGCAGGGGCAAGATTAGAAAGGCAAAGGCACAAAATGAGCTCAAACTAGCTACGGGAATAAAGGGGAACAAGAAGACTTTTTATCAGTACATTAGAAGCAAGAGGAAGACCAAAGACAGGGTAGGCCCACTGCTTAGTGAAGAGGGAGAAACAGTAACAGGAAACTTGGAAATGGCAGAGATGCTTAATGACTTCTTTGTTTCGGTCTTCACCGAGAAGTCTGAAGGAATGCCTAACGTAGTGAATGCTAATGGGAAGGGGGTAGGTTCAGCAGATAAAATAAAAAAAGAACAAGTTAAAAATCACTTAGAAAAGTTAGATGCCTGCAAGTCACCAGGGCCTGATGAAACGCATCCTAGAATACTCAAGGAGCTAATAGAGGAGGTATCTGAGCCTCTAGCTATTATCTTTGGAAAATCATGGGAGACGGGAGAGATTCCAGAAGACTGGAAAAGGGCAAATATAGTGCCCATCTATAAAAAGGGAAATAAAAACAACCCAGGAAACTACAGACCAGTTAGTTTAACTTCTGTGCCAGGGAAGATAATGGAGCAAGTAATTAAGGAAATCATCTGCAAACACTTGGAAGGTGGTAAGGTGATAGGGAACAGCCAGCATGGATTTGTAAAGAACAAATCATGTCAAACCAATCTGATAGCTTTCTTCGATAGGATAACGAGTCTTGTGGATAAGGGAGAAGCTGTGGATGTGATATACCTAGACTTTAGTAAGGCATTTGATACGGTCTCGCATGATATTCTTATCGACAAACTAGGCAAATACAATTTAGATGGGGCTACTATAAGGTGGGTGCATAACTGGCTGGATAACCGTACTCAGAGAGTAGTTATTAATGGTTCCCAATCCTGCTGGAAAGGCATAATGAGTGGGGTTCCGCAGGGGTCTGTTTTGGGACCGGCTCTGTTCAATATCTTCATTAACGACTTAGATATTGGCATAGAAAGTACGCTTATTAAGTTTGCGGATGATACCAAACTGGGAGGGATTGCAACTGCTTTGGAGGACAGGGTCATAATTCAAAATGATCTGGACAAATTGGAGAAATGGTCTGAGTTAAACAGGATGAAGTTTAACAAAGACAAATGCAAAGTGCTCCACTTAGGAAGAAAAAATCAGTTTCACGCATACAGAATGGGAAGAGACTGTCTAGGAAGGAGTACGGCAGAAAGGGATCTAGGGGTTATAGTGGACCACAAGCTAAATATGAGTCAACAGTGTGATGCTGTTGCAAAAAAAGCAAACATGATTCTGGGATGTATTAACTGGTGTGTTGTGAGCAAGACACGAGAAGTCATTCTTCCGCTCTACTCTGCTCTGGTTAGGCCTCAGCTGGAGTATTGTGTCCAGTTCTGGGCACTGCATTTCAAGAAAGATGTGGAGAAATTGGAAAGGGTCCAGAGAAGAGCAACAAGAATGATTAAAGGTCTTGAGAACATGACCTATGAAGGAAGGCTGAAAGAATTGGGTTTGTTTAGTTTGGAAAAGAGAAGACTGAGAGGGGACATGATAGCAGTTTTCAGGTATCTAAAAGGGTGTCATAAGGAGGAGGGAGAAAACTTGTTCACCTTAGCCTCTGAGGATAGAACAAGAAGCAATGGGCTTAAACTGCAGCAAGGGAGGTCTAGGTTGGACATTAGGAAAAAGTTCCTAACTGTCAGGGTGGTTAAACACTGGAATAAATTGCCTAGGGAGGTTGTGGAATCTCCATCTCTGGAGATATTTAAGAGTAGGTTAGATAAATGTCTATCAGGGATGGTCTAGACAGTATTTGGTCCTGCCATGCGGGCAGGGGACTGGACTCGATGACCTCTCGAGGTCCCTTCCAGTCCTAGAATCTATGAATCTATGAACCCCTCTGTACCAGCCTGGAGCAACTTCCTGCAACCCCAACCCCTCATCCCCAGCCCCACCCCAGAGCCGGAGTCCTTCCCCTTTTCCCCCCACACCCCAACCCCCTGCTCCAGCTCAGAGCCCCCTCCCGCACCCTGAACTCCTAATTTTTGGCCCCACCCCAGCCAGAGCCCTCACCCCCTCCCGCACCCCAACCCCCAATGGATGGCATTGTGTCGCAGCTGCCGGACTCTGGAATGGGGCTGGCAGCTACACAGGACGTGGGGTAGTGTCTTGTTGGCGTAGCCGCACTTCCTGCATCGCTTGTCCCGATTCCCATGGCGGACGGCTCCGTTCAGCGGGGCGCAGTTGAGCCGGGCCCTGTGGATGAACCTCCAGTCGGCAAATCGGGTGAAGCTGCCCCCAGGGAGGAAGTGGTTGCTGGTGTCCCGCTTGCATGTCAACGCGAAGGCCTTGCCCTGGTCCGGCTTCTGCTTCAGGTTTTCCACCTATTGGCCAATGCACCCAGGTCTGGTATCTGCATTTCAAAAGGGATGTGGGAAAAACTGGAGCGGGTGAAGGGAAGAGCCGCAAGAATGAGTCGAGGGCTGGAAAAAAACCCTTTCAAGGAGAGACTGAAAGAACTCAGTCTGGTTAGCTTCTCAGAGCGACGAGCAAGGGGTGACTTAGTGACCAGATACCAGCCCCTTCGTGGGGAGAACACGCCAGGCAATCAAACGCTCTTTAACCCAGTGGAGAAAGGCAGAACAATGGCCAACGGCTGGCGGCTGAAACCAGACAAATCCCAGTAAGAAATCAGGACCACATTTTCCACAGGGAGGGTGATCAACCAGTAGAACAAACTCCCAAGGGACGTGGTGGAATCTCCATCCCTGGATTATGTGATAGCCCCAGACCAGTTGGGAACAGCAGAGTAGCAGAAGGGAGATATACTGGCCACTGGATAAGTAGTTTTCTGTTCCCTGAGTGACCAGAGCAGGGGCTGCTCCAGGCTAATAGACCACCTGACTCCAATTAACCTGCTAAGAGTCAGGTGAGGCAGTTAAGCACCTGACTCTAATTAAGGCCCCTCTGATGCTATAAAAGGGCTCACTCCAGTCAAGCCAGGGGGAGCCAGAGGAGAGGAAGTGTGTGAGGAACTGAGAGCAAGAGGTGTGCAAGAAGCTGAGAGTGAGTAGGTGTACTGCTGGAGGACCGAGAAGTACAAGCGTTATCAGACATCAGGAGGAAGATCCGGTGGTGAGGACAAAGAAGGTGTTGGGAGGAGGCCATGGGGAAGTAGCCCAGGGAGTTGTAGGTGTCGTGCAACTGTACCAGCAGACACTCTAAACAGCTGCAGTCCACAGGGCCCTGGGCTGGAACCCGGAGTAGAGGGCGGGCCTGGGTTCCCCCCATACCTCCCAACTCCTGATCAGACACAGGGGGAATTGACCTGGACTATAGCTTCTACCAGAGGGGAAGGTCTCTGGACTGTTTCCTGACCCACAGGGTGAAGCGAGGAAATACGCCAATAAGCGCAGGACCCACCAAGGTAGAGGAGGAACTTTGTCACAATGTGTTCAGACCAAGCCTGGGGATGTGTCTGACAGAGATGCTTTAGCCAAACACAAGCTGTTAGAATCATAGAATCATAGAATATTTGGGTTGGAAGGGACCTCAGGAGGTCATCTAGTCCAACCCCCTGCTCAAAGCAGGACCAACCCCAACTAAATCATCCCAGCCAGGGCTTTGTCTAGCCGGGCCTTAAAAACCTCTAAGGAAGGAGATTCCACCACCTCCCTAGGGAACCCGTTCCAGTGCTTCACCACCCTCCTACTGAAACAGTTTTTCTTAATATCCAACCTAGGATAGGCTCGGTGCAGGGGGAAATGGGTGAAATTCTCCAGCCTGTGTTGTACAGGAGCTCAGACTAGATGATCATATGGTCCCTTCTGGCCTTAAAATGTGTGAAATTATTCAATGATCCCTACCTGCACCACTAACTCTAGTCCTGCTCCTAATGTGCCACAGGATGGAAATCGGCCCCTCGGGCCTTTAATGCCAATTGCTGTTCAATGGGCACGTTGCTGCCTGGTTACTACAGTACATGGAGAAACCTTCTCATCAGGGTGGGTGTGACAGTGTACCCCATAAGGCTTTATGGGGAGGGGGTGCTTATAAATGTATGTATGACATAACTGGAATATGTTTTGTGCTGCCTGTGCCAGGTAACATATCTCCGTAAAGGTTATGGTCTACTATATCTATTCATCCTATTTGTACATATATATATCATTTTCTACTTGAGGTTAAGAATATGGGCTGTATGCTGGCTTGGTTACAGGTTGGATCACAGAAACCCCCTTGGGAGCTGCCACCTAATGTGCAAAGACTACCCCTGCTCCTGTTTTCCCTGCCAGCTCTGGACTCCAGCACCCTGTCTTGCTGAGTCAGACACTCCTGTCTGGCTCCAACACAGACCCAGGGTCTGAATCACTTGTCCTAAAGCTGCAAGTTTACCCAAAAACAGCTCACAGGAGTGTGCTTGTCTTTAGCACTCAGATGCCCAACTCCCAATGGGGTCTAAACCCAGATAAATCCGTTTTACCCTGCATAAAGCTTATGCAGGGCAAACTCATAAATTGTTCGCCCTCTATAACACTGATAGAGAGATATGCACAGCTGTTTGCTCCCCCAGGTATTAATACATACTCTGAGTAAATTACTAAATAAAAAGTGATTTTATTAAATACAGACAGTAGGATTTAAGTGGTTCAAAGTAGTAACAGACAGAACAAAGTAAGTCACCAAGTAAAGTAAAATAAAATGCGCAAATCTGTCTAATCAAACTAAATACAGATAAGCTCCTCACCAGTTCCAGAATGCTCCCTTTTACAGGCTAATCTCCTTTTAGCCTGGGTCCAGCAATCTCTTACAACCCCTGTAGTTACTGTCCTTTGTTTCAGTTTCCTCCAAGTATCCTGGGGGGGTGGAGAGGCTCCTTCTTTAGCCAGCTGAAGACAAGATGGAGGGGTCTCCCCCAGGTTTAAATAGACTCTCTCTTGTGGGAGGAGACCCCCCTCCTCCCTCCTATGCAAAGTCCAGCTCCAAGATGGAGTTCTGGAGTCACCTAGACAAGTCATATGTCCCTGCATGACTCAGTCTGTACAGGCTGAAGCCATTGTCCACATGGTATCTTGCATGTCTCCAGGAAGACTTCTTATGTGGATTGGAGCATTCCAAGATGCATTGTTCCCCAAGTGTTTCCTGATTAGGTACTTAACCTGGCGAATTCCTTCCTAAAGAAGCTGACCAAATGCCTCCCAAAGCTTACTTAGAAACCAAGCAAGCATACAGCCCATATTCTTAACCTCAAGTAGAAAATGATATATATATGTACAAATAGGATGAATAGATATAGTAGACCATAACCTTTACGGAGATATGTTACCTGGCACAGGCAGCACAAAACATATTCCAGTTATGTCATACATACATTTATAAGCACCCCCTCCCCATAAAGCCTTATGGGGTACACTGTCACACCCTCCCCCTGAACTTACTGCCAGAGACTTGGACACTGTCTATGGCGGAGGCAGTACCTGTAAAATTTTTGTTTGTTTTTGGTCACACTCCCTTTTAGTACCTTGAAACCATATGATGTCACTCCTAGGGGTTCTAGCCCGTTTTGGGGTTCCTGGTCCCCAGATGCTTGCAAACAGGTAGGGATGTAGTATTGCTAACAGAATGCAGGCAGCAATATCTGTTAAAGTGGGGGTATCTTGGCATTTAGCCACCAATGCCATGAGGCGGTGTGCCTCAGTTTCCCCTTCTACACAGCAGCATGGGCCTGTTATGCTTTTGCTGCTTTTTACAGGTATGGGCTGTAAAGTAACATGCTGGTGGGGCTGTCTTGTTACCATCCCCAGCATGTATAACAGCTTCTTCCACAAATTAGGTATGTTCCACGTCTTTAAAGGGTTTACCACTAGTGTGAATTCTTTTATTTTATCCCATAGGTGAATTAGCAAAAGACACACGGTTAACAGCAAATCTACGGTGGACAGGCTTCGTTCACTCAATTTGACTTGTTTAGCCCCTATTGCATTTTCCCAGTTCTCTGTGCCCTCTGGTAGACACTCTGATGCAGATTCTTCTGCCTCTTTGGGGAAGACTTCTAGTTCGGGCATGTGCTTGGGTCTTTGGCCCGGAAAGGGTGTACTACGACCATGCTTGCCCTCGGCCCCTCCCTCTGGAGTTTCTCTGGGCTGGGCCCCACTCCCATGTGAAGTTCCTCCCATGCAGAGATTCCCCCCCCCCTTGGAGAGAGAGTTTTATCTCTTGCAAGTGTAGCAAGAACAACATCTTTCCCTGGGGTGCTCTGGACCCCTTTGGGCACCCCACTTTCTGTTTCCAATGGGTCAGCTGGATGGACCCCCTCATCCCGGAGACCTGACCCCCAGGTTTCCCTTAAAACCTGATCCACAGGAGAGGGGGCTGGCCTTTTGAATGCAGACTTTTCACCCTCCTCCTGGGAAAGCCCCTCCCTACAAAAGGTGGGTGGACTCTCTGGCCCCCCCTGACCTTCCATTTGGGCTTCCCCCTTTGGGCTCCCCTCTGGGCCCGACACTCTTGTGTCCCCCAAAAGGGAAAGTGATCCTGCCCCAGCTGTGGACTCACAGCTACCAGCTACGACAGACCTCTTACTGGCCAGCAAAATCCCCCCCCCTTTCACTCGGGTTGGGCTGGCACCCAGCTACCGAGTCCTTGGGGCCTGTTCCCACCGCAGCGGTCCCCAGGAACCCAACTTCCACCTGTGGGACACACGCCTCTGTGCACCCCAGGGCAGGCCCGGCCCCCTGCTGACCTGCAACTCTCTGGCAGTCAGCAGCTGTGGTGGCCTCCTTGCTACAAGGTGGTACATCCCCCTCCCCCGGGGAGATGATTACGGGACAGGAGCTAGCTCTATCCAGCTCCTCCCTCTGGAACTGCCCTTGAGCCCCGGGGCTATAGGAACTGGCTACAACCAGCCCTGCCCCCGAAGCTGCATCCTTTACTGCTGCAGAGGAATCTAAGAGACACGCTCCTATTCCCCCAGCAGTTCGTGTGACTTCACCCCCCCCCCCCTCTGGGGCTTTTAGCACAAGATTCCTTCTCACTGCTAACTAACCCTGGGACAGATTCTGCCACACGAAAGAAATCATTCCCCAGTAGAAACGGTGCAAAATTGTGTGCCACCGTTGCAACAGTCAGCTCAGCCTGCAAATCCTGAGTTTGCATGTGTACTTTAGCTAAAGGTGCAAGGACTTTGTAACCCCCTACCAGCTCTAATTCTGCCATTTTACCTGGCAACAAATCCTTCTCCTGGATCAGGTCCCTCCTGACCACAGAAATCTCAGCACCCGTGTCCCTTAATCCAAGAAGCATTTGACCATTTAATTTAACAGCATGCATATGCTCATTGCTTGGTTGTGTGGAAGCAAGCTTTACAAATCCTGTGTGGAAAGAGGCCACAGCCTGGCTCTGAGAAGCCACAGCTTCATGTGTTACTTGTTGCCTGTTTCCACTCAGCAAGGGACACTTATTCCTCAGGTGCTCAGTGGACTTACAATGATAGCACCTCTTGGGCTCCTCTGCTTGCACAGGAAATTTGGGACGAGTACCAGGGGAATGGGGAGGTGACCGCCCAGCCTCCTTTTTCCCAGACCCAGGGGTAAAACGGTGATTCTGCTTTCCCCCAACCCTACACCCCTCCGCCAGTGGTTTGTTTGATTGCAGCTTGTGCTTGCTCATAAGAGTCAGCATACTCAGCTAATTCACCCACTGCATTTACCTTTTTGTCCCACAAATACTGTTTTACCTCATCACTGCACATATTCAGGAAGTGTTCCTGAGTAACCAGATCACACATCCCTTCAAAGCTGGTAATGCCTCTCCCCCGCACCCATTTATCTACCAAATCTCTCATTTCATTGGCATAAGCCACATTACTTAATCCAGATCCCCTCTTAAGGCTCCTGAATTTAACCCTGTAGGTTTCAGGTGTAACCTGAAACTGTTTCAAAACCAGTTCCTTAAATTTACCATAGTTTGAAGCATCATCAATAGGCATCTTATTGAATATGTCCAGAGCTCTGCCAGACAATTTTGCTATCAATGTGGTCATCTTCTGATCTTCAGGGATGGCATGGAGGGTGCACAGTCTCTCTAAGGTGATGAAATATTTGGCGATATCGCTGGACTCGTCATACTGTGGACATAGTCGCTCCCATTTGTGGATTTTTGGGGAAGTGGAGCCAGCAGGGGGAGGGCTTTGTCTCCTCGACTCCATAACAGTCAGTTCATGTTTCTGGGCCTCCATAGCCCTCTCCTGGGCAGCTGCCTCTGCCTCCGCCCTCGCTGCCTCCGCTCGCTCCCTCGCTGCCTCCACCTCCATAGCCCTCTCGTGGGCAGCTGTCTCTGCCTCTATAGCTCTCTTGTGGGCAGCTGTCTCTGCCTCCGCCCTCGCTGCCTCCGCCTCCATAGCTCTCTTGTGGGCAGCCTCTTCCCTTGCATGTTCTGCCTCCCTGGCACTAATTTCTAATTGTCTTAGTTCCAACTGTCTCTTATGTTCATTTTCTTTCTCTTTTGCTACCAGCCTGGCCAGCTTTAGTTTATTAGCAGCGTCACTAGAACTCATTGTCCTGCTTTCTTGTGCTGGGCTACAATCCCTCTGCAGTTCACTGAAACTGAGATCACTAGTACTCATTTTCCTGCTTTCTTGGGCTGGGCCACAACCCCTCTGCAGTTCACTGAAACTGAGATGCACTTAGCTCAGGGGATTCTTAGTTAACCAAGACTTTCACAGTGCCCAGCGTTCAGCTTTTCTGGGCAATTTGTACCCTGTGCAGTTTTAGTTTCTTCTGATCTTCCGTCTTACTTATTTTGTTTCCTTTTCTGTCCCTACTTCCCTTTCCCGAAATAAGCAAACAGAAAATAACAAACCAGTAACTACTTTGTCTGTTCTCCAGCCACCACACTTAAAACTCACTTAAAATCACTACCAGTATCTCAAAGCAATCAGCTGTGCACAGACCCTGCTCGACTACGCCACTGTGACGGGTTGGATCACAGAAACCCCCTTGGGAGCTGCCACCTAATGTGCAAAGACTACCCCTGCTCCTGTTTTCCCTGCCAGCTCAGGACTCCAGCACCCTGTCTTGCTGAGTCAGAAACTCCTGTCTGGCTCCAACACAGACCAAGGGTCTGAATCACTTGTCCTAAAGCTGCAAGTTTACCCAAAAACAGCTCACAGGAGTGTGCTTGTCTTTAGCACTCAGATGCCCAACTCCCAATGGGGTCTAAACCCAGATAAATCCGTTTTACCCTGCATAAAGCTTATGCAGAGTAAACTCATAAATTGTTCGCCCTCTATAACACTGATAGAGAGATATGCACAGTTGTTTGCTCCCTCAGGTATTAATACATACTCTGAGTAAATTACTAAATAAAAAGTGATTTTATTAAATACAGACAGTAGGATTTAAGTGGTTCAAAGTAGTAACAGACAGAACAAAGTAAGTCACCAAGTAAAGTAAAATAAAATGCACAAATCTGTCTAATCAAACTAAATACAGATAAGCTCCTCACAGTTCCAGAATGCTCCCTTTTACAGGCTAATCTCCTTTTAGCCTGGGTCCAGCAATCTCTTACAACCCCTGTAGTTACTGTCCTTTGTTTCAGTTTCCTCCAAGTATCCTGGGGGGGGTGGAGAGGCTCCTTCTTTAGCCAGCTGAAGACAAGATGGAGGGGTCTCCCCCAGGTTTAAATAGACTCTCTCTTGTGGGAGGAGACCCCCCTCCTCCCTCCTATGCAAAGTCCAGCTCCAAGATGGAGTTCTGGAGTCACCTGGACAAGTCACATGTCCCTGCATGACTCAGTCTGTACAGGCCGACGCCATTGTCCACATGGTATCTTGCATGTCTCCAGGAAGACTTCTTATGTGGATTGGAGCATTCCAAGATGCATTGTTCCCCAAGTGTTTCCTGATCAGGTACTTAACCTGGCGAATTCCTTCCTAAAGAAGCTGACCAAATGCCTCCCAAAGCTTACTTAGAAACCAAGCAAGCATACAGCCCATATTCTTAACCTCAAGTAGAAAATGAGATATATATATGTACAAATAGGATGAATAGATATAGTAGACCATAACCTTTATGGAGATATGTTACCTGGCACAGGCAGCACAAAACATATTCCAGTTATGTCATACATACATTTATAAGCACCCCCTCCCCATAAAGCCTTATGGGGTACACTGTCACAGTGGGATCCCCCTGAAATGGGTTGGTTTAAGGGGGCTGCTCAACTGCACCCCAAGCCCAGCTCTTGGGGTGCACGATGAGTGGGGAGCAGCTTGGGGGGAAAGGATGGCAAAGGGGGAAGGCACTGGGGTGTGACTCGAGGTCTGATCCCACTCCCAGATCAGCCATAACCTTCCCGCATGACCTTGGACAAGTCCCCCAGGGGCTCCGGTGCTGCAGTTCCGCCGGTGGGAAAGGAGGACGGCACTGCCCTATCTGCATGGGTGCGGTGCCGATGAAGCCCATCCAGGACTGGGGCACTCTGCTATGACAGTGGTAAGGGCCGCGCTGACCCCGGCATAGCAAAGGACACTAACGGTGCTGGGAGGGGTTTAACCTCCACTGAAGCCCATCCAACCCCATGAGATGGGCCTGATCTTGTCTCCTGTCCACGGCACGCCGGCTGGTGTCACCGGCTGGGTTTGAGAGAGACTCAGCGCAGGACTTCAGCAAACACAGGGGCAGGGAATCGTGTGTCATCCTGTGTGGTTTGCAAGTGACTAAATTTAAACCTAAAACCGCAGCCTGCCCCTCCCCCGTGAGCCTGTGCAGGGCTGGCTCCTTATCTGTAAATCAGCAAGAGACTTTCCAGCCCCTGTTCTGTCCCCTCCGTCCACCGGTACATGCGTGGGGGAGACGTAGATTCCATTCCTTCATTAGCATTTATTAATAACTATTCCTCTCCATCCCCTTCCCCACCTCCACGCACACTCCGACGCAGCCATGGAAATCCCTGCCGAGGGCTATAAAATACAGAGGCAGGCGACGGGGAAGCCAGACCATTCTCGGCCACCCCACTGTAGAGCAACCTGCCTCTGCTGGAGCCGGAGTCAAGAGAACCTGCCTGGAAATGAAGGTCACCTCCTCAGCCCTGGCAACGCTGCTCCTTGCCGCTCTCTGGACTGAAGCCCACTGCGATTCCTGTAAGTACCGGGTCCGCCCCTTCCCTTACTCTACAGAGCCCTGCCTTGCCAGCTCCTCCGGCCCGGGCATTTCCAGCACCCAGGGCTAGGGCCCTGCAGCTTTGGAAGGGCAGTGGGTGAAGCAGAGGAAGCAGGGGGTGTGGGTGGGCCCTGCACTGGGACTCAGGAGAGCTGGGTACAAGTCCAGTCTCCGTCACTGAGGCTGATTTCCAAAGCTGCCTGAGGGGTTTGGCTGCCCAGGTCCCACTGAAATGCACCAAAATCCCCTAGGAAGCTTTGGAAATCTGAGCCAGACTCTTCCTGGGCCTCAGGTTCCATCTGTAAAATGGGGATAAGGCTTTGTGATCTGGAGGCCGAGAGCTGCCAGCTCCAGAGCTCAGATATCCATAGCCCTTTATCCCAGGCTCTGAAAGGCATTCACCAGCATCACTGAATTAACCCTCGCCAGCCCCCGGCAGGAGTGTCAGTACAGTTCTCCCCATGCTGCTGGCAGGGAAACCGAGGCACAGAGCCGCAAAGTGACAACCCAAATCACTCCGTGGCAGAATGGAGAATAGTCCATTTTTTGTGTCAGTGGAGGGCAGAACAACAACAACAATTAACCCGATTGTGGGGGGGCCGGGGGAGCATCCAAGAATTCCCTCTTGCCCCCAGAAAGGGGGGGTGGCTGCTAATGAGCACAGAACTAGTCAGTGAACGAAATTCTCTCCAGTCAGCTCGTCCTTTTTACCGAGGGAAGGAGAATGAATTCCCTTTCTCTTCTTTTCCCAGTCATCAGCCAGAGCAACACATGCTGCATGAAAGATAATTTTGTTCCCAGAAGAATTTCTCCAAAACACATCAAAAGTTGCAGACCCACAGGTCCGAACTGCTCCCGCCAGGCCGTGATGTGAGTATCCCGGGGCGCCCCACACACGGGGTCGATGTGTCTGTTTCATCTTGTGTCCATAGCGCTGCCAAATACAGTCAAACAAAATGCCACCAAAGATTGTTTACCTTTTATATGCAAACCCAGTAATTTGCTCTCCCACTCCCTGGTCTTTACCACCTCTGCTACTTTGTAGCCGAGAGTCAGTATCCGCTGTTGTAATGACCTCCGTCCTCTAATGCTGAAATTCCAGGACTAACTATTCTGCGGTACTTTTACAAGCACGAAGTCAAGTGTTGTATATAATCAAACGTCTCCCTACAGGACCAAAGTGCATTGTGGGACGGGATAGCTTTGTATTTTCATGGTGCCCCTGAACTGCCTGTGTTGCAAATGATGAAATAAACCAACAAGGGGGTCTCACGGCCGTTAGCCTGACTCCATGGGGCTCAGTTACAGAAGGCAAATGGAAAGGGACAGTCACACCCTTGCTAAGGGGCAGGAGTCACTAGGTGGCGATGCTGGCAGATGCTAGAGCCTGGCTAACTGAGGTTCGGGGGCTGTAGGAGTCAGAGATGCACTAGAACTGCATGTGCTCCCCCAGCTCGGGGCTAGCAGGGAGCCCAGCTCGGCAGGGCCAAGGTGCACAGGCCGAGGTTTGTGGGGGCTCTGGTTACAGTAGCAGGGTGGGGGCTGTAGCTCAGGAGTGAGGGGCGTTGGCAGAGCTGGGGGGTGGGGGATGGAATGGGGCTGGCAGGGGATAGGCAGCCTAGGACAGCAGTGTGTTGCCCAAGCAGCTGGGGGATCCTATTCCAAGGTGGCAGCGCAGAAGGCCATGGTCATGGTGTATTGACCGGTCCGCATGGGGAGGCCACAGATTGCAATAGCACAAGATGTTGTAGGTCCGATTGAGGTGTGTTGTCAGAGCTGCGGGAGGCAAGTGCCCACAGCAGCAGCCCCGCAGCACCGTGCCTGGGCCCAGGCAGCTCTGTCAGCCTCCTGCATTGAAGAGACCCGATTTCACTGCAGAACCAGACCGTTCCCAGCACTCTCAGTCACTGCCCTGCTGCGTGAGCTGTGATCAGTCTGGGTGTCACTTTGCATTTGCTAAGGGAGCCGGGCTCATCTCTCTCTCTCTCTCTCTCTTTCTTCACAGAGTGACGCTCACACAGGGGAAGGAAGTCTGTGTTGATCCCAGTAAGATACGGTTGGCCACATGTAAAGGAAAGCAAGAAAAATCACTTAAAGACACCCAGACTGCACAGCTGAGACAACAGAAGCTGGACACAGTGTAACGCCCCCCGTTATTTATATGGACTGATGTGTATCAGTGCACAGTTTTGAGAGGCTATTTTTCTAGCCCTGTTTATTTAAGGAGAACCCCTCCCATTCCCTCCATCCCTTCTGTGTCCCTTGTCCCCCCGTGACCCCCTGCCAACACCACTGTCATTCTTTGCAGATACAATAAAGTCCAGTGTTTTCTAACATGACCCAGTGCTTCTGCTTCTGTGAGTAGGAAATTCCCCCCCCCCCCCCCATTTTCTGAACAAGGCTGGGCCATGTCAGTATGTAGTCACTATGGAGACCCACAGATGGTCCATGGTGTCAGTATGGAGACCCAAAGATGGGCCAAGTGTCTATGGTGTCACTGTGGAGACCCAAGGATGGGACATGTCACCATAGTGTCACTATGGAGACCAAGGATGGGCCATGCCACCATGGTGTGTCTACAGAAGGAATTCACCCCACTTACATTTGGCTGAAGCTGGAATAGGATCCCAGTCATAGACCTGATTCGGGGGGGTGAGTTCTACCTTCCCAGCTCTGAGTCCAGGACCCAGCCTTCCTGCTGTGGCCAGAGGCTGCTCTGGCAGAGGAAGGGAAAGAACATCTCAGATATGGGAGGCGGCTCTGGGCAGGGGCGGGAAGGCTGAAATGTCTGGTCCCATCAGTCATTGAACAAGCCCAGCTCCCCCCTGCCAGAGCATGGTGGCCGGCTGTGAGATGCCATAGGTGGGAGGGGAAAGGAGCAGAAGCTGGGGAGACAGGGATCGGAGAAGAAGGTTTCAGGGACAGGCTGTGTGGCAGGAGAAGAAAGGTCACACACTCCCTTACAGAACCTGTAACTGAACCCAAGAGTCCTGAGTCGCACCATCCCTCTGCCCTCAGCAAATAGTTGTGAAACCCACTGGCAACGTGTGTGTCTCCATCCCCCTCTAGCACCAGGTCCTCATGAAAGATAACAGTCTTCTACTGCTACCAGTCACTCCATTAGCTCAAGTGGTAGAGGTCTGTGCTGTGGATCTACTGATACCCAGCAGTGGAGCCATGGTGGCACGGCAGTGGCAGGGGCTAGCTGCCCAAGGGAGTACCGAAGGTCCCAGGCGGGATTGTACTTGTCTGGCTAGGGCTGGTGTGTTCGACGTGCCAGCTCAGGTATGTCTAGACGTGCTGCGATCGCCCCTCCCGATTGCTGTGTAGACACACCCTGAAACACTCCAGCTCTCACTCTCTGATGCCATTCCTGCCAGCCAAACTCCCCCAGACCCTCGAACTCCCCCTCCCCCTGAGCCAGGGCAGCTACCGCATTTAGCTCTCTCCTTTCTGATCTCTCAGGTGATTGTTTCTCTGGCCTCCCAGGGCAACTAGCAAAAATCCATGAACCACCATTCGCAGCCCCAGGAACATCCCAGGAACCACGGAGCTCATAGCGGCCTCTCCCTGCTCCCGGCAATGGGACAAATTGTCAGAGCCCCACGGACTTGGGGATTTCCCTGAGCTTGGTCCTCTGTTCACACCCTGCCCCCTACACATACACAGACACACCCTCCCCCTTGTTCTTCACACTAAGACCTTCTCTTGTCTCCAGGGCTTCCCTGGGGTCCTTCCATGTTGCCTGGTAAATGTCTTCTTTATTGGCCTAGCAAAGCGAGGCCCGACACTCGGTGTTTCTCGCCTTGTCTGGCCGGCTGTACGGCGATAACTTTTGAACACTGAGCAATTTCAAATTTCAAAATTCAGGGGTGTGGAGAGACACAGGGATCTCCGGGGCTCACCAAAAAATGAACTGTCACATACGGTCTCTAATGAAAGTCTGTGTCACATGACCATAATTAAGGGTACGATTTAGTCACTGATGCTGTGGAAGTCACGGATTCTGTGACTTTACTGGACCTCCATGACTTCGGCTTCAGCTGTCAGCAGCGGGGGTGGAGTTGGGGCTATGCACCCCCCACCCCTCCTGCGGCTTCACCCAGGGCTGGATCCGGGACCCCTGCCCTCTGTGGCTGCAGCTAGAGCCTGGTCTGTATGCCGGCCCCCCCCTTCCCCATGTGGCTTCAGCCGGAGCCGCTGCTGTGTGCCCGCTGCCCCCGCCCCCCCCCATGACTGCAGCAGGGGCTTGAGCCAAAGCCTTGTCCCCCCCGACCCATGACGGTTGGGCTGGGGCTGTCAGTCCCACCTATGAGGCTCCAGCTCTCATTCCTTCCCCCCCCACACCCCGCAGCCCTCTCTCCCTCCATTATGTTTAGTAAAAGTCAGATCATGGCTCCTGTGAATTTTTGTTTATTGCTTGTGACCTGTCCCTGACTTTTGCTAAAAATAACCATGACAAAATCTTAATCTTAACCATAATTATTGTGAGATATATGCACAGATATAAGAGACGGTTAAGGGGAGATATGGCTGAGGTCTATAAAATCATGACTGGTATAGAGAAAGTAGATAAAGAAGTGTTGTTTACTACTTCTCATAACACAAAAACTAGGGGTCACCAAATGAAATGAATAGGCAGCAGGTTTAAAACAAATAAAAGGAAGTATTTCTTCACACAATGCACAGTCAACCCATGGAACTCCTTGCCAGGGGATGTTGTGAAGGCCAAGACCATAACAGGGTTCAAAAAAGAACTAGATAATTTCATGGAGGATAGGTCCATCAATGGCTATTAGCCAGGATGGGCAGGGATGGTGTCCCTAGCCTTTGTTTGCCAGAAGCTGGGAATGGGCGACAGGGGAGGGATCACCTGATGATGACCTGTTCTGTTCATTCCCTCTGGGGCACCTGGCACTGGCCACTGTCAGAAGACAGGATACTGAGCTAGATGGACCTTTGGTCTGACCCAGTAGGGCCATTCTTATGTTCTTATGAAAATGTGTGAGGAGTTGTGTATATATGCCGGCAATTATGTTCTTGTCGTTAGAGGCAGGTCCCACAAAGGTAGCGTGTCTTGAGACAGGAGATGGGAAACACTTCTCTCCCTGCTGGACTATTGAGTAGTGTGTGTCTTACAATCAAAGTTTACTCGCGTACTGAGTCGAGTGCTAATGACTGAGCATGGTGAGTGTATGGAGGGGATGGGATGATGAGACGTCCTACAATGGCATGTAGCCAATCCGTGACTGCTACCAGCAAATATTTCCAATGTCCGGTGATGGGACACTAGATGGGGAGGGCTCTGAGTTACTACAGAGAATTCTTTCCCAGGTGTCTGGCTGGTGGGTCTCACCCACATGCCCCAAGTCTAACTGATCGCCATATTTGGGGTCAGGAAGGAGTTTTCCCCCAGGTCAGACTGTCAGAGACCTGGGGGTTTTTTTTTTGCCTTCCTCTGCAGCATGGGACATGGGGCACTTGCTTGTTTGAACTAGAATAAATGGCCAGGCTGCAGCCCTTGGCTCGCATACACTCACCCCCACTCCAGCAGCCCGGGCCCGCCAGCTTGTGGCACTGGGATGGTGCCCTCCTGACCATGGCGCCTTGGGCGGTTGCCCACATCACCCACCCCAAGGCTATCCCTGTTGGGGGCTGTGTGCTGAGCCTCTCAGGCGATTGTTTCTCTGGCCTCCCAGGGCAACTAGCAAAAATCCATGAACCACCATTCACAGCCCCAGGAACATCCCAGGATCCACGGAGCTCATAGCGGCCTCTCCCCGCTCCCGGCAATAGGACAAATTGTCAGAGCCCCACGGACTTGGGGATTTCCCTGAGCTTGGTCCTCTGTTCACACCCTGCCCCCTACACACACACAAACACACCCTCCCCCTTGTTCTTCACACTAAGACCTTCTCTTGTCTCCAGGGCTTCCCTGGGGTCCTTCCATGTTGCCTGGTAAATGTCTTCTTTATTGGCCTAGCAAAGCGAGGCCCGACACTCGGTGTGTCTCGCCTTGTCTGGCCAGCTGTACGGCGATAACTTTTGAACACTGAGCAATTTCCAATTTCAAAATTCAGTGGAGAGCGGTGAGGGGGTGGGGAGCCCAGTTCCTCCCGTTTACTCATCGGTCAGCTCTTCAGGGCCCCATGGACCGTTGGATTTCATAGCGCTGCTGCTGAGCTGGGCAGTGAAGCTCTATACGTGATCACAGATGGTTTCTTCCACAGGACCCTGCCTCATTCAGTGCACAGTTTGGACACACAAGGGACCTGTGTCCCAAGGTCCTCTGAAGCCAAGTGGCAGAGGGCTCAGGTGTGTAGAGAGACACAGAGATCTCCTGGGTTCACCAGTCAACTGAAATGCCATGTACGGTGTCTAAGGAAAGCCTGTGTCACATGACTGTCATCACTGTAAAATGTATGTATGGAAAATGTGTGAGGAGTTGTGTATATATGCCAGCAATTATGTTCTTGTCATTAGAGGCAGGTCCCACAAAGGTAGCGTGTCTTGAGACAGGAGATGGGAGACACTTCTCTCCCTGCTGGACTATTGAGTAGTGTGTGTCTTACAATCAAAGTCTATTCGCATACTGAGTGAAGTGCTAATGACTGAGCGTGGTAAGTGTATGGAGGGGATGCTATGCTGAGATTGCCGGCAATGGCATCTGGCCCATCTGTGACTGCTGCCAGCAAATATCTCCAATGTCCGGTGATGGGACACTAGATGGGGAGGGCTCTTAGTTACTACAGAGAATTCTTTCCCAGGTGTCTGACTGGTGGGTCTCGCCCACATGCTACAGGTCTAACTGATCACCGGATTTGGGGTTGGGAAGGAATTTTGCCCCAGGTCAGATTGACAGAGACCTTGGCGGTTTTTCGCCTTCCTCTGCAGCCTGGGGCACGGGTCACTTGCAGGTTTAAACTAGTGTGAATGGTGGATTCTCTGTACCTTGAAATCTTTAAATCACAATTTGAGGACTTCAGTGACTCAGCCAGAGGTTAGGGGTCTCTTACAGGAGTGGGTGGGTGAGGTTCTGTGGCCCGCAATTGTGCAGGAGGTCAGAGTAGATGATCATGTTGGTCCCTTCTGGCCTTGAAACCTATGAGTCTATGAGCTTGTGGTGACTTCAGAAGTAAACTAACGGGAAGAGGTAAACAGTAGGGGGGGAACCCTATTTTGAGAGGTCTAGTCTGGCATAAATGGGGGTACACTGGGCCGCCGTCCCTCTTTGAAGACAATCTACAAAGGGGGCTTGATCTTACAAAAGATGGATCTCAGCTGCCCTGGCTGAAGATGCCAGGTAAAGGACTTGGGTAAGCTCAGCGGTAGGAGACAGCGGAATGTCCTGGGAGTTAAGTTTAGGCTCCAGAAAGCATGTTACATATAAAACAAATTCGTAACTGTTTGTTTCCTGTATTCTTATGTTCTATTATTTGAATCTTTATTCTTTGATAACAAACATCCTTGTTTTCACTATAGATAGATCTAAGTGCTGTGCTAAGCAGAGTGGTGATTCTGAGTTAACACTAGTGAGCTGGTGTGAACTGTTCCTTTGGGAATAGTGAAGCTAGGAGCTCAGTGCGTGTTCAGTAGACCAGGGGCTGGGCACTGGAGGGGGATGCTTGGGGGGCTCAGAGGACAGCTGTGCCTAATGCTAACCTGTACAGAGATAGCGGGGCCTGCGGAGGCCTGGCTGGCAGTGCTTGTGCTGCCAGAGGCTGGTGGGGTCAGGGAGCTGACCCCAGCCTGCACAGACAGGAGCGCTTCACACCCAGGCCAGGTGGTGGCGAGGTGCCTCACAATGCTTGGTACCCGGGAATCGTCACGGGGCCCCAGATCCCTGCAGTTCTGACCCTGGCATAAAACCAGAGGCCTCTGCATGCTCCTATAACGGGGGGTGGGGGGGTCCTTGGTCTGCTCCCACTGTCGCTGGTGTAAAGCAGGGCTTAGTGGGGGAGAGCCTGGCCCAGGGGGGCAGAATCCTGCTCTCCGTTACACCAGAGGGAATCCAGAGTGACTGCTATAAAGCCCGCGGGGCGGCCCTGGATTTACATTGGCCACTGAGAGCAGAGGGCCAGATCCTTGCTGGTGTAAACAGGCAAAGGCTCATGACGCCAATGGCGCTGCGACCATGAGCTACAGCAGCCCATCCTGGATCTTTTCTCCCCCTCACCAGCCCTCCCCGGCCTCAGAGCTCCCCTTTGTGAATGGCCTTCGGCTGGAGGCTGTGGGGGCTCGGAGACCCCTGCTCCAAGCCCCGCTGTGTGCTGGAGGGCCTGGCAAGGAGAATGGGAACATTCCCATCCTTCCCAAACCAGAGCCGGCTCATTCCCCCTGCCCCGCCACCCCGTCCGTATGCAAACCAGCATCGTCACGCAGCCCACCAGGAGGGCCTTTGGGGGCCCACCCCGCTGGCCGGCTCCCTCAGGGCTCTCCACATCTCCTCAGGACCAGAGGCTGGCTGTGTCTGTGCCCTTCTGACGGCTTCATCCTGCTGCCAGGCCCTGGCTTGGGGTCTGTGCAGGGGCCCCCTGCCTCGCTCTCCCCTGGGCACAACCCGGGCTGTGGGGGCTGGCTGGCTCCCAAGAGGTCGTGGGCGCTGACTGACTGTGCCCGGTGGGACACGCAGTTCTCAGCACTCACTCAGCCAGCTCCTAGGGGTTATACACATGGGCTTGAGTCTCCTTTGTGGGGGGGAGCTTGATTGACATGGGTGCAGGCGAGGGGGGGCTCAGGCCCCGAGAGCGAGGCTCAGAGAGAGGGAACGGAGCAGGGATGGAGACAGAGACATGGATGGGGAGGCAGCAAACCAGTACTAGACAGAAAGGGAAAGGATTAATGTAGGGTTACCATATTTTGAGTGTCCAAAAAGAGGACACTCCACGGGGCCCCGCCCCCGCCCCCAGCCCCGCCCACGCCCCCGTCCCAACTCCACCCCTTCCCCAAAGTCTCCGCCCCCTCCCCTGCTTCCCGCGAACATTTGATTCGCGGGAAGCCTGAAGCAGGCAGCAGGTAAGCTGGGCGGGGAGGGGGAGGAGGCGCGGCCCAGTCTGGCCCCCTCCGGCGGCCGGCCCCGGCCCCGGCCCCAGCGTCTCCAGCCTGGCTTGGCTCGGGCCCTGGGGTGCCGGCCCCGGGCCAGTCCCCGGCCGAGCACCCCCAGGCCAGCACCACCGGCCCCCGGCCCAGCACTGCCGGCCCCCAGCCCACGGCCCAGCGCGGCCCCGGCCCCCGGCCCGGGCCCCGGCCCAGCACCCCCGGCCCAGCACTGCTAGCCCCGGCCCCCGGCCCGGCCCCCGGCCCGGGCCCCGTCCCAGCACCGCCGGCCCCGGCCCCCGTCCCAGCGGCCCCAGCCCCCAGCCCAGCACTGCTGGCCCCGGCCCAGCACCGCCGGGCCTAGCCCAGCCCCCGGCCCAGCACCGCTGGGCCCGGCCCGGCCCCCAGACCAGCACCCAGCGGCGCCGGATTTTCCCGGACATGTTCGGCTTTTTGGGATTTCCCCCCGGACGGGGATTTGAGTCCCAAAAAGCCGGACATGTCCGGGAAAATCCGGATGTATGGTAACCCTAATTAATGAGGAGGACACAGGGGAAGGAAATGATCCAAGCAGCTGGAGCCAGGCCCTGCCGATGATGACAGGCTTCTTCCAAGCTTCAGCCATGTCCCAGATCTGAAAACCCCTGGACTTTCCTGCTGCTCCTCCGGGGCCTCACAGGCCAGGGACGACGATGTATCAAACCAGCTTTGCGACGATGTGCCATGGGGTCCCAGGGCCAGCGCAGCTGCCTGGCAGGGGAGAGCCCTGTAGCTGCCAGACCAAATCCACTTACAGCCCTGAGAGCGTTGGGACAAGGGGACACGCGGAAGGATCCCAACATCTGAGCGCCTGGAAATGCCCAGTGAAGGCATCAAACAACCTAAACTCTTCCCTCCTGGCAATGCCTAAACTCTTCCCACCTGCCCTTTGCTGTTCCTTTCACACCAGCCGGGTCACTCTGGACACAAGGGCGGTTTCTAGGGCTTGGAGAATGGGTAGGAAATCGGGGAGTGTGCAGGGCTCTCTGGGTGGGGCCCTGTCACAGGGTCGGTGCAGGCTCTCCCACTTTTGTGCCTGCACCGTGTGTTTATGCTGGTTTAATAAAGAGTGTTCACTCCCTCTTTTGTTGAATCACCCCAGTGTCTTTATCTACAGTGCTTGTGCAGTTCCCAGATCCCCCAATAGTTAGTGCCCCACAGACACCCCCCCCCCCCGGGTCTCCTGGCCCTTGAGGCTTCCTTGTTGGCAAGGAGACAGCGATACTGCCCTCCTGTCTCCTCCCAGGCTAGCCTCCCCACTGAGGTTTGCCCAGGGCTTTTAGAGCCCTCTCCTGCCCCAGCCCAGCTGTCACTACTTAGCCCAGCATGTTCGTCTGAGCCAGCCCTCCTTAGGGCTTGCAGCTGGGCTCCCTGCAGAGTACCTGCATCTCTACACCCGGCCTACGAGCCAGAGAGCAGGCTGCAGCCAGCATTTTGGCAGGGCTTTAAAGGGGTTTTACCCCTGCCCTGCCATAGGCCCATGTGACCTCTGTGTTTGTGCAGCGCCCGGCACGCCTGCGGGCACTACGCAGAGAGTAATGGTGAGCAATGCTAATAATCCTGGGGCAGGGAGGATGGCCACCACCACCCGGCCAGTGCAGGGTTTAAAGGTTGCACTGGTGACTGGAGACACCTCTGCACTCGTAAAGCCTGCAGGCTGTGGACATTGGAACAAGCCCCTAAGCACTGGAGCCCCGAGAGCATCTTATTCCCCGTTTGGGCCACACAGCCCGGGCTCTGGTTCAGAGTACAGCCCTTCGTCACCGCTCCGACCTTGGCTCTTCCCATGTCAGTGCTACTGGGCCAGCTCCTTGGGCTCCCGGGGCCCCTTTGAGCCAACCCAGCAGCTCAAAAGAGACTTAGGGTACGTCTACGCTGCAATCAGTGCCAGGCCTGTGCCAGCTGACCTTGGCTCGGTAAAGGGGCTGTTTAATTGCAGGGTAGGTATTCCAGTTTGGACTGCAGCCCGAGCTCTGGGACCCTCCCACCTTGTACGGTCCGCGAGCCCGGGTTCCAGCCTGAGCCCGGATGTCTACACGGCAATTAAACCGCCCCGCAGCCCAAGTCAGCTGCCGCAGGCCAGCCACAGTTTTCTAATTGCAATGTAGACATGCCCTCAGCGTTTCCCCATCTGTAAAAGGGGATAATGCTACTGACCTCCTCTGTAAAGCACTTTGACACATCACTGCAGCAGAGCCAGGTGTTACTGATAATAAGGCAGCACCTGTGGGGGACGTACCCTCCGGCTGCTCTAATGTGCTGGGGACGGTTCAGCTGCTGGGCAGCTCCAGAACCGGTAGCTTTGTTTTTTTCTTTGCTTGTTTTCAGATCGCAATAACATCCTGGGCAGTTATTTTCCTCCTCAGTCCCTGATATCTCCTCTCAACCGTAAGACTTTGTCTGGGAATTAGGAAATGTCTGAACATCGCTTATTCTGGGGTTTGTTGATAACCTCCACGAAGGGCAAAGCATCATTGTAATATCTGTGTGTATCTCATTCTGTGCCTTTATTACTGGGGACATGTGGCTAAAACGGGATGGGTTGATGAATGCATCACAAGGTATTTTTTAAATCAGGTAACAAAGGGATTAATTCTCCGGCAGCAGAACTGGCTGCTGGGGAGAGACAGGGAGAAGGTGGAAAGAGGAGCCCAGTGCACGGAAAGGATTCCTGATCCATGTCCTATCCCCTGCCTTTGCCATCACTTTCCGACAGTCTGGCTTGAGCAGCCGTGCTTGTACTAATCAACAGTCTGGAGCTATCTCAGCCTTGGAGAAATGGAAATGACCAGTCCAGTCACAAATTACAAGGCACACACGTTTCAGGGGACAATGACAGATGAGAATGTGTGTGATTGTGCCAGCCAGTCACTCAGTAAGGGTGCTTCTACCAGATACCCCTGCCTCCTGGCACTCCAGCTCACGACACGGCATTTCCTTAGCTGGTGAAAACGTAGACGAGCTCTATTGCCTACACCAGTTTCCACCAGCTGGGACTGTGGGCCAACAAGAAGTGATGTAGGTACATTGGCTATCACATGCCACAGGAGGGCAGTAATATATCTCATGTCAGGAAAATCGCAAGGAGCATGGTTGTATTCAGAGGTGTTAACATGACCCAGTCACTGTCCAGCAAGAAACAGTGCTAAACAACTGTCAGGGCATGGTATTCAGAGACGTCACCCTGCTAAATACCAGGGCAAACACGCCATTCAAAATCATTGTAACCCTTTGTTAAAGATACAGAAAAGAAGGAAAAACAATTAAAGCATTTGAAATGTAAAGTATTGAATAAGGTTTTTGTTTTAACAACATCCCTGGTCCCTTTCCCTTTCGCTGGTGAGAGTGTTTAGAAGGGAAACAGCCCTTATCTGACAGTCTCTTAGCTGTATCAAAGATGGTCAGAACTGCCCTGTTGGGGGAAATGAGATGTTAGCTGAGCTGGGCTGGAGCTATTGTCCCTTTTCATAAGAGAGACAAGGAGAAAAAGCAGAAGAGGAAGAGGAAAGAACAGCCAAGATAGAAAATGCGGCGTCTGGGTCTGGTTTACCTGGAATCTCACTGCGGGAAAAGCACACGCATGGCGATTGATCCTACCAGCCAGTCCAAGACCTGGCAAACTCGTACCAGCGTCGGGCTGTTTAGGACATTGCTTTTATCTGCCTCGCTGCTCACAGGCTTACAGCGGTGTTCAAAATATACTGTCTTGGCCGGCTCAGCCAGACTCTTATTAGACAGGAGGGAAAAAGGGGAGGGATAGAGAAGAAAAGAAAGAAGGTAGGGAAGAAAAAGGACCCCTGAAGGAGGTGGTGTGTTACAAAGCCTCATGTCCCAGCAGCTGTTCGTGATACAGCCAAAGCTGGTGGAGCTGGGGATGTCCTCTGGATCTCTTTCTGGTGCAGTCTGGTCAAGACATCTGTCAGAGTCAGGGCGACCAAGGCCCAAAAGAGTTACCGTAAACCCTGGGGTCCCAGGAGATGGCGGGGGTGGCAGTCCTGATGGTGAATTACGCTCCTTCCCCTTCTTTCCATCAGCAAGTGTTGTGTTCATTTTCCCTGTTGATATATTACAGAGTCTGTTGTTTGACCACACTTTGGTTCATTATGGAATATACTCAAGAGACCAGATAGCCAGGGTCCGTCAGGTTTATGAATATGGTACAGGAAGAAGGTTCTGTGTGATGCCAGTCTCCAAAGAGCTGCCCCGTGCAGTGATGTTACATTCACACATTTCAGCTGGGATTAGTTATATGATCTCGCACATTACACATCTCTTTACACAGCGCTCAAATCCAACCCATCAGTTTGTCCCAGGCTAGCTGGGTCCATTCCTCCATTATCTTTGTTTTAGATACGAGCATTCCACGCACTCAGCCTTGAGGGCTCTTCCCAAGCTTGTACTAGGAGATCAAATGAATGTATCCTGATTTTGACAAGTTTCCCATCTGCTTGTGCCAAATGCTTGCTTCAGCAAATGCAGGGTGTTCTGGGATACTTGGCATAAGTGCATAGGATTATGGGCTAGGCCAGTTTAGGCTATATCACTGTTATAATATTTGTGCTTAAAGTTATTGGTGCTTAATCTATATGAATATAATATAGGGTGTGTATAATACATATTATTAATATGATATAGATTTATATGCTAGCCAGCATACGTTAGTCAACACCCCTTAGCTAATTTTCCTCCTTAAGTCTCTTTTATTAAGGACCCCAAAAGCGAGTGATGGGTGGAATAGCCCATCCCCTCATTATTTTGTTCCCCAGTTAGGCCTGATGTCTGACACATTCCCGTTCCCACACTTCTTTTGTTTATCAGGCACGATCTTAACACAGCCACTGAGTTACATCAGGAGGCCTTTTATTTGGACTAATTCAATCTGTCTGTCTCCCTTTTCTACCTTTTCCCATCAGCGATTGTTGTTATAGGTTATTGTGCCACTTTCTGAACTTTTACTCCCTTTTTTCAGTTAAGCTCACAATTAGGGTAAATTTCTAGGCCCAGTTATCACAACAGCACTCACGGGTGATGCCCGAGTGCTAGGCTCGTGCCCAGAATATGCCCTTAGCTAGGCAGGAGCCTTGCATGTCCCTTGCATTAAACCTTGAATAAGGGCTTGGTCCTTGCAGTTTTGCTAATATGGCACACGTCATGTCAGTTTGGGCCTCGCTGGGTTGACTAAGGAACCAAAGTGGGTCTCTCCCCCTCCAACATACAGACCCCTCCCACCCCGCCCCATAGATACCCCACCCCATCCAGACCCCACAAGCATGAACTGCAAAATCATTAGCAAAAACCCCCACGAAACCGAGACAAAGAAATTATGCAGTTCACCATGTTTATATTGAAAGAGCCGATCAGGGATTTTCAAGAGTCCTGCTGAGGTCACAGAAATGTTCTCACAATAGATCCCAATGGTTTTCTGATGGGAGGAAGTGTCCATAAATGGACCCAGCACAGATTTGATCCAGCCAGTTCATTCCAACGGAATGAGGTTGTCACTACAGCTGGTAAGGGAATGGAGTTCTGTTCTGTGCTAAATGGAGCGGGGGATAGCTCCCTTTTATAGACACCCAGCCAGCCAGTTAGCTATAAAGTCCCTGTTGGTGTCTGTTCTCTGCTTGCTTTACCTGTAAAGGGTTAAAAATAAGTCCCCCAGGTAAAGGAAAGGGAGTGGGCACCTGACCAAAAAGAGCCAATGGGAAGGCTAGAGCGCTTTAAAATGGGGGGAAAGCTTTCCCTTTGTCTCTCGGTTGTTCTCTCTGGGCTGAAGAGACGGGGCAGCAGGAATGCTGTGTAATGTTTGGACCAGGTATGAAAAATCATCTTCCATCCCTAGCAGGATTCATTGGGCCAGGGAATGGTTAGAGAGACGTGATCAGGTTTATTTCTTTATTTTGGCTTGTGGATTTCCTCTGTGCTCAGCTCAGGTATTTTTGTTTTCTTTTGTAAGGTTAAGCTGGACCCCAGGGAGCCATTCCTGGTGTTTAAACCCTTTTCGGTTGCTTTATAAAATCTAGCAAAAGCCTGATGTTCCATTTGTGTTTCCTTTCTTCTTTTTTTGAATAAAAATTTACCTTTTTTAAGAACCTGATTGGTTTTGTGTCTTAAGAGGTCTGTGCATATGTTTTTCAATTAGCTGGTAGCAACAGCTGGGTTTCCCTTTTGCTTGTTTTCTTTCTCGGCTTCCCCAAGGGAGGAGTAGAAAAGCCCCGAGGGGCCTCAGGGAAAGTTTCCCAAGTGAGTGTTTCAAGGATTTGCAAGAGGCAGTTTTTCACTTGAGTGATGGCAGCGTTTACCCAGCCAAGGTCAGAGAAAAGCTGGGTAGTTTAATACAAGCCTGGAGTGGCCAGTATTAATGTTTAGAATCCTTGCGGGCCCCCCCTTCTGCACTCGAAGTGCCAGAGTGGGGAATCAGCCTTGACACGTTCGTTCCTATGACATTTTTCCATGAAGATGGAAACATTTCTGGATTTGCAGAAGGCTTCCCCTCCCTCCGCCGAAAAAAAGACGTTTTCGGTTTTTCTTTGAAAAGAAAAATTCCGAAAAGGTCACTGGCTTGGGCAACTGAAAACGGAAACATTTCATCTGCTAACCCTCAAGCTTGGGGCTGGTCGGGGGGGGGATTAGCCAGGGGGCCTGTTCCCAGATGTCGAGGGGAGGCCTTGCCCCGACTCCAGGGAGAGCTGGCCCTGGCCCTCGCTGGGCAGAGCAAGGAGGGTGTTTTATGGGAGTCAGCTAGTGCCAATCAGTATCATCATCACGGCTGCTGCCACCACCGCCAGGCACCAGAATTCACCATCACCACCACGCCGTCCTTAGCCTGACGCTGGGCAAACCAGAAAAGGGAACCAGACCCATGGCTGAGCCAACAACAACTCCTGGAGTGTGAGCATCACAATCCCGTCTTCTTCTGTCCCACGGCGCACGTCCTCCCCACTCCGTTCGCTCTCGTTCCTGACCTGCCTGGCTTCTGTTCACAGTCCCGTCTTCTCCTGTCCCACGGCGCACGTCTTCCCCACTCCGTTCGCTCTCGTTCCTGACATTCCTGGCTTCTGTTCACAGTCCCGTCTTCTCCTGTCCCACGGCGCACGTCCTCCCCACTCCGTTCGCCCTCGTTCCTGACCTTCCTGGCTTCTGTTCACAGTCCCATCTTCTCCTGTCCCACGGCGCACGTCCTCCCCACTCCGTTCGCTCTCGTTCCTGACCTTCCTGGCTTCTGTCAAAGCGAGGCTGAAACCAGGCCAGGATTAAAAAACGTTGGGCCCTCTGCACTGTGGAAATGGGGCACCCCCACCATCTGTAAACTAAACAGCAAAGCGCCCCTGCCCCCTATATGCCCCATCCAGACCCCTGAATGCCCCTCCCAGGTTACACGTACCCCTCCCCACATGACCCCAGAATGCCCCTTTCTTCCCACCCCAGACCCAGACCCCCAAATGCCCCTCCCACCCCATATATACCCCACCAACCCTCCACCAGCCCCACTTATCCTGACTGCCCACCCACATACCCTAGCTGCTCTGACATACAGCCCTCTCAAGGCCACCCTCAATGCCTCAACCCCACTGGCCATAACCCCTCCCCCCACTGCCCCCCCAGTGCTCCCCACTCACCCTAGAGCCCACCACCTTCCTGGCCCTTCCCCCTCCCCCCCCGTCTCATTGCTTTGGCCCCATCCTGGGCTAAAGCGACTCCTCCTGATCCCAGCCACCCAGCTCCACTGCCTGCACACTCCCGTAGCCCCACGCTGCTCAGCCACCCCTCACCTGCCCCTTGTCATGACCAAGGGGTGGCCGGCCAAACTGGAGCAAATGGCGGTGCAGTTCTGCGCAGTTGTCTTTTTTCCTGGTGATTGGGGGTCCCCCCGAGATGAGGGCCCTGTGCAAGTGCACTGATCATGCCCTGGTTAGCCCAAGCCTGTCCGAAACAGCCTCCAGGACGCAGCATGGCAGGCTCAGAGGGTGTGAGCGGCCCGGCCCAGTACTGCTGAGAGGTGGCTGGAAACCTCCAGGTGCCACTCGAGGCGAATGAGATGGGCCAGAGTTGACCTGTTTGAGGCTGACCTGCCTTCACCTGAGATGTTCCTGCAGGTGAATAGCAAGTGTCCGACCCAGCTGGTGCAAGTCAACAGAGCTCCCCCTCCATCAGTGGACAAGGGTGTGGGGTCCTGAGACTCTTTACTGCCAGGGTCGGGGCTTCTCCTCACGCTTGACCGTCCTTGCACCCAGGCCTAGCCCTTGCTCACACTCCTGCTGGATCGAGGTCACAACTATCCATGTGGTACATGGACAGGTCCATGGTTCTCCACACTCCACCCTTGGCTCAGGGGTTTGTGACATTTACAACTAGACGTGACAAGGGGTCAGAAGTCATAGAGGTGGGCACAATCATTGGTAACCCTGTGTTCCTCTGGGTGTGCTTTGCTGAGGTGACTCAAGGGTTAATGAGTTTGGAAGCACAGGCACCTGCCCTAAGCTATTGCCTTCCTTTTGCAGACATGCTGTGAGGTCCCTTCCGCCCAGGGGATCTGGAGAGGGCCTAAACTACAAGGACGCTGCATAGAAATGCAGAGCCATTCTCCTGACTCACACCGACCATCAGACCAGTTGGGTCCTCTTAGCTCAAACTCCAGAGCACAAAAGCGCATGAGGCTAGGGGCATGGACAGAGGGGGCCTGCAGGGAGAAATGCTAGGAACAGCAAAGCTCAGGCAGAAGATAATGTTTGCGGTTACGGTTTATGCTGACAATAACAAGGCGAGCTCCTGGCTGCGGGACAGTTTGGAGGGCCTCCAGCACTAGAAGCAGAGGGGACATATCACTCCTTCACGGGGATCATTTGGGAAAGAAAGAAAATCCCCATCTCTCTGTGGACTGAGAAATGGATATTGGCTGGTCCCCCCTCCCCCCCCCCCCCGCCCACCCGTCCATGCATGCAGCTGAAGCCGGATCCCTTCCCATCCGCCCACAGCAGACCACCCCGATAAAAGCAGCCCGGGGAGGCAGATCCAGCCAGAAGGCTCCTCTGCAGCTGACTCCTGCTCACCGGCCCCAGCAGGACCCTCCTCCGTCTCACCATGGCAAAGGCAGCCGGGCTTGTCTGCGCGTTTCTCCTGCTGGCTTCGTTCTGCTGCCAGAGCCTGGCTCAGAGTGAGTACAGGTGCCCCCTGCCGCCGCCTCCATGGGGAGATGGGACTTGGGTCAGGGAGCACCACGGGATCTCAGTGCAGGGTCAAGATGGGGAGAGGTGTCAGGGCATGGCTGGGATATGGGGGGCAGGACAGAGGGGTCCCAGACTGCCCCTCGCCAGATGGTCCCACTCTCTGGACACTGCACGTGCAGAGTGACTCTGTGACAATGGCGCCATGGGGTGGCGGGTCCCTCTGGGGGACTCCGGCTCAAACAGGCTCAGGTTATGGGGAGGAGCTGCTCTGAGCTGCAGACTCTGCCTGGACTCTGCCAGTTTCCCCAGGAGGGAGGATCCTGCCAGGACAGCCGAGCCGGCAGGCGTGTGGCCGAGGCCGAGCCGAGCCCTCCCATAGAGGTGTATTAGCGCCGCAGTGTTCACTAGGGCAAACTTCTTCTGGCCGCTGGGGTCAATAGGGCAGGCTCTGATTTACACCGGCTGAGAATGTGCTAACCCAGCGGGGTTATCTGGGAGTGAGCTGAGTGACCTAGGGCCACAATTAGCCAGCCAGCCAGGAACAGCTCACGTGGATGCTCTGGGCCGATTCAGGGGATATGGGGTCCCATCTAGGCAACTTCACCCTCACCTGAGCTGCTTTCTGCCCCATTAGAGGCCCCTGGCGCGCCGGACAAGTGCTGCTTCACGTTCCAGACAAGCAGGATCAAGAAAGGCAACATCGCGGGCTGGTACTTCACCAACCCCGAGTGCTCCTACCCCGCCGTGGTGTGAGTATCCCCACGCACGGGGCCCTGGGGATGAGAGAGACGCAGGGGAGGGGACAGAGAGAGGGAGGAACACAGCTGGACAGTGAGGGGTGGAGGGAGAGAGAGGGAGAGAGGAGGATTAATGTGGGGTGCACCAGGGGAGGGGTCGATGCTGTGAGCTAGCCCCAGAGCCGGCTGATGCAGCTGCACAGACGAGGGCTCTTTCCAGATGCCGGGACTCCCTGTAGCCAAACGTCCCCGGCCTTTCCTGCTGCTCCCTGGGACGTCCCAGGCCACCTCTGCCCTGCACTGGGATTTAGCCCAGCCCTGTGGGAGTGCCAGCTGGGGCAGAGGGAGACGTTTGGGGTGCTTACAATCCAGGTCCTGGCTTTCCTGTGAGGCGGCTCCTGAGGACACTGGAGTAGCCTGGCTGTGGCTCATGGAGCAGTTAAAGGCTATTTCTCCAGGCACTCTACTCCCAGAGACGGCTGCAAACAGCCGTGGGGAAATGGATTCCCTCTCCAGCCATTCCTGCAGCTATACCGGGCCTGACCCTGCTCTCACGCCCCCGGGTGTAAATCAGGAGCAGCCCCATTGCAGTCAGGGAAGTGGCTCAGGTGTAAAACCCAGTCTCGGGGCCAGGGCACCAATGGCTCGGCCTTGGCGCGCACAGCTGGGGCTGGGTTTTCGGGTAATGTGCGCCCGACGCGCCGAGCTCTGGCCCCAATCTGGCCCCAGCTGTGGGGGCTGGGTGAGCGTTTCAAAGTCATATGGAGCAGGGCCCCAACTCCCATTGACTTAGCCCCGAGGAACCTTTGAAAATCTCACCGGCGGAGCCCTTCTGAAAATTGGTGCCACCGTCATTCTAACAGTGATCAGTCTCAACCCAGCCCCTCGCTAACCCAGCTCCTCCTCCTCCTGCAGATTCAAGACTCGAAAGGGCAAAGAGATCTGTGCCAACCCTGACAAGCCGTGGGTGAAGAAATACCAGGGGTTCTTCCGGCCGAATTCCCTGTCTGTCCCCACCTAGACAAGCCGCGAGGGGAGAATCTTGGAGACCAGCCCCCAGCTCTGTAACCCCCCCACACAGCTGCAAACGGCTCTTGCTAGCTTGACTTTTACTCCTTCTTTTGTCCTTCCCTGGTGCAGGATCTGAAACGCCAGGGGAGCTGCTCCCGGCTCTTCAACTCAGCCCATCTCAGGGGAGGGCTTTGGACACAGAAAGTGGCGTCTGATGTGGCTGGCAGCTCTGCTGGGATGCAGCGTCTCCAGCTGCATTTAGCATCCCCCCGAGTGCACCTCCTCCCACAAGGTCCCCATGGGGGGGGGTGTCTGTACCACGGCGGGGTCACCTCCTTGGGGGGGCTTTGCAAAGCCGTCTAGGGGAGCAGATGTTCTGTTCTCATGGAAAACGGGGTGCCCAGATCCCTCAGCAGTTTTAAAACTCCCAGCCCTACCCTGCAGGCCCAGATTGTTCCCTGTGTAGCCTGGTTCAACCAGGCCGTCCTCCTCCCCATGGCCCCACAGGAGAGTTCCTTCCAGGGAGCTGGGACAACCTCCCGGTCTCCTCAGTAGCCACCAGCACAGGAAGGGCCCATCCCCGCAGGACAGTGATGCAGGCAGGAGTTCAGGAGCCCAAAGACCCATGTCTGTTAAGGCTGGCACAAGGGGCAAACTCCCCAGAGCTCCCCCAGAGCCATGTCCTGGCACACTTGTCCTTCCCCCCGGGGACGAGCCGCCCCCTTTGAGGCTCTTCTCCAGAGCTGTGTCCCACCTAGTCTGCAAAGCCCCGTAGGCAACCCTGCCCCAGCCCAGTACAAACCCCCGAGCAGTGACGCAGACAGCAGGTGACGGCATCCAGCCGAGCAGAAGGAATAGGGAGCAGCTGCGTTGCCGCATGCTATGCGGACTCAGTGAAACACGTCCCCACCAAGCCAGTGAGGGAGACACCCAGCCAGACACTGTTAGCTAGACAACGCTTCCTGCGCAGATCCCACGTCCCCCCGACTTTTTATGATCGTTCTGGGGTAAGAAATGTCAAACACAATGCTTCAAGCTTAATACGTACCTGCGTGTAAGCATATGGGTGCGTACGTGGGCATTTGATTCCGGAAAGGCCTGGCAATATTGTTGTTGGCTTCCTCGTCTATGTATCGAAATATACAAATATATCAACCATGAAATCAACGAAGTGTTTGTGCCAGTTTGGGGGATCTGATGAATTCGGTGGGTTTGTAAAATCGCTGTGTCATTGAATACACCAGTGGCTCCGGAGCCAGCCATCTGTCACCTCCCTCCCAGACCAGGGACATTCATTAGAGCCATTAGCACCGATAGCTCCCGTTTAAACGGTAGCACGGCTGAAGCCTAGGGGAACCAGTTGGCCCAGGTTTGTCTGCAGGGATGGGGGTTGGTGAAAGGTCCCCAGAAGGGGAACTAGCATGTAAAATCGCCGAGGGGCCCACGATGGGACCGGGAGAGGAACAAAGCGACAGGCTCTTGGAGGGAGAGGGAACTGTTTGACTTTGAGAGGAGGCGAGAGGAAGCTGACTGGAGAGGTCAGTGAGGTTCGGGAGAGAAGCCTGACCTGGAGACGTGGAGTCCCAGGATGGACCAGGAACCCCAAAAGGACACGGATTCAAATCCCGAAGAATGCTCTGAGTGATGAGGAATGGGTGGCGGGGATCCATGCGCTCGTGTTTCGTATTCTGCCTGGATCTATACATCTCTTGTGCTGTCTAAAGTGAAGTGTGATTGTGTTAGAAACCCCACGCAAGGTCTCTGCCTGCTTCAACTGTGGTGTGTCCCTGCAGGGGTTAACTGTTCGCCGGAGTGCCTGCAGGATGGAGCTCTGGGCGGGGTGTGCCGAGGCTGCTGGGGGAGCTGGCACGGGTCTCAGGACCTAGGTAGCTGGGTTGCAAAGTCCCAGCGCTCAGAAGAGGGTGCTAGATGGCGGATCAGCACCCTGGGGACATGTCTCGAGACCCAAAGCCAGAGGCAGGGTCTGGCCTGTGCTCAGACTCAACATGCCCAAAGCACCCGGCTCCAGCATTGGGACGCAAACACAGCAGCCTGGTGAGTGTCCAGAAGGGGGCGCTTGACCAGGGCTGGGACAGTGATCCCCTACAATCGAGCGCTAAACACCTAGCCAGGCGCTCGGCGCAATGGGGTTCTGCTCCGGGGGGGTCTCCGGGGTACAAATTATCCTAACAGCCAATGTTCCCCTCCACTGGCCTCTTCACCCCAGGCTTTGTCTCGCTCTGAGGGCCCAGGATCTTCCACCCTCAGGGAGCCGTCCCTTCTGCCAGGCGTAGCCATGGAAACCAGGGGCCTGCTCAGTATGAAAGGTACTGCCCTGTGTGCGGGTGCGGTATACACGGCCACAAACACACACATTGTGCTGTACACACACCCACCCACCCCCAAACACACACACTGTGCTGTACACACACACAGCCACCTCCAAACTCACACACAGTGCTGTACACACACACTCCCAAACACACACACACTGCTGTACACACACACACCCAAACACACACACTGTGCTGTACACACCCCCACCCACCCCCAAACACACACACTGTGCTGTACACACACACAGCCACCTCCAAACTCACACACAGTGCTGTACACACACACCCCCAAACACACACACTGTGCTGTACACACCCCCACCCACCTCCAAACTCACACACAGTGCTGTACACACCCCCACCCACCCCCAAACACACACACTGTGCTGTACACACACACCCCCAAACATACACACTGTGCTGTACACCCCCCCACCCACCTCCAAACACACACACTGTGCTGTACACACACACCCCCAAACACACACACAGTGCTGTACACACACACACACCCAAACATACACACTGTGCTGTACACACCCCCACCCACCTCCAAACTCACACACTGTGCTGTACACACCCCCACCCACCTCCAAACTCACACACTGTCCTGTACACACCCCCACCCACCTCCAAACTCACACACTGTGCTGTACACACACACAGCCACAAACACACACACTGTGCTGTACACACCCCCACCCACCCCCAAACACACACACTGTGCTGTACACACCCCCACCCACCCCCAAACACACACACTGTGCTGTACACACCCCCACCCACCCCCAAACACACACACTGTGCTGTACACACACACAGCCACAAACACACACACTGTGCTTTACACACCCCCACCCACCCCCAAACACACACACAGTGCTGTACACACACACACAGCCACAAACACACACAGTGTACTGTACACACACACACACCTTTGCTCTCTCTACACACACACACGGTGCTGTATACACACATTCTGGACTCTCTCTACACTCCCCTACAAACACACTCACCCTTGCCAGGTCAGCCTGGGCTCCAGCCTGCGCCCACTGCCTACACCGCTGTGTTCAGCCCTGCAGCGTGAGCCTGACTCTGAGCCTCGCTGCAGTGGGTCTTGCTGCTTGGCGGAGGTGCCCTGTGGCTGCCAGCGCGCTGGGAGGGGGCAATCCTTGCTGGCAGATGCTAGAGGGGTTCCCTGCTCTGGGTGCCGGCGGATGGTGTCTGAGGAGGAGGCTGCAGCCCGTCCCCGTCTAGTTCCCAGCCCAGCCTCCCTGCACTGAGAACCCCTGTCCATGGTGCCAGGAGATGTGAGCCGAGGCCTGCTGTGGTGCTGGAAAGCAGCGGGGCCTAGCAGGGAGACAGCCACACCAGGCACAGGGCTAGGGAGGGGTGAGGCAGGGGCTCAGCTTTTCTCTCTGAGTAGGAGCCTGTTATCCTGGGACAGCGCTCGGTTCCTCTGGCGTCTCCACCAGCCAATATCGCCCTGCCACAGCGTTTCCCTGGGAGCCAGATTTCCCGACAGGAAAGGCAAACACATGTGGTGTCCCCGCAGCTAGGGACGGACCCACACCAAACAGCCCCGAGCTGGGGAAATGTGGCCCCTAGAACAGGCTGGGCCAGAACCATGGATCTGACTGATCTAGGCAGAGCTGGAAACGCCGCCTAGCGTTAAGGTTGCCCAACACTTTTCATTCGAAGACCCTGTTTTCATTTGCTTATCATTTCCCCAAACTTTACCCATTTGGGCATAAATTTTCCAGGCCAGGTGGCTGCCTCAGGCTGAATTTTTCTGGAGAGTTTCATTTAAAACAATTTCAGCCAGTTCTGACAACGAGGTTGGGAAAATGCAACCGTCTGTCAGTCACTGTTCCATGGCGAAGCGACGGGGCTCAGAGCAGGGGCGTGGCGTTCGGCTGGGGGGGTGCCCTGGGGACAGAGAGAGGCGCCTTTTGTGAAAATCTGCCCTCGGGTAGCTCAGTTACAATCCTATGAGAAATCACGGGCAGTTGTTAGAATTTTTTCAGCTGGGCAAAACACTCTCATTTGCTCCAACCTTGTTATTGGAAATGACAGAACCTTTTTTGCGGGGACTTGCCAATCAAATTCAGCCTGGGGCAGACAACCGGCATGGGAAAATTCAGCCAAAATGGTTAACAGCCTGTCTGATTTCCAAATGTTTTAAAGCAGTGCCCACTGCCTCACGATACATGTGCCACACGCGTCTGTCTGGTGTACACAAGAGTCTCATTCATTGGAGGCCATTTCGATGCCTACCTACCGGATCTGTGTGTGCAGCTAGGTATTTAGTGGCCGGATTCTGCTTGCTGACATGGCACTTCACTGCATTTACACCATGAAATGACAGCAGGATTTTGCTCCTGGACATCTAAACAGCTTAACCTGCACCCCAAAAATATTGTGAGGGTATCACCCTCCCAAGGGGGTGGGGCTTTCTCCCCCTCCCGCATCCTGGAGGCATAACAGGGAAATGAAGGTGCTACTTCCCCCACTGCAGGGTTTCAGGTCCAGAGAGCGAGTTATAGAGATCTATGAGTGTAGTGGAAAAGGTCCCTGGTTCAAGCCCCTCTCTCGGTGGGCTATAACAGGGTGTGCTGGCCCAGGACTGTGCTGGGCTCAGTCTCAGGCTCTGCCACAGTGTCCCTATGTAATTTTTGGCAAGTCACTTAATCTACCTCTGGCCCCAGGTGTACCATAGGGCTGAGACGTCCCCACCTCCCAGGGGGCTGAGGATGAAATCGGTTCGTGACCATGAGGCACTCAGGTTCTATGGCCCTGGGAGTGCGTCCGTAGACAGCTCCTCTGCAATATACCTTCGTGCCCCTGCCATCTGCACAAAATGGGCCGGATTATGCATCATTTCTAAGGCATGCTGGCCGGTGTCACTGGCTGTGTTTGAAACAGGCCTGCAGCAAACACACGGGCAGGGAATCGAGCCTCATCCTGTGTGGTTTGCAAATGACTAAATTTAAACCTAAAACCCTCTGCCTGCCCCTCTCTGTCTTCCCCCGTGAGCATGTGCAAGGCTGGCTCCTTATCTGTAAATCAGCAAGAGACTTTCCAGTGACACTGCTCTGCTGTCTCCCCTGGCCACAGGAGCGTGGGGCGGAGTGGGGGAGACAGGTATTAATAGAGATAATGAACGAATGGAATAAGTATTCATCCTCCGTGGACATTCCAGCACCATCATGGAGCCCCGCTGAGGGCTATAAAATACTGTGGCCGGCGAGGGGGAAGCCAGACCATTCTCGGCCACCCCAACCTGCCCGAATCTGTCTGCTGCCGGAGCCGGAGCCGAGACACCCCGCCTGGAAATGAAGGTCGCCTCCTTAGCCCTCGTAACACTGCTCCTGGCGGCTCTCTGGATGGAAGCCCACTCGTTCAGCTGTAAGTAGAGGGTCAGCCCCTTTCTTTCTCCGGGAGATCCCAGCTTAGACAAGGCGATCTGGAAGGAAAGCTACCCTAGTGCAGAGGAAGGGACTGGGCTGGGCACTGGGAGATCTGGGTCCGGTCCCACCTCTGCCACGGACTCTGTGTGACCTAGCTGAGTCACTGAGGCTGGGATATCTTAGGCGTTCCCATGAAAAGGATGGAAAATAGGCACTGACATCCCCAGGGCAGTTTTGAAAGCCTCAGCCTTCGTCTCGCCGTGGCTCCGTTCCCCGCCTGGGAAATGGAGCTCGCGAGCCTCCTTTTGTCTTGTCTGTTTAGATCATGAGACTGGAGCCCATGGCTCTGTGCAGCGCCCAGCACAATGGGGCCCCCATCTCTTTCTGAATCTGAATCCTTCCTGCCTCATCAGACATAGCTTAGGGCTCCAGGATCCCTGCCTATCCCGGCCCGCTCTGTGCATATCCTCCATGTTGTTAAGGCCCATAAGTTTTCCCTCACTGAGCTGTGTCTGATGGATGGATTCTTTCAGTCAGGCCCTTTGTGGATTCCTCTGGTTCATTCGTCACCCACATCCAGGGGCGGCTCCAGGCACCAGCGCTCCAAGCGCGTGCCTGGGGCGGCAAGCCGCGGGGGGCAGCCTGCTGGACGCCGTGAGGGCGGCAGTCATGCTGCCTTCGGCGGCATGCCTGCGGGAGGTCCGCCGGTCCCGCGGCTTTGGCGGCAATTCAGTGGCGGGTACGCCGAAGGCGCGGGACTGGCGGACCTCCCGCAGGCATGCCGCCGAAGGCTGCCTCACTGCCGTGCTTGGGGCAGCAAAATGCATAGAGCTGCCCCTGCCCACATCCCAGATATTGCCATCTTCTTTTCTGGATATGTTTGGAGCTTAAAGGGGTGTCAAATTCTCTGAGGAAACTCAGCACACATTCAACTTTGGCCAAATCCTGTTTAAGCTGGTGAATGCAGCGCCAAATCGTTACATTAGTTCCTTCCGGTTATGCCCCTGGCCTATCTACAACTGCAGTACTCATAATAATAGTACTATGGACAGGAGATTCGGGCTTTGGGCTACCTGCGGTGTGGTGCTTAGCCCTGGAGCTGGTAGCAGAGGCAGTTCCTGGGCGGTTACTTTCGGAAGATGCTTGCCATGCGTGGAGCTGGCAGAGAATTGCCCATCAAAACCACTGGCTGGCAAATGGGTTTCTTCACAATGGAATTTTTCACAGAACACATTCTGTTCTCATCAATATTTTTCAGGTTTTCATAAAAAAAAAAAACAGAAAAGGGAACATTTTCATTTTGGGATTTTTCAAAGAAGATCCCCATGTCTTGATTTTTTTTTTTAAACAAAAAAAATTAGGGTTGCCAACTTTCTAATAGCACAAAACTGAACACCCCTGCCCCACCCCATGCCACACCCCTTCCTGAGGCCCCGCCCATGCCCCGCCCCTTCTTCAAGGCCCCACCCACTGCTCGCTCCATCCCCCATCCCTCCATTGCTCGCTCTCCCCCACCCTCACTCACTTTCACTGGGCTGGGGGTAGGGGTGCAGGGGGGCTTGAGGGCTCTGGCTAAGGGGGTGGGCTCTGGGGTGAGGCTGGAGATGAGGGGTTTGAGATGCGGGAGGGTGCTCTGGGCTGGGATCATGGGGTGTGGAGGCAGAAGGGGGATCAGGGTGAGGGTGCAGGGGAGGGTGTCAGGGGTGCAGGCTCTAGGCGGCGATTACCTCAAGCAGCTCACGGAAGCAACAGCATGTCCCCCCTCTGTGGCTCTGCGCGCTGCCCTGTTCGCAGGCACCACCTCCGCAGCTCCCATTGGCCATGGTTCCCAGCCAATGGGAGCTGCAGGGGCAGCGTTTGAGGTGGGACAATGTGTGGAGCTCCCTGGCTGCCCCTACACGTAGAAGTCGGAGAGGGGACATGCCGCTGATTCCGGGAGCTGCGTGGCGCGGAGGCTAGCAGGGAGCCTGCCAGCCCCACTGTGCAGCGCCGCCAACCAGGCAGTCAATGGCCCAGTCAGCAGTGCTGACCGGAGCCGCCAGGATCCCTTTTCAACTGGGTGTTCCTGTCGAAAACCGGACACCTGGTCACCCTAGAAAAAATAGATCATTTCCTGACCCGTTCTAGGCACAAGGCTGGAACCACAATGGGCTGCAGAGTCCTTCATCTGAGGGCCTGAAAGGCTGTGCTGATGTTTCATGTCCCGCGTGCTGGGTAACATGAGAGGACTCCCTGTTTCTGAAAATAAGCTGGTTCTCTATTAAGAGAATCTATCACAGAGATCCTGCAACTGCAGGGAGCATTCATGCCATGTGCACGCAGACTGGTTTCCTGCAGCCTCCTGCAACCTATGCTCCTCCCTCCAAGTTCCATGCAGGTTGCTACAATCAACATAAATTAATTAACCCCTGCAAACCACCGCCCCCGCCCCCTGGCAGGGGTGTGAATATCCTTGTCCCCATGCTACCAGTGGGGAAAGTGAGACACAGAGAGGCAAACAGCTAAACAATGAGATCGACAGTGACTCAGTGGCAAAGCTGGGAATATTATAATTGCAATATTTCGGTGCCAGTGAAAGGCAGAAACCTTCCCGTGCAAAACAGCAATGAACCCAATCTGGGGGGGGGTATCAAATAATTCCCTCCTGACCCCCAGAGAGAGGTTTGGCCGCTTCCCAGCACTATTGAAGTCACTATTACACATGATTAATCCTGTCTCCCCAGTTCTTCATTATTATCCAGCGTATGAGAACTCACACATCTTCCTTTCTTCTTTCCAGTTGATAGGAAACACAACACATGCTGTTATGCAAACAATTTTGTCAGAAAACCGATCTCCTCGCAACTGATCCGGAGTGACAGACCCACAGATCGTAGATGCTCCCGCCAGGCCGTGATGTAAGTTTCACAGGGTGGCAGACACACGGGCTTGATGCTTTTCCTTTCTCTTGCGTCTGTAACTCCGTCTGTTTCAGTAAACACCACAGAAAAGTCCTTTCCGAGAGCTGCTCATGTTGTACCGCATTCAATTCCAGGTTTGCTAGTCCGCCACCTGATGATTCACACGCAGAGCAGCTCTCTAATAGACCCCTTGCAGCGAGGGGTTAATAGTGGTTTCTATGCTGGGATTTCATTACTAAGGCTGGTCTACATGGAAAGTTCCACCCATTTCATTAAAGGTCTGATTTAAAAACCAATTTCATTAAACAGATGCCAGTGCCCTTGCTTATTTTAGTTTCCATCAAAACTTGTTCCTAATTAACCTGCCACACGACACTTTCGTGAGAGCATCCACAGATATTTGCACTGGTTTCCCTAAATCATGTCAATTGCTGCAACTTTCTATGTAGCCCAGCCCTAAATACATCGGGGTAAATCATCTGTTACTGCCCAAAGAGTTATTGGAGATCCAAACCGAATGACACATGTAACCATAAAGAAGCAAAGTGCACCATGGGATGTGCTATCCTTGCTATTTTTACTGTGCGTGTGAACTGCCAATGTTGTTGCACATTAGCAGATAGCCATGGGGTCTCATAGTCAGTGTGAACTGATGAGATTCCTCTAGAAAAGGACATTGGAAAGGAGCAATAGATTAATTGAAAAGTTAGAGGAGGGGTAGGTGTCGCTGTCAGCGAATGTCTCTGCCTGGCTGAATCAGTTCAGATGCTGTAGTGAGAGCTGCTCTCAAAGAGCTCTGTGTTTGCCCCAGTTCTGGACGCCTGCACATCAGGTTCAAGGCGTCTTGGCAGAGAGGTCAGTGGCACTGATCTTAGGACTTGAGTGCACTGAGTCGTGCGGGAGCCCAGAATTGGACTGGCAGGGGATACCCCAGTCTAGGACAGCAGTGCATTGACAAAGCTGGTGGGGGCTGTGCTGGAGTAGCTGGGAGTGCTGCAGGCCAAGATCATGGTGTATTGACCGGTCTGTGTGGGGGGGGGGAGGGGGGCACAGATTGCAATAGCACAAGATGTTGTAGGTCCGATTGAGGTGTGTTGTCAGAGCTGGGGGAGGCAAGTGCCCACAGCAGCAGCCCCACAGCACCGTGCCTGGGCCCAGGCAGCTCTGTCAGCCTCCTGCGTTCAAAAGAACCGATTTCACTCCAGAACCAGACCGTTTCAGGGTCAAGCGCCTTCGTTCCCAGCGCTCTCACAATAACTTCCCTGGCCCCATAGCCACGTGAGCCGTGATCAGAGTCCGTGTGTCTAAGGCAACCTGCCTCATGGCCCTTTCTCTCTCTATTCACAGTGTGGTGCTGCGGAGGGGGAAGGAAGTCTGTGTCGATCCCAGTGAGGAATGGTTCAAGACGTACAAAGAAAACCAGAAAAACTCCTTAAAGAAACTTGGCCTGTGGGTCTGAGATGGCAGCAGCTGGACACGATCTTGGTTTAACACGCCATATTATTTATATGCACTGACGTAGCAGTGTATGGTTTTGCTAATTTATTTTTCTAGTCCTGTTAATTTATGTGAAAAAACCCCTTCCATTCCCTTCATCCCTTCTGTGTCCTACCCCCCCCCCCCACTGAACATGTGATGGGGCAGCTGGCCAAAGCCACTGCCACTCTCTGCAGACCCAATAAAATCCAGTGTTTTCTAACATGTCCCAGTGCTGCCGCTGATGTGAGTAGGAAATTCGCCCCATTTCTGAACAAGGATGGGCCTTTTCGCCATAGTGTCACTATGGAGACCCAAGGATGGTGCAGGGCAATGTGGTGTCACTATGGAAACACCAGGGTAGTGCAGGACATCCTGGTGTCACTATGGAGACCCAAGGATGCAATGGAGGAGGGACTCAGGGAGTGGACTGACCCTTGTGCACAGAAGGGGCGTGGGGAAGAGGGGACAGGGCCACTCTGAGCTTGTGGGCTCTTGAGAGGCAAAGGGGGCAGGGCAGAGCTCTGGCTGCTTCCTGCAGCAGCCCTGATTGGCTGCTCTTCCCAGAAGGCAGGGCAGTGGCACAGGCAGCCAATCAGAGGGAGCTTTCCCCAGGCAGGGCTGGAGTGCCTGGTCCCATGGCCAGACTGGCTGCAGCCCTAGTAGTGGCCCTTTGGTGGCGGCCCTGGGATGGCAGTGACCACAGGGCTGACTCCGATCTTGCTCCCACGAGGCACTGGGCAGCTCCCTTCCCCTGGGTGCCAGAATGAGTCAGGCTGGTGTCCGAGCTCAGGGGTTCCTTTACTGAGTTACCTGCTGTCCCCTCCCCATGGTACCTGGCAGAGGATAAGGCATGCCGGGGGTTAAATGCAGTAGTCCGAGGTTCTCAGCCTGGGGGGCACCACAGCAGAACAAACGCCAGGGCACTGCCTCAGCCTACCCTCCCCGTGACAACACTGATAATGCGGGGGGCGAGGACATCACAGACCCCTTCCCTTTCCATGGCACCATTAATGCACAAACTGCTGCAGGGAACAAGCAGTTTGGTTTTGGTTCTTCCTAACAATGTTTGGGGCATTTCTGCCTTTTCCCTTTGGCCTCCCCCTGTGCCAGGCAGCAGCTGAGGTACAAACCTGCATCTCCTTGTTATTCCTACATGGTTCCCTAAGGGTCTGACCTAGAGACCCTCACTGAACAGGGAGTAGACTCAGAGAGCTGCCTCAACCTCCAGGCAAAGAGACGGGGTGTAAGCAGGATACATGCAGGTTGAATCCTGATTGCAAGCTTTTATCTCTGCGTTTTGCTCTTGTGCCTTGTGCATCTGCACCACCTCCTTTGCCTCCTGTGCAAGTGGAGAACAGGTGTTTTTTCTCATGACACAAACCTTCCCATATGGTGGGAGACCCCTTCCACCAACACTTATGGCAGAAGACCCCTGGAAAACGAACTCACGGAACTCCCCTGGTTTGGTGTAGGCCACAATTTTACACAGGGTTCACCTGGTGGCAATGGGGATTAAGATCAAACTAACATATAGGATTTGTTAATCTTTGTTTATGTTCGTCTCACTAAGGAAAATGAAATTAAACATGAAGTTAATTATTAATTAAAGAATAAGAGACTAATTATGTGATAACCTGAAGGATATTGTAATACTGAATGTCACCTTGTTTTCCTTTCTGTTAGCAATACAGGAAATGATGGCTACTCTGGGGAAAGTGTATTTGATGTAATTTACCCCCTTTGGACTAAAGTATTCTGAAGGAACACCTCACTCCAAAGGTTGGGGTGAGGGACTAGGTGAGAAAGACAATGTATCTGAGACTGCAGACCTGCTATAGACATCAATTAATTCTATTGCAGATGGAATTTATTTTGACAACCTTTAAAGTCAATTTTCTGTTAAGAGAGAAACTACTTGAGGAAACAAGTTGTGTAATCTTTTACCCAGCTAGCCTGTAACAGCCACTGACTTCTCCACTTCTCTTGTTTGCAAAGCAAAGCTGTGACATCTGCTGTCACCTGTCCACCTTTATTATTAAGGGCTGGTCTACACTAGGGGGGGGGGATCAATCCAAGATACGCAACTTCAGCAACCGAATAGCGTAGCTGAAGTCGAAGTATCTTGGATCGAATTATCTGGGGTCCAGACGGCGCGGGATCGACGGCCGCGGCTCCCCCGTCGACTGCGCTACCGCCGCTCGCTCTGGTGGAGTTCCGGAGTCGACGGTGAGCGCGTTCGGGGATCGATATATCGCGTCTTAACGAGACGCGATCTATCGATCCCGGATAAATCGATTGCTAAGCATGGTACCCTAAGAATGGTGATGAATGCATGAAGGGGAGTTTTAAAATGTCTACCACGACTGATGTTCATGGTCCGTAGGCCCCTTTTCCTTTTGAGGAGGCCAGATGTTAGCGCACGGCTGCTTAACCCTCAGGCCAGGCTGTGGAAACGTTCTCAGAACTGGCCTCGCCTTTCTTTTCGATAGCTTTGACGTTCACATAGCCACGCTGCATGTGGTTTGCAACAATGAATATTTTAAGAACACTTCAGGGTTAAGCAGGACTCTTCAAAACTGACATTGGCCCAAAGTCTGCCTCCCTTCAACAGGATTGGGCCGTGTTGGCTGTATCCCAAGCCAGGGCTGGCTCAGGCTTTTTTGCCGCCCCAAGTGGCGAAGGAAAAAAAACCCCACGATCGGCGGCACTTCGGCGGCAGCTGAACCGCGCCACTTCATTCCTCGGCGGTAATTCGGCAGCAGGTCCTTCGCTCCAAGAGGGACTGAGGGACCCGCCGCCAAATTGTCACTGAAGCCCCTTCCCATTGGCCCAGCGGAGGCACCATAAGGTGGGGTAAGCTCAAATCATCGCCAAAAACATAAAAGTACAGGCAGAAATCCTTCGCCTTTCAGACCAACACGCCGTCTACGAGAGACTGACATTCCAGGGCCCTGAGACTGATTCCCTCTGGCAAAGGAAGTCTCGCCTATTAACTGGGAGATGTCTGGCCTTTCTATTATTAAGGGTGTGACGGTGTGGTTGAGTGTGTGCGTGTGTGTATGAGCACCTGTCATATCCACACAAAGAGGGTGCCATACAGAGCAGTGCCCTAAATCTAATTCGCTCCAAAGCTCTGCCCCATGAAATCGTTTGATGTTTTCTTCGTTCTGTGAAATGATTCAACAGAACTAAGCTGCCTGTTCTACATTTTTCAGCGAGAGCTGTTGAACGTCTACTTATTAAAGTCACAGTAAGGTCTGTAGCTGTGTTGGGGGTTGGGAGACAAAGAATAGTGCATAACATCATTTTCTGTGATAGCGTCATTTTCAGTTAAGGCAGGACTTCCAGTGGCATTGAGGAGGGTGGGACTTCCTGTGACAGGTGGGTGGGACTTCCTGTCATATCATCCTCATCTCATCCATCAATCTCCTTAACAGGCAGTAGGGTTTCCTTACTACTGTCCTAGGTCCAAGCCCACAGGAGATATTGGGCAGAACAATCCCACTGAAATTCCAACAGGGCGAGGGAAATTAGTATGAGCTGACAACCACAGCAACGAAATCCTGCCTGGACTCAGTAAGTCTGAGCTGCATTGAATTGTCTTCCGGTCCATGCTTTCCCGAGGCACAAGAGCGTGCACATCAGGCTAGTGGAGTAAAACCCTGCCACTTTCCCCAGGAGGGAACAGGTGCAGGATTCTCCCTGTGGCGAGTTGCTTTGCTGACTCTAGCTAGCAGGGTACCCCTCTGCCCACAGGCCGGTCTGTACACACTGGCTGACTGTAAGGGGGAATGAGGGCAAACCCCTTTACAGAAGATACAGTGCCCAGTTACTCAGTGCAATCAGTGCTCGGTGCACTACAAAGGACCTCGCCCGGGGATGGCCAACTTCAAACCGGAGGGGCAGAAGCTAGCTCTGAGTTTCTAAGGCACGGTGCACTGAGTGGGAAAGCAGTGAAGGGGGGAGGGTAAGGAGGAGAATTCCTGAGAGATGCCAGCTGGGAGTGATACATCAGTGTGCTATTTCCATGCTGCCGCTACCCCCAGCAGTGTTGTGGGGAAGGGGCCGGGGTCTCCCTGATCTGGGATGGGAAATGCAGAGGCTTTGCAGAGGGCCCCACTTGGAGGCTCTGGAGATCTGTCCCAGTGCTGAGTTTGGTGCATAGAATAGAAAATGCCCCGTGTGCAGCACGGCCAATCCTGAGCCTCCAAACACCGGGAGACGGATCCCCCAGAATAATGAGAATGGCTTAGAAATCAACAGATTAAACACTTAACACGTCCCATTGCTGTTCTTCTCCCTCCCTTCTCCAGGAAGTCTGGGCAGGGGGCAAGCTCCCGAGCGGGGTCAGCGCTGGCTGGGTTCTCCATGTCCCAATCAGGGCGATGTGCAGTCATGCCGAGCTCAGACACTGGTGGGTGGGGAGGCCAGGACCGGTGCCCGCTGGTGAGCCATGAAAGGCAATGCCCCGCTGGGTCTCCGGGGACCTTTACCCAATTTCCAGGTCTCCACGGGGCAATGCGAAGCCATGAAAGGCAATGCCCCGCTGGGTCTCCGGGGACCTTTACCCAATTTCCAGGTCTCCACGGGGCAATGCGAAGCCATGAAAGGCAATGCCCCGCTGGGTCTCCGGGGACCTTTACCCAATTTCCAGGTCTCCACGGGGCAATGCGAAGTTCCATGCCCCTCCCCAGGCTCGGCCTGGCTGGGGGATGGCAGCTGGGAACACTGCCAAGTGCCCGGCCATCTGGTCTCCCTGTCATTTGGGGGCACCAGAGGCTGCAAGTGTTTGAGAGTTTCCCAAGGCCGCGGAATGGAGGGAAAGTCCCAACCATGTTTTCCCCGAGGGCGCTGAAGAATCATGACTGGGGGGCGTGCGCCGGCTCAGGGGACCCGGAGGCGGGGAATGGATGGCCGGGCTCTCCAGCTGAGCTCACCCACACTCTCAGAGGCCTCTCTGCGGGCAGGGCCGGCCCCTGACAGCAGAGCTGGGGAGGGGAGCAGCCCTCTCAACCGCCCCCCATTACAGCCCCAGACGTGGAAAGGCCTGGGAACAGTAGGCCAAGCTTGACTAACAGCACCGCTACTTGTTCCCCATATAATTAGAGAGAGAGAGAGAGAGAGCATCTCTGTTGTGGAAACTGAGGCGCAGTGAAAGTCCCAGCCCAGGGAGGTCTGGATTATTCACACCAGGGAAACCCAGGGCATGACTCCAGCAACACCTGCAATTTCTCCCTCTCCAGATTCTTACATCGGCCCTGCACTGCCCGTGGGACACATCAGTCCCTGGCTATCCTCAGCATGAATAATCCAGAGCTCCCTGGCCATTCTCTCGGGGAAGCAACGAAGCCAGGGGTGTCTCTGTGCCTAGACTGGCCCCCACCAGGTCAGGCAGCAAAGGGATGATGACAAAGCAGCGTCCAGCTCCTCAGAGGCCTTTCATCCCTAACCCACCTACGGCGTCTCACGGCAGGACAAATCTCTGCCGCCTAGCTCTGGCAGAGGGGAGCTGGGCTTGGGAGCTGAGGATGGACCCAGACATTCCAGCCTTTTCGGCCCTGTCCCAGAGCCCCCCTGCAGTCCCGAGCAGATGTTCTTTCCCGTCCTTTGCCAGAGCAGCCCCTGGTCACAGCAGGAAGGCTGGGTCCTCCTCTGCCCATAGCTGGGAAAGGAGAACTCACCCCCCATCGGCCTGTGGCTGGGGGAGAAAGGAAAAAATATATATATTCCAGCTCCCACCCAATGTAATGGGGGAGGGGAATTGTCTGCATGGACACGCCATGGTGACATGCATCCTTGGTCTCCATAGTGACGCCACAGTGCTATGGTCCATCCTCGAGTCTGCACAGTGACACCACGGTGATATGGCCATTTCTTGGATCTCCAGAGTGACACCCTGGTGACAAGGCCCATCCCTGCTCAGGAAATGGGGGGACATTTCCTACTCACAGAAGCAGAAGCACTGGGTCATGTTAGAAAACACTGGACTTTACTGTATCTGCAAAGAATGACAGTGGTGTTGGCAGGGGGTCGCTTCCTCATCACACAGTCACTGGGGGACAAAGGACACAGAAGGGATGGAGGGAATGGGAGGGGTTCTCCTTAATTAAACAGGCCAGAAAGATAGCTTCTCAGAACCATGCGCTGATACACATCAGTCCATGTAATTAATGTGGAGCGTTAAGCTGAGATTCTGTCCAGCTGCTGCGGGGATACAGACATTTAAGACTGTGACATGCTCAGACACCCCAATAACGGTGTCTATTTAAATACCTAAGAAAGAGAGATTCTAGTTTGCCAAGCCAGCGCCTTCTGCTCGTGCAAATGGAGATGGACCTAGGTTGGGTAAACTGAGTATTTGGGATTCCGGTTAAACAGGGGTCTGGAGACCAGGGTCAGGCCAGGGATAACCCAGAGGACATAATCACCAAAATATCAATGGGCTGCACAGATGGGAACACTGAAATGTTACCTGCTGGAGAGGGGAGTCAATCAGTTGCCGGCTGCTGCGCCACCATTTCCTCGTCACCTGCAAACAATTCCACAACGCATCTACTTGGGACCATCAAAAACCAAGAGTCGGAAAGGGATGGGGGGCTGGAATGAGCTGCTCGAGAGGCAGGATGGTCCAGCAGGCGAGATGCTGGACTGCACTGGGACTCAGGGGAACTGGATTTTTTTACTGGCTCTGCCACTGAGCAGCTGTGTGACCTAGGGTTGCCAATTTCAGTTGGACGTATTCCTGGAGGATTCATCTCCTGACATAATCTTTATGGAAAGAATAATCTTTAATTCCTGGAGACTCCAGGACAATCCAGGAGGGTTGGCAATTGTGACCCTGGGGAAGTCTGTTTGCTCTGTCCACCATGTCTCTGCCTAGTCAGGCTGCCCACTCACTGGGGCAGGTGCTGTCTCTTGCTGTATGTCTGGACCCAGCACAATGGGGCCCTGATCTCAGCTGGTGCTGCCATAACACCATGGATCGGGAGATGCGCTGAACCCAGGGCCTCCAGTTAGGTGTCGCTGCAGGGTACTAAATGAATGCCCTGGAGTAAGATACTCAGCCGTGGGGATTGGTGCACACGTGGCTGAGGGGACAAATGGGCTCCGGGTAGTAGGCCAAATCCTGGCCCCATCAAAGCCCCTGGCAAGTGGCAACACTCCCCAGGCACAAAGGGAAGCAGAGGTGCCCTCACCTCGAACCACGGGGGAGTGAGAGGAAGAGGAGGAGGAATCACTAGGGGAAGTCACAACGCTAAGAAAAGTGACTGGCAAAAAATGTCCTGCAGTGGAAACTCTGTGGTAAGAAAGAGACGAAGCAGAAATAAACCAGCATCAGCTGAGTGTGCTCTGGACGAGCGGGTCAGCACCCGGGGCGGGGGGGGGGGCGGGATGTGCCCATTCAACAGGAACCTACGGGCATCAGAGCCTCCGCCACTCAGAGGGTCGTCTGACAGCCCCAAACACTGTGCCAGAAGGAGGCCCAGAGTCTGGCTGGGTCGCCAGGGGGCGGAGGGAGGAGATCCCCATGGACGCCGGAGAGGAGTGGTAAATCCCGAACCCTGATGGAACTGAACTGACACCCCACAGTCCCCTGCCGCTCTGGGGGGCATTTCCCAGGGTCCTAGGCTCTGATCCCTGCCACTGGCTGAGAGACACTCAGGGCAGGAACGGAAGGGGCTGGGGGCAAATGGGAGTCTGTGCCACCTTGATGCCCCCCGATCCTGGGCCCGGTGGGCTCCCCGAGGGCGCGAGAGCAGCCACATGGCTGCTGTAACCTGGGGCCCAGCCATGGCCCCCCCAGGATGGTTGTGGCAGCTGGCGCTGGTGGGGCATGGCCGACCCGTGCTCCCTGGATCCCTCCCCTTTGCAGCCCCTGGCCAGAGACTGTGCGGGGTGGCCTGACGAGTCCCTCTGGCCTGGGGGGTCCCCAGCTGGCCACCCAGCCTGGAATCTATTTTGTGCCAGAGAAGGGGTGGAGGGGGCCAAGCCTCTGCCCCCGGCGCTGTCAGGGCGTCTGCTCCGGCCCCAGGCTGCGGCCCTGCTCTGGGCACGACTGGAGAGTGAACCGGGCACGGGCCAATCCCTGCGCTGAGTTACACGGTGCAAAGCAGGAGTCACTCCATGGAGCCGCGCTGGCTTTGCACGGGTGTCGCTGCAGCAGGATCCGGCCCCTCGGGGAGCAGACCCAGAGAACAGGCTCCTCTGCGGGGGGCAGGAGCTCTCAGCTGGGGAGGGGGGAGTTGGCAACAGCAACCACACAGACCCCTGCTAACTCAGAAAAGGAGGAAAGGGGCAGTACGGGCCCTGAGGGATGTTAACCCTTCGTGGGATGCAGGGGCTGCTGGGCCGGGAACGCCCAGCCGGCTCCCCAGAGGTCACTGAGGCCGCCTGCCAATGGGAGCAGGGCTCCAGGGGCCGACCCTTACAGCACAGGTTCTGCCAGAGCTGTGCCGGTGAGCTCCATCAACACACCCCTTTCCCAGCCTGCTCTCTCGGCAGGTTTGCGAACAGGGAACCAGTTTAGTCACACGCCTGCTGTGTGGGGAAAGGTGGGTTTGGGGGGGAGAGACTGGCCTAAGACTAGGCCTCAGGAGACCTGCCTTCAGCTACTGCCTCTCTGACACTGACTCCCTGGATGCCCTTAGGCGAGTTCTTTAACCTCCCTGTTCCTCAGCTATAAAACTGGGAGAAGAACCCTTTCTTTCTTCTCCCCCGCACTTTTGTCTGCCTTCTCTGTTTACAGTGTGAACTCCCTGGGGCAGAGTCTGTGACTTAGGGCTTGTCTGTACAGGAAAGTTAGACCAGTGTCGTTAAACCACTGGAGTTATCCCAGTACAACTCCCTTCCTCCCCATGTGGATATTCTTATTCCAGTATAAGAGCAGATTTTGGGGGTTCCCTTCCAAAGCAACATACAATACACTGGAAAAAGGCCACGTGGACCAGAATAAGTGTCCCCACGGGCGGGTTACTCCGGGTTAACTTTATCTGTTTAACTTCCTACCTTAGCTTGTACCAGTACAACTCTCCTCTGTAGACAAGTCCTAACTCTGTGTCCATGCAGCATCTGGCGGTCACCAGCTGCACCCCGTCTTCCTTCTTCAGGGGGCCACCAAGAGGGGGCCACTGTCCCCTGCACTCTGATGAGGTGCCGCTACCCTCAGGGGAAAGGCCCTTCCCCACCTGCTTGGCCAGCACCGCCAGCTCCCACCCGTCACCAGCTGAGCTCTGGCAGAGTGGGGAAAGCCCCATCTCCAGCTGGAGGGGATTCCCTCTGGGGGAAGATACAGACGGGGGAAACCCCTGACACTGAGAAAAGGCCTGACTGAGGGTTCCCTATGGGAGAGCGTCAGGGCAGTAGCAGGGGACATCAGTGACTTTTTCACACTGGTTAGAAATGCCACACCCCGAGCTGCACACGTTGTGGCAGCTCTGGGACAGGAAGCTGCTCGGGCAAGAACCAGGCAGTGGGATCTGAAGGCACCTGGTCCAGAACTGCATAAAGGCTGGAGTTCTGTGCATTACAGTGAGAGATCCTACAGCCAGGGCCAAAATCTTATGTGCACCAAGTACCCAAGCGTGATTAAAGCTCACATTGGTGCCTTCTTTGCGTTTTGTCAAATCTGCAGTGAAAGTGTTCTTAAAATGAACAACAGGCTGGGTCATCGTCCGAGACGGCTATAAGATGAAATATATGGCAGAATGCGGGTAAAACACAGAGCAGGAGACATACAGTTCTCCCTCAAGGAGTTTAGTCACAAATTTAATTAACACATTTTTTTTAACGAGCATCATCAGCATGGAAGCATGTCCTCTGGAATGGTGGCCAAAGCATGAAGGGGCATACGAATGTTTAGCATATCTGGCACGTAAATATCTTGCAACGCCGGCTACAAAAGTGGCATGCGAACACCTGTTCTCACTTTCAGGTGACATTGTAAACAAGAAGCGGACAGCAGCATCTCCTGTAAATGTAAATAACTTGTTTGTCTGAGCGATTGGCTGAACAAGAAGTAGGACTGAGTGGACTTTCTAGGCTCTAAAGTTTTACATTGTTTTATGTTTGAGTCCAGTTATGTAACAAAAAAAAATATCTACATTTGTAAGTTGCACTTTCACAGTAAAGAGATTGCACTATGGTACTTGAATGAGGTGAATTGAAAAATATTATTTCTTTTATCATTTTTACAGTGCAAAGATTTGTAATAAAAATAATATCAAGTGAAAATAACAGGAGTACTTGTGGCACCTTAGAGACTAACAAATTTATTAGAGCATAAGCTTTCGTGGGCTACAACCCACTTCTTCGGATGCATAAAGCTCAAGTGAGTACTTTACACTTGGTGTCCTGTGTTGTAACTGAAATCAATCTATTTGAAAATGTAGAAAAACATCCAAAATATTTAATACATTTCAATTGGTTTCTATTGTTTAACAGTGCGATTAAAACTGTGATTAAGCGTGATTAATTTTTTTAATCGCAATTAATTTTTTGAGTTAATCGCGTGAGTTAACTGCAATTAATTGACAGCCCTAGTTATTAGTTTTCAACTGATACCTCATGAGACATGTTTTGTACAAAGATTATCACAATAGCGGGTCAGGTCTGAATACAAGGGTGCATTCGGGCACAAAGAGCCTCCCATGGGAAGCCCCGTATCCAATGCAGAGTGCAAAATGTAACCGCTGCCAATCGCTCCAGCAGCAACAAGGGCCGGGTCCTTATTTTAGGGGACTCTCTACAATGTCTTCCCCGACTTCCTCATTCAGTCTCTGCTTCCAAGAGTCCAGGACAATCAGGGGCCCGGTTTCATAGACAGCTGGGGCCCCACCTCCTGCCCTGCTCTAATGATGTCAGCGGCTAGGACAGGGAGGCCTCACCAGAGTCACTAGGCTGATGTAGACGGTCGCTATGGATTCCTCTGCTCCCTCTGGAGCGCACCCAACTGCTCTCACTCCGATGCTCCGTCTGCTGGAGGCTGTGGCCTGTGGCTGAATCCCACTGCGCTTTGTGCTGCCTGCTGGGAGCTGTGGTTGGGCCCAAGGGCTGCCTGGCTCTGCCTGCTGCTCAGGTGAGCAGAACTGCTAGACAACCAGCCCCTCTGGTGAGCTCTGCCCGCATACGGCAGGGACAGCTCATGGCTCAGATAACAGGGGATCAGTGGCCTTGGGAACCCCCCAGAGAGGTGTTCCCAGCAACAAGTCAGGAATGTGCAGCCTCTCTCCCCTTCCCTATACTTCTCGCCCTCTTATTTTATCCCTTCCTTTCCCTTTCCCTCGTCTCCCATCTCTTCCACTCCGCTCTCCTTGTCTGAGCGCCTGTGTGCGACAGTTATGGGTGCTCCCAAAATCCCTCAGATCCCCTCCCTTCGGCCAGGGCCTTGTGGCAAAGGTGCTCAACTGGACTCGAGGGATCTATTTAGCTCACTGCAAAGAGGGTTAAGTGGCCACTTGATCTTAGTCTATAAGTACCTACACAGGGAGAAGGTACCTGATCCTATGGGGGGGCTTTTTAGTCTAGCAGACCAAGGCAGAATGAGATCCGGTCGCTGAAGAAAGCTAATATGGGGCCAATATTTTAAAAGAGTTAACAGGCTGACCCGTGTAGGTACTTACAGGCTGTGATTAAGTCACTCCTTGAGTCTCTCACTATACGGCACGTTTTCTAGTCCTTTCATCATTCTTGTGGCTCTCATCCAAACTCTCTGCAATTTATCAACATCCTTCTTGAATTGTGGACACCAGAACTGGACACGGGATTCCAACGGCAGTCACCCCAGTGTCAAATAAAGAGATAAACTAACCTCTCTGATCCTATTCGAGATTCCACTGTTTATGCCTTCAAGGATTGTATTCGCCCTTTGACCACAGTTAGAGTAATTAACCATGGGAACAGTTTACCAAGAATTGTGGTGGATTCCCCATCCCTGACCATTTTTCAATCAAGATGGGAGGTTTTTTTCTAAAAGATCTGCTCTAGGAATTATTTGGGGGCAGTTCTCTGGCCTGGGTCATGCAGATGGTCAGACTGGATGATAGAATGGTCTCTCCTGGCCTGAAAATCTATGAACAGGACCCACATCTTGGATGGGGCCTCAAATGATAAAATAGAGAGATTGCACTTGCCTTTCTCCCCTTTGTCAGAGAATAACACAGTTCTCACTCTTTTGGTTGGGTGCAGCAAAGTCAGATACTTTATTCTCTCAAGCAATTGCGTAGAGGGAGAGAGTGCACTAGGACACAGGGTCTCCCCCTCCTAGGCAGGTCTCTCAACTGGTAAACAATTACAGCAAGCATTGATACCTTTTGTTACAGACAATAATAAGCAACAGCTGCATTTTGTTTATACATTGGTCATTCTGATATCTTGTTTTTCTCACTTATGTAGACTCTTAGTCTACATTCCATCTTGTCTGCACATTATCTACACAAGGTCACAACAACTTATCACACAGTTCTTTCCCACTCGCCTCACACAATCCTCGCTTCTACAAATCTCGCGTTATTAGGGTTACAGTTAGCCTGACTCTTGCTAACAAACTGTCATGCATTGCAATCCCCTTCCTGTCAGTTCTTTCTCTGCTTCCACACCTCCCCCCTTTTGTACTACTAGTACAACAAAAACATTCTCAAATCTCTATTTGCATTAAGTCTTGGAATTCAGATTCTACATCAGATGCTTCAACCTTAGGGGTTTTGATTGGATGTAATGACAATGCATGATTAGCATGGACATGAAAGATATTACTATTATTATGTCCTTTACAACAACAACATAATCCTAAACTAACTAATAACAATACAAGCAATAACATTCCCATAGCAATAATATGATGGGGTTGTTGTATAGTTTTAGTCATAAAGCACAACACAACATACTTAGTGCATAAAGTAGACACTCTATAAGCTGTATGAAAGGCTTACTTTTCAACTTAATATACATTTTGAAGCATGTGAATTTGCCCTTATACTTCAGAGATTCTCTGAACCTCTGGTAACAATGAAAGCAAATTTTGAAATCGATCAGGTACTAAGCTGGTCCAGTTAAAGGGTATCTGGAACCTAAGGGCTACTTGCAAAATTTTATCTGCAGGCCAGTAAATAATGATTGCCTGCAGCGGTAGTGAGATTAAAATGTATATCTTGCAATGTGGTGGCTTTAACATACACACAGCTATCATTAGCTTGAAAAAGTAAGTGTCCTGTCAGGGTAGTTCCTTGTCCCCTACCCTCCCAGCAAACGAAGTCATGAACAGTGACAACTTCTCCTGGCTTCAAAAATCGATTGGGCATACCAGGTAGCCTAATTTCCCAGATGTCTCAGTGAATAACCCAATCCCACATGCATCCTCCCCATGGACCCGGCAGGATTCAGTATGTGGGAGCCCACACCCCCCTAACCGGTCCATATGCTTGGAAGGAGCATTGAGAACGTCCGCACTTCCACCCAGAAAGTCTCCAAGTATGTCTCCATGGCCACAGATCAGATGGTACTCCTGATGTGTCTGTAAGGGCAGTGGGCCAAGCCTGATGCTCTAGATCATTCCGAATGGCCATTAGCTGGTCATTCAGGAAATCCTGAATTTCTGAACATGCTAGATCCCACTGCAATGCCTTCCCAGCCTCAGTGATATTCAATACCATCTCTGTCAGCAACTTCTGGGTCATTGAACTAATGGCGGAAATAACACGTAACTCACCAACTCTAGCCTGTACCTGGGTTAGCTGTGCCCCAATTTCTCATCATGTTCTTGGTCCTTAAAAATATTCCAAACAGCTGCTGCACTATTGGCCCCATCCCATAGGGTTCCGGTCAAGTCTCTCTTCTTTCTAGAGGAAATAACCGAAGCCCTCTGTTGTGCTAATCTAATGGCAGCCCCCCCTTGAACAATTTGGGTATGTAGAGGTGATCTGGAAACTGGATAAGGGCAATGAAAATTTAACAGTCCCTAATGTAGTGTTAATCACAGTCCATCGATATCCTAATACATCTCTCTTTGGTGTAGTACTGTACCACATCTGTTGGTTAAACACCTTTATGTACTTCCGGGAGGTATTGATATTAATGGCATAAGAGGGGGTGTATTGCAATAAGGTACAGGTCACATTATTAGTCACTGGAATAATTTCTATGCAGGTAAAATTTCCAGTGGCAGAACAAACTCTTTGGGTATTCGTTTAATTGTTCACTAATTGGGTGACCGAATAAAAATAAGGGCCTCTCTCATTTAACACAGTGCAAATTCCAGGAACAGCCATCATATCTACTTTGCTATAGAACCCGTCAATTGCAATTACAGATTCTTGGGGTTCACTGGTAGTGATATCATATACTTTTATCTCCACTGATCCATTTGTTTTCCATTCAATTGTTCGCGTATATGGGATATCCTGAACCTTAAAAATAATTTATTTTTCCAAACAATATTTAAATAAATCACTAAAGAAGTGTGAAGGCCTTGGCCATTGGTTTGATCAAATATATGGCATTGTCTGTATTTGGATGTGTTACAGGGGTAATAGTGTAATGAAGGAGATGGCAGGGGCAGTGGCAACAAGGTGCCTTTGGTACTTGTCATTTAAAATCCAATTAGGGAGGGCAATACATGTGAAGGACTTATCCAAAACACAGGGCGCAGCCTGTAGAATAAACCCCAAACTCCAATCAATACCACATTCCCAAGCATGAGTCCCACAAGTTTCTTCCTGCCAGTGTATAATTCTTTGTTTCTTCACCAGGGTCAGTTCTTAATGTCTTTTGTAGTCAGGAATCCCTGGACTTTGGTGGTTTCAATGGAGCGAGTGTTCCTTGTTCTCTTTTCCTGAAACAGTCATGGTTCAGCATCATACAGGGGAAAGGTTACCAGCACATCACCCTGTAATGGTTTTGCTTCTTCTAGAAAAATCCAAAGGCACAGTAGGTCTTGTCAGTGGACAAGGGAGAGGTTACTACACTTCACCTTGTCCTTTTTCCCTGCTGTCCAGAAGGCACAGCAGAGCTAGAAGGAGAAATAGGCTTATCATCAGTCGGAGAGTCCTCCCGAGGTGGAGGGGTCTTTTTACAGTGAGAAGCATGGATCCAGGCAGGCAGTCCTTGGCACTTCACAGCGGTGTTGGTAGTTAACAAAACTTGGAAAGGGCCTTTCCAGCATGAAGCCAAAGCAGTCTTTCGTTGATGGACTTTACGTAGACTCAGTCTCCTGGTTTCAATGAATGGCAGGGCTGCTAGGGTCTTTGGGTAGTGCTTCTTTACCTGTGAGAAAAAACCTAACACATTTCATTAATGCCTGGAAGTGTTTTGCAGATTTTTACAGCTGCTTGGGCACATTCAAGCCCCCGCTCCTTTTCTTGATTGTCAGCCAAGTCTTAGCTGTAAGCAGTGTCCTTGGATGGGGCCAGCATCTTATCTTTGGACTGAGCTTGCTAGCCTTTTTTCCCCCCAGTTAACACGTTCTGTTCTTTTTCCTTTTCCTCTTCTTGGCTTCTTTTAACCTATAAAGGAAACTTCCACTCTTCACTCATACACCTTTTCCCAACAATGAACACATGCACATTGCCATTATACAGTACATTAGTCTTATTATTCAATGTATGCCCCATTTACCCTTCCAGTAAAATAACTTTATTACAGAGCTATGGAGCAACAAGCCAGGACAAGCACACCCACTTTTGAGGAGTCCACTCGGTACAACCTCTGGTGTCCAATCGCTTTCCTCCCTCCCCAGCCCTCTGGCTAGAAATCTGAGGTAGCCAGAAGGATCCCATGGGCAATATGGGGAGTGGGTTAACTTTTCATGTCCTTGCTTCCAAAGACTGTTGGTATGCAAATTTTAACAACAATTTTTTCAATTAAAAGATCTGGCCAATGAAGTTTCTTTTTCTTACTTAAGCAAATGTATTAGACTTTAGAATATCACATTTTCCTGATTTATCCAGACACTTTGTATTCCAAGTTGAATAAAACAAGTATTTGCTTTTTTTGATGTAACCCTTCTATTTAATTTTGAACTAGACTGTCTTATGAAAATATTAAACCCAACAATTCTGGCCACAAGACAAACACCACAAGACAGGACATAGAACACAAAAATAGTTCCTATTGTGCCAGTAAATGCATGGTACATTGAATGCTGGTCAGCTGGCATCCGTTTTCTCTGATGATCTGAAAGACAAAAGAACAGAGGTCTACCCCTTCTGGGTAGTCAGTCATTGCTTAAAACATTTCCTTTATATACACATACTCTTGTTGATTTCAGGCAAAACAGAGGAATTACCCCATATTTCCTTGTATTTGTTTCATAGGCAGCCCAGGTTTCAGTGGCTTCTACCTTATCACTTAAGATAATTTGCATTAGTACAGATGCTTTCTGGCTTGCTTCTGGATCCAAAGCTATCCACAGCTTAAAGACTCTTACTTAAAAAGGGACACAATTAACTCCTGTTTTCAAACACACAGTGATCTGAAAAAGACAACACAACCTATATTGGTAGATTTGCATTTCTTTTACCTCTGCTCCAATATACACTGCACATGTTCTGGGGAAAATGCACATCCTCTCCATCAATTTCTACACAAGGTGTAACTGTTTCTTTTGTGCTTACAAAATCTCCATGCACCCCTAGTAAGACAGCTCGACCACACAGAGTCAGGGGCACTGTCCTTCTTTCTCTCTACCAGATCTTTCATCTGCTATTTTGTTACCCAAAAACAAATTCAAATCTTTTATTCTCCTGGCTTTGACTACCCTGCTGCAGCCACAACCTTTGGTCTTTAGTTAAAACATTTTAAATCTTGTAAATCATTAAGTCACCTTAAGGATTAAATGCTAAATACCTTAAACAACACTAGTTTCCTGTCTCTGGCAAAAGTATTCTCAGTTTTGCAACTTTAAAACAATACCAATTCATCTCAAACTTATAAAATACAGATTATACACAGCAGGAGTGTTCTTCAGCAAATTCGACTAACTTATTCATAGTCGAATAATTCCACTTAAATAACCTCTTGCCTGGATTACTTACAGACATTCTTACCAAGTTTCACTGCTTGATTCCCTCTAGCAACTACAGAGTTAACTTCTCACTCTCTTTTCTTAAATCACTTGCTTGTCTCCCAAAGACGCCCAATCAACTCAGATTTTACCATTCCAATTATTGTCCTGGGGATTTGAAATCCCCATGCTTATACTTACTTATTCCTTTCCTTCCACTATGCCCTCAAAGTTTCCAACCTGTTTTCCAAATACTCTATCTGTTGCCTGCCCACTTGAGCCCGATCCTGCTTTTCTCGCTGAACCGTCCCTTCCATGGGCACCGGCTTGTTCCACTACCAATTTAACTAGGAGGGTGGGCTTCTCAACTAGCCCCCACCCTTCCTGGTCTCTTCCCTTAAACATTCTTACTCACAAGGCTACCCGAGTCCTCCCTTGTGAGGCTTGCCACCTGGGCAAAACACATGGCCCATTGGCATTTAACTATTCAATTTTCTCTTGTGGCAAACACACTGCTCTTACAGCATATGCTGAGCACAAATAATTAAATTTTGACAAGTCCCTGAAGGACCAGTACTTGCTTAGCCAGTGCTTCCTTTTCTGCCTGGAAGTCCTGTCTCAAGGCTTGCAACTTGCCCTGGGCGTAGGTTTGAGTTGCTGCCTGGTTCATGATCTATGCTCTTAATTGCTCAATTCTAGTTATCAAGTACACAACTCTTCCCTTTTCTCCAACTTCTCTATTGCCCAGTCCTGCTACGACTGGGGTAGATCCACCTGACACCCTTCCCGGTCAACCGGGGTGGAGAAAGGAATGCTAAACCCCTCTCCGGTTCTCAGACTTACTGCGGCTGAGAGTGGGCACACTTTTAATCATGCAAGTCTCAACATATAACACTAACAGTACCAAGCAAAGCAAACAGAAAATAAAAAGGGCAAAACAAATAGATGGTGTGCATTCTGCAGAGCTCCCCCCTTTCCTCAATTTCCACCAAAACTGACAGATTTCTGTGACCAATCTATTCCTCATCTCAGGTGATCAGGCTGACACTGCAGGATCGTTGGGGGAAGATAAAGAAAACACACCATAGGACTACATTTTAAAGCTTCATTAGTAAAACAACAACAGAGTATTGGGAACGCTCCCACATCACTCAGGGAAAGAAAAAAACACATTAATGCCCCAAGCCCTAAGCCACTTTCATACTCACACATGTACGTCCAGACTGGCCACGTCTGTGTAGAACGTCCAGAGAAGGGGGAGAGGTGGATGGGAGATTATCCTATATACAGCTTGTCCAGAATCTCCAACTTGCTTCCTCTCTTGGGAGGGCAGTTCTTTTACGCCCTGGGGTCTCCTGCGGTGTCTCTTCAGAGATTCCAGTCCAGGCCGGCTGCCTGTGGCTTCTTCAGCGTCCCCAAACCACGCCGGCTCCAGGGTCGCAAAGGCAGACTGTTGGATCTCACTGGACAGTTAAGCTTTGCAAATGTAATCTCAGTCCTGTAACTTGTATTGCCTTTGGTTTGCCTCTGTCTATATTTTTTCACAGCCAGCTGGGGCCGAAAGCAGTTTTTCTTTGTACTTAGCCTGGTCTGCATTGATTCTTGACCTTGAACGCAGAGCAACTTTCTCTTTATCTCTGGGCCAAGCTGAATTTCAAATTAACCCGTTCCTTTCCTCAGTAGACAAATTGCTCCCACTGTGTGTCAGAGGCTTTTTTTGGTGATTAAAAGCTCCTCTGAGATGTATGATCTTATCTAGATTGAAGGTACCTTCTAGTGGGCACTGTTTAGATGGATTTTCACGCGTGTAAAGATTCCAATTCTCTAAATACCTGCAGGTTTTAGTACCATAATGTACGTACATGAAATAAGCTGGGGTACCCTTAGGGGGTGAGAGGGAATGCTTAGACTGTCCCCCAACCATTTTCCAATCACACACACAGGGAGGATGCCCAGTCTGCACTAGCAGCACATAAACTAAGGATCTCTCCCTACAGGGTACTCACACAGGAGAGGCTAACGAGGATGGCCACGACCCTCCTACACCTTCAGCAAAGAACGTCGACTAGTCTCAGAGAGACAGCGCCGCTCACTCTTGTTGCATCCAGTGAGATGATCAGACTGTCAGTGGCTCACACAGGAGGAAAAGGGGGAGGGAAGATGGGTTCACACACTCCTAGACCCAGGCAGCTTCCTCGCCGGACGATGCCAGGCTGAGTTAGCCCACCGTGGGTCGGATCTCCTAAAAGATCCTCTAGTTACCGGGCTTGTGTTAGAGTAGTTCTGGTCACGAGCCAAACGACTTCGCAGAGTACTCTGGGCGTCTTCCGGTAACTTTCATTCACACTAGTGTACACACACACACACACACACACGGCCTCTATTTCTAAATACCACGATGCATCTGTACCTTATGTCTGGACTCAATACACTATGAGGCGGTAACAACCCCTCTTGAGGCGGTAAAAACCCCTCAGCACCGGTGCATACCTAATGCATTTCCCTTATGCATTAACCTTATTGGGGGTGGCAAAACTAAGTCCCCAGCACCACATAAACTAACCTTATTGGGGGCGGCAAAACAGTTCCCCAGGACCACTCTGCATCTGATCTTGCTGCACAGTCAATAAGTTCAGATGGCGTGAGCCCAACAGAGACAGACGGTCTCCACAGGCAGTCCTCCGCCGACACCCCAATAGAGATTTCAATAGGTCTCATACCTCTCTTATGGTGCCATGAGGTTCGAAGGGGAACGATTCATAGCAGCTGCCGCTGTCTCAGGCGTTGCCATCCCGGACGAGCCCCCAAATTGTCGGAGAAAAACACAGTTCTCACTCTTTTGGTTGGGTACAGCAAAGTCAGATACTTTATTCTCTCAAACAATTGCATAGAGGGAGAGAGTGCACTAGGACACAGGGTCTCCCCCTCCTAGGCAGGTCTCTCAACTGGTAAACAATTACAGCAAGCATTTATACCTTTTGTTACAGACAATAATAAGCAACAGCTGCATTTTGTTTATACATTGGTCATTCTGATACCTTGTTTTTCTCACTTGTGTAGACTCTTAGTCTACATTCCATATTGTCTGCACATTATCTACACAAGGTCGCAACAACTTCTCACACAGTTCTTTCCCACTCGCCTCACACAATCCTCGCTTCTACAAATCTCGCGTTATTAGGGTTACAGTTAGCCTGACTCTTGCTAACAAACTGTCAGGCATTGCAATCCCCTTCCTGTCAGTTCTTTCTCTGCTTCCACACCTTCACATCATTGTTCTCTTTTCCTCAGCGTAAAAACCTTCACCCAGCCAGCTGTGAGGGGTTTCACGTCCATGGTAGAAACGACAAGTGTGAAACTCGAGTGGGTTGCTCATGTCACTGGAGCTGGGAGAGGCCAGGGCAGCTGTTAGATGCATTCAGTGCAGGAGGGGCCTGTAGGGTAGCAATGAGAGTGCTGCAGAACCCAGATTGCTAGAGATGGAAGCAAACTCCCCACATCTGTCTTTCCATCACTGTCACTCCCTGCCTGAAAGTCCTCGAGCTTCCCCGATCAAACAGCACGCTGGGTGCTCTCTGGGGATGGCTGCCAATCCGTGTCCAGCCTGAGATATGTGGGGCATCATGGGAGTCATATGACTGCAGTGCATCAAGGGAGATGTAGTCCAGCCAGGGAGCTGAGCCCATGGGGGAGAATAAGGGAATGAGACACCCAAATTACGAGTCCTATGAGGCGTGGTGGCAACTGGGGCAGATGGAGTTTTGTGTCGACCTGCCCCAAAGTGACACGTGTCAACATTCCCCAATAGGAATGCTTTAGGACTTTTTGTTCCATGAATAATTTCAATATTTTGACTTTTCGTCCTGATCTGGGACAGGAACAAAGGTCGAATATTGGGATTGCCCATGGGACAGAAACTCAGATTTCTCTCAGTTCTAGTCCCTACCCCAAGAATTCCATTAGGACATATTCTGCCCTGTTTAAAGGCATGTTCTGGCCACACGGGAGCTGGCCTAGGCCTTGTTTTTCACCACAATGCTTGTGGCTGATCTGCAGTGGCCAGGCAGACTACACTGCAACACCTTGCTAGCAGGAACTGCCCTTAAAGCCAGCTCAGTTCACGTGGTTTAATGTCTGGTGTGATGGGCCTGGGCATGCCTGGCCTCCTTGGTCTGGGGCCGGCAGAGAAGAAGCACAAAGATCTCGGTGGTTCTGCATGGTGCAGAAATGGGGTGGGAGAAGGGGGAGCCGGGGGTTGGTGAAGAGCCCCCAGATCAAGACATGACAGCCAGAGAGCTGCCCTGGGCTCCTGTGTGCATCTCCAGGGGAGCTTGGGGGAGGAGGGCCACACAGGCAGGATGTGGTATGTTTCTGATCGCTCAAACTAACCGCAATACAGGATCCGAGAGCAGAATCGCTCCTTTGAACTTGGAAGCCCACAAACAGAAAAGACACCACAGTGAGATTCCCCCACCCTCAGGGTGCGAGAAGGGGAGGTGCTGATTGTTTCACTCGCTCTACCACAAGTGACCTTAGGCAAGTCACACAGGATATGACGACTCTGCCAACAAACACTCACAGCTGGCCCCTGCCAGCTGACTTGGGCTCGTGGGGCTTGGGTTTAATTGCGGGGTCCTAGACCCCCATGTCTACACTGCAGTTAAACAGCCCCTTAGCCCGAGCCCAAGTCAGCTGGCAGGGGCCAGCCGCAGGTGTCTAACTGCAGAGTAGATATACCCGCAGCCGCTCGGTGCCTCAGTTTCCCCATCTGTAAAGTGGAGATAATGGCACAGCCATGCTTCAGGAAGGGGGAAATGTATTAATGACAGAGAATTGCTATGGCGATGGGGCCCATAGCTGGAGATAGGAGGCTGCACGTACCCATGGGGAGAGGCAGCCCCTGCTCCGAAGAGCTTCACTCTAAGTGATCAGACAAGGAGTGAGGGAAATAGATGTGTTATTAATGCCATTTCACAGCGGGGACCTGAGGCCAGAGAGACTAAGGGACTGGCCCAAGGTCATGCAGGGAGTCACTGGCAGAGCAGGGAATTCACCCACATCGCAGGGCTCCCTCTCCAGAACTGCCGTCTCCAGCTTCCTGCTGTACCGGAACAGACAGAGGGCCCAGATAGGCCCATATCCCCCTGCTACTGACCCAGCTGATACTAGCCCAGATGCAGAAGAGATTGATCCTGCTTGTCCTATTGATCCAGAAACGCACAGGGGGCGACAGCCTCAGGAGTGTTACTTGGGCTGTTGTGTCTCCGATGCTGTTCTCATTCAGCTCGACGTGCAGGGGGCTGGGCTAAGAGATGCAACACAGACCTCACAGCCCAGGGGATGGGGAGGAGGGGGGCTTTAAGCCACCTTTGCACCCTCCCCAGCCTCAGCTGCTCCACAGGCTGGAGTGGCCCTTGATTGAACAGCCAGCCCTGGGAGCCTGGCTAAGTTATAGCAGCCTCCTGGGGTGTCCTATGGGTCACAGAACTGCTCAGAATCTGCCCCATGACATGCCCGTCCCACCCCAACCGTCCCCCAGCACACCCCCTACAGGCATGCAACGAGTGTTGGCTGCCCCTGTGCCTGTGTAGGAGGAGCACCGTCCAGCCCTCTTGTGCAATGGGAAGGGGCTACGGGGGCGGTGAGAGAATCTCCCCCTTAATCCTTTTTTGAGACCTCTCAGGCCCTTTGCCGCAATAATTGCTTACAGCAGTGAGTTCCGCAGGTTCGTTCTGTGTTGTGTGCCAAGGTGCTTTCTCTTGTCTGGTTTAAATAAGTTGCCTTTTAATGTCCTTGGGACCCCTCTTGTTCTCGAACTGTGGGAAAGGGGAAATTGGTCACCACTGCACCTCTCCTTCAGCAGTTTGTACCCAGCCATCACCTGACACTTCTCTTTTCCAGATGAAACAGTCCCAGATCTTAACTCTCTTCTGTCAGGGGAGTTCCCCACCCCGACTGTCTGGGGCCATGATTCATTTCCCTCCCTCTTCTCTGACCCACTGACATCCCGGCAGCAGATGCACTTGTGCGGGGTCTCCCTTCCGCCTGCTGCTGTGACTCAGAACTCCTTCGCTTGTGACTGTGGTCAGAGCGGGTGGCGAGATGAGGACGGCCAGCCCCCAGTGGTCCAAACTCAGGAGCCAGCCCCAACATCTAGAGATTGCCCTATAAACACTGAGATCTTTTTAATTTATAAATGTTGATGTGAGGGGGTGTAGAGACGCCACTCTGAGCAGTAAGGGGTTAATGAAAGCCTGTGCCCCTATCAGCCCTCCCCCCCCATTACACCTATGCAAGGTGTCAAGTCTGTAGGGAAGGTTTAAAAGAGGGAAAACCCATTTCTGCTTCATATAGGGCCTCGGGGTAGTGTCCCCTTACCAGCCCATCTACGATGGAGGCATGAAAACCTCAGAGCCAAGGGCTGGAAGGCCCACAAAGGCTGAAGCAGGGCCAGAGCTCTAGCATGGCCCTGCCAGACTACGGGTGTGTTGGACTTGGTTATCCTGCATAAGGCAGGAGTAAAAGTGACCTGGCCAAAGAGGAAGACCACTGCAGAGCCAGAGTGGCTGTCAGCCAGGGGCCCCTAGGGAGAAAAGGTTGCTATGCCACGCCCAGCCAAGAAAGGGTGCACCGTTGGTGAGGAGGCTCTTCCCCAGTTGGGATCTTTTCCTTTGCCTGCTGATTTCTGGGCATTTTGGGGCACAATCAGATCATGTTCTTGAGGCTGGAAACTTTGTCAGGGAAAGCCGAGGGTCTCAGGCAGTCACTTCATTCTAGGGGCTTTAATAACTAGATAAAAAAAATCACAAGACGCACAATGAAGTGGCGACAGTTGGCAACACTGCATCATCGCCCAACACTGCGTCATCACCCAACACTGCATTATCTCATCGCCCAACATTGCATCATCGCCCAACATTGCTTCACTCATTATCCCCATGGCATGTGAGCCCAGGTGAGCCACCAGTGCAGGGTAAAGTTCCCATTTATTTAGCACGAACAGGTGATGGGACAGGGACCCACCGAGATGAGGTTTGGCCTCACCAATGCAATCCAATGAGGGGCACTGCTTACGCTAATCTGCACATGTTGCCCTAGTTACCTCATTTCCCTACCCCAGGACTGGGGCTTGCACAAGGAGCAGCAGCCCGGGCTTCTTGTTGCTCCTGTTGGTGGTATTTACCTGCCACGTGCCAGCCGCATACTCGGTGCGGTGAGTTGGGGCCGAATTCAGTGCAGAGCCCAGCACAGAAGCTGAGAGGGGGTGTTTACAGCCCTGAGTTCCTGGGCCCAGCTTGCACCAGGCTGCCCAAGCCCTCCCTGGGCCTCCTGGTCTCTGGGGAATAGCTGGGACACAAGATCATCCTGGCCACACCTCCTCCCACCCTGGACAATCCCATCACACCCCAGGTTGTCTCCCCCAGCAGGGCCTCCTCGGAGTGGGCAGGGTTCCAAGCCAGCAGAGTTTGGGGGCAGGGGCCACACCAGGCAAACTACACAGCCACCATGAGCCTTGCCCTAGCCCCTGCCCTGCGGAGCTCACACAGCACGTCCAGATCACACAGCTTCCCTCATGCCACCCGGGGCGACCCCCCGCTGGTCCCATCCTGCAGCAGCGCGGTGATCACCATTGTTATTGCACATACCCCTTATGGGGACAGGTTGGCCATGAGGAGCTTTGCACCCAGCATTCAGAGCTGCAGGCAAAGTGCCACCGTGACCAGCCAGCAGTGGGGAGTCCACAGAGGAGGGACAGGCTGAGGAGCTGGGTCCTTCTGAAGTCTGAGCAGTTCTTGGTGGAAGGCACACTGCAGGCAGAGGCGGTCCGGGCCTTGTGGGAAGCTGCATTCTGCGCTGAGCCCTGCACTTTGGGCAGGACGCAGGGTTGGGGAGAGTTCGAGAACAGCCACCGGGATCAAACGCCTGGGCAGTAAAACCTCTCAGGAAAGGACAAGGCCGGGGGGTGGCCGGTCTGCAGCAGAGGGCCCAGGGGAATTGCAGCCATCTGCAGATCTGCGGGGAGGTCTTGTGAAAAGGACGGGGGCTGATCCTGCCTCCTGGCCAACGAGCACAGAAACAGAGTCCAGCGACTGCAGCAAGGATAATGGAGGTTAAATATCAGGAAAACCTGCAGGACTCCAGGAGCAGAGCAGGGGACTGGACAAGCACCTGGGGGAGGCTGCAGATTCCCCACCCCTGGGGCCCAATCCCCATTGCCCCGTGCCGTCGCTGGCACTGAGCTGCTCGGGACGAGTGGGGAAGCCGGTGACTCGCTGGGCTCAATAATTTGTTGTCCGATATCAGCTCTTGTTAAAGATTATTAATGCAGACAAGGGGGGGGGGGGGAGTGGAAGAATAGGCGTACTGTCACTTTAAATCTATGGCAGGGAGCCAGGTACAGGTGGCTGGGAAGGGTCAAAGAAGCAGAGAGAGACAGAGCAGCCGTGGGGTTAATCCTGCTCCCCTCACTCTAATAAAGTCCCTTGTTCAGCGTTGGAAGAAAGCGACACTTCTCCTTTGTTCCCTAGGGCAGCTAGAACCCGCTGTGCCGACGGGAAGGGCCTGTCGTCAAACCAAGTGAGAGGAGGGACGTCTCCGATCCCGGTGCGGAGATGAGAGCGTCATGTACGTAAGTCACTCAAATCCCACGGGAAGCCCCCCCACGGCGACCGTCAGTGCCAGAGCGCACGAGTGCTTTCCACGGCCGGGCTGGCTCTGCTCTCCCCTCTGTAGCATGGACTGTTTGTACAATGCCTGACGGGGGCCAGGCCCCTGAGCCTCCCAGAGCAAAGTGCAGACAAACCCCGCCCCAAAGATGACATCACAGAGACACACAAGCACAGGTGGCGTGTGAACCTCCATTTCAGAGACGCGAGAGCCCCGGCCCCCCCCCCTTCCGCCCGAGGCCCCGCTCCACCCAGCATCTTCCACACCCCCTCACCCACTGGAGCCCTGAGGCTCCACCCCCCCCAGCACGGCCAGAGGAGCCTTGGCTGAACCATCCCAGCTGCCCCTGGCCACCCTGCGCCAGCTGCCCCAAGCTCCAGGCCACTGATCCGAGCTGAGCCCCCCACCAGCTTATACCCGCCACCCATGCACAGAAATCTACCAGACAGACCCACATGGCACCTGCTTTGTCAGGATGAGGACACTGCTCAAAGACACCTAGAAACCTGGCAGAACCCATCAGCTGACAGGTTTGAAAGACACCTTTGATTTTCCCAACAGATGCAGGAATTGGCAAGGAGCAGAACCCCCCCCAACTGCCACACCCAAGCAGAAACCTTTCTGCTGCTAGAAATACACCAGGCCGATGCACATGGCGTACGTCAGCAGCAGATGCCAACACCTGAAGATATTCAATCAGTTCAGAGAGAACTAGGAATTTTATGGATCTGTCAACATTTCTTCCAAGCCTCGGATATGTATGTGAGCCCGAGACGACTACGGGACAAAGCTGCAGGCTGGACATGGGCGCTTTAGCATGATGTAGAATGCAACGTATCAAGGAGCAGGTGACCAACTATCCCGCCATGAAATACTAGGGTGCGAATGGAGAGACAGCCTGGCAGTGGAATGGGGCTCGGGGTCTCACTCCTACAACAGGGAGAGATGGCAGCTTTCACACCAAGGTCGCTGTCGCCAACAGAACAAGGAAACGCCCAGTGGAAAAGGAATGTTGTGCAGTAATATTCACAGGTGATCCGGAAACCGTTTGAGTAATGTCAGCTGGGGGTTGCCAGTCCTGGAGCAGAGGTCCCAGCCACGCGCCTCTGCGCAAACATCAACTCCCCTCCTAGGGGGTCAGACTTAACCCCTGGAACGACCATCACACATAACAGCACAACACTGTTCTGTGACCCGGGCAAAGCCCGGAGCAGACCCAGGCAGGATCCCCAGTAGGGGCACGCCTGGCTCGACACACACAGACTCTCTGCCCCGTGCCAATGCAACCCCCTCCCCCTGGGGTCAGCCCAGCCGGCCTGTGCTCTGGGTGGTGCTGGTGGGCTGGGTAAGCTCAGCGTGGTCGGTCGGTTACTGGTCTCAGCTCCCGTCTGCTAAAGGCTGAGAGTTTACACAAATCCCCTTTTGCCAGCAGCCGGCTCTCCTGCCAGTAGCTCCCGCATTGGCTGGGGTTGGCATGAGTTAAGCCTTGAGAGGCCTTTGTTGATTTGGTGTCTCTTTAGGGGACAGCTAGATCCTGGTGGGGGCCTCAGAGACTTCCAGGGGGAGGAAGAAACGCAGCCAGGAGCCACCATTAGACACTCCTGGCCGGGGTACGCTTGCCCCCCATCTCTTCCTCCCCACATGGAGCCTGCAGCTCTATTTGTGGGGGCAGGGTGGGGTGAATGGCGGCACAGCAAGGAGGCCTGCCTGGGGCACATGGGCAGCGGGGAGTGGTGGTTTGGGGGATTAAAACGGGCTGGGGGAGGCATCTCAAAGGAGCTCTGTGCTGGGGCCGGGCTGCCTACGGTGTGCTGGGTTCGGAGTTGCTGTCTGTCTATTTCTGTTTGTCTGTTTAGACTGGCAGCTCATCGAGGCAGAGACCGTCTCTCACTCTGGTGTGGGCAGCTCCAAGCAATGGCCCTGGTCCTGACTGGGCCTCTTGGCGCTACCGTAACCCAAATCAACACTAATATGAATGGTCCTGCTCTTCAGTCTGTGCCGGCACAAAGCCAGAGGCTGATATGGCTCCACCCTCCCTGATCGGACCCTGGATGGGCCCGCCCGGGCCTTGTGCAGCATAGACCCAGGTGAGTGGTTTGGCTGGGACCTCATTAACTCGGCCCTCCCTGGACGGGACTCGAGGAGGGTCGGCTGGACCCGCGAGCAGCTCGCACGGAACTGAGCATTGCCAGCTGGGATGACAATGACCTCACCCAGCTCAGAACTTCTGAGCCGTTTGGATCCAAACAGTCTGATGCCGTTAGGATCCAAACAGTCTGATGCCGTTAGGACCAGAACATTCCAGGACTATTTAGACCACAACAGTCTGGTGCCCCTTGGATCAAACCCTTGGCTCAGGTCAATCGTGATCCTGTCTTTGCTGCCTGCACTGAGAGATCTGGAGATTTAGCTGGAGAATTGGACCAGAACCGCCATCCCTTCCCCAGCAGAGACCCAGACCTCCTGGCTGGTGCTGGGACAGAGAATCCAGGAGGTTTCGAGGATTGTGACAGGCACCAGCCTTGGCCCGAGTCCCCAGAGCCAGGACCACGCTGCACAGCCAGGGGCTTCCTGCTGATGCCCCAGAGACGAACCCTGGAGCTGCCCAGGAGGGGTCAGGTGAGCAGGACGTTCCCTGGGCCCACAGGACACTCGGTGGAAAGGCTGGCAGGGGTCCTAGGTCAAGGATGAACTCGAATTCTCTCTCTGCCAGCCCCAGGGAGGTCTCAGAGGGGGAGGGGGAGAGAAACAGAGACCCCACCAGGGCACAGTGGGGGAAACAGACTCCAAGTGGGGAGAGACAGAGCCCTCTAAATGGTTAAATGGAAAAGAGGAAGGGGGAGACACAGACACCCCCCCCCCCAAGGGTGAAGGAGACACCAGGAAGAGGAGATATCTGGGGGCACGAAATGGCTCTTCCATGTAGAGATGCCAGTGCAGAGTCCTGGGCCCTTGGGGTAACGAGCCTAAGCCAGGGGCCTTGGAGATGGGCACATCCAGGTCTCAGGCTGCTCCTGGTAAACATGCCAGGGTCATAGATGTCAGGGCTGGGGCAGACCAATGGGGTAGAGTGTCCATCCCCCCCAGGCCAGGGCAGCATCGGCACTGACAGGACGTTGTCTAGGGCTCTGTCCAACCTAGTTGCCAGTGTGCCAAGCAAGGGGGCTCCGGCCCCTCCCTGGGTGCAGCGTGTCAGATCCCTAACTGGTCGCTCCCCTGATATTTGTACTCAGGGAGTCCCCTTCCCGACCCCCTCCCCCTGCCCACGGGGGGCCCCTTTGGGCCTGGGACACAGGGCTGGGAGCCGGAGGGGGACGCACCGCAGGGGGCGATGGCCACAGGAGTTGGGCTTTCATTCTGCTTTCAGAGTCGCAGAGATCAGGGGAGTCGCCCCCTCGTCAGGGGGTCTCTGCCGGGAGCCCAGTTCCTGGGGAAACAGCGGAGCAGGGGGTCTCTGCCTCTGCAGGCCCCAGGGACCCAAACCAGCAGACCTCCACGGCCACATCCGTCACCAGCCACACCTCCGCCCGCGGCGTGCAGCCTGCGGCCTCCAACCGCCTGTGTGCACAGCCCCCAGGGGATCCACCCGGCGCGGGCATGAAGAGAAAGCGCTCGGCACGTGTCAGAGAGGCCGAGGGGGAGGGAGAAGAAAAGTCCCTGTTCTACATGAAGATCAGGGCCGTGAACGGCGTCTCGGTGGCCTGGGAGACCGGGGCTGGCTTTGGAACCATTAGGAAGCGCCCCCGCATCTTTAAGGCCAATTACAGGGGAGGAGAAAGCTTTGCCGGCTCGGACCTGAGCAGCTCCCACACCAGGTCCGAGCTGGGGGACGTGGACCCCGAGGCAGAGAGCGGCGTGGGGGGGCCAGCAGAGGAGGCTCCGCAGCAGCCGATGGGAGTGCCCCCTGAGTGGCTCCTCACCCCCGAGCAGGGCCTGCGCTGCCTGGCCTGCTGCCGAGTCTTCCCCAGCCTGGAGGCCCTGACCCAGCATGTGAAACAGGGGCTGCGCGAAGGCTTCAGCTGCCGCGTCTACTACCGGGTGCTGGGGCAGCTCAGGGCGGGAGAGCCGCCCCGGAAGAGACGGCGACGTGGGGGCCGCGAGTGCAGCAAGTGTGGGGGAGAGATACGGCGCCCACGCAAGGCTGCCAGATAGGCCTGGCAAGGACGCGCCGGGGGAGCCCAGCTGCTGGCTGAGACCAGAGACGACTCTGGCAGCAGAGACCCGAATACACAGGGTGGCGACCACAGCCAGCAGCGGGTCTGGGCACACACGCCAGTCACTGCCCCTGGCTAGGAAGCCCTGCCCGCTGCCGGCTTGCCAGCCAGACCCGATCTCCACGTGAGGCCAGGACAACGAGCTCTGGGACTCGCCGTGATACACCCGGGCCCCTGCTTGGGAAACGCCAGCGCTACGAGCATCAGGGCTGAGAACTGGCAGTTCCAGCAGTGCCAGGCCAACGGCATCCCAGCCCAGCGTGCCAGATCCACACCAGGCTCCCCCCCGGCGCCAACAGGCCGAACCGGAGCTGCCAGGCTCCCTCCCCTCCCCCAGCCCGGCCGGAGGAGCAACCTGCAGCTCCCGCAGCAAGGCCCTGCCCGATGCCAGCAGAGCCCCAGACAGCAACGCCAAGCCCCACCCCTCCATAGGGCTCTGGCCGCACCGCACCCAGCCACCAGGGACAGGGAAAGAACTGACGACATCAGCCAGCCTTCGCCCTGCCGAGACCCAGCCTTCGCCCTGCCGGGACCCAGCCTAAAGCCTTGGCCACCGCCCAGACGTATGGAGGGTCGGTAGCAGATCTGCATCCTTAGAGACGCACACGGACTCCGGCCCATCGATGGGAGGAAGGTGATGAGAAGACGTCTCTCTGCAGCATCCCCAGAGACGGACGCACAGGGCGGCTACGACGCACAGCCCCTGAAGGCTGAGCCACGGAGCAAGGAGCTGGGAGCGCACCCCACCGGCACAGACATCGGCTAAGTAACTTACTGCGGGGTTCTCGTCTTGGGGGGGGGGAGACGACGACCGACGCCCTAGGTTCCCGGAGCAGCTCAGGTGCTTGTGAGCTAGGGCAGGTAGCTAAATGGTCTGGGCAGGGGGCTGGAGGTCAGGAAGGCGGATGTGGGCAAGGGCTGGGTGATAGAAAGGGGGTGTGGGCGGGGTCAGGGGGCTGGATGGGAGGAAGGGGTGTGGGCGGGGACTAGATGGACCCAGCCCATCCTCCCCCCACCCCACAAAATTCACCTCATCCCCGCCCCCTGCCATAACCCCTCCCTCCTTTCTCCCCACCACAAAATCAAAGTCCTCGGCCTCCCACCACGACCAAATCCCTCCCTCCCCTAGGACCCCATCTGGCTCTCACTACCTCCCTGTGACGGGGTTGGAGACTCACCACCGCAGCGCCTCCTACTGGTCGTCTCAGGAATTAGCTCTGTCCAGTGGAGCGCCCCCTCCTGGTGGTGTCCCGTCCGTCGTCTTGCCCTCGATTGGCTTCTGAGCCCGCGTCGCTCCCAACTCGCGGTGTCCTCTTCTGGACCACTGCCCTCCGGCAGTGCCCCTTAGTCCATCCACACCCCCTTCCGAGGCGGGGGGGTCAATCAGCAGTCAATGCCCCCACCACCATGTCCAACCACACACCCCAAAGTCTAATCCCTCTTGTCAGGGATCTGGTGTAGTCTATACTGGCTGCTCCCTATGGCTGATGGCCGGGTGTACTGCAAGGAGGGGAAAAGGGGGACTCAGGCCCGCCCACTACTCTGGGTCCCAACCCAGGGACCCTCTAGTGGCAGCCGTCCTGCCCTCCTTCTCTCCCTCCGTCTGTCCATGTCCCTGGGCCGCTTCCCCTTCGGCCCCTCGCACCGGCTAGGCCCTTCCCCTCAGGGCCTGCAGCCTGGCAGACACCGGGATGGAGTTCCCTTCTCCTCCCCCGGGCCTGCCCAGCCCTGCGCTGTCCCGGGTGCTAGTCTCCCAGCTGTGGAGCCAGACCTTCCCCTCTCGAAGACCTGGGACAAACTGCCTCTCCTCTCTCTGAGCAGCCTTCTTATAGGGCTGAGCCTGGCCCTGATTGGCTGTCTCCAATCCGGGCCCTGATTGGCTCCCAATAAGCCCTTCTCTTATTGGCTGATGGGCTGCACAGGTGCACTGGCCTGCTGCAGCCCCCTCTAACCTGGGGGTGGGGCAGACACCCCCCCACACTCCCGCTCCCCCCCCAGCCCATCAAGCCCATCTCCTCCCCAGTCCCCAAATCCACCTCTCCCCCTTCACTGTCCCACAGAGTCCAGCTCCTGTCTTGCTCTCACCCCAAAATGGTTCTGCCCTTTCCTCCCCTCCCCTCCCCTCCCTAGCTCCTCTTCCCCCATCCGTTTCCTCTGCACCCCACCCCATGAGCTGGATTCAGCTGTCCCAGGTCCGGCCTTGGCTCCTGACCACGCCACACCTCGACCAGCCACAATGGAGCTAAAGCTCTTACCTGCATCTTCACTAGGAGCAGGTGTAGCTGATGCACATTAGATGCACCTGACCTAAACCCCAGCCCGTGTCTTAGTCCAGGCAAAGGGCCGGTGTCCTGCTCAGCGCCTGGCCCAGCTCGGTCAGGTGCTAAATTGAGCGAGAGGGACATAAAAATCTGCTGGGCGGCTTTGACATGCTCAGGCTGGCGCTCAGATCCCAGCTGTAAAGCAGGGGAAACATTCTGTGCTCCGAAGTGCACCAAACGCCACAGCCGCCCGCCCGCCCTTCAGCTGAGGGGACGAAAGGCTTTCACCAACATTCATTAATGAAGCTTCACGCCCCTTGGCAGGAGTGGTAGCATCCAGAGCCTTGTGCTGCTGACCGGGAAACTGAGGCACAAAGAGGCAAAATGACTCAACCGAGTTCACACAGTCACTCTGGGAATCTGACATTTCTTTGTTCCAGACAAAGGCAGAACCCCTTCCATGCAAAACAGCAACTAACCTGGGAAGGGAAGCAGTGTGTGTGACCATCAGAGCATCCCCCGTTTAGTTTGGCTACTAAGGAGCACAGCCTTAACCCCCTGTTCATATGTTACATTCCATGCAGCTATCCATTGTTATCAAGGGCACTAAGCCCTGTCGGAGGCAGTGTCCCCTAGTGGATACAGCTCTGGACTAAGCTGCAGGACACCTGGGTTCTAGTCCTGGCACTAGCCAGCTGTGTGACTTTGGGCAAGTCACTTCCCTGCTGCGTGCCTTAGTTTCCCTGTTTGTACAAAGGGGACACTGACCTTCACTTTAAAGTGCTTAGCGATGAAAAGTGCTATATCACAGCGAGGTATTAGTATTAATTCCCTTTCTCTTCCTTCCAGTTGTGAGCCCCAGCTACTGCCATAAAGACCCCTGTGTTCCAGAAAGAACGTCAACCAAATGCTTCCCGAGTGACCTACTCAGGGTGCCACTTGCCCCCATCCGGCCAGGAGGTAAATATCAGAGTGTGGCCGACCTACCGGGTTGACCAAAACAATCGCTTGCCCTTTATCCACAAACCTGATGATTCTCAGACCCAGTTTTTGGTCTCCACCAACCGTCCCGCTTGGTAGCAGAGTTTTAGTAGCAGAGGCTGTAGTGAGGACTCGCAGGGCTAAGATCATGCTAAAAACGCTGTGGAACATTCATATATCAACCTAAAGGAACAGAGTGCATTGTGGGATATGTTGTCCTCGCCTATCTTTATCATGTGTGCAACTTCCTGGGGGATAGGGTGACCAGACAGCAAATGTGAAAAATCGGGACTGTCCCTATAAACCTATGTAAGAAAAAGACCCAAAAATTGGGACTGTCCCTATAAAATCGGGACATGTGGTCACCCTACTGGGGGAGGGAGCGGGGGTTGTTTGCAAATTAGCAAATAACCAAACAACAATAGTCACTCCCCAAATTAACAAGGTTTGGCTAGACAGTTACTAAGGGGCAGCTGGCGCTAGGTGGCACTGTTGGCTAATGGTAATATCTGTAGCAGTGAGACGTTTCTGTACTTCCACAGCGCTGGGCTAGCAAGGACTTGGCCCTGCAGGCAGCAGGCAGGTGCTTTGGCAGAGCTGGGGCAGGGAGGAGGGAGCAGAATTGGACTGGCAGGGGATACTCCAACCTCGGACAGCAGTGCATTGGCAGAGCGGGTGGGAGCTGTGCTGGAGTAGCTGGAGCGTGGCAGGCCATGGTCATGGTGTATGGACCAGTCTGTGTGGGGGGACCACAGATTGCAATAGCACAAGATGTTGTAAGTCCAATTGAGGTGTGTTGTCAGAACTGGGGGAGGCAAGTGCCCACAGCAGCAGCCCCACAGCACCGTGCCTGGGTCCAGGCAGCTCTGTCAGCCTCCTGCGTTCAAGAGACCCGATTTCACTCCAAAGAGGAGAGCATTTCCGGAACAAGTGCCTTCGTTCCCAGCACGCTCACAGTAACTGCCCTGGCCGCATGGCTGCCTGCCATGAGCAGAGTCTGGGTGTGACTCTGCATTTCTTAAGGGAACCTGCCTCACAGCTCTCTCTCTGTTCACAGAGTGACACTCACACAGGGGAAGGTCCCGGAAGGAAGTCTGCGTTGATACGGTTCGCGTCCAGGTTGCGGGGCAGACACAGCAGGAGCTGACCACATCCCCAGCTTAACACTCCCCATTCTTATAGCATCGCCGGGTCCTTTGTTAAGGTCAGACGTCGGCAGCTGAAAAGGAGCTTTACATCTTGTATCACAAGATCTCATTCAAACAGGAAAACAACGAAAGGCAGAAGGCAAACTTTGAGCCCTCTTTGAATTCCTCCTGGTGGTTTGAAGCAAAGCAGTCACACCGAAGGCAACTGTTCTCCATTCTTCAGTAGGGGCCCAATCCTGTGACGTGCTGAGGGCATTTAACGGCACTCAGGAATCTTTCAGGATCAGGCCCCATAATTCCATATGCCAGGCTGTTATTATCGTGTAACATTTATACTGCATTGGTGCCTAGAGGCCAGCCAGGCCTGGGGCCAGTTGTGCTGGGGACTCCAACAGACAGAGCTAGTGTCTTCCTAGATGCAAACCACACATGCCCATGGGCTGAAATCAGAACACATGGAAAAAGCGTGGTATCAAAGCATCACTCCAACTAGTAGAGACATTGACTACACCCAGTGGTCTCTGGTACCCATGTGTGATACATTACATGCACAGAAGGGAAGAAGGGAGGTTGGTTCTGTGGGACTGTGAAGAACAGAGGAGATGTGGATTTTTTTCATGAATTGTCTATTTGATTGCAGTTATGCCATCTGCCACATGGATGCAAGGAGTTAACTCAGTCCTAGGTGGCTTTGTTGTGCAGGAACTGAAGTCAGTGGCTATAGACAGCCCCAAACTCCAATGCATAACAAACAGTACAGGGGTCAAGACCTGTGAAGTTTGGTCTCCATCCAAATTGGACACAACACGCTGTTGGCTTGTGGCAAGAAGAAGTGGGGCAGTGGTTGGATGCAGAACAAAGGGCCTGGCTGGTTTTAAAGAGACATTCCCTGAAGCCAGGGCCGGCTCCAGCCACCATCCGACCAAGCACGTGCTTGGGGCGGCACCTTAGAAGGGGCGGCCAATGTTGGGGTGATGGGGGGCGCTCGAGGGGTTTTTGTTTTGTTTTTTTGTTCGGCGGGGCGGCGCTCGAGGGGTTTTTGTTTTGTTTTTTGTTCGGCGGGGCGGCGCTCGAGGGTTTGGGTTTTTTTGTCTTTTTGTTGTTGTTGTTTCGGCCGGGCAGTGCGGGGGGTGTTTCGGTGGCACGGCGCTGGGGGGGGGGGGTTGGGGCTTTGGGCGGCCCATCCTGGCGCTCCGGGGGTTTGGGCGGCCCGGCCAGGCCCTGCGCTCCAGGGGTTTGGGCAGCCTGGCGCAGCACTAGGGGGCGGGGGTTTGGGCGGCCCGGCGCAGCGTTTGGGGGGGGCGGGGGTTTGGGTGGCCCGGCGCTCAGGGGGGCGGGGGGGTTGGGCGGCCCGGCGCGGCACTTTGGGGGGTGGGGGTTTCGGCGGCCCGGCGCTCGGGGGGGGGGGGTTGGGCGGCCCGGCGCGGTGCTCGGGGGGGGGTTGGGCGGCGCGGCGCTCGGTTGCGGGTTGGGCGGCGCGGCGCTCGGGGGGGGTTCGGCGGTGTGGCGCTCGGGGGGCGGGGGGGGGTGTTACGGCAGGGCGGCGCTCTTCTTTTCTGCCTGGGGCAGTAAAAAAGTTAGAGCCGGCCCTGCCTGAAGCTCACAGAGAAGCAGGGCCTGCAGAGAAAGAGACTGTTAGCTGGCCCCAGAAGAGCAGGGGTACCAGGGCTAAGTCGGGCCCAGGGCCAGCTCCAGGCACCAGCCGACCAAGGACGTGCTGGGGGCGGCACCCTAGAAGGGGCAGCAAATGTTGGGGTGGTGGGGGGCACTCGCGGTGTTTTTTTGTTTTGTTTTGTTTTTGTTCGGCGGGACAGCGCTAGAGGGGTTGTTTTTTTTTGTTTCGTCCGGGTAGCGCGGCGCTGGGGGTGGGGGGGCTTCGGCGGCGCGGCGCTGGGGGGTTTGGGCAGAGCGGCGCTCGGGGAGGGCGGGGGATTGGGCGGCGCGGTGCTCGGGGGGTTGGCCGGCGCAGCGCTCGGGGGGGGCGGGGGTTTGGGCGGCCCGGCCCGGCGCTCGGGGGTTTAGCTGGCGAGGCGCTCGGGGGGGGGGGGGAGTTTGGGCGGCCCAGCGAGGCGCTGGGGGGGCGGGGGGGTTGAGCGGCCCGGCGAGGTGCTCGGGAGGGGCGGGGGTTTGGGCGGCCCGGCGCTCGGGGGTGGGGGTTTGGCTGGCGCAGCGCAGCGCTCTGGAGGGGGCAGGGGTTTGTCCGGTGCGGTGCTCGGAGGGGAGCGGGGGTTTCTCCGGCCCGGCGCTGGGGGGGGGGGGGGGGGGTTGGCCGGGCTGGCGCGGCGCTGTGGGTGGGGGGGTTGGGCGGCCCGGCGCTCGGGGGGGGTGTTACGGCGGGGCGGCGCTCTTCTTTTTTGCCTGGGGCGGTAAAAAAGTTAGAGCCGGCCCTGGTCGGGCCTACCTAATTGTGGAGGGAAATTCTAAACATAGATAAGACAGTGTGTGTTGGGAGGGGGAGGGTAAGACCCTTTGTTATTTAACCCCCTTTGCTTTCTGTTTGCGATGTTCCTATGGGTAGATAAATAATACTTTGCTGTGAAGCAGCTGTTGGATGTCACCGTTTATCAACTGCTTGCAGCTTCCCAAGGGGAGTCAATAGCAGGGGCCAAACCCTGCTGAGGGAACAATGGTGCTGTGGTCTGGAGACCCCGTGTAAAAGTGGGGTGGAAGGCGAGATTCCACTTTGGCAGAAGTGCCTGCGCCGGCTTATCGCTGGAAAGGGAGCCCCCGGAGAGACTGAAGTTTTGTCTACATGGTAAGTTAGTGCGCAGCACGTTAGCGTGCTCTAGATTCACACCCTGGCTTGCTGTGCACTAACTCGCCCTGTGGACAAGCCCTGAGAGAGGTGCAGCTCATCCCTGAACTGGAACAGGAACATAGTTTGGCTACACAAACTATCAACTTCCACCCTTTCCGTTTACGGACACTGGTCCAAAATTTTCCATTACAAGATTTTTTCTGTTGAGAGAAAATGGCCTTTTTGTAGCAAAAAAATCCACTTTCACCTAAACTGTTCGGGGTGGGGGGGGGGGGGGTAGCAATGTGGGACTCACCCCTGCGGCACCTCCTGCTGGTGATCTCAGGGAATTACCTCACCAGCCTCCGGAGTGCCCTCTGCAGGCCAGTGATCCGCCTTACCGCTGACCCCGTGTCCCTCCTAGACCCCGGTGCCCTTTTATCTGGGGTGCTGCCCCCTGGCAATGCCCCCACACTCTGCCTCTGGGTCTCCCCTCTCTGGGGAACCCCCAACCCTCTAATCCCCACCTTGCCTCACTCTGGGCTACTGCCAGTCACCAACTAGCCCCTGCGCCCTGGGGCGGGCTGCAGTGTCAGCCACTCATCATAGGCAAGGTCAGGTCTGGACCTGTTGCCTCTCTCTGCAACCCAGTGCCTCTATGGGGCCTTGGACAAGGCCCTGCAGCCTGGGGAGTTGCCAGCCTGGAGCTCCCCAGCCCCTCTGGGTTCTGGGTGGCAGCACCTTGCTCCGGCAGGGCTGGGATGTAACAGAGATGAGCAGTGGCAGGGAAATCCCAGGGGTCCACAGCTCTTCCCAGCACTGGTGCCCACTTGCTGTGAAAGAAAAAAAGAGAGATTGCAGCATTATTTGCTTTCATAGGGGATTCCATTTGCAGACAACGCTGAGGGGGGCAGGCGGTCTCTGCTACAGTCCTGCATACATTTTCTCATCCGAGCTCTGGCTTCTCTCGAGAGCCTGCTGCTCTCGGCAGGTGCCGCGTGACATTGTGACGCTGGCAGACCAGGTGCCAGCTCATGCCAAGGTCCCCCAGTCTCCGCTGAACACAGCCAAATACAGAGCTGGAAACAGTCTTGCTCCCCTGTGTATTAGTGTTGTTAAAACAGGTATTCGAATTATAAGAATGTGTTTAGCGTTTAGACTGCATTAAATGCATGTGAGTTGCTGCAGCTTTAAGCTAATGTATAACATCTGTATCCTATATGGCAAGGTAGTAGTTGAGCAGTTATATTGTAAGCCTCTGTAATTGTATAAATCACCCGACTGGAGAGAGAGATTAACTAGTGTGACAGACGGATCTGCAACTGAAGGTGTTACGTCCTGCTTAGCAAGAAAGGCCCATCGACACCGGATGGACTATTGTGGAACATTAAAAAGGACAAAAGACTTTGTTGCTCTGCTCTTCTCCCCTCCCAATGAAGATGAGTCCTGCAATTGGATTCCTCACATCAGTTGAGTTTGCAGCTCAGAGCACATGAGAGGAGGGGGATAAAACCCCTAACAAGGAGGCACTGATTATCTTTGTGCTGCTTGGAGTCTGGGGGGGCAAGGTTTGTTAGGCATAAGCAAGAGATCCCCAGTTGCTTAGTCTTAAAGGACAGATAGAGCTTGCTTATTATAGACTTCTATTACCTTTTGAAACTTAAGATTGTAACTCATTGGTGTGTGTATGTTTACCTGCTTTAACCTTGTAAATAACCCTCTAGTTTCCTTTTCCTATTAATAAATCCCTATATAGTTTATTATAGGATTGTCGACAAATGTTGTCTTTGGTATGAGATTTAAGGTACAATTGAGCTGGGGTAAGTGACTGGTCCTTTGGGACTGGGAGTAACCGGAATATTCCTGCGTCTGACAAAGTGGGTATTCACCCACGAAAGCTTATGCTCCAATACATCTGTTAGTCTTAAAGGTGCCACAGGACTCTCTGTTGCTTTTTACGGAATATTGCTGTGATTCTTGGTGTAAGGGACCATCCATCACAGGGGTAGCTCACCTGGGTGGCAAGACAGATTTGAGTACCCACGGTGACTGTCTGTGACTCCATGGTTAGGCTCTTTTAGTGCCTGAGGAGTTTGCACTTGATGATTGGTTGGTGAAATCTAAGGGTAGAACTCACAGCCAGTTTGGGGTTAGTGCCCTGGGGTTGGTACGCAGGCTCTTAGGGCCCGGCAGGCAGCATGACAGAGATTAGCTGTAGGGGTAACAGTTTACAGAGGTGCTGAGACAGGTTTTCTAACCTTAGCAGTAGATGGGGCTGTGACCACAGCATTGCTCAGCCCAGGCATTCGAGCACCACTAGTCAGCCTGGCTTCAAAACCATGAGATTTTTTTCCTAAAGTTACACCTGTCTCCCATCCCCGTAGTGTTGGAGCATCCCCCAGTCTCTACAGTATTTACCCTCACAGCACCTTGTGCGGCAGGGCTGGTATCTCCATTGGACAGCTGGGGAGCTGAGGCTGAGACAGACTAAGGCCCAGACACTCAAAGGTGTTTAGACTCAATGGAAATTAGGTCCCACAGGGAGTCTGCGGCAGCACAGGGGCCTGAAGCCAGTCTCCCTGTGGCCCAGGCTGTAGCGCTGACCTAGGCCCACCGCCGCTGTCTTTTATTTGCCTTCTGCTTTTGAACCTCGAGGGGTCACGTTTCAAAGAAAAACGACAGCCGAGAGTTCCCTGGGATCACAGGAGTCTGGGAGCTGGGGCTTTAAGCAAAAACACCAAAATCATGAGCTGCCCGTGCTGTGACACTGGTTTTGTAAACGAATAGACCCTCTGGTGACATCTTCAGTTGGATTCTCACCTAAGCTTTGCCCCTGTTACGATACCACCTCCCAGCGATGTTCTTACACTGCGTCATTGCACGGCTGCCCCGGGGATCTTCTTTAAAAGGTTATAAAAGCTATTGCCACTTTGAGCTGAACCGCCCCCTTCATTGGTTGGCTGCAGGGCTGTGCGCCACAAACCCAGCCGGTGCCCATCCCGCTGCAGCCTTGTCTGCACTATTGCTACCGTAACCCACGGTCACATGGTGTCTGTCCCCCTCTAGTGGTCAGGCCATATACAGCGGTTTGCGTCCCCGCCAGCGCTTGAGTTAACACAGCTGGGTCCTTTAACATGAGCAGCAGCTGATCCTGCTTTTAGATCCAGAGTCTCAAGTCCCTACCAATGGTGCCCCGTCCATTACATTGGCACTGCTCTGGCTCTACCTCTCTTGGACGTCAGCTGCGAACGCTGTTTTAAGCGCTGTATCCATGATACCTACTCTGAGCAGGGACAGCTAACACGGTGTGTAAAAAAAGCCAGCAGCCCACCTACCCTCAAGCTCCCACGGCCGCTATGACCCATGGGGCTGGCCCGGTGCTGGTGGGAAGTGTTTGCAAACTTTCCCTGGCTCAGACAGAGTTAAGGAAATTCAGAAACCAGGATCCCGACATGAATGTAAATCCCGACCGATTGCGACTTAAACACACTGCTCGCAAAACCGTATTGGTGACGGGGGGAGCGGAAAAGCCCCCGACAGCTCGTGCCCTCGCAGCTAACGGCTGCTGCATAAGGACCACAAAGGCAGCAGGCCCGGAAAGAATTTGTACTACCAGTGTCAGAGATCATTGCATCTGGGAGGCAGCAGTGCCAGCAGACGCGCTGTATTTACACAGGCAGTCACTAGAGGGCGGTGGCACCATTGTATCGTTGCCTTGAACCTGTTGCCCAAAGCACGTTACGCTTAAGCTGAGATTCATTTTTACCCATTGCCACAGGCTGGGTCCTGCCATTTGGACTGTCGGGGCTGTGCGGGGCTATGATGACTGTGATGCCGGACGCAAACCCCTCCTAAACAGCCTGGCACGCAGCACGCTCCCTGCACCATCCAGCTGCCCACAGTGCCCCTCTGCAGACCAACGGGTACAGCCAGGACCCTGTCCCTTCCCCACGCTAGGTGGGGGCTGTCTACTTTGTCCATGTGCCTCTAGGGGAACAATCTGCTGCCCTAAGCCATTGTTCCTGGCAGCCTCCTCCTCTCCCACCCCCCGGGGGCGGACCCCAATCCAGCGCCTAATTAGCAGCCATAAATCAGTCCCCTTTCTAGCAGACAACTCCACTGGTGCTCCCGGGGCGATCTGCGGCACACTGAGGTGATCACCTGAGTGGGCGACACCGTTCTTACTCCTGCTGGCGTCGCTCAGGCTGTGAGAGCTCGCGGGGACATTTCTGTAACACACAACAGCCCATCCTTTAGTCCGGTAGCAATCCACGTGAGGCTAACGTGGCTAAGCCACTGGGCCACTCTTCAACCTCAAAGATTTGAAAAGGACATCCCAAAGCCTTGAAAACCGCCACTGGGACTGGGTTGCGTTAACCAACAGCTGGCAAAAGGCCAGTGAGAGGAACCACGTGGAAGCTGGATTACATATGAATCAGCATGTCTGGCCAGGGCATCCCGGCATGTTTAGAGATTAGCTACTGTCTTTACCAACCCAATGGCACGTGGCTTTGAAAAGCCACAGGGGAACTAAAGTCCCAGAGCTTGTCTGCAGGGGGAGATTCACTGGCATTATCATACCAGTATACTTATAGTGGATCAGGATGTGAACTGAACTAAACTTGAATTAAGGCCAATTTTATTCCAAATTAGAGTGTGAACATAGGGGATTAATCCAGTTTAACTAATCCAGTTTTAATTCACACCTTTACTGGATCCAGATTAATGTTCCTGTGTAGACGAGGCCCAAGATAAAAGCAAATGAGCTGCCAGTCTTCAAATACAGTAATGAGAGATCCTTAAAGTCCCTCCTGGAAAAATCTAGCTTTGATTTCGAGTAAGATAATGGCAGAAATAATGCGTGGAGGCCTCAAGGATGATGGGACCATGAGCAAACGACAGCGCTGGGGTTAGGTGAGACAGGCTGTGGCCACAGCTGAGGCGGCGGTCAAGATTTCATACAGTGACTAGTGATTTTGAGGGCCCATCTTCAGACACATGCAAGAGGCCTTATTTTCAGTGCTTATTTTCACCCTCTGAAAATCGGGCCTCTTTAAACTGTGTCAAGTTGGGGCCCAAAAATCGAGGGACCCAAAATCGCTGGGCACTTTTGAAAGTCTTAGCTGGGAGTCTGAGCCAATCGTGGCCAGGGATTAAAAACGGCACTGGTCCCTGTGCTAAGAGATGCCACAGCAGGCCGATTGGACTCTGAGGTGGCATTGCGGGAACCTCTGAACCGCGGGGAAGTGCCGCATGGTGACTTGCTCTCCCTCTCAGACATCACTGGCAACATTAGCCATCCCGAGTGAGTTCATAGTGTTCTACACGGATGTGTATTGTACAGCGTCAGGGCCCATCTCTGTCACCTCCCCTAGTGACAGAGCAGGGGATAAATGGCAGGACACCACAGCAGCAGCGGGGGCCAAGCTGGGAGTGGTGGGTAGCCCCAGGGAGGAGAGAGAGCAGAAGGAGACCTGGAGCCATGGGCAGAGAACGGAGATCCCGCCTGCGACAGTGAGGGAACACAGGGCGCGCTCTCAGGAATTGCCCTGTTTCTCGAGGGACATCCACACTGTAGATCCACCTTCTGTTAAAGCAGGTGAGCCTGTGGGTGCCAGGGAGAACCCGGACAGCAGAGGTGGGAGAGGAGAGCGCTGGCAGCGGGAGAGGGGGGGGTTGCATTGCAATAAACCACCAGGGAATGACGAGCTCACAGACCTGTAGGTAGCAGAGCCAGGGACTGGGGCAGCAAAGGGTCTTCACTTGCGGGGATGGGAGAGTCTGGCTCTCGGGGTGAGTGTGGTGGGTCCTGGCCGCCTGCCTCTGGCAGACGCACCGGAGCTGCCCCTGGTTCCACACGCAGCCTGGCTGGTTACTGGTCTCCCTGGGGCGGGGAGCTGGCGGGATGCTGGAATCAGAGGCAGATGGGTGACCGTCACCGCCGGGCAGCCCCCTGCAGAGCCCCAGGAAAGCCAGCAGTGCCCGGCCCTAGGGCAGGAGAGGCCAGTGGGCAGCTAGTGACCCTGTGCTGGAGGAGCTGAGCTGGCCGGTGGCGGCAATGCTGCGGAGAGGCAGGGATGGGACTCTCAGAGTCTGCTGCTCTGCTGGTCAGTCTCTCCAGGGGAGCAGAGCCGTGGATTGGGGACCTGACTAGCAGGGGCGTAGCCAGGTTCTAAGAGCAGGGAGAGCGAACACACACAAAAAGGCGCCACCCGCTGCAAAATGCTTCAAGATGCTCAGAGAGAAGCATAAGTACAAAGTACTATGATGAAGGACCCGTGTCATATCCTTGTGAGTGCCCCCTGCTGGCCACCCACTAACATTGCTGTGAGGGGCATTCCAGCCTGTTAGCGCTTTATCCCTGGGATAAAGAACAGAATCCAGCCACAGCCCCAATCTCGGGATCCCTAGGCCCACCCTTAGGGCACAGAATTTGGTGCATGTTGGAAGCTGCTATCCAGCTACCTAGTCCCTCTGGTTGCTTCCCTGACCCCTCTGACTTCCTGATATTTAAACACACCTCTCCCAGAACTCCAAAAGGTGTGATGTGTCAGTTTCAGCATTGAACCCCTCAGGGGCATGCAGTAGTTGTGAAAAGCGAGACACTTTCCTGAGAGTCTAACACATTAATGCACTTTTATACTTAATCGTGTAGAGCACAGGAGAGCGCAGATCATACAAAACAATCAACACTAAACTCATGTTCCTCACCGCTCCAGGGCATTCTCTGGGCTGGGGTCCAAGTCCCTCGGCTTGTCTGCAGTCCTTGGGCTCAGGAAAGTGGGCATGAGGCTGCTACATACTGAGGAGTGCTCCAGTCCTTTAAAAAAAAGAAAAAAGTACTGGAACATGCTTCCAATTCCACCGCTAAGTGATACTGGCAGTACCCAAATGCCATTGCAGCTCTTCAAGAAGGTGCTAGAATGGCGTTCCGGAGTGTTCCGGCACAATTCAAGCCCCGGTGCTGAGTGACCTCTCTCGCTGGAGCCCCGTTACCTAGCTTCTGTAACCTTGCTCTTTCCTGCCCAGTGCTTTCTCTTCCTGTAGGACTCCTATTTGTTCTGCTCCTGGTACAGTTTTCCAATGCTCCTACCTTCCCTCCCCCTCCCTCCTAGAGTCAGCTAAACTGGTTTCCTAAGGGTGCCGCTCACTCATTATCCCAGATGTTTACACCTGAATAGGGTCGTTAAGTCCTAAGCACCTTCTTAATGCATCTGTTGGGTGCATATGTGCTCCAGGGCCTGTCAGCAGTACTGGCTCCACTGGTAGAGAGACATTCACAATACAGCAGGTTTGCATAATCAGCTTCACAATATCAAGCAGAATTCATAAATTGTACAGATCTAGCCCTAATCCAGCACAGGAGGATCCTATGGGACATAGATGATGCTCAAAGGATAGCTCTTCTATGGCCAAAGAGGAATGAGAAGCAAGCATAGCCATATAAAAAGGTACACTAAGTACTAAAGACCAATAGGGAGTGATACTTAGAAAACACAGGAAAGCAGCAAGACGTAGGGCCAATAAGCCCCGAAGTCTGCTTTCAGTTACCCCCAGGCCTCCCCAGTCTCATGTTGGGGAATATGGAAGAATAACTAGTTCAGTGTTACAGCCCACAATGTAGATCCCCCCTGACGTGGCCAAAGAGGGCCATGCTTCCGGAGAACCTCGTTCGCTGTGTCACCAGGGGCTCAGGGACGCAAGCGGGGGCCAGGCACCTCCCACAAACTGCAGTCTTGCCTCAGCGTGCCCAATAAAGAGCTCTCCCCCTCCCTGCCCCTCTTGGACCGCTTCCCAAATCCCCGCCCCGATTCCGCCCCCTCCTTGCCCCTATTGGACCCCTTCCCAAATCCCCGCCCCCTCCCTGCCCCTATTGGACCCCTTCCCAAATCCCCGCCCCCTCCCTGCCCCTAATGGACCCATCCCCAAATCCCCGCCCTGGCCCCACCTCTTCCCCAGCATGCCCCATTCCTACCCCTCTGTTCTCCCCTCTGTAGCATGGACTGTTTGTACAATGCCTGACGGGGGCCAGGCCCCTAAGCCTCCCAGAGCAAAGTGCAGACAATCCCCGCCCCAAAGATGACATCACAGAGACACACAAGCACGGGTGGCGTGTGAACCTCCACTTCAGGGACGCGAGAGCCCCGGGCCCACCCCTTCCGCCCGAGGCCCTGCTCCACCCAGCATCTTCCACCCCCCTCACCCGCCGGAGCCGAGGCCTGAGAAAGTCAGACTCAGGACTCACAATTTGTCAGACCACTCTGTTTTATTAGCACAGCGCTCTGCTAATACATTCAGATAATGTGAGCCCCCATGCAAGAGCCAAACAGTCTTATTTATACAGATAAAAGGGCGCGAACTAAACAAAGGGACAAAGAGCAAAATTGTAAAATTTACCTGGGGCACAATATGCATATCCTGCTTCCTTACTAACTCGTATCCATCTAAGGCTAATGCTTCACCAATTGCCCTTAAGTGGAGCAATTGTTCTATCTTAATGTCTGCTTTCCTGACACCTGGATCGCAGCATTTCTCATTTCTACTTAAGGTACATACAGCATTCTTTAATTCATTCTATTTCTTTAATAGAATTCGTTTCACTTTCACAGGCCCCACCTCCCAGCACGGACAGAGGAGCCCTGGCTGAACCATCCCAGCTGCCCCGGCCACCAGCTGGCCCTGGCCACCCTGCGCCAGCTGCCCCAAGCCCCAGGCCACTGATCCGAGCTGAGCCCCCCACCAGCTTATACCCGCCACCCATGCACAGAAATCTACCAGACAGACCCACATGGCTCCTGCTTTGTCAGGACGAGGACACTGCTCAAAGACACCTAGAAACCTGGCAGGACCCATCAGTTTGAAAGACCCCTTTGATTTTCCCAACAGATGCAGGAATTGGCAAGGAGCAGAACCCCCCCACCTGCAACACCCAAGCAGAAACCTTTCTGCTGCTAGAAATACACCAGTCCGATGCACATGGCGTACGTCAGCAGCAGATGCCAACACCTGAAGATATTCAATCAGTTCAGAGAGAACTAGGAGTTTTATGGATCTGTCAACATTTCTTCCACGCCTCGGATATGTATGTGAGCCCGAGACGACTACGGGACAAAGCTGCAGGCTGGACATGGGCGCTTTAGCATGATGCAGCCTGCAACATATCAAGGAGCAGGTGACCAACTATCCCGCCCTGAAATACTAGGATGTGAACGGAGAGACAGCCTGGCAGTGGAATGGGGCTCGGGGTCTAACTCCTACAACAGGGAGAGACGGCAGCTTTCACACCAAGGTTGCTGTCACCAACAGAACAAGGAAACGCCCAGTGGAAAAGGAATGTTGTGCAGTAATATTCACAGGTGATCAGGAAACCGTTTGAGTAATGTCAGGTGGGGGTTGCCAGTCCTGGAGCAGAGGTCCCAGCCACGCGCCTCTGCGCAAACACCAACTCCCCTCCTAGGGGGTCAGACTTAACCCCTGGAACAACCATCACACATAACAGCACAACACTGTTCTGTGACCCAGGCAAAGCCCGGAGCAGACCCAGGCCAGGATCCCCAGTAGGGACACGCCTGGCTCGACACACACAGACTCTCTGCCCCGTGCCCATGCAACCCCCTCCCCCTGGGGTCAGCCCAGCCGGCCTGTGCTCTGGGTGGTGGGTCGGTTACTGGTCTCAGCTCCCGTCTGCTAAAGGCTGAGAGTTTACACAAATCCCCTTTTGCCAGCAGCCGGCTCTCCTGCCAGCAGCTCCCGCCCTGCCCCAGCTCAGGGCTCCTGTCCTGCAGCTTCTCTGTTTTCTTTCCAAATTTCCCAGGCTGCCCCACACCATTCGTTCAACCCCCCACCCCCAGGGTCAGAGTTAATGCTGTGTGTTTGAGTGGCACTCCCCCAGCCAATCAGGTTTTTTCAGTGTAGCCTGGGGGGCGGGAGCTCTCTCCCAGCTTCACACCAGAAAGTGACTATACACCAGCTGGTGGCCCCCAAGGGCCTGCCCTACATGCGGCTGATACCGCGATGCCACAGCTCTTAGCCATCAGCTACGAGAAAGGGGCTGGGATGTGCATCACCGACTTCTTACCCAGAGCATTTACTCTGGCACTTTCCGCTCAGAACCACGTCCATTCCCTGCAGCCTGGCTGCGGGGGTGGGGGGGAAGGAGGAGAACAGCTGCACTGCACAGCTGGAAAGGCGCCCCCTGGTGGATGCCCAGGGCAAGGCCCCTCCAGCTAGAAGACCTGCCCTTCACCAGAGGCAGCTGGGTTGGGATCCCCCCCACAGCTCTGCCCCAGGGGCCTTGGCGGGTCTCTGACTTACAACAGGGCTGGATGGGAACTGCAAGGAGAGAATCTCCCCAGAGGAAAGCATTCACTATTAACGTCCCAGAGACTGGGGAGACCTTGGTGCCTCTGTCGATGATGGGGCCATCCATGGGCCAGAGTGCCCAGGGCTGGGGAGCTCAGGGACAGGGGGGCAGGTGTATCGGGGTGTGAGGAGCCACTGGTGGACATCACACTTCTGACCAGGGGTTCAGGTCCCTTGGGACTGGAATTGGAGGTGGGGTTGGGTGCAGGTGGCAGTTACACGGCATTGGCTGGGGTTGGCATGAGTTAAGCCTTGAGAGGCTTTTGTTGATTTGGTGTCTCTTGAGGGGACGGCTAGATCCTGGTGGGGGCCTCAAAGACTTCCAGGGGGAGGAAGAAACGCAGCCAGGAGCCACCATTAGACACTCCTGACCGGGGTACGCTTGCCCCCATCTCTTCCTCCCCACATGGAGCCTGCAGCTCTATTTGTGGGGGCAGGGTGGGGTGAATGGCAGCACAGCAAGGAGGCCTGCCTGGAGCACGTGGAGTGGTGGTTTGGGGGATTAAAACGGGCTGGTGAAGGCATCTCAAAGGAGCTCTGTGCTGGGGCCGGGCTGCCTACGGTGTGCTGGGTTCGGAGTCGCTGTCTGTCCATTTCTGTTTGTCTGTTTAGACTGGCAGCTCATTGGGACAGGGACCGTCTCTCACTCTGGTGTGGGCAGCGCCCAGCAATGGCCCTGGTCCTGACTGGGCCTCTTGGCGCTACCGTAACCCAAATCAACACTAATATGAATGGTCCTGCTCTTCAGTCTGTGCCAGCACAAAGCCAGAGGCTGATATGGCACCACCCTCCCTGATCGGACCCCGGATGGGCCCACCCTGGCCGTGTGCAGCATAGACCCAGCTGAGTGGTTTGGCTGGGACCTCATTAACTCGGCCCTCCCTGGACGGGACTCGAGGAGGGTCGGCTGGACCCGAGAGCAGCTCGCACGGAACTGAGCATTGCCAGCTGGGATGACAATGACCTCACCCAGCTCAGAACGTCTGAGCCATTTGGATCCAAACAGTCTGATGCCGTTGGGATCCAAACAGTCTGATGCCGTTGGGACCAGAACATTCCAGGACTATTTAGACCACAACAGTCTGGTGCCCCTTGGATCAAACCCTTGGCTCAGGTCAATCGTGATCCTGTCTCTGCTGCCTGCACTGTGAGATCTGGAGATTTAGCTGGAGAATTGGACCAGAACCGCCATCCCTTCCCCAGCAGAGACCCGGACCTCTTGGCTGGTGGTGGACAGAGAATCCAGGAGGTTTCGAGGACTGTGACAGGCACCAGCCTTGGCCCAAGTCCCCAGAGCCAGAACCATGCTGCACAGCCAGGGGCTTCCTGCTGATGCCCCAGAGACGAATCCTGGAGCTGCCCAGGAGGGGTCAGGTGAGCAGGACGTTTCCTGGGCCCACAGGACACTCGGGGGAGAGGCTGGCAGGGGTCCTAGGTCAAGGATGAACTCTAATTCTAACTCTGCCTGCCTCAGGGAGGTCTCGGAGGGGGAGAGAAACAGAGACCCCACCAGGGCACAGTGGGGGAAACAGACTCCAAGTGGGGAGAGACAGAGCCCTCTAAATGGTTAAATGGAAAAGCGGAAGGGGGAGACACAGACACCCCCCCTCAAAGGTGAAGGAGACACCAGGAAGAGGAGATATCTGGGGGCACGAAATGGCTCTTCCATGTGGAGACGCCAGTGCAGAGTCCTGGGCCCGTGGGGTAACGAGCCTAAGCCAGGGGCCTTGGAGATGGGCACAGCCAGGTCTCAGGCTGCTCCTGGTAACCATGCCAGGGTCATAGATGTCAGGGCTGGGGCAGACCAACGGGGCAGAGCGTCCATCCCCCCCAGGGCCAGGACAGCATCGGCACCAACAGGACGTTTCCAGTATGCCAAGTGAGGGGGCTCTGGCCCTTCCCTGGGCGCAGCGTGTCAGATCCCTGACTGGTCGCTCCCCTGATATTCGTACTTAGGGAGTCCCCTTCCCCACCCCCTCCCCCTGCCCACGGGGGGCCCCTTTGGGCCTGGGACACAGGGCCGGGAGCTGGAGGGGGATGCGCCGCAGGGGGCGATGGCCGCAGGAGTTGGGCTTTCATTCTGCTTTCAGAGTCGCAGAGATCAGGGGAGTCGCCCCCTCGTCAGGGGGTCTCTGCCGGGAGCCCAGTTCCTGGGAACACAGCGGAGCAGGGGGTCCATGCCTCTGCAGTCCTCAGGGACCCAAGCCAGCAGGACTCCACGGCCACAGCCGTCACCAGCCACTCCTCCACCCGCGGCGTGCAGCCTGCGGCCTCCAACCGCCTGTGTGCACAGCCCCCAGGGGATCCACCCGGCGCGGGCGTGAAGAGAAAGCGCTCGGCCCGTGTCAGAGAGGCCGAGGGGGAGGTAGAAGAAAAGTCCCTTTTCTATATGAAGGTCAGGGCTGTGAACGGCGTCTCGGTGGCCTGGGAGACCGGGGCTGGCTTTGGAACCATTAGGAAGCGCCCCCGCATCTTTAAGGCCAATTACAGTGGAGGAGAAAGCTTTGCCGGCTCGGACCTGAGCAGCTCCCACACCAGGTCCGAGCTGGGGGACGTGGACCCCGAGGCAGAGAGCGGCGTGGGGGGGCCAGCAGAGGAGGCTCCGCAGCAGCCGATGGGAGCGCCCCCTGAGTGGCTCCTCACCCCCGAGCAGGGCCTGCGCTGCCTGGCCTGCTGCCGAGTCTTCCCCAGCCTGGAGGCCCTGACCCAGCATGTGAAGCAGGGGCTGCGCGAAGGCTTCAGCTGCCGCGTCTACTACCGGGTGCTGGGGCAACTCAGGGCGGGAGAGCCGCCCCGGAAGAGACGGCGACGTGGGGGCCGCGAGTGCAGCAAGTGTGGGGGAGAGATACGGCGCCCACGCAAGGCTGCCAGATAGGCCTGGCAAGGACGCGCCGGGGGAGCCCAGCTGCTGGCTGAGACCAGAGACGACTCTGCCAGGAGAGCCGTGAATACACAGGGTGGCGACCACAGCCAGCAGCAGGTCCGGGCACACACGCCAGTCACTGCCCCCGGCTAGGAAGCCCTGCCCGCTGCCGGCTTGCCAGCCAGACCCGATCTCCACGTGAGGCCAGGACAACGAGCTCTGGGACTCGCCGTGATACACCCGGGCCCCTGCTTGGGAAACGCCAGCGCTACGAGCATCAGGGCTGAGAACTGGCAGCTCCAGCAGTGCCAGGCCAACGGCATCCCAGCCCAGCGCGCCAGATCCACACCAGGCTCCCCCCCGGGGCCAACAGGCCGAACCGGAGCTGCCAGGCTCCCTCCCCTCCCCCAGCCCGGCCGGAGGAGCAACCTGCAGCCCCCGCACCAAGGCCCTGCCGGATGCCAGCAGAGCCCCAGACAGCAACGCCGAGCCCCACCCCTCCATAGGGCTCTGGCCGCACCGCACCGAGCCACCAGGGACAGGGAAAGAACTGGCGCCATCAGCCAGCCTTCGCCCTGCCGGGACCCAGCCTAAAGCCTTCGCCACCACCCAGAGGGATGGAGGGTCGGTAGCAGATCTGCATCCTTAGAGACGCACACGGACTCTGGCCCATCGACGGGAGGAAGGTGATGAGAAGACATCTCTCTGCAGCATCCCCAGAGACGGACGCACAGGGCGGCTACAACGCACGGCCCCTGAAGGCTGAGCCACGGAGCAAGGAGCTGGGAGCGCACCCCACCGGCACAGACATCAGCTAAGTAACTTACTGCAGGGTTCTCATCGGGGGGGGGGGGAGGGGGAGGACGCCCTAGTTTCCAGGAGCATCTCAGAGGCTTGTGAGCTAGGGCAGGTAGCTAAATGGTCTGGGCAGGAAGGCAGATGTGGGCAAGGGCTGGGTGAGAGAAAGGGGGGTGTGGGCGGGGCCAGGATGGGAGGAAGGGGGGTGTGGGTGGGGGTCAGGATAGACCCAGCCCATCCTCCCCCCACCCCACAAAATTCACCTCATCCCCCCCATAACCCCTCCCTCCCTTCTCCCCACCACAAAATCAAAGTCCTCGGCCTCCCACCATGACCAAATCCCTCCCTCCCCTAGGACTCCATCTGGCTCTCACTACCTCCCTGTGACGGGGTTGGGGACTCACCACCGCAGCGCCTCCTACTGGTTGTCTCGGGAATTAGCTCTGTCCAGTGGAGCGCCCCCTCCTGGTGGTGTCCCGTCCATCGTCTCGCCCTCGATTGGCTTCTGAGCCCGCGTCGCTCCCAACTCGCGGTGTCCTCTTCTGGACCACTGCCCTCCGGCAGTGCCCCTTAGTCCATCCACACCCCCTTCCGGGGCTGGGGGTCAATCAGCAGTCAATGCCCCCACCACCATGTCCAACCACACACCCCAAAGTCTAATCCCTCTTGTCAGGGATCTGGTGTAGTCTATACTGGCTGCTCCCTATGGTCGATGGCTGGGTGTACTGCAAGGGGGGGGAAAAGGGGGACTCAGGCCGACCCACTACTCTGGGTCCCAACCCAGGGACCCTCTAGTGGCAGCCGTCCTGCCCTCATTCTCTCCCTCCATCTGTCCATGTCCCTGGGCCGCTTCCCCTTCGGCTCCTCGCACCGGCTAGGCCCTTCCCCTCAGGGCCTGCAGCCTGGCAGACACCGGGGTGGAGTTCCCTTCTCCTCCCCCGGGCCTGCCCAGCCCTGCGCTGTCCCGGGTGCTAGTCTCCCAACTCTGGAGGCATGGGACAAACTGCCACTCCTCTCGCTGAGCAGCCTTCTTATAGGGCTGAGCCTGGCCCTGATTGGCTGTCTCCAATCCGGGCCCTGATAGGCTCCCAATAAGCCCTTCTCTTATTGGCTGATGGGCTGCACAGGTGCACTGGCCTGCTGCAGCCCCCTCTAACCTGGGGGTGGGGCAGACACCCCACCACACTCCCCCTCCCCCCAGTCCATCAAGCCCACCTCCTCCCCAGTCCCCAAATCCACCTCTCCCCCTTCACTGTCCCACTGTCCAGCTCCTGTCTTGCTCTCATGCCAAAATGGTTCTGCCCTCCCCTCCCCAGCTCCTCTTCCCCCATCCGTTTCCTCTGCACCCCACCCCATGAGCTGGATTCAGCTGTCCCAGGGCCGGCCTTGGCTCCTGACCACGGCACACCTCTCCCAGCCACAACGGAGCTAAAGCTCATACCTGCATCTTCACTAGGAGCAGGTGTAGCTGATCCACATTAGATCCACCTGACCTAAACCCCAGCCCGTGTCTTAGTCCAGGCAAAGGGCCGGTGTCCTGCTCAGCGCCTGGCCCAGCTCGGTCAGGTGCTAAATTGAGCGAGAGGGACATACAAATCTGCTGGGCGGCTTTGACATGCTCAGGCTGGCGCTCAGATCCCAGCTGTAAAGCAGGGGAAACATTCTGTGCTCCGAAGTGCACCAAACGCCACAGCCGCCCGCCCGCCCTTCAGCTGAGGGGACGAAAGGCTTTCACCAACATTCATTAATGAAGCTTCACGCCCCTTGGCAGGAGTGGTAGCATCCAGAGCCTTGTGCTGCTGACCGGGAAACTGAGGCACAAAGAGGCAAAATGACTCAACCGAGTTCACACAGTCACTCTGGGAATCTGACATTTCTTTGTGCAGACAAAGGCAGAACCCCTTCCATGCAAAACAGCAACTAACCTGGGAAGGGAAGCAGTGTGTGTGACCATCAGAGCATCCCCCGTTTAGTTTGGCTACTAAGGAGCACAGCCTTAATCCCCTGTTCATATGTTACATTCCATGCAGCTATCCATTGTTATCAAGGGCACTAAGCCCTGTCAGAGGCAGTGTCACCTAGTGGATACAGCTCTGGACTAAGCTGCAGGACACCTGGGTTCCAGTCCTGGCACTAGCCAGCTGTGTTACTTTGGGCAAGTCACTTCCCTGCTGCGTGCCTTAGTTTCCCTGTTTGTACAAAGGGGACACTGACCTCCACTGTAAATCGCTTAGCGAGCTATGGATGAAAAGTGCTATATCACAGCGAGGTATTAGTATTAATTCCCTTTCTCTTCCTTCCAGTTGTGAGCCCCAGCTACTGCCATAACGATCCCTGTGTTCCAGGAAGAACGTCAACCAAATGCTTCCCGAGTGACCTACTCAGGGTGCCACTTGCCCCCATCCGGCCAGAAGGTAAATATCAGAGTGTGGTTGACGTACTGGGTTGACCAAAACAATCACTTACCCTTTATCCACAAACCTGATGATTCTCAGACCCAGTTTTTGGTCTCCACCAACCGTCCCGCTTGGTAGCAGAGTTTTAGTAGCAGAGGCTGTAGTGAGGACTCGCAGGGCTAAGATCATGCTAAAACCACTGTGGAACATTCATATATCAACCTAAAGGAACAGAGTGCATTGTGGGATATGTTGTCCTCGCCTATCTTTAACATGTGTGCAACTTCCTGGGGGATAGGGTGACCAGACAGCAAATGTGAAAAATCGGGACTGTCCCTATAAACCTATGTAAGAAAAAGACCCAAAAATTGGGACTGTCCCTATAAAATCGGGACATCTGGTCACCCTACTGGGGGAGGGAGCGGGGGTTGTTTGCAAATTAGCAAATAACCAAACAACAATAGTCACTCCCCAAATTAACAAGGTTTGGCTAGACAGTTACTAAGGGGCAGCTGGCGCTAGCTGGCACTGTTGGCTAATGGTAATATCTGTAGCAGTGAGACGTTTCTGTACTTCCACAGCGCTGGGCTAGCAGGGACTTGGCCCTGCAGGCAGCAGGCAGGTGCTTTGGCAGAGCTGGGGCAGGGAGGAGAATTGGACTGGCAGGGGATACTCCAACCTCGGACAGCAGTGCATTGGCAGAGCGGGTGGGAGCTGTGCTGGAGTAGCTGGGAGCGTGGCAGGCCATGGTCATAGTGTATGGACCAGTCTGTGTTGGGGGACCACAGATTGCAATAGCACAAGATGTTGTAGGTCCGATTGAGGTGTGTTGTCAGAGCTGGGGGAGGCAAGTGCCCACAGCAGCAGCCCCGCAGCACCGTGCCTGGGCCCAGGCAGCTCTGTCAGCCTCCTGCGTTCAAGAGACCCGATTTCACTCCAAAGAGGAGAGCATTTCCGGAACAAGTGCCTTCGTTCCCAGCACGCTCACAGTAACTGCCCTGGCCGCATGGCTGCCTGCCATGAGCAGAGTCTGGGTGTGACTCTGCATTTCTTAAGGGAACCTGCCTCACAGCTCTCTCTCTGTTCACAGAGTGACACTCGCACAGGGGAAGGTCCCGGAAGGAAGTCTGCGTTGATACGGTTTGCGGCCAGGTTGCGGGGCAGACACAGCAGGAGCTGACCACATCCCCAGCTTAACACTCCCCATTCTTATAGCATCGCCGGGTCCTTTGTTAAGGTCAGACGTCGGCAGCTGAAAAGGAGCTTTACATCTTGTATCACAAGATCTCATTCAAACAGGAAAACAACGAAAGGCAGAAGGCAAACTTTGAGCCCTCTTTGAATTCCTCCTGGTGGTTTGAAGCAAAGCAGTCCCACTGAAAGCAACAATTCTCCATTCTTCAGTAGGGGCCCAATCCTGTGACAGTTTTTGTTGTTTTGGCCGGGCAGCGCGGGGGGTGTTTCGGCGGCACGGCGCTGCGGGGGGGTTGGGGCTTTGGGTAGCCCAGCCCCGCCCGGCGCTCCAGGGGTTTGGGCGGCCTGGCGCGGCGGTGGGGGGCGGGGGTTTGAGCGGCCCGGTGCGGCGCTCGGGGGGGGGGACGTGGGGGTTTGGGCGGCCCGGCGCGGTGCTGGGGGGGCGGTTTGGGCAACCCAGCGAGGCGCTCGGGGGGGGGGGGGTTTGGGCAGCGCAGCACTCGGGGGGACGGGGGTTTGGGTGGCTCGGCGCTGGGGGGGGCGGGGGTTTGAGCGGCCCGGTGCGGCGCTCGGGGGGGCGATCTGGGCAACCTGGCGAGGCGCTCGGGGGGGGCGGGGGTTTGGGCGGCGCGGCGCTCGGGGGGGCGGGGGTTTCGGCGGCGCTCGGGGGGGGTTCAGCGGTGTGGCGCTCGGGGGGCGAGGTTTGGGCGGTGTGGTGCTGGGGGCGGGGGGGGTGTTACGGCAGGGCGGCGCTCTTCTTTTTTGCCTGGGGCGGTAAAAAAGTTAGAGCCGGCCCTGCCTGAAGCTCACAGAGAAGCAGGGTCTGCAGAGAAAGACTGTTAGCTGGCCCCAGAAGAGCAGGGGTACCAGGGCTAAGTCAGGCCTACCTAAATCTGGAGGGAAATTGTCTACATGGTAAGTTAGTGCGCAGCACGTTAGCATGCTCTAGATTCACACCCTGGCTTGCCGTGCACTAACTCGCCCTGTGGACAAGCCCTGAGAGAGGTGCAGCTCATCCCTGAACTGGGACAGGAACAAACTATCAACTTCCACCCTTTCAGTTTACGGACACTGGTCCAAAATTTTCCATTGCAAGATTTTTTCTGTTGAGAGAAAATGGCCTTTTTGTAGCAATGTGGGACTCACCCCTGCGGCACCTCCTGCTGGTCATCTCAGGGAATTACCTCGCCAGCCTCCGGAGCACCCTCTGCAGGCCAGTGATCTGCCTTACTGCTGTCCCCGTGTCCCTCCCAGACCCCAGTGCCCTTTTATCTGGGGTGCTGCCCCCTGGCAATGCCCCCACACTCTGCCTCTGGGTCTCCCCTCTCTGGGGAACCCCCAACCCTCTAATCCCCACCTTGCCTCACTCTGGGCTACTGCAAGTCACCAACTAGCCCCCGCGCCCTGGGGCGGGCTGCAGTGTCAGCCACTCATCATAGGCAAGGTCAGGTCTGGACCTGTTGCCTCTCTCTGCAACCCAGTGCCTCTATGGGGCCTTGGATAGGGTTACCATACGTCCGGTTTTTCCCAGACATGTCCGGCTTTTTGGTAATCAAACCCCCGTCTGGGGGGAATTTCCAAAAAGCCGAACATGTCCGGGAAAAATACTCCCAGTTTTGCCGGCATCCCTGGCTTACCTTACAGCAGGCTCCGGTGACTGCTGCTGCTCCCCCCAGACACCTCAGCTCTGTGCAGCTGAAGAGCTGAGCTGCCCGAGCGCTATCGGCTTCACGGTTTGCTGGGCAGCCCCCAGACCTCCAGACCCTGCGTCCCCAGCCGGGCGCTTCCCCTCCCGGGCTCCGGCTGCGCTGGGGAAGCACCCGGCCGGGGGCGCAGCGGGTCTGGAGGTCTGGGGGCTGCCCGGCAAACCATGAAGCCGGTAGCGCTCGGGCAGCTGTTTCGTGTGGCTGGGAGGGAGGAGGGGGAATGCGGGATGCTCAGGGGAGGGGGCGGAGTTGGGGCGGGAACTTTGGGGGAGGGGCAGAGTTGGGGCGGGGAAGGGGAAGGGGTGGGACCCCGGCCCTGGCCCCATGGAGTGTCCTCTTTTTTAAAACTTAAGTATGGTAACCTAGCCTTGGACAAGGCCCTGCAGCCTGGGGAGTTGTCAGCCTGGAGCTCCCCAGCCCCTCTGGCCTTTCCCCAGCCCTGCCTCACTCTAGGTACCCTGAGCTTCCCAGCAGCCGCCCCGCCCCGCCCCACCCCAGCCTCCCTGGAGGCAGAGACAGTCTGTCTGCTCCTGGCCCACTGTCCTTTTATAAGGGCCAGCTGTGGCCTGATTGGGGTGTGGCCACAGCTGTGGCTACTTCCCCAATCAGCCCAGGTTTGAGAGCTGCAGCTCTCTCCAGGGCTGCTTTCAAGCCCTTCTGGGCAGGAGCGGGTGACCACCCTGCTACAGGGGGGTTGCCAAAAACCAACATTTGGAGGTTTCAGCAACCGATAACATTTTGGGGGCTCCTGTTTTTCAACAAAAGCCCCTGAAAACTTCAAAGAAATCAAAACAAAAGTTTGTCTACATTGTTCCCATTTCCTGAGCAGCTCTGCAGATTCAGCTTTGCTCTGAATGTGCTGGGTTTCTTAATGGGAGGTTTCCTGTTTAACTTTAACATTCCTGAAGGTAACATACCCATTGCTGCATGCCTGCAATCTAACATCACCTGTATGTACCCCATTGCCATCAGGTGATGGCCTAGTAACCCCCATTGGACACCCCACTGGCCTCAGTGGGCTCACTCAAGTGCGAATGTGGTGACTGATGCACAAGACCCCAGCTCCCCTCCCATGGGCACGTTGGCTCTGCAGAGCTAACCAGAGGAACAAGCAGGACCACACGGTTTTAGACAACTCAGCAGCTGTGCCGCGGATCCACTGAGCTGTGCAGCATTGACAGACACGTCTCAGAGCAAAACTAGACTCGGATCTAATTTTCCGTGGGGGTTTCTCTGCTGCTACGGGCTGCACAGACCTACAACGCTCCACCGCCATGAAATCCCCGGGGAGCTGGTCTTCCGGCAAAATAGCGATTTGTATCCACTCTCTGTGTTCTGGGTGGCAGCACCTTGCTCCGGCAGGGCTGGGATGTAACGGAGATGAGCAGCCGCAGGGAAACCCCGGGGGTCCACAGCTCTTCCCAGCACTGGTGCCCACTTGCTGTGAAAGAAAAAAGAGAGATTGCAGCATTATTTGCTTTCACAGGGGATTCCATTTGCAGACAAGGCTGAGGGGGGCAGGCGGTCTCTGCTATGGTCCTCCATACATTTTCTCATCCGAGCTCTGGCTTCTCTCGAGAGCCTGCTGCTCTCGGCAGGTGCCGCGTGACATTGTGACGCTGGCAGACCAGGTGCCAGCTCATGCCAAGGTCCCCCTGCCTCCACTGAACACAGCCAAATACAGAGCTGGAAACAGGTTAAAACAGGTATTCGGATTATAAGAATGTGTTTAGCGTTTAGACTGCATTAAATGCATGTGAGTTGCTGCAGCTTTAAGCTAATGTATAACCATAGGCGTGCGCACGGGGTGTGCCGGGTGTGCCCCGGCACACCCTAATGCCCTGAGCTCTGGCTGGGAAGGCTGCTCCTCCCCCCTCCCCTCCTCAGCTGTTTGCCAGGCAGACTCAAATCAACTGCTTCCTGCCTCCCTGCTCCGGCAGGGGCCGAGTGAGTCACACACACACACACACACACACACACAAAAAGCCTCAGGGTTAGTTGTGGACGGGAGTGCGGGGCTATCAGCAGCACAGCCAGCCCCTGCTTGCCTAGGGCTGCCCCGCACCTCTTGGGCTGGTGGCCATGGCGTCCACGTGTATGGCTGCTCCCTGCCAGCCAGGCTCCACTCTGGCCACAGCAGGCAGCAGGTGACCCAACGGAGCCCAGCTAGGCTAGGGCTGGGTGCAGTGAGAGAAGCTCCAGATACCAGCAGGAGCCATGCGGGGGTGGGGGAAGAGAAGTCCCAGACGGGGCTGGAGCCACGTGGGGGGAGGGAGTGGGGGTGGAGGAGAAGCCCGGACCCCGGCAGGAGCTGCACTGGGGGGCGGGGGGAGGGGAGAAGCCCGGACCCTGGCAGGAGCTGCACTGGGGTGGGGGGAGAAGCCCGGACCCTGGCAGAAGATGTTGGGTTGAAGTCCCCGTCTCGGGAGCCCCAGCCACCCTACTGGCAAAAGTTGCAGGGCTGAAGCCCTGAGCCCACTCTGTGTGGAGCTGGCCTGAGCCCCTCTGTCTCCCATCCCACCTGTGGAACTGGGGCTGCGTGCTTCTGCGGGGCAGTGTTTGGTTCCGCGGGGAGGCTAGGACCCTCACCTCATGGTAAGGGGTCCAGGGCCAGGGGGGTTGGATAAGGGGTGGGGGCAGTCAGGGGACAGGGAGCAGGGTGGGTTGGATAGGGAGTGGGATCCCGGGGGAATGGTTAGGGGCAGGGGGTCTCTGGAGGGGGCAGTCAGGGAGCAGGGGGGGTTGGATGGGGCATGGGAGTCCCACGGTCTGTCAGGGGGTGGATAGGGGTCAGGGCAGTCAGGGGACAGGGAGCAAGGAAGGTCCTGGGGGGAGCAATTGGGGGGTTTTTTGGAGGCGGTGGTCAGGGGACAAGGAGCTGGGGGGGTTGGATGAGTCAGGAGTTCTGGGGGGGGGCTGTCAGGAGGCAGGGGTTGGAGAGGGGTTAGGAGAAGCAGGGAGCAGAGGGGGTTGTATGGGTCAGGAGTTCTGGGGGGGGGGCCTGTCAGGGGGTGGGGAGCGGTTGGATAGGCGTGCAGTCCTGGGGGTCTGTCTAGGGGCAGGGATGTGGATAAGGGTAGGGACAGTCAGGGGACAGGTAGGGGGTAGGATCCTAGTGAGGCAGTCAGGGGACAAGGAACAGGGAGGCTTAGATAGGGGGAGGGGTTCTGGGGGGCAGTTAAGGGCAGGGGTCCCAGGCAGTGGTAGTCAGGGGACAAGGAGCAGGGGGGGTAGGGGGTTCTGAGGGGGGCAGTCAGGGGGCGGGAAGTAGGAGGGAGTGGATGGGGGCAGGATGGGGGTGGGGCTAGGGCAGGGTGGGGCTCCCTGGGTGCACACCCTAGTGAAATGGGCTGCGGACGCCTATGTGTATAACATCTGTTCCTATATGGCAAGGTAGTTGTTGAGCAGTTATATTGTAAGCCTCTGTAATTGTATAAATCATCCGACTGGAGAGAGAGATTAACTAGTGTGACGGACGGATCTGCAACTGAAGGTGTTACGTCCTGCTTAGCAAGAAAGGCCCATCGACACCGGATGCACTATTGTGGAACATTAAAAAGGACAAAAGACTTTGTTGCTCTGCTCTTCCCCCCTCCCAATGAAAATGAGTCATGCAATTGGATTCCTCACATCAGTTGAGTTTGCAGCTCAGAGCACATGAGAGGAGGGGAATAAAACCCCTAACAAGGAGGGACTGATTATCTTTGTGCTGCTTGGAGTCTGGGGGGCAAGGTTTGTTAGGCATAAGCAAGAGATCCCCAGTTGCTTAGTCTTAAAGGACAGATAGAGCTTGCTTATTATAGACTTCTATTACCTTTTGAAACTTAAGATTGTAACTCATTGGTGTGTGTATGTTTACCTGCTTTAACCTTGTAAATAACCCTCTAGTTTCCTTTTCCTATTAATAAATCCCTATATAGTTTATTATAGGATTGTCTACAAACGTTGTCTTTGGTATGAGATTTAAGGTACAATTGACCTGGGGTAAGTGACTGGTCCTTTGGGACTGGGAGTAACCGGAATATTCCTGCATCTGACAAAGTGGGTATTCACCCACGAAAGCTTATGCTCCAATACATCTGTTAGTCTTAAAGGTGCCACAGGACTCTCTGTTGCTTTTTACGGAATATTGCTGTGATTCTTGGTGTAAGGGACCATCCATCACAGGGGTAGCTCACCTGGGTGGCAAGACAGATTGGAGTACCCAGGGGGGACTGTCTGTGACTCCATGGTTAGGCTCTTTTAGTGCCTGAGGAGTTTGCACTTGATGGTTGGTTGGTGAAATCTAAGGGTAGAACTCACAGCCAGTTTGGGGTTTGTGCCCTGGGGTTGGTACGCAGGCTCTTGGGGCCCGGCAGGCAGCATGACAGAGATTAGCTGTAGGGGTAACAGTTTACAGAGGTGCTGAGACAGGTTTTCTAACCTTAGCAGTAGATGGGGCTGTGACCGCAGCATTGCTCAGCCCAGGCATTCGAGCACCACTAGTCAGCCTGGCTTCAAAACCATGAGATTTTTTTCCTAAAGTTACACCTGTCTCCCATCCCCGTAGTGTTGGAGCATCCCCCAGTCTCTACAGTATTTACCCTCACAGCACCTCGTGCGGCAGGGCTGGTATCTCCATTGGACAGCTGGGGAGCTGAGGCAGAAACAGACTAAGGCCCAGACACTCAAAGGTGTTTAGACTCAATGGAAATTAGGTCCCACAGGGAGTCTGCGGCAGCGCAGGGGCCTGAAGCCAGTCTCCCTGTGTCCCAGGCTGGAGCGCTGACCTAGGCCCACCGCCGCTGTCTTTTATTTGCCTTCTGCTTTTGAACCTTGAGGGGTCACGTTTCAAAGAAAAATGAAAGCTGAGAGTCCCCTGGGATCACAGGAGTCTGGGAGCTGGGGCTTTAAGCAAAAACACCAAAATCATGCGCTGCCCGTGCTGTGACACTGGTTTTGTAAACGAATAGACCCTCTGGTGACGCCTCCAGTTAGATTCTCACCTAAGCTTTGCCCCTGTTACGATCCCGCGTCCCAGCGATGTTCTTACACTGCGTCATTGCACGGCTGCCCCGGGGATCTTCTTTAAAGGGTTAAAAAAGCCATTGCCACTTTGAGCTGAACTGCCCCCTTCATTGGTTGGCTGCAGGGCTGTGCGCCACAAACCCTGCCGGTTTTTTTCCCCCCCCTGGAGAACAGGGTAAAGGGGAGCGCTCGGTCTGGTGGTGGGAGAGGAGGCCAGAGGAGCCCTGGCCGAACCATCCCAGCTGCCCCTGGCCACCCTGCGCCAGCTGCCCCAAGCCACTGATCCAAGCTGAGCCCCCCACCAGCTTATACCCGCCACCCATGCACAGAAATCTACCAGACAGACCCACATGGCACCTGCTTTGTCAGGACGAGGACACTGCTCAAAGACACCTAGAAACCTGGCAGGACCCATCAGTTTGAAAGACACCTTTGATTTTCCCAACAGATGCAGGAATTGGCAAGGAGCAGAACCCCCCCACCTGCCACACCCAAGCAGAAACCTTTCTGCTGCTAGAAATACACCAGGCCGATGCACATGGCGTACGTCAGCAGCAGATGCCAACACCTGAAGATATTCAATCAGTTCAGAGAGAACTAGGAGTTTTATGGATCTGTCAACATTTCTTCCAAGCCTCGGATATGTATGTGAGCCCGAGACAACTACGGGACAAAGCTGCAGGCTGGACAGGGTGCTTTAGCATGATGTAGCCTGCAACGTATCAAGGAGCAGGTGACCAACTATCCCGCCATGAAATACTAGGGTGGGAATGGAGAGACAGCCTGGCAGTGGAATGGGGCTCGGGGTCTCACTCCTACAACAGGGAGAGACGGCAGCTTTCACACCAAGGTTGCTGTCACCAACAGAACAAGGAAACGCCCAGTGGAAAAGGAATGTTGTGCAGTAATATTCACAGGTGATCAGGAAACCGTTTGAGTAATGTCAGGTGGGGGTTGCTCCAGGCCTGGAGCAGAGGTCCCAGCCACGCGCCTCTGCGCAAACATCAACTCCCCTCCTAGGGGGTCAGAGTTAACCCCTGGAACGACCACCACACATAACAGCACAACACTGTTCTGTGACCCGGGCAAAGCCCGGAGCAGACCCAGGCCAGGATCCCCAGTAGGGGCACGCCTGGCTCGACACACACAGACTCTCTGCCCCGTGCCAATGCAACCCCCTCCCCCTGGGGTCAGCCCAGCCGGCCTGTGCTCTGGGTGGTGGGTCGGTTACTGGTCTCAGCTCCCGTCTGCTAAAGGCTGAGAGTTTACACAAATCCCCTTTTGCCAGCAGCCGGCTCTCCTGCCAGCAGCTCCCGCCCTGCCCCAGCTCAGGGCTCCTGTCCTGCAGCTTCTCTGTTTTCTTTCCAAATTTCCCAGGCTGCCCCACACCATTCGTTCAACCCCCCACCCCCAGGGTCAGAGTTAACGCTGTGTGTTTGAGTGGCACTCCCCCAGCCAAAAAGGTTTTTTCAGTGTAGCCTGGGGGGCGGGAGCTCTCTCCCAGCTTCACACCAGAAAGTGACTATACACCAGCTGGTGGCCCCCAAGGGCCTGCCCTACATGCGGCTGATACCGCAATGCCACAGCTCTTAGCCATCAGCTATGAGAAAGGGGCTGGGATGTGCATCACCGACTTCTTACCCAGAGCATTTATTGTGGCACTTTCCGCTCAGAATCACCTCCATTCCCTGCAGCCTGGCTTGGGGGGAGGTGGGGGAGGAGGGGGTGGCAGCTTCACTGCACAGCTGGAAAGGCGCCCCCTGGTGGGTGCCCGGGGCAAGGCCCCTCCAGGTAGAAGACCTGCCCTTCACCAGAGGCAGCTGGGTTGGGATCCCCCCCACAGCTCTGCCCCAGGGGCCTTGGCCGGTCTCTGACTTACAACAGGGCTGGATGGGAACTGCAAGGAGAGAATCTCCCCAGAGGAAAGCATTCACTATTAACCTCCCAGAGACTGGGGAGACCTTGGTGCCTCTGTCAATGATGGGGCCATCCATGGGCCAGAGTGCCCAGGGCTGGGGAGCTCAGGGACAGGTGTATTGGGGTGTGAGGACCCACTGGTGGACATCACACTTCTGACCAGGGGCTCAGGTCCCTTGGGACTGGAATTGGAGGTGGGGTTGGGTGCAGGTGGTAGTTACATGGCATTGGCTGGGGTTGGCATGAGTTAAGCCTTGAGAGGCTTTTGTTGATTTGGTGTCTCTTGAGGGGACGGCTAGATCCTGGTGGGGGCCTCAGAGACTTCCAGGGGGAGGAAGAAACGCAGCCAGGAGCCACCATTAGACATTCCTGACCGGGGTACGCTTGCCCCCATCTCTTCCTCCCCACATGGAGCCTGCAGCTCTATTTGTGGGGGCAGGGTGGGGTGAATGGCAGCACAGCAAGGAGGCCTGCCTGGGGCACGTGGGCAGCGGGGAGTGGTGGTTTGGGGGATTAAAACGGGCTGGTGAAGGCATCTCAAAGGAGCTCTGTGCTGGGGCCGGGCTGCCTACGGTGTGCTGGGTTCGGAGTCGCTGTCTGTCTATTTCTGTTTGTCTGTTTAGACTGGCAGCTCATCGGGACAGGGACCGTCTCTCACTCTGGTGTGGGCAGCGCCCAGCAATGGCCCTGGTCCTGACTGGGCCTCTTGGCGCTACCATAACCCAAATCAACACTAATATGAATGGTCCTGCTCTTCAGTCTGTGCCAGCACAAAGCCAGAGGCTGATATGGCACCACCCTCCCTGATCGGACCCCGGATGGGCCCACCCGGGCCTTGTGCAGCATAGACCCAGCTGAGTGGTTTGGCTGGGACCTCATTAACTCGGCCCTCCCTGGACGGGACTCGAGGAGGGTCGGCTGGACCCGAGAGCAGCTCGCACGGAACTGAGCATTGCCAGCTGGGATGACAATGACCTCACCCAGCTCAGAACTTCTGAGCCATTTGGATCCAAACAGTCTGATGCCGTTTGGATCCAAACAGTCTGATGCCGTTGGGACCAGAACATTCCAGGACTAGTTAGACCACAACAGTCTGGTGCCCCTTGGATCAAACCCTTGGCTCAGGTCAATCGTGATCCTGTCTCTGCTGCCTGCACTGTGAGATCTGAAGATTTAGCTGGAGAATTGGACCAGAACCGCCATCCCTTCCCCAGCAGAGACCCGGACCTCCTGGCTGGTGGTGGACAGAGAATCCAGGAGGTTTCGAGGACTGTGACAGGCACCAGCCTTGGCCCAAGTCCCCAGAGCCAGGACCATGCTGCACAGCCAGGGGCTTCCTGCTGATGCCCCAGAGACGAATCCTGGAGCTGCCCAGGAGGGGTCAGGTGAGCAGGACGTTTCCTGGGCCCACAGGACACTCGGGGGAGAGGCTGACAGGGGTCCTAGGTCAAGGATGAACTCGAATTCATAGATGTCAGGGCTGGGGCAGACCACCGGGGCAGAGCGTCCATCCCCCCCAGGGCCAGGACAGCATCGGCACCAACAGGACGTTTCCAGTATGCCAAGTGAGGGGGCTCTGGCCCTTCCCTGGGCGCAGCGTGTCAGATCCCTGACTGGTCGCTCCCCTGATATTCATACTTAGGGAGTCCCCTTCCCCACCCCCTCCCCCTGCCCACGGGGGGCCCCTTTGGGCCTGGGACACAGAGCTGGGAGGCGGAGGGGGACGCACCGCAGGGGGGGATGGCCGCAGGAGTTGGGCTTTCATTCTGATTTCAGAGTCGCAGAGATCAGGGGAGTCGCCCCCTCGTCAGGGGGTCTCTGCCGGGAGCCCAGTTCCTGGGAACACAGCGGAGCAGGGGGTCTCTGCCTCTGCAGTCCTCAGGGACCCAAGCCAGCAGGACTCCACGGCCACAGCCGTCACCAGCCACTCCTCCACCCGCGGCGTGCAGCCTGCGGCCTCCAACCGCCTGTGTGCACAGCCCCCAGGGGATCCACCCGGCGCGGGCGTGAAGAGAAAGCGCTCGGCTCGTGTCAGAGAGGCCGAGGGGGAGATAGAAGAAAAGTCCCTTTTCTATATGAAGGTCAGGGCTGTGAACGGCGTCTCGGTGGCCTGGGAGACAGGGGCTGGCTTTGGAACCATTAGGAAGCGCCCCCGCATCTTTAAGGCCAATTACAGTGGAGGAGAAAGCTTTGCCGGCTCAGACCTGAGCAGCTCCCACACCAGGTCCGATCTGGGGGACGTGGACCCCGAGGCAGAGAGCGGCGCGGGGGGGCCAGCAGAGGAGGCTCCGCAGCAGCCGATGGGAGTGCCCCCTGAGTGGCTCCTCACCCCCGAGCAGGGCCTGCGCTGCCTGGCCTGCTGCCGAGTCTTCCCCAGCCTGGAGGCCCTGACCCAGCATGTGAAGCAGGGGCTGCGCGAAGGCTTCAGCTGCCGCGTCTACTACCGGGTGCTGGGGCAGCTCAGGGCGGGAGAGCCGCCCCGGAAGAGACGGCGACGTGGGGGCCGCGAGTGCAGCAAGTGTGGGGGAGAGATACGGCGCCCACGCAAGGCTGCCAGATAGGCCTGGCAAGGACGAGCCGGGGGAGCCCAGCTGCTGGCTGAGACCAGAGACGACTCTGGCAGCAGAGACCCGAATACACAGGGTGGCGACCACAGCCAGCAGCGGGTCCGGGCACACACACCAGTCGCTGCCACCGGCTAGGAAGCCCTGCCCGCTGCCGACTTGCCAGCCAGACCCGATCTCCACGTGAGGCCAGGACAACGAGCTCTGGGACTCGCCGTGATACACCCGGGCCCCTGCTTGGGAAACGCCAGCGCTACGAGCATCAGGGCTGAGAACTGGCAGCTCCAGCAGTGCCAGGCCAACGGCATCCCAGCCCAGCGCGCCAGATCCACACCAGGCTCCCCCCCGGGGCCAACAGGCCAAACCGGAGCTGCCAGGCTCCCTCCCCTCCCCCAGCCCGGCCGGAGGAGCAACCTGCAGCTCCCGCACCAAGGCCCTGCCCGATGCCAGCAGAGCCCCAGACAGCAACGCCGAGCCCCACCCCTCCATAGGGCTCTGGCCGCACCGCACCGAGCCACCAGGGACAGGGAAAGAACTGACGCCATCAGCCAGCCTTCTCCCTGCCGGGACCCAGCCTTCGCCCTGCCGGGACCCAGCCTAAAGCCTTCGCCACCGCCCAGACGTATGGAGGGTCGGTAGCAGATCCGCATCCTTAGAGACGCGCACGGACTCCGGCCCATCGACGGGAGGAAGGTGATGAGAAGACGTCTCTCTGCAGCATCCCCAGAGACGGACGCACAGGGCGGCTACGACGCACAGCCCCTGAAGGCTGAGCCACGGAGCAAGGAGCTGGGAGCGCACCCCACCGGCACAGATATCAGCTAAGTAACTTACTGCAGGGTTCTCGTCTGGGGGGGGGGGGGGAGGACGCCCTAGGTTCCCAGAGCATCTCAAAGGCTTGTGAGCTAGGGCAGGTAGCTAAATGGTCTGGGCAGGAAGGCAGATGTGGGCAAGGGCTGGGTGAGAGAAAGGGGGGTGTGGGCGGGGGCAGGATGGGAGGAAGGGGGGTGTGGGCGGGGGTCAGGATAGACCCAGCCCATCCTCCCCCCACCCCACAAAATTCACCTCATCCCCCCCATAACCCCTCCCTCCCTTCTCCCCACCACAAAATCAAAGTCCTCGGCCTCCCACCACAACCAAATCCCTCCCTCCCCTAGGACCCTATCTGGCTCTCACTACCTCCCTGTGACGGGGTTGGGGACTCACCACCGCAGCGCCTCCTACTGGTTGTCTCAGGAATTAGCTCTGTCCAGTGGAGCGCCCCCTCCTGGTGGTGTCCCGTCCATCGTCTCGCCCTCGATTGGCTTCTGAGCCCGCGTCGCTCCCAACTCGCGGCGTCCTCTTCTGGACCACTGCCCTCCAGCAGTGCCCCTTAGTCCATCCACACCCCCTTCCGAGGCGGGGGGGGTCAATCAGCAGTCAATGCCCCCACCACCATGTCCAACCACACACCCCAAAGTCTAATCCCTCTTGTCAGGGATCTGGTGTAGTCTATACTGGCTGCTCCCTAGGGCCGATGGCTGGGTGTACTGCAAGGGAGGGAAAAGGGGGACTCAGGCCGACCCACTACTCTGGGTCCCAACCCAGGGACCCTCTAGTGGCAGCCGTCCTACCCTCCTTCTCTCCCTCCACCTGTCCACGTCCCTGGGCCGCTTCCCCTTCGGCCCCTCGCACCGGCTAGGCCCTTCCCCTCAGGGCCTGCAGCCTGGCAGACACCGGGCTGGAGTTCTCTTCTCCTCCCCCTGGGCCTGCCCAGCCCTGCGCTGTCCCGGGTGCTAGTCTCCCAGCTGTGGAGCCAGACCTTCCCCTCTCAAAGGCCTGGGACAAACTGCCTCTCCTCTCTCTGAGCAGCCTTCTTATAGGGCTGAGCCTGGCCCTGATTGGCTGTCTCCAATCCGGGCCCTGATAGGCTCCCAATAAGCCCTTCTCTTATTGGCTGATGGGCTGCACAGGTGCACTCTCCTGCTGCAGCCCCCTCTAACATGGGGGTGGGGCAGACACCCCACCACACTCCCCCTCCCCCCCCCAGCCCATCAAGCCCATCTCCTCCCCAGTCCCCAAATCCACCTCTCCCCCTTCACTGTCCCACAGAGTCCAGCTCCTGTCTTGCTCTCACCCCAAAATGGTTCTGCCCTTCCCTCCCCAGCTCCTCTTCCCCCATCCGTTTCCTCTGCACCCCACCCCATGAGCTGGATTCAGCTGTCCCAGGTCCGGCCTTGGCTCCTGACCACGCCACACCTCGACCAGCCACAACGGAGCTAAAGCTCTTACCTGCATCTTCACTAGGAGCAGGTGTAGCTGATCCACATTAGATCCACCTGCCCTAAACCCCAGCCCATGTTTTAGTCCAGGCAAAGGGCCGGTGTCCTGCTCAGCGCCAGGCCCAGCTCAGTCAGGTGCTAAATTGAGCGAGAGGGACATGAAAATCTGCTGGGCGGCTTTGACATGCTCAGGCTGGCGCTCAGATCCCAGCTGTAAAGCAGGGGAAACATTCTGTGCTCCGAAGTGCACCAAACGCCACAGCCGCCCGCCCGCCCTTCAGCTGAGGGGACGAAAGGCTTTCACCAACATTCATTAATGAAGCTTCACGCCCCTTGGAAGGAGTGGTAGCATCCAGAGCCTTGTGCTGCTGACCGGGAAACTGAGGCACAAAGAGGCAAAATGACTCAACCGAGTTCACACAGTCACTCTGGGAATCTGACATTTCTTTGTGCCAGACAAAGGCAGAACCCCTTCCATGCAAAACAGCAACTAACCTGGGACGGGAAGCAGCGTGTGTGACCATCAGAGCATCCCCCATTTAGTTTGGCTACTAACGAGCACAACCTTAACCCCCTGTTCATATGTTACATTCCATGCAGCTATCCATTGTTATCAAGGGCACTAAGCCCTGTCGGAGGCAGTGTCACCTAGTGGATACAGCTCTGGACTAAGCTGCAGGACACCTGGGTTCTAGTCCTGGCACTAGCCAGCTGTGTGACTTTGGGCAAGTCACTTCCCTGCTGCGTGCCTTAGTTTCCCTGTTTGTACAAAGGGGACACTGACCTCCACTGTAAAGCGCTTAGCCATCTATGGATGAAAAGTGCTATATCACAGCGAGGTATTAGTATTAATTCCCTTTCTCTTCCTTCCAGTTGTGAGCCCCAGCTACTGCCATAAAGACCCCTGTGTTCCAGAAAGAACGTCAACCAAATGCTTCCCGAGTGACCTACTCAGGGTGCCACTTGCCCCCATCCAGCCAGGAGGTAAATATCAGAGTGTGGTCGACGTACCGGGTTGACCAAAACAATCACTTGCCCTTTATCCACAAACCTGACGATTCTCAGACCCAGTTTTTGGTCTCCACCAACCGTCCCGCTTGGTAGCAGAGTTTTAGTAGCAGAGGCTGTAGTGAGGACTCGCAGGGCTAAGATCATGCTAAAACCACTGTGGAACATTCATATATCAACCTAAAGGAACAGAGTGCATTGTGGGATATGTTGTCCTCGCCTATCTTTATCATGTGTGCAACTTCCTGGGGGATAGGGTGACCAGACAGCAAATGTGAAAAATCGGGACTGTCCCTATAAACCTATGTAAGAAAAAGACCCAAAAATTGGGACTGTCCCTATAAAATCGGGACATCTGGTCACCCTACTGGGGGAGGGAGCGGGGGTTGTTTGCAAATTAGCAAATAACCAAACAACAATAGTCACTCCCCGAATTAACGAGGTTTGGCTAGACAGTTACTAAGGGGCAGCTGGCGCTAGGTGGCACTGTTGGCTAATGGTAATATCTGTAGCAGTGAGACGTATCTGTACTTCCACAGCGCTGGGCTAGCAAGGACTTGGCCCTGCAGGCAGCAGGCAGGTGCTTTGGCAGAGCTGGGGCAGGGAGGAGAATTGGACTGGCAGGGGATACTCCAACCTAGGACAGCAGTGCATTGGCAGAGCGGGTGGGAGCTGTGCTGGAGTAGCTGGGAGCGTGGCAGGCCATGGTCATGGTGTATGGACCAGTCTGTGTTGGGGGACCACAGATTGCAATAGCACAAGATGATGTAGGTCCGATTGAGGTGTGTTGTCAGAGCTGGGGGAGGCAAGTGCCCACAGCAGCAGCCCCGCAGCACCGTGCCTGGGCCCAGGCAGCTCTGTCAGCCTCCTGCGTTCAAGAGACCCGATTTCACTCCAAAGAGGAGAGCATTTCCGGAACAAGTGCCTTCGTTCCCAGCACGCTCACAGTAACTGCCCTGGCCGCATGGCTGCCTGCCATGAGCAGAGTCTGGGTGTGACTCTGCATTTCTTAAGGGAACCTGCCTCACAGCTCTCTCTCTGTTCACAGAGTGACACTCGCACAGGGGAAGGTCCCGGAAGGAAGTCTGCGTTGATACGGTTCGCGTCCAGGTTGCGGGGCAGACACAGCAGGAGCTGACCACATCCCCAGCTTAACACTCCCCATTCTTATACCATCGCCGGGTCCTTTGTTAAGGTCAGACGTCGGCAGCTGAAAAGGAGCTTTACATCTTGTATCACAAGATCTCATTCAAACAGGAAAACAACGAAAGGCAGAAGGCAAACTTTGAGCCCTCTTTGAATTCCTCCTGGTGGTTTGAAGCAAAGCAGTCCCACTGAAAGCAACAATTCTCCATTCTTCAGTAGGGGCCCAATCCTGTGACAGTTTTTGTTGTTTCGGCTGGGCAGCGCGGGGGGGTGTTTCGGCGGCTCGGCGCTGCGGGGGGGTTGGGGCTTTGGGTGGCCCGGCCCGGCCCGGCGCTCCAGGGGTTTGGGCGGCCTGGCAGGGCTGTGGGGGGGGGGGGGGGTTGAGCGGCCCGGTGCGGCGCTCGGGGGGGGGGGGTCGTGGGGGTTTGGGCGGCCCGGCGCGGTGCTGGGGGGGCAGTTTGGGCAACCCGGCGAGGCGCTCGGGGGGGGGCGGGGGTTTGGGCGGCGCAGCACTCGGGGGGACGGGGGTTTGGGTGGCTCGGCGCTGGGGGGGGGCGGGGGTTTGAGCGGCCCAGTGCGGCGCTCGGAGGGGGGCGTGGGAGTTTGGGCGGCCCGGCGCGGAGCTCGGGGGGGCGGTTTGGGCAACCCGGCGAGGCGCTCGGGGGGGGGCGGGGGTTTGGGCGGCGCAGCCCTCGGGGGGGGCGGGGGTTTCGGCGGCCCGGCGCAGCGCTCGGGGGGGGGGTTCGGCGGTGTGGCGCTCGGGGGGCGGGGTTTGGGCGGTGTGGTGCTGGGGGCGGGGGGGGGTGTTACGGCAGGGCGGCGCTCTTCTTTTTTGCCTGGGGCGGTAAAAAAGTTAGAGCCGGCCCTGCCTGAAGCTCACAGAGAAGCAGGGTCTGCAGAGAAAGACTGTTAGCTGGCCCCAGAAGAGCAGGGGTACCAGGGCTAAGTCGGGCCTACCTAAATCTGGAGGGAAATTGTCTACATGGTAAGTTAGTGCGCAGCACGTTAGCATGCTCTAGATTCACACCCTGGCTTGCCATGCACTAACTCGCCCTGTGGACAAGCCCTGAGGGAGGTGCAGCTCATCCCTGAAGTGGGACAGGAACAAACTATCAACTTCCACCCTTTCAGTTTACGGACACTGGTCCAAAATTTTCCATTGCAAGATTTTTTCTGTTGAGAGAAAATGGCCTTTTTGTAGCAAAAAAATCCATTTTCACCTGAATTGCTGGGGGGGTGGGGGCTGTAGCAATGTGGGACTCACCCCTGCGGCACCTCCTGCTGGTCATCTCAGGGAATTACCTCGCCAGCCTCCGGAGCACCCTCTGCAGGCCAGTGATCTGCCTTACTGCTGTCCCCGTGTCCCTCCCAGACCCCAGTGCCCTTTTATCTGGGGTGCTGCCCCCTGGCAATGCCCCCACACTCTGCCTCTGGGTCTCCCCTCTCTGGGGAACCCCCAACCCTCTAATCCCCACCTTGCCTCACTCTGGGCTACTGCCAGTCACCAACTAGCCCCCGCGCCCTGGGGCGCGCTGCAGTGTCAGCCACTCATCACAGGCAAGGTCAGGTCTGGACCTGTTGCCTCTCTCTGCAACCCAGTGCCTCTATGGGGCCTTGGATAGGGTTACCATACATCCGGTTTTTCCCAGACATGTCCTGCTTTTTGGTAATCAAACCCCCGTCTGGGGGGAATTTCCAAAAAGCCGAACATGTCCGGGAAAAATACTCCCAGTTTTGCCGGCATCCCTGGCTTACCTTACAGCAGGCTCCGGCGACTGCTGCTGCTCCCCCCAGACACCTCAGCTCTGTGCAGCTGAAGAGCGGAGCTGCCCGAGCGCTATCGGCTTCACGGTTTGCTGGGCAGCCCCCAGACCTCCAGACCCTGCGTCCCCAGCCGGGCGCTTCCCCTCCCAGGCTCTGGCTGCGCTGGGGAAGCGCCCGGCCGGGGGCGCAGCGGGTCTGGGGGCTGCCCGGCAAACCGTGAAGCCGGTAGCGCTCAGGCAGCTGTTTCGTGTGGCTGGGAGGGAGGAGGGGGAATGCGGGATGCTCAGGGGAGGGGGCGGAGTTGGGGCGGGGCAGGGGCAGGGCCAGGGCCAGGGCCAGGGCCAGGGCCCCGTGGAGTGTCCTCTTTTTTAAAACTTAAGTATGGTAACCCTAGCCTTGGACAAGGCCCTGCAGCCTGGGGAGTTGTCAGCCTGGAGCTCCCCAGCCCCTCTGGCCTTTCCCCAGCCCTGCCTCACTCTAGGTACCCTGAGCTTCCCAGCAGCCGCCCCGCCCCGCCCCAGCCTTCCTGGAGGCAGAGACAGTCTGTCTGCTCCTGGCCCACTGTCCTTTTATAAAGGCCAGCTGTGGCCTGATTGGGGTGTGGCCACAGCTGTGGCTACTTCCCCAATCAGCCCAGGTTTGAGAGCTGCAGCTCTCTCCAGGGCTGCTTTCAAGCCCTTCGGGGCAGGAGCGGGTGACCAGCCCGCTACAGGGGGGTTGCCACAAACCAAAATTTGGGGGTTTCAGCAACTGATAACATTTTGGGGGCTCCTGTTTTTCAACAAAAGCCCCTGAAAACTTCAAAGAAAACAAAACAAAAGTTTGTCTACATTGTTCCCATTTCCTGAGCAGCTCTGCAGATTCATCTTTGCTCTGAATGTGCTGGGTTTCTTAATGGGAGGTTTCCTGTTTAACTTTAACATTCCTGAAGGTAACATACCCATTGCTGCATGCCTGCAATCTAACATCTCCTGTATGTACCCCATTGCCATCAGGTGATGGCCCAGTAACCCCCATTGGACACCCCACTGGCCTCAGTGGGCTCACTCAAGTGCGAATGTGGTGACTGATGCACAAGACCCCAGCTCCCCTCCCATGGGCACGTTGGCTCTGCAGAGCTAACCAGAGGAACAAGTAGGACCACACGGTTTTAGACAACTCAGCAGCTGTGCCGTGGATCCACTGAGCTGTACAGCATTGACAGACACGTCTCAGAGCAAAACTAGACCCGGATCTAATTTTCCGTGGGGGTTTCTCTGCTGCTACGGGCTGCACAGACCTACAACGCTCCACCGCCATGAAATCCCTGGGGAGCTGGTCTTCCGGCAAAATAGCGATTTGTATCCACTCTCGGTGTTCTGGGTGGCAGCACCTCGCTCCGGCAGGGCTGGGATGTAACGGAGATGAGCAGCGGCAGGGAAACCCCGGGGGTCCACAGCTCTTCCCAGCACTGGTGCCCACTTGCTGTGAAAGAAAAAAGAGAGATTGCAGCATTATTTGCTTTCACAGGGGATTCCATTTGCAGACAGGCTGAGGGGGGCAGGCTGTCTCTGCTACGGTCCTGCATACATTTTCTCATCTGAGCTCTGGCTTCTCTCGAGAGCCTGCTGCTCTCGGCAGGTGCCGCGTGACATTGTGACGCTGGCAGACCAGGTGCCAGCTCATGCCAAGGTCCCCCTGTCTCCGCTGAACACTGCCAAATACAGAGCTGGAAACAGTCTTGCTCCCCTGTGTATTAGTGTTGTTAAAACAGGTATTAGGATTATAAGAATGTGTTTAGCGTTTAGACTGCATTAAATGCATGTGAGTTCCTGCAGCTTTAAGCTAATGTATAACCATAGGCGTGCGCACGGGGTGTGCCGGGTGTGCCCCGGCACACCCTAATGCCCTGAGCTCTGGCTGGGAAGGCTGCTCCTCCCCCCTCCCCTCCTCAGCTGTTTGCCGGGCGGGCTCAAATCAACTGCTTCCTGCCTCCCTGCTCCGGCAGGGGCCGAGTGAGTCTCACACACACACACACACACAAAAAGCCTTAGGGTTAGCTGTGGACGGGAGTGCGGGGCTATCAGCAGCCGCACAGCCAGCCCCTGCTTGCCTAGGGCTGCCCCGCACCTCTTGGGCTGGTGGCCATGGCGTCCACGTGTATGGCTGCTCCCTGCCAGCCAGGCTCCACTCCGGCCACAGTTGGCAGCAGGTGACCCAAGGGAGCCCAGCTAGGCTAGGGCTGGGTGCAGTGGGAGAAGCTCCAGATACCGGCAGGAGCCATGCGGGGGTGGGGGAAGAGAAGCCCCAGACGGGGCTGGAGCCACGTGGGGGGAGGGAGTGGGGGTGGAGGAGAAGCCCAGACCCTGGCAGGAGCTGCACTGGGGGGGGGAGAAGCCCGGACCCTGGCAGGAGCTGCACTGGCGTGGGGGGAGAAGCCCGGACCCTGGCAGAAGATGTGGGGTTGAAGTCCCCGTCTCGGGAGCCCCAGCCACCCTAGTGGCAAAAGTTGCAGGGCTGAAGCCCTGAGCCCACTCTGTGTGGAGCTGGCCTGAGCCCCTCTGTCTCCCATCCCACCTGTGGAGCTGGGGCTGCGTGCTTCTGCGGGGCAGTGTTTGGCTCCGTGGGGAGGCTAGGACCCTCACCTCATGGTAAGGGGTCCAGGGCCAGGGGGGTTGGATAAGGGGTGGGGGCAGTCAGGGGACAGGGTGGGTTGGATAGGGGGTGGGATCCCGGGGGGATGGTTAGGGGCAGGGGGTCTCTGGAGGGGGCAGTCAGGGAGCAGGGGGGGTTGGATGGGGCATGGGAGTCCCACGGTCTGTCAGGGGGTGGATAGGGGTCAGGGCAGTCAGGGGACAGGGAGCAAGGAAGGTCCTGGGGGGGGCAATTGGGGGTTTTTTTGGAGGCGGTGGTCAGGGGACAAGGAGCTGGGGGGGGTTGGATGAGTCAGGAGTTCTGGTGGGGGGCTGTCAGGAGGCAGGGGTTGGAGAGGGGTTAGGGGAAGCAGGGCGCAGAGGGGGTTGTATGGGTCAGGAGTTCTGGGGGGGGGGCTGTCAGGGGGTGGGGAGTGGTTGGATAGGCGTGCAGTCCTGGGGGTCTGTCTAGGGGCAGGGATGTGGATAAGGGTAGGGACAGTCAGGGGACAGGTAGGGGGTAGGATCCTAGGGGGGCAGTCAGGGGACAAGGAACAGGGAGGCTTAGATAGGGGGAGGGGTTCTGGGGGGCAGTTAAGGGCAGGGGTCCCAGGAAGTGGTAGTCAGGGGACAAGGAGCAGGGGGGGTAGGGGATTCTGAGGGGGGCAGTCAGGGGGCGGGAAGTAGGAGGGAGTGGATGGGGGTGGGGCTAGGGCAGGGTGGGGTTCCCTGGGTGCACACCCTAGTGAAATGGGCTGCGCACGCCTATGTGTATAACATCTGTTCCTATATGGCAAGGTAGTAGTTGAGCAGCTATATTGTAAGCCTCTGTAATTGTATAAATCACCCGACTGGAGAGAGAGATTAACTAGTGTGACGGACGGATCTGCAACTGAAGGTGTTACGTCCTGCTTAGTAAGAAAGGCCCATTGACACCGGATGCACTATTGTGGAACATTGAAAAAGACAAAAGACTTTGTTGCTCTGCTCTTCCCCCCTCCCAATGAAGATGAGTCATGCAATTGGATTCCTCACATCAGTTGAGTTTGCAGCTCAGAGCACATGAGAGGAGGGGGATAAAACCCCTAACAAGGAGGCACTGATTATCTTTGTGCTGCTTGGAGTCTGGGGGGCAAGGTTTGTTAGGCATAAGCAAGAGATCCCCAGTTGCTTAGTCTTAAAGGACAGATAGAGCTTGCTTATTATAGACTTCTATTACCTTTTGAAACTTAAGATTGTAACTCATTTGTGTGTGTATGTTTACCTGCTTTAACCTTGTAAATAACCCTCTAGTTTCCTTTTCCTATTAATAAATCCCTATATAGTTTATTATAGGATTGTCTACAAACGTTGTCTTTGGTATGAGATTTAAGGTACAATTGACCTGGGGTAAGTGACTGGTCCTTTGGGACTGGGAGTAACCTGAATATTGCTGCGTCTGATGAAGTGGGCATTCACCCATGAAAGCTTATGCTCCAATACATCTGTTAGTCTTAAAGGTGTCACAGGACTCTCTGTTGCTTTTTACGGAATATTGCTGTGATTCTTGGTGTAAGGGACCATCCATCACAGGGGTAGCTCACGTGGGTGGCAAGACAGATTGGAGTACCCAGGGGGACTGTCTGTGACTCCATGGTTAGGCTCTTTTAGTGCCTGAGGAGTTTGCACTTGATGGTTGGTTGGTGAAATCTAAGGGTAGAACTCACAGCCAGTTTGGGGTTTGTGCCCTGGGGTTGGTACGCAGGCTTTTGGGGCCCGGCAGGCACCATGACAGAGATTAGCTGTAGGGGTAACAGTTTACAGAGGTGCTGAGACAGGTTTTCTAACCTTAGCAGTAGATGGGGCTGTGACCGCAGCATTGCTCAGCCCAGGCATTCGAGCACCACTAGTCAGCCTGGCTTCAAAACCATGAGATTTTTTTCCTAAAGTTACACCTGTCTCCCATCCCCGTAGTGTTGGAGCATCCCCCAGTCTCTACAGTATTTACCCTCACAGCACCTCATGCGGCAGGGCTGGCATCTCCATTGGACAGCTGGGGAGCTGAGACTGAGACAGACTAAGGCCCAGACACTCAAAGGTGTTTAGACTCAATGGAAATTAGGTCCCACAGGGAGTCTGCGGCAGCACAGGGCCCTGAAGCCAGTCTCCCTGTGTCCCAGGCTGGAGCGCTGACCTAGGCCGCTGTCTTTTATTTGCCTTCTGCTTTTGAACCTCGAGGGGTCACGTTTCAAAGAAAAACGACAGCCGAGAGTCCCCTGGGATCACAGGAGTCTGGGAGCTGGGGCTTTAAGCAAAAACACCAAAATCATGAGCTGCCCGTGCTGTGACACTGGTTTTGTAAACGAATAGACCCTCTGGTGACGCCTCCAGTTGGATTCTCACCTAAGCTTTGCCCCTGTTACGATCCCGCGTCCCAGCGATGTTCTTACACTGCGTCATTGCACGGCTGCCCCGGGGATCTTCTTTAAAGGGTTAAAAAAGCCATTGCCACTTTGAGCTGAACCGCCCCCTTCATTGCTTGGCTGTAGGACTGTGCGCCACAAACCCTGCCGGTGCCCGTCCCGCTGCAGCCTTGTCTGCACTATTGCTACCGTAACCCACAGTCACATAGTGTCTGTCCCCCTCTAGTGGCCAGGCCATATACAGCGGTTTGCGTCCCCTCCAGCGCTTGGGTAAACACAGCTGGATCCTTTAACATGAGCAGTGGCCGATCCTGCTTTTAGAGCCAGAGTCTCAAGTCCCTACCAATGGTGCCCCATCCATTACATTGGCACTGCTCTGGCTCTACCTCTCTCGGACGTCAGCTGCGAACGCTGTTTTAAGCGCCCTATCCATGATACCTACTCTGAGCAGGGACAGCTAACACGGTGTGTAAAAAAAGCCAGCAGCCCACCTACCCTCAAGCTCCCACGGCCGCTATGACCCATGGGGCTGGCCCGGTGCTGGTGGGAAGTGTTTGCAAACTTTCCCTGGCTCAGACAGAGTTAAGGAAATACAGAAACCAGGATCCCGACATGAACGTAAATCCCGACCGATTGCGACTTAAACACACTGCTCGCAAAAACGTATTGGTGACGGGGGGAGCGGAAAAGCCCCCGACAGCTCGTGCCCTCGCAGCTAACGGCTGCTGCATAAGGACCACAAAGGCAGCAGGCCCGGAAAGAATTTGTACCACCAGTGTCAGAGGTCATTGCATCTGGGAGGCAGCAGTGCCAGCAGACGCGCTGTATTTACACAGGCAGTCACTAGAGGGCGCTGGCGCCATTGTATTGTTGCCTTGAACCTGTTGCCCAAAGCACCTTACGCTTAAGCTGAGATTCATTTTTACCCATTGCCACAGGCTGGGTCCTGCCATTTGGACTGTCGGGGCTGTGATGACTGTGATGCCAGAAGCAAACCCCTCCCAAACAGCCTGGCTAGCAGGGGTGTAGCCAGGTTCTAAGAGCAGGGGGAGCGAACACACACAAAAAGGCATCACCCGCTGCAAAATGCTTCAGGATGCTCAGAGAGAAGCATAAGTACAAAGTATAAAGTTCTATCATGAAGGACCCGTGTCATATCCTTGTAAGTGCCCCCTGCTGGCCACCCACTAACATTGCTGTGAGGGGCATTCAAGCCTATGAGCGCTTTATCCCTGGGATAAAGAACGGAATCCAGCCACTGCCCCAATCTCGGGATCCCTAGGCCCACCCTTAGGGCACAGACTTTGGAGCATGTTGGAAGCTGCTATCCAGCTACCTAGTCCCTCTGGTTGCTTCCCTGACCCCTCTGACTTCCTGATATTTAAACACACCTCTCTCCCAGAACTCCAAAAGGTGTGATGTGTCAGTTTTAGCATGGAACCCCTCGGGGGCATGCAGTAGTTGTGAAGAGCGAGACACTTTCCTGAGAGTCTAACACGTGAATGCGACTGTGGCATTTGGTGCACTTTGGAGCACAGAATGTTTCCCCTGCTTTACAGCTGGGATCTGAGCGCCAGCCTGAGCATGTCAAAGCCGCCCAGCAGATTTTTATGTCCCGAGCAGCTCAGTGCCAGCGACGGCACGGGGCAATGGGGGTTGGGCCCCAGGGGTGGGGAGTCTGCAGCCCCCCCAGGTGCTTGTCCAGTCCCCTGCTCTGCTCCTGGAGTCCTGCAGGTTTTCCTGATATTTAACCTCCATTATCCTTGCTGCAGTCGCTGGACACTGTTTCTGTGCTCGTTGGCCAGGAGGCAGGATCAGCCCCCGTCCTTTTCACAAGACCTCCCCGCCGATCTGCAGATGGCTGCAATTCCCCTGGGCCCTCTGCTGCAGACCGGCCACCCCCCGGCCTTGTCCTTTCCTGAGAGGTTTTACTGCCCAGGCGTTTGATCCCGGTGGCTGTTCTCGAACTCTCCCCAACCCAGCGTCCTGCCCAAAGTGCAGGGCTCAGCGCAGAATGCAGCTTCCCACAAGGCCCGGACCGCCTCTGCCTGCAGTGTGCCTTCCGCCAAGAACTGCTCAGACTTCAGAAGGACCCAGCTCCTCAGCCTGTCCCTCCTCTGTGGACTCCTCACTGCTGGCTGGTCACGGTGGCACTTTGCCTGCAGCTCTGAATGCTGGGTGCAAAGCTCCTCACGGCCAACCTGTCCCGAGCAAGGGGTATGTGCAATAACAAGGGTGATCTCCGCGCTGCTGCAGGACGGGACCAGCGGGGGGTCACCCTGGATGTCATGAGGGAAGCTGTGCCCCCCCCTCCTGGCGTGGCAGCCAGCCGCCTCCGTTACACAACCCCAGGCCACCCAAGTGCCGCCAGCCCCGGAGTGCTGGGAGGGAGGGTGAGCGGGAGACGCGCCCCATCCCTGGAGCACAGGCCGGTTCCCCTTACCCCCCCCAGCTTGGGGCCCCGGCCACGGTGGGAAGAGCCCCCAGCAGCACAGCCCAGGAAGCAGGAAGGGGCCTGAGTGTGGGCAGGGCCACGCAAGGCTGTTGGGGAGGTACATCCTCCCCCTGCCTTTGATACCCACCGACCATGGCCCTGGGCCCTTTTAAATCACGTGGGTGGGCCGCAGGGCTCCCAGGCACGCACGGGGTGGTACTGGCTGCGGCGAAGGCAGCCGGATGGGCACGTGGACGCCCTGGCCGAGCCGGAAGCGCACGCCCAGCAGGGCAGCCGGCAGCACCGCCCAAAAACCTCAGCCATCCCTTTCCAGGGGGCCCATTGGCTGTTCTGCCGATTGCTGTCGGCCATCCTGGAGATGGCATGTGCCCAGAGCTGGTCACACGTGTGCCCGGCCGCCTGCCTGAGGGGTCCAGTTAGAAACGCCTGCCATGGGGAGGGGGCGGCGTTGGGCCAGAGCACCCCCCTCCCCGCTGGGAGAAAGTCCAGCACCACACCCATGAGGAACAACTCCTGACCTGCTCTGTCGGGGCGGGGTTAGCGCCCTCCATGGGACAGTCCCAGTAGGTCATGGGTCCTGTGGGACACTGGGGTCATCTGCATTGGGCTCTGCGCCCGGGCACCGGCTCTGGGGCACCAGCACCCCCACTTCCACAGAAGCCTGTCTTCAGCACCCCTTTCAAGGGGTTTGTGGGAAGATAGCGCTGCTGGGGGAGGGGCGAACCCCATGCACAGAGGTGCCTGCCCCTGTGGAGAAGTGGGGGGCATGACTGACCCAATGTTGGCCAGGAAGTGCTAGCCACAGGAGCGTAGCTGGGGGGGAGCAGAGGGAGCAGCCGCTCCCCCACTGCACATTCTCCCAAAGTGGTGCCTTAGGCGCCGACTCCCTGGGTGCTCCAGGGCTGGAGCACCCACGGGCAGCCCAGCTCCCCAGTCCCCACCCCGCCCCGCCCCGCTCCCTAGCTCACCTCCGCCTCCTCCCCTGAGGGCGCTGCAGCGTTCTGCTTCTCCCCCTGGCTCCCAGCGCTTGAGCAGCTGATTCGTGGCAAGCCTGGGAGGGAGAGGGGAGGAGGGGGAATGGGGCATGCTGGGGAAGAGGTGGGGCCAGGGCGCGGATTTGGGGATGGGTCCAATACGGGCAAGGAGGGGGTGGAGTTGGGGCGGGGATTTGGGAAGGGGTCCAAGAGGGGCAGGGAGGGGGAGAGATCTTTATTGGGCACGCTGAGGCAAGACTGCAGAGTTTGTGGGAGGTGCCTGGCCCCCGCTTGCGTCCCTGAGTCCCTGGTGACACAGCGAACGAGGTTCTCCGGAAGCATGGCCCTCTTTGGCCACGTCAGGGGGGATCTACATTGTGGCTCTAACACTGAACTGGTTATTCTTCCATATTCCCCAACATGAGACTGGGGAGGCCTGGGGGTAACTGAAAGCAGACTTCGGGGCTTATTGGCCCTACGTCTTGATGCTTTCCTGTTTTTTCTAAATATCACTCCCTATTAGTCTTTAGTACTTAGTGTACCTTTTTATATGGCTATGCTTGCTTCTCATTCCTCTTTGGCCATAGAAGAGCTATCCTTTGAGCATCAACTATGTCCCATAGGATCCTCCTGTGATGGATTAGGGCTAGATCTGTACAACTTATGAATTCTGCTTGATATTGTGAAGCTGATTATGCAAACCTGCTGTATTGTGAATGTCTCTCTACCAGTGGAGCCAGTACTGCTGACAGGCCCTGGAGCACATATGCACCCAACAGATGCATTAAGAAGGTGCTTAGGACTTAACGACCCTATTCAGGTGTAAACATCTGGGATAATGAGTGAGCTGCACCCTTAGGAAACCAGTTTAGCTGACTCTAGGAGGGAGGGGGAGGGAAGGTAGGAGCACTGGAAAACTGTACCAGGAGTAGAACAAATAGGAGTCCTACAGGAAGAGAAAGCACTGGGCAGGAAAGAGCAAGGTTACAGAAGCTAGGTAACGGGGCTCCAGCGAGAGAGGTCTGTGACGTTATTGACATAAACTGGGACCATATAGATCATTGTTGCAACCAAGGTCCTGTAGTGGCACCCAAATCTTGTATAAAGGGGGTCAAAGAGGGTGTCTAAGACAAGGTTATGGTTTACTGGTTATAATTATGCTGTCTGTATGTGTGTATCAGTTTTGTAGTTGAAGTTATGAATATTGGCTCTATACTGTCTGTACGGCAAACTTATGTTATGCTTCTGGGTGACATCCCAGACAAGCTGGGATTAGCTCTGCCTAGCCTGCTTGATGGCCCATTAAGGACCATCAGCTGTACAATGGACCCATTGAGAGAAGGCAAATATGCCTTCAGACTCAGCAAAGTATGCTGGAACTGGCCCATGTGACTCCAGGCTCCATTTTGCTGTAATTTTCCACAGTAAGAACAAAGAGGTATTCTTACACCTGGAAAAGACTATATAAGGCTGATGCCTCATCTCCATTTTGTCTTCAATCCTGCATGGTACCTCTGGAGGGACTTTGCTACAAACTGAAGCTCTGAACAAAGGACTGAGGACCCATCCCAGCGGGGGATGTATTCCAGAGACTTGATTTGAACCTGCAGTTTATTCTATCGCTGCTGCAAGCCTGAACCAAGAACTTTGCCATTACTGTATGTAAGTGATTCCATTTAACCAATTCCAACTCTCATCTCTATCTTTTTCCTTTTATGAATAAACCTTTAGATTTTAGATTCTAAGGGATTGGCAACAGCGTGATTGGTGGGTAAGATCTGATTTGTATATTGACCTGGGTCTGGGGCTTGGTCCTTTGGGATCAGGAGAACCTTTTTTCTTTTACTTGGGTATTGGTTTTCATAACCATTTGTCCCCATAACGGGTGGCACTGGTGGTGATACTGGGAAACTGGAGTGTCTAAGGAGATTGCTTGTGTGACTTGCGGTTAGCCAGTGGGGTGAGACCAAAGTCTTCACTGTCTGGCTGGTTTGGTTTGCCTTACAGGTGGAGAAACCCCAGCCTTGGGCTGTAACTGCCCTGTTTGAGCAATTTGTCCTGAGTTGGCCCTCTCAGTTGGGTTCCGCCAGAACCGCATGGTCACAAGGTCACTCGGTACCAGGGCTTGAATTGTGCCGGAACACTCCGGAACGCCATTCTAGCACCTTCTTGAGGAGCTGCAATGGCATTTGGGTACTGCCAGTATCACTTAGCGGTGGCATTGGAAGCATGTTCCGGTACTTTTTTTTTTTACTTTTTTTTTTTAAAAGGACTGGAGCACTCCTCAGTATGTAGCAGCCTCATGCCCACTTTCCTGAGCCCAAGGACTGCAGACAAGCCGAGGGACTTGGACCCCAGCCCAGAGAATGCCCTGGAGCGGTGAGGGACATGAGTTTAGCGTTGATTGTTTTGTATGATCTGCGCTCTCCTGTGCTCTACATGATTAAGTATAAAAGTGCATTAATGTGTTAGACTCTCAGGAAAGTGTCTCGCTCTTCACAACTACTGCATGCCCCCGAGGGGTTCCATGCTAAAACTGACACATCACACCTTTTGGAGTTCTGGGAGAGAGGTGTGTTTAAATATCAGGAAGTCAGAGGGGTCAGGGAAGCAACCAGAGGGACTAGGTAGCTGGATAGCAGCTTCCAACATGCACCAAAGTCTGTGTCCTAAGGGTGGGCCTAGGGATCCCGAGATTGGGGCAGTGGCTGGATTCTGTTCTTTATCCCAGGGATAAAGCGCTCATAGGCTTGAATGCCCCTCACAGCAATGTTAGTGGGTGGCCAGCAGGGGGCACTTACAAGGATATGACACGGGTCCTTCATGATAGAACTTTATACTTTGTACTTATGCTTCTCTCTGAGCATCCTGAAGCATTTTGCAGCGGGTGATGCCTTTTTGTGTGTGTTCGCTCCCCCTGCTCTTAGAACCTGGCTACACCCCTGCTAGCCAGGCTGTTTGGGAGGGGTTTGCTTCTGGCATCACAGTCATCACAGCCCCGACAGTCCAAATGGCAGGACCCAGCCTGTGGCAATGGGTAAAAATGAATCTCAGCTTAAGCGTAAGGTGCTTTGGGCAACAGGTTCAAGGCAACAATACAATGGCGCCAGCGCCCTCTAGTGACTGCCTGTGTAAATACAGCGCATCTGCTGGCACTGCTGCCTCCCAGATGCAATGACTTCTGACACTGGTGGTACAAATTCTTTCCGGGCCTGCTGCCTTTGTGGTCCTTATGCAGCAGCCGTTAGCTGCGAGGGCACGAGCTGTCGGGGGCTTTTCCGCTCCCCCCGTCACCAATACGTTTTTGCGAGCAGTGAGTTTAAGTCGCAATCGGTCGGGATTTACGTTCATGTCGGGATCCTGGTTTCTGTATTTCCTTAACTCTGTCTGAGCCAGGGAAAGTTTGCAAACACTTCCCACCAGCACCGGGCCAGCCCCATGGGTCATAGCGGCCGTGGGAGCTTGAGGGTAGGTGGGCTGCTGGCTTTTTTTACACACCGTGTTAGCTGTCCCTGCTCAGAGTAGGTATCATGGATAGGGCGCTTAAAACAGCGTTCGCAGCTGACGTCCGAGAGAGGTAGAGCCAGAGCAGTGCCAATGTAATGGATGGGGCACCATTGGTAGGGACTTGAGACTCTGGCTCTAAAAGCAGGATCAGCTGCTGCTCATGTTAAAGGACCCAGCTGTGTTTACCCAAGCGCTGGAGGGGACGCAAACCGCTGTATATGGCCTGGCCACTAGAGGGGGACAGACACCATGTGACCGTGGGTTACGGTAGCAATAGTGCAGACAAGGCTGCAGCGGGATGGGCACCGGCTGGGTGTGTGGCGCACAGTCCTACAGCCAAGCAATGAAGGGGGCGGTTCAGCTCAAAGTGGCAATGGCTTTTTTATCCCTTTAAAGAAGATCCCCGGGGCAGCCGTGCAATGACGCAGTGTAAGAACATCGCTGGGAGGCGGGATCGTAACAGGGGCAAAGCGTAGGTGAGAATCCAACTGAAGACGTCACCAGAGGGTCTATTCGTTTACAAAACCAATGTCACAGCACGGGCAGCTCATGATTTTGGTGTTTTTGCTTAAAGCCCCAGCTCCCAGACTCCTGTGATCCCAGGGGACTCTCGGCTGTCGTTTTTCTTTGAAACGTGACCCCTCAAGGTTCAAAAGCAGAAGGCAAATAAAAGACAGCGGCGGTGGGCCTAGGTCAGCGCTCCAGCCTGGGACACAGGGAGACTGGCTTCAGGGCCCTGCGCTGCCGCAGACTCCCTGTGGGACCTAATTTCCATTGAGTCTAAACACCTTTGAGTGTCTGGGCCTTAGTCTGTCTCAGCCTCAGCTCCCCGGCTGTCCAATGGAGATACCAGCCCTGCCGCACGAGGTGCTGTGAGGGTAAATACTGTAGAGACTGGGGGATGCTCCAACACTACGGGGATGGGAGACAGGTGTAACTTTAGGAAAAAAATCTCATGGTTTTGAAGCCAGGCTGACTAGTGGTGCTTGAATGCCTGGGCTGAGCAATGCTGCGGTCACAGCCCCATCTACTGCTAAGGTTAGAAAACCTGTCTCAGCACCTCTGTAAACTGTTACCCCTACAGCTAATCTCTGTCATGCTGCCTGCCGGGCCCCAAGAGCCTGCGTACCAACCCCAGGGCACAAACCCCAAACTGGCTATGAGTTCTACCCTTAGATTTCACCAACCAACCATCAAGTGCAAACTCCTCAGGCACTAAAAGAGCCTAACCATGGAGTCACAGACAGTCCCCCTGGGTACTCCAATCTGTCTTGCCACCCAGGTGAGCTACCCCTGTGATGGATGGTCCCTTACACCAAGAATCACAGCAATATTCCGTAAAAAGCAACAGAGAGTCCTGTGGCACGTTTAAGACTAACAGATGTATTGGAGCATAAGCTTTCGTGGGTGAATGCCCACTTCATCAGACGCAGCAATATTCAGGTTACTCCCAGTCCCAAAGGACCAGTCACTTACCCCAGGTCAATTGTACCTTAAATCTCATACCAAAGACAACGTTTGTAGACAATCCTATAATAAACTATATAGGGATTTATTAATAGGAAAAGGAAACTAGAGGGTTATTTACAAGGTTAAAGCAGGTAAACATACACACACCAATGAGTTACAATCTTAAGTTTCAAAAGGTAATAGAAGTCTATAATAAGCAAGCTCTATCTGTCCTTTAAGACTAAGCAACTGGGGATCTCTTGCTTATGCCTAACAAACCTTGCCCCCCAGACTCCAAGCAGCACAAAGATAATCAGTGCCTCCTTGTTAGGGGTTTTATCCCCCTCCTCTCATGTGCTCTGAGCTGCAAACTCAACTGATGTGAGGAATCCAATTGCATGACTCATCTTCATTGGGAGGGGGGAAGAGCAGAGCAACAAAGTCTTTTGTCCTTTTTAATGTTCCACAATAGTGCATCCGGTGTCGATGGGCCTTTCTTGCTAAGCAGGACGTAACACCTTCAGTTGCAGATCCGTCCGTCACACTAGTTAATCTCTCTCTCCAGTCGGGTGATTTATACAATTACAGAGGCTTACAATATAGCTGCTCAAATACTACCTTGCCATATAGGAACAGATGTTATACACATAGGCGTGCGCAGCCCATTTCACTAGGGTGTGCACCCAGGGAGCCCCACCCTGCCCTAGCCCCACCCCCATCCACTCCCTCCTACTTCCCGCCCCCTGACTGCCCCCCTCAGAACCCCCTACCCCCCCTGCTCCTTGTCCCCTGACTACCACTTCCTGGGACCCCTGCCCTTAACTGCCCCCCAGAACCCCTCCCCCTATCTAAGCCTCCCTGTTCCTTGTCCCCTGACTGCCCCCCTAGGATCCTACCCCCTACCTGTCCCCTGACTGTCCCTACCCTTATCCACATCCCTGCCCCTAGACAGACCCCCAGGACTGCACGCCTATCCAACCGCTCCCCACCCCCTGACAGCCCCCCCCAGAACTCCTGACCCATACAACCCCCTCTGCGCCCTGCTTCCCCTAACCCCTCTCCAACCCCTGCCTCCTGACAGCCCCCCCCCAGAACTCCTGACTCATCCAACCCCCCCCAGCTCCTTGTCCCCTGACCACCGCCTCCAAAAAACCCCCGAATTGCCCCCCCCAGGACCTTCCTTGCTCCCTGTCCCCTGACTGCCCTGACCCCTATCCACCCCCTGACAGACCGTGGGACTCCCATGCCCCATCCAACCCCCCCCTGCTCCCTGACTGCCCCCTCCAGAGACCCCCTGCCCCTAACCATCCCCCTGGGATCCCACCCCCTATCCAACCCACCCTGTCCCCTGACTGCCCCCACCCCTTATCCAACCCCCCTGGCCCTGGACCCCTTACCATGAGGTGAGGGTCCTAGCCTCCCCACGGAGCCAAACACTGCCCCGCAGAAGCACGCAGCCCCAGCTCCACAGGTGGGATGGGAGACAGAGGGGCTCAGGCCAGCTCCACACAGAGTGGGCTCAGGGCTTCAGCCCTGCAACTTTTGCCACTAGGGTGGCTGGGGCTCCCGAGACGGGGACTTCAACCCCACATCTTCTGCCAGGGTCCGGGCTTCTCCCCCCACCCCAGTGCAGCTCCTGCCAGGGTCCGGGCTTCTCCTCCACCCCCACTCCCTCCCCCCACGTGGCTCCAGCCCCGTCTGGGGCTTCTCTTCCCCCACCCCCGCATGGCTCCTGCTGGTATCTGGAGCTTCTCCCACTGCACCCAGCCCTAGCCTAGCTGGGCTCCGTTGGGTCACCTGCTGCCTGCTGTGGCCAGAGTGGAGCCTGGCTGGCAGGGAGCAGCCATACACGTGGACGCCATGGCCACCAGCCCAAGAGGTGTGGGACAGCCGTAGGCAAGCAGGGGCTGGCTGTGCGGCTGCTGATAGCCCCGCACTCCCGTCCACACCTAACCCTAAGGCTTGTGTGTGTGTGTGTGAGACTCACTGGGCCCCTGCCGGAGCAGGGAGGCAGGAAGCAGTTGATTTTAGCCTGCCCGGCAAACAGCTGAGGAGGGGAGGGGGGAGGAGCAGCCTTTCCAGCCAGAGCTCAGGGCATTAGGGTGTGCCAGGGCACACCCGGCACACCCCGTGCGCACGCCTATGGTTATACATTAGCTTAAAGCTGCAGCAACTCACATGCATTTAATGCAGTCTAAACGCTAAACACATTCTTATAATCCTAATACCTCTTTTAACAACACTAATACACAGGGGAGCAAGACTGTTTCCAGCTCTGTATTTGGCTGTGTTCAGTGGAGGCAGGGGGACCTTGGCATGAGCTGGCACCTGGTCTGCCAGCGTCACAATCTCACGCGGCACCTGCCGAGAGCAGCAGGCTCTCGAGAGAAGCCAGAGCTCGGATGAGAAAATGTATGCAGGACCGTAGCAGAGACAGCCTGCCCCCCTCAGCCTTGTCTGCAAATGGAATCCCCTGTGAAAGCAAATAATGCTGCAATCTCTCTTTTTTCTTTCACAGCAAGTGGGCACCAGTGCTGGGAAGAGCTGTGGACCCCCGGGGGGGTTTCCCTGCCGCTGCTCATCTCCGTTACATCCCAGCCCTGCCGGAGCAAGGTGCTGCCACCCAGAACACCGAGAGTGGATACAAATCGCTATTTTGCCGGAAGACCAGCTCCCCGGGGATTTCATGGCGGTGGAGCGTTGTAGGTCTGTGCAGCCCGTAGCAGCAGAGAAACCCCCAAGGAAAATTAGATCCGAGTCTAGTTTTGCTCTGAGACGTGTCTGTCAATGCTGTACAGCTCAGTGGATCCACGGCACAGCTGCTGAGTTGTCTAAAACCGTGTGGTCCTGCTTGTTCCCCTGGTTAGCTCTGCAGAGCCAACGTGCCCATGGGAGGGGAGCTGGGGTCTTGTGCATCAGTCACCACATTCGCACTTGAGTGAGCCCACTGAGGCCAGTGGGGTGTCCAATGGGGGTTACTAGGCCATCACCTGATGGCAATGGGGTACATACAGGTGATGTTAGATTGCAGGCATGCAGCAATGGGTATGTTACCTTCAGGAATGTTAAAGTTAAACAGGAAACCTCCCATTAAGAAACCCAGCACATTCAGAGCAAAGATGAATCTGCAGAGCTGCTCAGGAAATGGGAACAATGTAGACAAACTTTTGTTTTGTTTTCTTTGAAGTTTTCAGGGGCTTTTGTTGAAAAACAGGAGCCCCCAAAATGTTATCAGTTGCTGAAACCCCCAAATTTTGGTTTTTGGCAACCCCCCTGTAGCGGGCTGGTCACCCGCTCCTGCCCTGAAGGGCTTGAAAGCAGCCCTGGAGAGAGCTGCAGCTCTCAAACCTGGGCTGATTGGGGAAGTAGCCACAGCTGTGGCCACACCCCAATCAGGCCACAGCTGGCCCTTATAAAAGGACAGTGGGCCAGGAGCAGACAGACTGTCTCTGCCTCCAGGGAGGCTGGGGCGGGGCGGCGCGGCCCGGCTGCTGGGAAGCTCAGGGTACCTAGAGTGAGGCAGGGCTGGGGAAAGGCCAGAGGGGCTGGGGAGCTCCAGGCTGACAACTCCCCAGGCTGCAGGGCCTTGTCCAAGGCTAGGTTACCATACTTAAGTTTTAAAAAAGATGACACTCCACGGGGCCAGGGCCGGGGACTGGGGGCCGGGGTCCCACCCCTTCCCCTTCTCCGCCCCAACTCTGCCCCTCCCCCAAAGTTCCCGCCCCAACTCTGCCCCCTCCCCTGAGCATCCCGCATTCCCCCTCCTCCCTCCCAGCCACACGAAACAGCTGCCCGAGCGCTACCGGCTTCACGGTTTGCCGGGCAGCCCCTAGACCTCCAGACCCGCTGCGCCCCCGGCCGGGCGCTTCCCCAGCGCAGCCGGAGCCCGGGAGGGGAAGCGCCCGGCTGGGGACGCAGGGTCTGGAGATCTGGGGGCTGCCCGGCAAACCGTGAAACCGATAGCGCTCGGGCAGCTCAGCTCTTCAGCTGCACAGAGCTGAGGTGTCTGGGGGGAGCAGCAGCAGTCGCCGGAGCCTGCTGTAAGGTAAGCCAGGGATGCCGGCAAAACTGGGAGTATTTTTCCCGGACATGTTCGGCTTTTTGGAAATTCCCCCCAGACGGGGGTTCGATTACCAAAAAGCCGGACATGTCTGGGAAAAACCGGATGTATGGTAACCCTAACCAAGGCCCCATAGAGGCACTGGGTTGCAGAGAGAGGCAACAGGTCCAGACCTGACCTTGCCTGTGATGAGTGGCTGACACTGCAGTGCGCCCCAGGGCGCGGGGGCTAGTTGGTGACTGGCAGTAGCCCAGAGTGAGGCAAGTTGGGGATTAGAGGGTTGGGGGTTCCCCAGAGAGGGGAGACCCAGAGGCAGAGTGTGGGGGCATTGCCAGGGGGCAGCACCCCAGATAAAAGGGCACTGGGGTATGGGAGGGACACGGGGACAGCGGTAAGGCAGATCACTGGCCTGCAGAGGGTGCTTCGGAGGCTGGCGAGGTAATTCCCTGAGATGACCAGCAGGAGGTGCCGCAGGGGTGAGTCCCACATTGCTACAAAAAGGCCATTTTCTCTCAACAGAAAAAATCTTGCAATGGAAAATTTTGGACCAGTGTCCGTAAACTGAAAGGGTGGAAGTTGATAGTTTGTTCCTGTCCCAGTTCAGGGATGAGCTGCACCTCTCTCAGGGCTTGTCCACAGGGCGAGTAAGTGCACAGCAAGCCAGGGTGTGAATCTAGAGCATGCTAACGTGCTGCGCACTAACTTACCATGTAGACAATTTCCCTCCAGATTTAGGTAGGCCCAACTTAGCCCTGGTACCCCTGCTCTTCTGGGGCCAGCTAACAGTCTTTCTCTGCAGACCCTGCGTCTCTGTGAGCTTCAGGCAGGACTGGCTCTAAATTTTTTACCGCCCCAGGCAAAAAAGAAGAGCGCCGCCCTGCCGTAACACCCCCCCCCCGCCTCCAGCACCAAACCGCCCAAACCCCGCCCCCCGAGCGCCTCACCGCCGAACCCCCCCCCGAGCGCCGCGCCGGGCCGTCGAAACCCCCGCCCCCCCCGAGCGCCGCGCCACCCAAACCCCCGCCCCCCCCCGAGCGCCTCGCGGGGTTGCCCAAACCGCCCCCCCGAGCGCCGGGCCGGGCCGTCCAAACTCCCACGCCCCCCCTCCGAGCACCGCACCGGGCCGCTCAAACCCCTGCCCCCCCCAGCGCCGAGCCACCCAAACCCCCGTTCCCCCGAGTGCTGCGCTGCCCAAACCCCCGCCCCCCCCCGAGCGCCTCGCCGGGTTGCCCAAACCGCCCCCCCAGCACCGCGCCGGGTCGCCCAAACCCCCCCCCCCCCCCCGAGCGCCGCACCGGGCCGCTCAAACCCCCGCCCCCCACCGCCGCGCCAGGCCGCCCAAACCCCTGGAGCGCCGGGCCACCCAAAGCCCCAACCCCCCCGCAGCGCCGTGCCGCCGAAACACCCCCCGCGCTGCCCGGCCGAAACAACAAAAACTGTCACAGGATTGGGCCCCTACTGAAGAATGGAGAATTGTTGCTTTCAGTGGGACTGCTTTGCTTCAAACCACCAGGAGGAAGTCAAAGAGGGCTCAAAGTTTGCCTTCTGCCTTTCGTTGTTTTCCTGTTTGAATGAGATCTTGTGATACAAGATATAAAGCTCCTTTTCAGCTGCCGACGTCTGACCTTAACAAAGGACCCAGCGATGCTATAAGAATGGGGAGTGTTAAGCAGGGGATGTGGTCAGCTCCTGGTGTGTCTGCCCCGCAACCTGGACGCAAACCGTAGCAACGCAGACTTCCTTCCGGGACCTTCCCCTGTGCGAGTGTCACTCTGTGAACAGAGAGAGAGCTGTGAGGCAGGTTCCCTTAAGAAATGCAGAGTCACACCCAGACTCTGCTCATGGCAGGCAGCCATGCGGCCAGGGCAGTTACTGTGAGCATGCTGGGAACGAAGGCACTTGTTCCGGAAATGCTCTCCTCTTTGGAGTGAAATCGGGTCTCTTGAACGCAGGAGGCTGACAGAGCTGCCTGGGCCCAGGCACGGTGCTGCGGGGCTGCTGCTGTGGGCACTTGCCTCCCCCAGCTCTGACAACACACCTCAATCGGACCTACAACATCTTGTGCTATTGCAATCTGTGGTCCCCCAACACAGACTGGTCCATACACCATGACCATGGCCTGCCACGCTCCCAGCTACTCCAGCACAGCTCCCACCCGCTCTGCCAATGCACTGCTGTCCGAGGTTGGAGTATCCCCTGCCAGTCAAATTCTCCTCCCTGCCCCAGCTCTGCCAAAGCACCTGCCTGCTGCCTGCAGGGCCAAGTCCCTGCTAGCCCAGCGCTGTGGAAGTACAGAAACGTCTCACTGCTACAGATATTACCATTAGCCAACAGTGCCACCTAGCGCCAGCTGCCCCTTAGTAACTGTCTAGCCAAACCTCGTTAATTCGGGGAGTGACTATTGTTGTTTGGTTATTTGCTAATTTGCAAACAACCCCCGCTCCCTCCCCCAGTAGGGTGACCACATGTCCCGATTTTATAGGGACAGTCCCAATTTTTGGGTCTTTTTCTTACATAGGTTTATAGGGACAGTCCCGATTTTTCACATTTGCTGTCTGGGCACCCTATCCCCCAGGAAGTTGCACACATGATAAAGATAGGCGAGGACAACATATCCCACAATGCACTCTGTTCCTTTAGGTTGATATATGAATGTTCCACAGTGGTTTTTAGCATGATCTTAGCCCTGCGAGTCCTCACTACAGCCTCTGCTACTAAAACTCTGCTACGGAGCGGGACGGTTGGTGGAGACCAAAAACTGGGTCTGAGAATCATCAGGTTTGTGGATAAAGGGCAAGCGATTGTTTTGGTCAACCCGGTACGTCGACCACACTCTGATATTTACCTCCTGGCTGGATGGGGGCAAGTGGCACCCTGAGTAGGTCACTCGGGAAGCATTTGGTTGACGTTCTTTCTGGAACACAGGGGTCTTTATGGCAGTAGCTGGGGCTCACAACTGGGAGGAAGAGAAAGGGAATTAATACTAATACCTCGCTGTGATATAGCACTTTTCATCCATAGATCGCTAAGCACTTTACAGTGGAGGTCAGTGTCCCCTTTGTACAAACAGGGAAACTAAGGCACGCAGCAGGGAAGTGACTTGCCCAAAGTCACACAGCTGGCTAGTGCCAGGACTAGAACCCAGGTGTCCTGCAGCTTAGTCCAGAGCTGTATCCACTAGGTGACACTGCCTCCAACAGGGCTTAGTGCCCTTGATAACAATGGATAGCTGCATGGAATGTAACATATGAACAGGGGGTTAAGGCTGTGCTCGTTAGTAGCCAAACTAAACGGGGGATGCTCTGATGGTCACACACGCTGCTTCCCGTCCCAGGTTAGTTGCTGTTTTGCATGGAAGGGGTTCTGCCTTTGTCTGGCACAAAGAAATGTCAGATTCCCAGAGTGACTGTGTGAACTCGGTTGAGTCATTTTCTCTCTTTGTGCCTCAGTTTCCCAGTCAGCAGCACAAGGCTCTGGATGCTACCATTCCTGCCAAGGGGCGTGAAGCTTCATTAATGAATGTTGGTGAAAGCCTTTCGTCCCCTCAGCTGAAGGGCGGGCGGGCGGCTGTGGCGTTTGGTGCACTTCGGAGCACAGAATGTTTCCCCTGCTTTACAGCTGGGATCTGAGCGCCAGCCTGAGCATGTCAAAGCCGCCCAGCAGATTTTTATGTCCCTCTCGCTCAATTTAGCACCTGACCGAGCTGGGCCTGGCGCTGAGCAGGACACCGGCCCTTTGCCTGGACTAAAACATGGGCTGGGGTTTAGGTCAGGTGGATCTAATGTGGATCAGCTACACCTGCTCCTAGTGAAGATGCAGGTAAGAGCTTTAGCTCCGTTGTGGCTGGTTGAGGTGTGGCGTGGTCAGGAGCCAAGGCCGGACCTGGGACAGCTGAATCCAGCTCATGGGGTGGGGTGCAGAGGAAACAGATGGGGGAAGAGGAGCTGGGGAGGAGAGGAAAGGGCAGAACCATTTTGGGGTGAGAGCAAGACAGGAGCTGGACTCTGTGGGACAGTGAAGGGGGAGAGGTGGATTTGGGGACTGGGGAGAAGATGGGCTGGGGAGGGGGAGTGTGGGGGGGTGTCTGCCCCACCCCCATGTTAGAGGAGGCTGCAGCAGGCCAGTGCGCCTGTGCAGCCCGTTAGCCAATAAGAGAAGGGCTTATTGGGAGCCAATCAGGGCCCGGATAGGAGACAGCCAATCCGGGCCAGGCTCAGCCCTATAAGAAGGCTGCTCAGAGAGAGGAGAGGCAGTTTGTCCCAGGTCTTCGAGAGGGGAAGGTCTGGCTCCACAGCTGGGAGACTAGCACCCGGGACAGCGCAGGGCTGGGCAGGCCCAGGGGAGGAGAAGGGAACTCCAGCCCCCTGTCTGCCAGGCTGCAGGCCCTGAGGGGAAGGGCCTAGCCGGTGCGAGGGGCCGAAGGGGAAGCGGCCCAGGGACGTGGACAGATGGAGGGAGAGAAGGAGGGCAGGATGGCTGCCACTAGAGGGTCCCTGGGTTGGGAACCAGAGTAATGGGCGGCCTGAGTCCCCTCTTTCCCCCCCTTGCAGTACACCCAGCCATCGGCCCTAGGGAGCAGCCAGTATAGACTACACCAGATCCCTGACAAGATCCCTGACAAGAGGGATTAGACTTTGGGGTGTGTGGTTGGACATGGAGGTGGGGGCATTGACTGCTGATTGACCCCCAGCCCCGGAAGGGGGTGTGGATGGACTAAGGGGCACTGCCGGAGGGCAGTGGTCCAGAAGAGGACACCGCGAGTTGGGAGCGACGCGGGCTCAGAAGCCAACCGAAGGCGAGACGACGGATGGGACACCACCAGGAGGGGGCGCTCCACTGGACAGAGCTAATTCCCGAGACCTCCAGTAGGAGGCGCTGCGGTGGTGAGTCCCCAACCCCGTCACAGGGAGGTAGTGAGAGCCAGATGGAGTCCTAGGGGATGGAGGGATTTGGTCGTGGTGGGAGGCCGAGGACTTTTGTTTTGTGGTGGGGAGAAAGGAGGGAGGGGTAATGGCAGGGGGAAGGGATGAGGTGAATTTTGTGGGGTGGGGGGAGGATGGGCTGGGTCCATCTAGTCCCCGTCCACACACCCCTTCCTCCCATCCTGACCCATGCCCCCGCCCACACCCCCCTTTCTCTCACCGAGCCCTTGACCACATCTGCCTTCCTGACCTCCAGCCCCCTGCCCAGACCATTTAGCTACCTGCCCTAGCTCACAAGCCCCTGAGATGCTCTGGGAACCTAGGGCGTCCTCCCCCCCGCCCCCAGACGAGAACCCCGCAGTAAGTTACTTAGCTGATGTCTGTGCCGGAGGGGTGCGCTCCCAGCTACTTGCTCCGTGGCTCAGCCTTCAGGGGCTGTGCGTCGTAGCCGCCCTGTGCGTCCGTCACTGGAGATGCTGCAGAGAGATGTCTTCTCATCACCTTCCTCCCGTCGATGGGCCGGAGTCCGTGCGCGTCTCTAAGGATGCAGATCTGCTACCGACCCTCCATACGTCTGGGCGGTGGCGAAGGCTTTAGGCTGGGTCTCGGCAGGGCGAAGGCTGGCTGATGGCGTCAGTTCTTTCCCTGTCCCTGGTGGCTGGGTGCGGTGCGGCCAGAGCCCTATGGAGGGGTGGGGCTCGGCGTTGCTGTCTGGGCCTCTGCTGGCATCCGGCAGGGCCTTGCTGCGGGAGCTGCAGGTTGCTCCTCCGGCCGGGCTGGGGGAGGGGAGGGAGCCTGGCAGCTCCGGTTCGGCCTGTTGGCCCCGGGGGGGAGCCTGGTGTGGATCTGGCGCGCTGGGCTGGGATGCCGTTGGCCTGGCACTGCTGGAGCTGCCAGTTCTCAGCCCTGATGCTCGTAGCGCTGGCGTTTCCCAAGCAGGGGTCCGGGCGTATCACGGCGAGTCCCAGAGCTCGTTGTCCTGGCCTCACGTGGAGATCGGGTCTGGCTGGCAAGCCGGCAGCAGGCAGGGCTTCCTAGCAGGGGGCAGCGACTGGCGTGTGTGCCCAGACCCGCTGCTGGCTGTGGTCGCCACGCTGTGTATTCAGGTCTCTGCTGGCAGAGTCGTCTCTGGTCTCAGCCAGCAGCTGGGCTCCCCTGGCGTGTCCTTGCCAGGCCTATCTGGCAGCCTTGCGTGGGCGCCGTATCTCTCCCCCACACTTGCTGCACTCGCGGCCCCCACGTCGCCGTCTCTTCCGGGGCGGCTCTCCCGCCCTGAGCTGTCCCAGCACCCGGTAGTAGACGCGGCAGCTGAAGCCTTCGCGCAGCCCCTGCTTCACATGCTGTGTCAGGGCCTCCAGGCTGGGGAAGACTCGGCAGCAGGCCAGGCAGCGCAGGCCCTGCTCGGGGGTGAGGAGCCACTCAGGGGGCACTCCCATCAGCTGCTGCGGAGCCTCCTCTGCTGGCCCCCCCGCGCCGCTCTCTGCCTCGGGGTCCACGTCCCCCAGATCGGACCTGGTGTGGGAGCTGCTCAGGTCCGAGCCGGCAAAGCTTTCTCCTCCGCTGTAATTGGCCTTAAAGATGCGGGGGCGCTTCCTAATGGTTCCAAAGCCAGCCCCGGTCTCCCAGGCCACCGAGACGCCGTTCACAGCCCTGACCTTCATATAGAAAAGGGACTTTTCTTCTACCTCCCCCTCGGCCTCTCTGACACGGGCCGAGCGCTTTCTCTTCACGCCCGCGCCGGGTGGATCCCCTGGGGGCTGTGCACACAGGCGGTTGGAGGCCGCAGGCTGCACGCCGCGGGCGGAGGTGTGGCTGGTGACGGATGTGGCCGTGGAGGTCTGCTGGTTTGGGTCCCTCGGGCCTGCAGAGGCAGAGACCCCCTGCTCTGCTGTTTCCCCAGGAACGGAGCTCCCGGCAGAGACCCCCTGACGAGGGGGCGACTCCCCTGATCTCTGTGACTCTGAAAGCAGAATGAAAGCCCAACTCCTGCGGCCATCGCCCCCTGCGGTGCGTCCCCCTCCGGCTCCCAGCCCTGTGTCCCAGGCCCAAAGGGGCCCTCTGTGGGCAGGGGGAGGGGGTCGGGAAGGGGACTCACTGAGTACGAATATCAGGGGAGCGACCAGTCAGGGATCTGACATGCTGCACCCAGGGAAGGGCCGGAGCCCCCTTGCTTGGCACACTGGCAACTAGGTTGGTCAGAGCCCTAGACAACGTCCTGTCGGTGTCGATGCTGCCCTGGCCCTGGGGGGGATGGACACTCTGCCCCATTGGTCTGCCCCAGCCCTGACATCTATGACCCTGGCATGGTTACCAGGAGCAGCCTGAGACCTGGCTGTGCCCATCTCCAAGGCCCCTGGCTTAGGCTCGTTACCCCAAGGGCCCAGGACTCTGCACTGGCATCTCTACATGGAAGAGCCATTTCGTGCCCCCAGATATCTCCTCTTCCTGGTGTCTCCTTCACCCTTGGAGGGGGGGGGGTGTCTGTCTCCCCCTTCCTCTTTTCCATTTAACCATTTAGAGGGCTCTGTCTCTCCCCACTTGGAGTCTGTTTCCCCCACTGTGCCCTGGTGGGGTCTCTGTTTCTCTCCCCCTCCCCCTTTGAGACCTCCCTGAGGCAGGCAGAGAGAGAATTTGAGTTCATCCTTGACCTAGGACCCCTGCCAGCCTCTCCCCCGAGTGTCCTGTGGGCCCAGGGAACGTCCTGCTCACCTGACCCCTCCTGGGCAGCTCCAGGATTCGTCTCTGGGGCTTCAGCAGGAAGCCCCTGGCTGTGCACCATGGTCCTGGCTCTGGGGACTCGGGCCAAGGCTGGTGCCTGTCACAATCCTCGAAACCTCCTGGATTCTCTGTCCACCACCAGCCAGGAGGTCTGGGTCTCTGCTGGGGAAGGGATGGCGGTTCTGGTCCAATTCTCCTGCTAAATATCCAGATCTCACAGTGCAGGCAGCAGAGACAGGATCACGATTGACCTGAGCCAAGGGATTGATCCAAGGGGCACCAGACTGTTGTGGTCTAAATAGTCCTGGAATGTTCTGGTCCCAACGGCATCAGACTGTTTGTTTGGATCCAAACGGCATCAGACTGTTTGTTTGGATCCAAACGGCATCAGACTGTTTGTTTGGATCCAAACGGCATCAGACTGTTTGTTTGGATCCAAACGGCATCAGACTGTTTGTTTGGATCCAAACGGCATCAGACTGTTTGTTTGGATCCAAACGGCATCAGACTGTTTGTTTGGATCCAAACGGCATCAGACTGTTTGTTTGGATCCAAACGGCATCAGACTGTTTGTTTGGATCCAAACGGCATCAGACTGTTTGTTTGGATCCAAACGGCATCAGACTGTTTGTTTGGATCCAAACGGCATCAGAAGTTCTGAGCTGGGTGAGGTCATTGTCATCCCAGCTGGCAATGCTCAGTTCCGTGCGAGCTGCTCTCGGGTCCAGCCGACCCTCCTCGAGTCCCGTCCAGGGAGGGCCGAGTTAATGAGGTCCCAGCCAAACCACTCAGCTGGGTCTATGCTGCACAAGGCCCGGGCGGGACCATCCGGGGTCCGATCAGGGAGGGTGGTGCCATATCAGCCTCTGGCTTTGTGCTGGCACAGACTGAAGAGCAGGACCATTCATATTAGTGTTGATTTGGGTTACGGTAGCGCCAAGAGGCCCAGTCAGGACCAGGGCCATTGCTTGGAGCTGCCCACACCAGAGTGAGAGACGGTCCCTGCCCCAATGAGCTGCCAGTCTAAACAGACAAACAGAAATAGACAGACAGCGAGTCCGAACCCAGCACACCGTAGGCAGCGCGGCCCCAGCACAGAGCTCCTTTGAGATGCCTCCCCCAGCCCGTTTTAATCCCCCAAACCACCACTCTCCGCTGCCCACGTGCCCCAGGCAGGCCTCCTTGCTGTGCCGCCATTCACCCCACCCTGCCCCCACAAATAGAGCTGCAGGCTCCATGTGGGGAAGAAGAGATGGGGGGCCAAGCGTACCCTGGTCAGGAGCCACCTAATGGTGGCTCCTGGCTGCTTTTCTTCCTCCCCCTGGAGGCCTCTGGGACCCCCACCAGGATCTAGCTGTCCCCTAAAGAGACACCAAATCAACAAAGGCCTCTCAAGCCTTAACTCATGCCAACCCCAGCCAATGCCGTGTAACTGCCACCTGCACCCAACCCCACCTCCACTTCCAGTCCCAAGGGACCTGAACCCCTGGTCAGAAGTGTGATGTCCACCAGTGGCTCCTCACACCCCGATACACCTGCCCCCCTGTCCCTGAGCTCCCCAGCCCTGGGCACTCTGGCCTATGGATGGCCCCATCGCTGACAGAGGCACCAAGGTCTCCCCAGTCTCTGGGACGTTAATACTGAATCTTTTCTTCTGGGGAGATTCTCTCCTTGCAGTTCCCATCCAGCCCTGTTGTAAGTCAGAGACCCGCCAAGGCCCCTGGGGCAGAGCTGTGGGGGGGATCCCAACCCAGCTGCCTCTGGTGAAGGGCAGGTCTTCTAGCTGGAGGGGCCTTGCCCCAGGCACCCACCAGGGGGCGCCTTTCCAGCTGTGCAGTGCAGCTGTTCTCCTCCTTCCCCCCCACCCCCGCAGCCAGGCTGCAGGGAATGGACGTGGTTCTGAGCGGAAAGTGCCAGAGTAAATGCTCTGGGTAAGAAGTCGGTGATGCACATCCCAGCCCCTTTCTCGTAGCTGATGGCTAAGAGCTGTGGCATCGCGGTATCAGCCGCATGTAGGGCAGGCCCTTGGGGGCCACCAGCTGGTGTATAGTCACTTTCTGGTGTGAAGCTGGGAGAGAGCTCCCGCCCCCCAGGCTACACTGAAAAAACCTGATTGGCTGAGGGAGTGCCACTCAAACACACAGCGTTAACTCTGACCCTGGGGGTTGGGGGTTGAACGAATGGTGTGGGGCAGCCTGGGAAATTGGGAAAGAAAACAGAGAAGCTGCAGGACAGGAGCCCTGAGCTGGGGCAGGGCGGGAGCTGCTGGCAGGAGAGCCAGCTGCTGGCAAAAGGGGATTTGTGTAAACTCTCAGCCTTCAGCAGACAGGAGCTGAGACCAGTAACCGACCCACCAGGCTGAGCTCACCCAGCCTGCCAGCACCATCCAGATCACGGGCCGGCTGGGCTGACCCCAGGGGGAGGGGGTTGCATTGGCACGGGGCAGAGAGTCTGTGTGTGTCGAGCCAGGCGTGCCCCTACTGGGGATCCTGGCCTGGGTCTGCTCCAGGCTTTGCCCGGGTCACAGAACAGTGTTGTGCTGTTGTGTGGTGGTCGTTCCAGGGGTTAACTCTGACCCCCGAGGAGGGGAGTTGATATTTGCACAGAGGCGCGTGGCTGGGACCTCTGCTCCAGGCCTGTCAACCCCCACCTGACATTACTCAAACGGTTTCCTGATCACCTGTGAATATTACTGCACAATATTCCTTTTCCACTGGGCGTTTCCTTGTTCTGTTGGGGATAGCGACCTTGGTGTGAAAGCTGCCGTCTCTCCCTGTTGTAGGAGTGAGACCCCGAGCCCCATTCCACTGCCAGGCTGTCTCTCCATTCACACCCTAGTATTTCATGGCGGGATAGTTGGTCACCTGCTCCTTGATACGTTGCAGGCTACATCATGCTAAAGCGCCCATGTCCAGCCTGCAGCTTTGTCCCGTAGTCATCTCGGGCTCACATACATATCCGAGGCTTGGAAGAAATGTTGACAGATCCATAAAACTCCTAGTTCTCTCTGAACTGATTGAATATCTTCAGGTGTTGGCATCTGCTGCTGACGTACGCCATGCGCATCGGCCTGGTGTATTTCTAGCAGCAGAAAGATTTCTGCTTGGGTGTGGCAGGTGGGGGGGTTCTGCTCCTTGCCAATTCCTGCATCTGTTGGGAAAATCAAAGGTGTCTTTCAAACTGATGGGTCCTGCCAGGTTTCTAGGTGTCTTTGAGCAGTGTCCTCATCCTGACAAAGCAGGTGCCATGTGGGTCTGTCTCGTGGATTTCTGTGCATGGGTGGCGGGTATAAGCTGGTGGGGGCTCAGCTCGGATCAGTGGCTTGGGGCAGCTGGCGCAGGGTGGCCAGGGGCAGCTGGGATGGTTTGGCCAGGGCTCCTCTGGCCTCCTCTCCCACCACCAGACCAAGCGCTCCCCTTTACCCTGTTCTCCGAGGGGGAAAAAAAAAACACCCCGGATCGATCTCAACCCCCTTCATACTCCCATCTCTTTGTAAAAGGAAAGAAGAAAAAAAGCCCCTTGTTCTGTTCCCCTTTGTTGTCTGCCTCAGAAACTGATTCTTTACTGTTCCACTATCGGTTCAGCAGGGAGGGTGGGCTCCTCGGCTGGCCCCCACCCTTTCTGGTCCCTTTCCTTGGATGTTTCTTTCGGAATTGTGAGGTGACCACAATATCCCTCACAAAAACGGTTCATTGGAAAAAGCAAGATCGGGCCCAGGCAAGCAAGAGATAAAGAAACTGAGAAACCGGTTGGAAGCCCTAAGGGCATAGTGTCAGGAGTAAGAAAAGGCATGAATCCCTGGAACAATACTTAAAATGGTGAAATCTGGGTTGATAAAGGTGTCATTTTGGGAGATAAACAAGTGATTTAAGGAAAGAGTGAAAAGTTAACTCTACAGAGGCTGGAAAGAATTAAGCAGTTAAACCTTGTAAAAATGTTAAGGACCATGTTTTTTTTAAAAAAAAAGTCTTGGTTTCTTTGCAGCCATTCTGAAGGGAAAATGGGCCCTTTTCCAAAAGAATGTCTGTAAATAATCCAAATAAAGAGACACTCTGATTGAAATCATTTGACTATGGACAATTTAGTCAAATTTGCTAGAACATGGGCCGGGGGTGGAGTTCTACTGGAACTTAACTGACCCAAATGTATAAAGGGAATATCATCTATATACAGCTATGGAAAACAGAACAGTGTAGAAGGAATGTTAAGGAAAAGAAAATGTGTATGTTTCTGTCTGTGGAAATATGTGAGGTTCTAAGAACCTAAACCAAGTCACCTGGTTTGTAAAACTCCTGTTTTGTAGGTTTAAGATAAATCGGTTTTGTTTTGTTTTGAATAATGCCACTAAAAATCCATTTGACTCTTTAATTCAAAGTTGCAAAACTGACAAGACCTTTTTGCCAGACACAGGTAATCAGTGTTGGTTGGCTTTGGGATTTGGCATTTAACCCTTACGGGGTAACTGGAGTCTTTTACAAACTTTAAAATGGTTTTAAATAAAGACCAAGTCATGGCTGCAGCAGGGCAGTCAAAATCAGGAGACTAGGGAGAGATTCTGGATTCTTTTTTGTTTGTTTTTTGTAACAAAATAGCAGATGAGAGCTGTAGTAAAAGGATAAAGACAGTGCCCCTCTGAAGCAAGAGCAGGGGTGAGGTGCACAAAAGAAAAAGAAGCAATGTTAGAAACACTGAGCCTTGGGATGGCTCTGTGTAATCCGACTGTCACTTTGATAAGGATACATGATTGATATGTGTAGACGTTAAACTATAGAAGGAATGTGCATTTTCCCCAGGACATGTGCAGTGTCTATTATAGAAGGAGTGAAAGAAATGCAAGCGAAACATGCTCCTTAATTAAAATCCTATCAGGGCTCCAATGGAGCCATAATAGATTGTGTTTTCTTTTTCAGATGTGTGTGTGTTTTGGAAGCAAGAGTTAAAAGGAATCAAAACTCTGGTAAACATTAATTGTGTCTGCTGATGGCTTTGAATCCAAAAGCTAAGTCTGTGTTGATGCAAATTACCTAACTGATTGATGAAGGGTGTGTGGGGGGGGGGGGGGAACTGCCAACACAAAGCAGCTACAGATAAAGGACATACCTGGTCAGCAAACAAATTGTCTAAATAAAAGGCACGGTATAACAAGATACCTTTAATTGAAATGAGTTGAATGTTAATAAGTACCCCTGTAACAATGTATAGTGTGTAGGATTTTTTTGGAAAAATCCTTTTTGGTAATGATGCTTCTCAGCTATTACCTGTAAATAAACTAAAAGCTTAACACAGCAGGAAAAACATTACAAACTTGGTCTGCTGTATGGAAAGAGAAACTGAGGTACACATGGATTTAATGACTGAACAGTGAAATAATTTCCCCATAACCCTTAAAAGATAGAAGCCATTGAAACCTGGCCTGCCTATAGAACAAAAACACAGGAAAATATGGAGTTAATTGCTCTTGTTTTGCCTGCAATCAGCAAGGGTATTTGTGCAAGAAAGGAATATTTTAAGCAATAATAAATGCCACCCAAAAAGGGGTAGAAAAATGTTATGGTCTTTCAGAAAAAGCTGATACCAGCTACAGGACAACCTAATACCGAAACAAATAAAGTCTCTGCTTACTATAAGCACTGATTTAGCTGAGTTCTCTCTCAATCTTGGCATTGGATGGCAGAAAGTTACCAATCATCTGTTTAAAAGATAAAAAGGTAACATAGTTCCTAAAAACAAAACAAAAAGGCAATGTGGGAAACTGAACCATTCATATTATACACACAAATGGGGACATGTTAAGAATTGCCACTGCAGAAAGACATAACAGCTTACCATTGGTATAACATATTTTCTGAATGGTCTCCCACAACTACTGGCATACTAATGTTACTACCCCTAATTGGTTTTGGTTTTAAATTGTATGTGTTTAATTGAAATGTTTGGAATGTGCTGTAGAATAAAACAAATGTATGCAAAGCTAGAGCCACAGGCCCATATCACCTCCCAGTATTTTCTATTACGTGGACTAAATAAGAAGTGACACTGGCGATTAATAATCTTAGTGTCAAAAGGGGGATATGTAGGAGCAGGATTTTATAATGTCCCATAAGAATTAATGTATGATTTGATTGTCTTGGTTATTGATTGTAAAACTTAGCAAGGTTCAATTTGCAATGCCTTTTTGCTAGATATAAATACTACAGTTTGTATTCTCAATTTGGTTCAGGAAAGTGGGCATGAGGCTGCTACATACTGAGAAGTGCTCCAGTCCTTTTAAAAAAAAAAAAAAAAAAAAAAAAGACAAGTACTGGAACATGCTTCCAATGCCACCGCTAAGTGATACTGGCAGTACCCAAATGCCATTGCAGCTCTTCAAGAAGGTGCTAGAATGGCGTTCCGGAGTGTTCCGGCACAATTCAAGCCCCGGTGCTGAGTGACCTCTCTCGCTGGAGCCCCGTTACCTAGCTTCTGTAACCTTGCTCTTTCCTGCCCAGTGCTTTCTCTTCCTGTAGGACTCTTATTCGTTCTGCTCCTGGTACAGTTTTCCAATGCTCCTACCTACCCTCCCCTTCCCTCCTAGAGTCAGCTAAACTGGTTTCCTAAGGGTGCAGCTCACTCATTATCCCAGATGTTTACACCTGAATAGGGTCGTTAAGTCCTAAGCACCTTCTTAATGCATCTGTTGGGTGCATATGTGCTCCAGGGCCTGTCAGCAGTACTGGCTCCACTGGTAGAGAGACATTCACAATACAGCAGGTTTGCATAATCAGCTTCACAATATCAAGCAGAATTCATAAATTGTGCAGATCGAGCCCTAATCCAGCACAGGAGGATCCTATGGGACATAGATGATGCTCAAAGGATAGCTCTTCTATGGCCAAAGAGGAATGAGAAGCAAGCATAGCCAAATAAAAAGGTACACTAAGTACTAAAGACTAATAGGGAGTGATACTTAGAAAACACAGGAAAGCAGCAAGACTTAGGGCCAATAAGCCCCGAAGTCTGCTTTCAGTTACCCCCAGGCCTCCCCAGTCTCATGTTGGGGAATATGGAAGAATAACCAGTTCAGTGTTACAGCCCACAATGTAGATCTCCCCTGACCTGGGCCAAAGAGGGCCATGCTTCCGGAGAACCTCGTTCGCTGTGTCACCAGGGGCTCAGGGACGTAAGCGGGGGCCAGGCACCTCTCACAAACTCTGCAGCCTTGCCTAAGCGTGTCCAGTAAAGATCTCTCCCCCTCCCTGCCCCTATTGGACCCCTTCCCAAATCCCTGCCCTGGCCCCACCTCTTCCCCAGCATGCCCCATTCCTACCCCTCTGTTCTCCCCTCTGTAGCATGGACTGTTTGTACAATGCCTGACGGGGGACAGGCACCTGAGCCTCCCAGAGGAAAGTGCAGACAATCCCCGCCCCAAAGATGACATCACAGAGACACACAAGCACAGGTGGCGTGTGAACCTCCACTTCAGGGACGCGAGAGCCCCGGGCCCACCCCTTCCGCCCGAGGCCCCGCTCCACCCTGCATCTTCCACCCCCATCACCCGCCGGAGCCGAGGCCTGACAAAGTCAGACTCAGGACTCACAATTTGTCAGACCACTCTGTTTTATTAGCACAGCGCTCTGCTAATACATTCAGATAATGTGAGCCCCCATGCAAGAGCCAAACAGTCTTATTTATACAGATAAAAGGGCGCGAACTAAACAAAGGGACAAAGAGCAAAATTGTAAAATTTACCTGGGGCACAATATGCATATCCTGCTTCCTTACTAACTCTTATCCATCTAAGGCTAATGCTTCACCAATTGCCCTTAAGTGGAGCCATTGTTCTATCTTAATGTCTGCTTTCCTGACACCTGGATGGCAGCATTTCTCATTTCTATTTAAAGGTACATACAGCATTCTTTAATTCATTCTATTTCTTTAATAGAATTCATTTCACTTTCACAGGCCCCACCTCCCAGCACAGACAGAGGAGCCCTGGCTGAACCATCCCAGCTGCCCCAGCCACCAGCTGGCCCTGGCCACCCTGCGCCAGCTGACCCAAGCTCCAGGCCACTGATCCGAGCTGAGCCCACCCCAGCTTATACCCGCCACCCATGCACAGAAATCTACCAGACAGACCCACATGGCACCTGCTTTGTCAGGATGAGGACACTGCTCAAAGACACCTAGAAACCTGGCAGGACCCATCAGTTTGAAAGACACCTTTGATTTTCCCAACAGATGCAGGAATTGGCAAGGAGCAGAACCCCCCCACCTGCCACACCCAAGCAGGTCTTTCCGCTGCTAGAAATACACTAGGCCGATGCACATGGCGTACGTCAGCAGCAGATGCCAACACCTGAAGATATTCAATCAGTTCAGAGGGAACTAGGAGTTTTATGGGTCTGTCAACATTTCTTCCAAGCCTCGGATATGTACGTGACCCCGAGACGACTACGGGACAAAGCTGCAGGCTGGACATGGGCGCTTTAGCATGATGTAGCCTGCAACGTATCAAGGAGCAGGTGACCAACTATCCCGCCATGAAATACTAGGGTGTGAATGGAGAGACAGCCTGGCAGTGGAATGGGGCGCGGGGTCTCACTCCTCCAACAGGGAGAGACGGCAGCTTTCACACCAAGGTCGCTGTCCCCAACAGAACAAGGAAACGCCCAGTGGAAAAGGAATATTGTGCAGTAATATTCACAGGTGATCAGGAAACCGTTTGAGTAATGTCAGGTGGGGGTTGACAGGCCTGGAGCAGAGGTCCCAGCCACGCGCCTCTGCGCAAACATCAACTCCCCTCCTAGGGGGTCAGAGTTAACCCCTGGAACGACCACCACACAACAGCACAACACTGTTCTGTGACCCGGGCAAAGCCCGGAGCAGACCCAGGCCAGGATCCCCAGTAGGGGCACGCCTGGCTCGACACACACAGACTCTCTGCCCCGTGCCAATGCAACCCCCTCCCCCTGGGGTCAGCCCAGCCGGCCCGTGATCTGGGTGGTGCTGGCGGGCTGGGTGAGCTCAGCCTAGTGGGTTGGTTACTGGTCTCAGCTCCTGTCTGCTGAAGGCTGAGAGTTTACACAAATACCCTTTTGCCAGCAGCCGGCTCTCCTGCCAGCAGCTCCCGCCCTGCCCCAGCTCAGGGCTCCTGTCCTGCAGCTTCTCTGTTTTCTTTCCAAATTTCCCAGGCTGCCCCACACCATTCATTCAACCCCCCACCCCCAGGGTCAGAGTTAACGCTGTGTGTTTGAGTGGCACTCCCCCAGCCAATCAGTTTTTTTCAGTGTAGCCTGGGGGGCGGGAGCTCTCTCCCAGCTTCACACCAGAAAGTGACTATACACCAGCTGGTGGCCCCCAAGGGCCTGCCCTACATGCGGCTCATACCGCGATGCCACAGCTCTTAGCCATCAGCTACTAGAAAGGGGCTGGGATGTGCATCACCGACTTCTTACCCAGAGCATTTATTTTGGCACTTTCCACTCATAACCACGTCCATTACCTGCAGCCTGGCTGCAGGGGTGGGGGGGAAGGAGGAGAACAGCTGCACTGCACAGCTGGAAAGGCGCCCCCTGGTGGGTGCCTGGGGCAAGCCCCCTCCAGCTAGAAGACCTGCCCTTCACCAGAGGCAGCTGGGTTGGGATCCCCCCCACAGCTCTGCCCCAGGGGCCTTGGCCGGTCTCTGACTTACAACAGGGCTGGATGGGAACTGCAAGGAGAGAATCTCCCCAGAAGAAAAGATTCAGTATTAACGTCCCAGAGACTGGGGAGACCTTGGTGCCTGTCGGCGATGGGGCCATCCATAGGCCAGAGTGCCCAGGGCTGGGGAGCTCAGGGACAGGGGGGCAGGTGTATCGGGGTGTGAGGAGCCACTGGTGGACATCACACTTCTGACCAGGGGTTCAGGTCCCTTGGGACTGGAAGTGGAGGTGGGGTTGGGTGCAGGTGGCAGTTACATGGCATTGGCTGGGGTTGGCATGAGTTAAGCCTTGAGAGGCCTTTGTTGATTTGGTGTCTCTTTAGGGACAGCTAGATCCTGGTGGGGGTCTCAGAGGCCTCCAGGGGGAGGAAGAAAAGCAGCCGGGAGCCACCATTAGGTGGCTCCTGACCAGGGTACGCTTGGCCCCCCATCTCTTCTTCCCCACATGGAGCCTGCAGCTCTATTTGTGGGGGCAGGGTGGGGTGAATGGCGGCACAGCAAGGAGGCCTGCCTGGGGCACGTGGGCAGCGGAGAGTGGTGGTTTGGGGGATTAAAACGGGCTGGGGGAGGCATCTCAAAGGAGCTCTGTGCTGGGGCCGGGCTGCCTACGGTGTGCTGGGTTCGGAGTTGCTGTCTGTCTATTTCTGTTTGTCTGTTTAGACTGGCAGCTCATCGGGGCAGGGACCGTCTCTCACTCTGGTGTGGGCAGCTCCCAGCAATGGCCCTGGTCCTGACTGGGCCTCTTGGCGCTACCGTAACACAAATCAACAGTAATATGAATGGTCCTGCTCTTCAGTCTGTGCCAGCACAAAGCCAGAGGCTGATATGGCACCAACCTCCCTGATCGGACCCCGGATGGGCCCACCCTGGCCTTGTGCAGCATAGACCCAGCTGAGTGGTTTGGCTGGGACCAAATTAACTCGGCCCTCCCTGGACGGGACTCGAGGAGGGTCGGCTGGACCCGAGAGCAGCTCGCACGGAACTGAGCATTGCCAGCTGGGATGACAATGACCTCACCCAGCTCAGAACTTCTGAGCCGTTTGGATCCAAACAGTCTGATGCCGTTTGGATCCAAACAGTCTGATGCCGTTTGGATCCAAACAGTCTGATGCCGTTTGGATCCAAACAGTCTGATGCCGTTTGGATCCAAACAGTCTGATGCCGTTTGGATCCAAACAGTCTGATGCCGTTTGGATCCAAACAGTCTGATGCCGTTTGGATCCAAACAGTCTGATGCCGTTTGGATCCAAACAGTCTGATGCCGTTTGGATCAAACCCTTGGCTCAGGTCAATCGTGATCCTGTCTCTGCTGCCTGCACTGTGAGATCTGGAGATTTAGCAGGAGAATTGGACAGAACCGCCATCCCTTCCCCAGCAGAGACCCGGACCTCCTGGCTGGTGGTGGACAGAGAATCCAGGAGGTTTTGAGGATTGTGACAGGCACCAGCCTTGGCCTGAGTCCCCAGAGCCAGGACCATGGTGCACAGCCAGGGGCTTCCTGCTGAAGCCCCAGAGACGAATCCTGGAGCTGCCCAGGAGGGGTCAGGTGAGCAGGACGTTCCCTGGGCCCACAGGACACTCGGGGGAGAGGCTGGCGGGGGTCCTAGGTAAAGGATGAACTCGAATTCTCTCTGCCTGCCTCAGGGAGGTCTGAAAGCGGGAGGGGGAGAGAAACAGACCCCACCAGGGCACAGTGGGGGAAACAGACTCCAAGTGGGGAGAGACAGAGCCCTCTAAATGGTTAAATGGAAAAGAGGAAGGGGGAGACACAGACACCCCCCCCCCCCCCAAGGGTGAAGGAGACACCAGGAAGAGGAGATATCTGGGGGCACGAAATGGCTCTTCCATGTAGAGATGCCAGTGCAGAGTCCTGGGAGCCGGAGGGGGACGCACCGCAGGGGGCGATGGCCGCAGGAGTTAGGCTTTCATTCTGCTTTCAGAGTCGCAGAGATCAGGGGAGTCGCCCCCTCGTCAGGGGGTCTCTGCCGGGAGCTCCGTTCCTGGGGAAACAGCAGAGCAGGGGGTCTCTGCCTCTGCAGGCCCCAGGGACCCAAACCAGCAGACCTCCACGGCCACATCCGTCACCAGCCACACCTCCGCCCGCGGCGTGCAGCCTGCGGCCTCCAACCGCCTGTGTGCACAGCCCCCAGGGGATCCACCCGGCGCGGGCGTGAAGAGAAAGCGCTCGGCCCGTGTCAGAGAGGCCGAGGGGGAGGGAGAAGAAAAGTCCCTGTTCTACATGAAGATCAGGGCTGTGAACGGCGTCTCGGTGGCCTGGGAGACCGGGGCTGGCTTTGGAACCATTAGGAAGCGCCCCCGCATCTTTAAGGCCAATTACAGCGGAGGAGAAAGCTTTGCCGGCTCGGACCTGAGCAGCTCCCACACCAGGTCCGATCTGGGGGACGTGGACCCCGAGGCAGAGAGCGGCGTGGGGGGGCCAGCAGAGGAGGCTCCGCAGCAGCCCATGGGAGCGCCCCCTGAGTGGCTCCTCACCCCCGAGCAGGGCCTGCGCTGCCTGGCCTGCTGCCGAGTCTTCCCCAGCCTGGAGGCCCTGACCCAGCATGTGAAGCAGGGGCTGCGCGAAGGCTTCAGCTGCCGCGTCTACTACCGGGTGCTGGGGCAGCTCAGGGCGGGAGAGCCGCCCCGGAAGAGACGGCGACGTGGAGGCCGCGAGTGCAGCAAGTGTGGGGGAGAGATACGGCGCCCACGCAAGGCTGCCAGATAGGCCTGGCAAGGACGCGCCGGGGGAGCCCAGCTGCTGGCTGAGACCAGAGACGACTCTGCCAGCGGAGACCCGAATACACAGGGTTGCGACCACAGCCAGCAGCGGGTCCGGGCACACACGCCAGTCACTGCCCCCTGCTAGGAAGCCCTGCCCGCTGCCGGCTTGCCAGCCAGACCCGATCTCCACGTGAGGCCAGGACAACGAGCTCTGGGACTCACCGTGATACACCCAGGCCCCTGCTTGGGAAACGCCAGCGCTACGAGCATCAGGGCTGAGAACTGGCAGCTCCAGCAGTGCCAGGCCAACGGCATCCCAGCCCAGCGCGCCAGATCCACACCAGGCTCCCCCCCGGGGCCAACAGGCCGAACCGGAGCTGCCAGGCTCCCTCCCCTCCCCCAGCCCGGCCGGAGGAGCAACCTGCAGCTCCCGCAGCAAGGCCCTGCCGGATGCCAGCAGAGCCCCAGACAGCAACGCCGAGCCCCACCCCTCCATAGGGCTGTCGCCGCACCGCACCCAGCCACCAGGGACAGGGAAAGAACTGACGCCATCAGCCAGCCTTCGCCCTGCCGGGACCCAGCCTTCGCCCTGCCAAGACCCAGCCTAAAGCCTTCGCCACCGCCCAGACGCATGGAGGGTCGGTAGCAGATCCGCATCCTTAGAGATGCACACGGACTCTGGCCCATCGACGGGAGGAAGGTGATGAGAAGACGTCTCTCTGCAGCATCTCCAGTGACGGACGCACAGGGCGGCTACGACGCACAGCCCCTGAAGGCTGAGCCACGGAGCCAGGAGCTGGGAGCGCACCCCACCGGCACAGACATCAGCTAAGTAACTTACTGCGGGGGTCTCGTCTGGGGGCGGGGGGGAGGACGCCCTAGGTTCCCAGAGCATCTCAGGGGCTTGTGAGCTAGGGCAGGTAGCTAAATGGTCTGGGCAGGGGGCTGGAGGTCAGGAAGGCAGATGTGGTCAAGGGCTCGGTGAGAGAAAGGGGGGTGTGGGCGGGGGCATGGGAGGAAGGGATGTGTGGGCGGGGACTAGATGGACCCAGCCCATCCTCCCCCCACCCCACAAAATTCACCTCATCCCCTCCCCCTGCCATTACCCCTCCCTCCTTTCTCCCCACCACAAAATCAAAGTCCTCGGCCTCCCACCACGACCAAATCCCTCCCTCCCCTAGGACCCCATCTGGCTCTCACTACCTCCCTGTGACGGGGTTGGGGACTCACCACCGCAGCGCCTCCAACTGGTTGTCTCGGGAATTAGCTCTGTCCAGTGGAGCGCCCCCTTCTGGTGGTGTCCCATCCGTCGTCTTGCCCTCAATTGGCTTCTGAGCCCGCGTCGCTCCCAACTCGCGGTGTCCTCTTCTGGACCACTGCCCTCCAGCAGTGCCCCTTAGTCCGTCCACACCCCCTTCCGGGGCGGGGGGTCAATCAGCAGTCAATGCCCCCACCACCATGTCCAACCACACACCCCAAAGTCTAATCCTTCTTGTCAGGGATCTGGTGTAGTCTATACTGGCTGCTCCCTATGGTCGATGGCTGGGTGTACTGCAAGGGGGGGAAAAGGGGGACTCAGGCCGACCCACTACTCTGGGTCCCAACCCAGGGACCCTCTAGTGGCAGCCGTCCTACCCTCATTCTCTCCCTCCGTCTGTCCACGTCCCTGGGCCGCTTCCCCTTCGGCCCCTCGCACCGGCTAGGCCCTTCCCCTCAGGGACTGCAGCCTGGCAGACACCGGGCTGGAGTTCCCTTCTCCTCCCCTGGGCCTGCCCAGCCCTGCGCTGTCCCGGGTGCTAGTCTCCCAGCTGTGGAACCAGACCTTCCCCTCTCAAAGGCCTGGGACAAATTGCCTCTCCTCTCTCTGAGCAGCCTTCTTATAGGGCTGAGCCTGTCCCGGATTGGCTGTCTCCAATCTGGGCCCTGATAGGGTCCCAATAAGCCCTTCTCTTATTGGCTGACGGGCTGCACAGGTGCACTGGCCTGCTGCAGCCCCCTCTAACATGGGGGTGGGGCAGACACCCCCCACACTCCCCCTCCTCCCAGTCCATCCAGCCCACCTCCTCCCCAGTCCCCAAATCCACCTCTCCCCCTTCACTGTCCCACAGAGTCCAGCTCCTGTCTTGCTCTCACCCCAAAATGGTTCTGCCCTCCTCTCCTCTCCCCTCCCCAGCTCCTCTTCCCCCATCCGTTTCCTCTGCACCCCACCCCATGAGCTGGATTCAGCTGTCCCAGGTCCGGCCTTGGCTCCTGACCACGCCACACCTCGACCAGCCACCACGGAGCTAAAGCTCTTACCTGCATCTTCACTAGGAGCAGGTGTAGCTGATCCACATTAGATCCACCTGACCTAAACCCCAGCCCATGTTTTAGTCCAGGCAAAGGGCCGGTGTCCTGCTCAGCGCCTGGCCCAGCTCGGTCAGGTGCTAAATTGAGCGAGAGGGACATACAAATCTGCTGGGCGGCTTTGACATGCTCAGGCTGGGGCTCAGATCCCAGCTGTAAAGCAGGGGAAACATTCTGTGCTCCGAAGTGCACCAAACGCCACAGCCGCCCGCCCGCCCTTCAGCTGAGGGGACGAAAGGCTTTCACCAATATTCATTAATGAAGCTTCACGCCCCGTGGCAGGAGTGGTAGCATCCAGAGCCTTGTGCTGCTGACCGGGAAACTGAGCCACAAAGAGGCAAAATGACTCAACCGAGTTCACACAGTCACTCTGGGAATCTGACATTTCTTTGTGCCAGACAAAGGCAGAACCCCTTCCATGCAAAACAGCAACTAACCTGGGACGGGAAGCAGTGTGTGTGACCATCAGAGCATCCCCCGTTTAGTTTGGCTACTAAGGAGCACAGCCTTAACCCCCTGTTCATATATTACATTCCATGCAGCTATCCATTGTTATCAAGGGCACTAAGCCCTGTCGGAGGCAGTGTCACCTAGTGGATACAGCTCTGGACTAAGCTGCAGGACACCTGGGTTCTAGTCCTGGCACTAGCCAGCTGTGTGACTTTGGGCAAGTCACTTCCCTGCTGCGTGCCTTAGTTTCCCTGTTTGTACAAAGGGGACACTGACCTCCACTGTAAAGTGCTTAGCGATCTATGGATGAAAAGTGCTATATCACAGCGAGGTATTAGTATTAATTCCTTTTCTCTTCCTCCCAGTTGTGAGCCCCAGCTACAGCCATAAAGACCCCTGTGTTCCAGAAAGAACGTCAACCAAATGCTTCCCGAGTGACCTACTCAGGGTGCCACTTGCCCCCATCCGGCCAGGAGGTAAATATCAGAGTGTGGTCGACGTACCGGGTTGACCAAAACAATCGCTTGCCCTTTATCCACAAACCTGATGATTCTCAGACCCAGTTTTTGGTCTCCACCAACCGTCCCGCTTGGTAGCAGAGTTTTAGTAGCAGAGGATGTAGTGAGGACTCGCAGGGCTAAGATCATGCTAAAAACACTGTGGAACATTCATATATCAACCTAAAGGAACAGAGTGCGTTGTGGGATATGTTGTCCTCGCCTATCTTTATCATGTGTGCAACTTCCTGGGGGATAGGGTGACCAGACAGCAAATGTGAAAAATCGGGACTGTCCCTATAAAATCGGGACATCTGGTCACCCTACTGGGGGAGGGAGCGGGGGTTGTTTGCAAATTAGCAAATAACCAAACAACAATAGTCACTCCCCAAATTAACAAGGTTTGGCTAGAGAGTTACTAAGGGGCAGCTGGTGCTAGGTGCCGCTGTTGGCTAATGGTAATATCTGTAGCAGTGAGACGTTTCTGTACTTCCACAGCGCTGGGCTAGCAGGGACTTGGCCCTACAGGCAGCAGGCAGGTGCTTTGGCAGAGCTGGGGCAGGGAGGAGGGAGCAGAATTGGACTGGCAGGGGATACTCTAACCTCGGACAGCAGTGCATTGGCAGAGCGGGTGGGAGCTGTGCTGGAGTAGCTGGGAGCGTGGCAGGCCATGGTCATGGTGTATGGACCAGTCTGTGTTGGGGGACCACAGATTGCAATAGCACAAGATGTAGGTCCGATTGAGGTGTGTTGTCAGAGCTGGGGGAGGCAAGTGCCCACAGCAGCAGCCCCGCAGCATCGTGCCTGGGCCCAGGCAGCTCTGTCAGCCTCCTGCGTTCAAGAGACCCGATTTCACTCCAAAGAGGAGAGCATTCTAGCACTAGAAAAGGTTCAGAAAAGAGCAACTAAAATGATTAAGGGTTTAGAGAGGGTCCCATATGAGGAAAGATTAAAGAGGCTAGGACTCTTCAGTTTGGAAAAGAGAAGACTAAGGGGGGACATGATAGAGGTATATAAAATCATGAGTGATGTTGAGAAAGTGGATAAGGAAAAGTTATTTACTTATTCCCATAATACAAGAACTAGGGGTCACCAAAAGAAATTAATAGGCAGCAGGTTTAAAACAAATAAAAGGAAGTTCTTCTTCACGCAGCGCACAGTCAACTTGTGGAACTCCTTACCTGAGGAGGTTGTGAAGGCTAGGACTATAACAATGTTTAAAAGGGGACTGGATAAATTCATGGTGGCTAAGTCCATAAATGGCTATTAGCCAGGATGGGTAAGAATGGTGTCCCTAGCCTCTGTTCGTCAGAGGATGGAGATGGATGGCAGGAGAGAGATCACTTGATCATTGCCTGTTAGGTTCACTCCCTCTGGGGCACCTGGCATTGGCCACTGTCGGTAGACAGATACTGGGCTAGATGGACCTTTGGTCTGACCCAGTACGGCCTTTCTTATGTTCTTATGTTATTTCCGGAACAAGTGCCTTCATTCCCAGCACGCTCACAGTAACTGCCCTAGATGGACCTTTGGTCTGACCCAGTACGGCCTTTCTTATGTTCTTATGTTATTTCCGGAACAAGTGCCTTCATTCCCAGCACGCTCACAGTAACTGCCCTGGCCGCATGGCTGCCTGCCATGAGCAGAGTCTGGGTGTGACTCTGCATTTCTTAAGGGAACCTGCCTCACAGCTCTCTCTCTGTTCACAGAATGACACTCGCACAGGGGAAGGTCCCGGAAGGAAGTCTGCGTTGCTACGGGTTGCGTCCAGGTTGCGGGGCAGACACAGCAGGAGCTGACCACATCCCCAGCTTAACACTCCCCATTCTTATAGCATCGCCGGGTCCTTTGTTAAGGTCAGACGTCGGCAGCTGAAAAGGAGCTTTACATCTTGTATCACAAGATCTCATTCAAACAGGAAAACAACGAAAGGCAGAAGGCAAACTTTGAGCCCTCTTTGAATTCCTCCTGGTGGTTTGAAGCAAAGCAGTCCCACTGAAAGCAACAATTCTCCATTCTTCAGTAAGGGCCCAATCCTGTGACAGTTTTTGTTGTTTCGGCCGGGCAGCGCGGGGGGTGTTTCGGCGGCACGGCGCTGCGGGGGGGTTGGGGCTTTGGGTGGCCCGGCCCGGCGCTCCAGGGGTTTGGGTGGCCTGGCCCCGCCCGGCGCTCCAGGGGTTTGGGCAGCCTGGCGCGGCGGTGGGTGGCGGGGGTTTGAGCGGCCCGGTGCGGCGCTCGGGGGGGCGGGGGGCGTGGGGGTTTGGGCGGCCCGGCGCGGTGCTGGGGGGGCGGTTTGGGCAACCCGGCGAGGCGCTCGGGGGGGGCCGGGGGTTTGGGCAGCGCAGCACTCGGGGGGACGGGGGTTTGGGTGACTCGGCGCTGGGGGGGGCAGGGGTTTGAGCGCCCCAGTGCGGCGCTCGGGGGGGGGGCGTGGGGGTTTGGGCGGCCCGGCGCGGCGCTCGGGGGGGCGGTTTGAGCAACCCGGCGAGGCGCTCGCGGGGGGGCGGGGGCTTGGGCGGACCAGCGCGGCGCTCGGGGGGGGCGGGGGTTTCGACGGCCCGGCGCTCCGGGGGGGGGGGTTCGGCGGCCCGGCGCAGCGCTCGGGGGGGGGGGTTCGGCGGTGTGGCGCTCAGGGGGGCGGGGTTTGGGCGGTGTGGTGCTGGGGGGGTGTTACGGTAGGGCGGCGCTCTTCTTTTTTGCCTGGGGCGGTAAAAAAGTTAGAGCCGGCCCTGCCTGAAGCTCACAGAGACGCAGGGTCTGCAGAGAAAGAGACTGTTAGCTGGCCCCAGAAGAGCAGGGGTACCAGGGCTAAGTCGGGCCTACCTAAATCTGGAGGGAAATTGTCTACATGGTAAGTTAGTGCGCAGCACGTTAGCATGCTCTAGATTCACACCCTGGCTTGCCGTGCACTAACTCGCCCTGTGGACAAGCCCTGAGAGAGGTGCAGCTCATCCCTGAACTGGGACAGGAACAAACTATCAACTTCCACCCTTTCAGTTTACGGACACTGGTCCAAAATTTTCCATTGCAAGATTTTTTCTGTTGAGAGAAAATGGCCTTTTTCTAGCAAAAAAATCCATTTTCACCTGAATTGTTGGGGGGGGCTGTAGCAATGTGGGACTCACCCCTGCGGCACCTCCTGCTGGTCATCTCAGGGAATTACCTCGCCAGCCTCCGGAGCACCCTCTGCAGGCCAGTGATCTGCCTTACCGCTGTCCCGTGTCCCTCCCAGACCCCAGTGCCCTTTTATCTGGGGTGCTGCCCCCTGGCAATGCCCCCACACTCTGCCTCTGGGTCTCCCCTCTCTGGGGAACCCCCAACCCTCTAATCCCCACCTTGCCTCACTCTGGGCTACTGCCAGTCACCAACTAGCCCCCGCGCCCTGGGACGGGCTGCAGTGTCAGCCACTCATCATAGGCAAGGTCAGGTCTGGACCTGTTGCCTCTCTCTGCAACCCAGTGCCTCTATGGGGCCTTGGATAGGGTTACCATACGTCCGGTTTTTCCCAGACATGTCCGGCTTTTTGGTAATCAAACCCCCGTCTGGGGGGAATTTCCAAAAAGCCGAACATGTCCGGGAAAAATACTCCCAGTTTTGCCGGCATCCCTGGCTTACCTTACAGCAGGCTCCGGCGACTGCTGCTGCTCCCCCCAGACACCTCAGCTCTGTGCAGCTGAAGAGCGGAGCTGCCCGAGCGCTATCGGCTTCACGGTTTGCCGGACAGCCTCCAGACCCTGCGTCCCCAGCCGGGCGCTTCCCCTCCCGGGCTCCAACTGCCCTGGGGAAGCGCCCGGCCCGGGGCGCAGCAGGTCTGGGGGCTGCCCGGCAAACCCTGAAGCCGGTAGCGCTCGGGCAGCTGTTTCGCGTGGCAGGGAGGGAGGAAGGGGAATGCGGGATGCTCAGGGGAGGGGGCAGAGTTGGAGCAGGAACTTTGGGGGAGGGGCAGGGGCGGGGCCAGGGCCCCATGGAGTGTCCTCTTTTTTAAAACTTAAGTATGGTAACCCTAGCCTTGGACAAGGCCCTGCAGCCTAGGGAGTTGTCAGCCTGGAGCTCCCCAGCCCCTCTGGCCTTTCCCCAGCCCTGCCTCACTCTAGGTACCCTGAGCTTCCCAGCAGCCAGGCCAGGTGGCCCTGCCCCAGCCTCCCCTGCCCACTGTCCTCTTATAAGGGCCAGCTGTGGCCTGATTGGGGTGTGGCCACAGCTGTGGCTACTTCCTCAATCAGCCCAGGTTTCAGAGCTGCAGCTCTCTCCAGGGCTGCTTTCAAACCCTTCAGGGCAGGAGCGGGTGACCACCCTGCTACAGGGGGGTTGCCAAAAACCAACATTTGGGGTTTTCAGCAACCGATAACTCAACATTTTGGGGGTTCCTGTTTTTCAACAAAAGCCCCTGAAAACTTCAAAGAAAACAAAACAAAAGTTTGTCTACATTGTTCCCATTTCCTGAGCAGCTCTGCAGATTCAGCTTTGCTCTGAATGTGCTGGGTTTCTTAATGGGAGGTTTCCTGTTTAACTTTAACATTCCTGAAGGTAACATACCCATTGCTGCATGCCTGCAATCTAACATCACCTGTATGTACCCCATTGCCATCAGGTGATGGCCTAGTAACCCCCATTGGACACCCCACTGGCCTCAGTGGGCTCACTCAAGTGCGAATGTGGTGACTGATGCACAAGACTCCAGCTCCCCTCCCATGGGCACGTTGGCTCTGCAGAGCTAACCAGGGGAACAAGCAGGACCACACGGTTTTAGACAACTCAGCAGCTGTGCCGTGGATCCACTGAGCTGTGCAGCATTGACAGACACATCTCAGAGCAAAACTAGACTCGGATCTAATTTTCTGTGGGGGTTTCTCTGCTGCTACGGGCTGCACAGACCTACAACGCTCCACCGCCATGAAATCCCCGGGGAGCTGGTCTTCCGGCAAAATAGCGATTTGTATCCACTCTCGGTGTTCTGGGTGGCAGCACCTCGCTCCGGCAGGGCTGGGATGTAACGGAGATGAGCAGCGGCAGGGAAACCCCGGGGGTCCACAGCTCTTCCCAGCACTGGTGCCCACTTGCTGTGAAAGAAAAAAGAGAGATTGCAGCATTATTTGCTTTCACAGGGGATTCCATTTGCAGACAAGGCTGAGGGGGGCAGGCTGTCTCTGCTACGGTCCTGCATACATTTTCTCATCTGAGCTCTGGCTTCTCTCAAGAGCCTGCTGCTCTTGGCCGGTGCCGCGTGAGATTGTGACGCTGGCAGACCCGGTGCCAGCTCATGCCAAGGTCCCCCTGCCTCCACTGAACACAGCAAAATACAGAGCTGGAAACAGTCTTGCTCCCCTGTGTATTAGTGTTGTTAAAAGAGGTATTCGAATTATAAGAATGTGTTTAGCGTTTAGACTGCATTAAATGTATGTGAGTTGCTGCAGCTTTAAGCTAATGTATAACCATAGGCGTGCGCACGGGGAATGCCGGGTGTGCCCTGGCACACCCTAATGCCCTCAGCTCTGGCTGGGAAGGCTGCTCCTCCCCCCTCCCCTCCTCAGCTGTTTGCCAGGCAGGCTCAAATCAACTGCTTCCTGCCTCCCTGCTCCGGCAGGGGCCGAGTGAGTCTCACACACACACACACAAGCCTTAGGGTTAGGTGTGAGCGGGAGTGCGGGGCTATCAGCAGCAGCACAGCCAGCCCCTGCTTGCCTAGGGCTGCCCCGCAACTCTTGGGCTGGTGGCCATGGCGTCCACGTGTATGGCTGCTCCCTGCCAGCTAGGCTCCACTCCGGCCACAGCAGGTAGCAGGTGACCCAAGGGAGCCCAGCTAGGCTAGGGCTGGGTGCAGTGGAGAAGCTCCAGATACCGGCAGGAGCCATGCGGGGGTGGGGGAAGAGAAGCCCCAGACGGGGCTAGAGCCACGTGGGGGGAGGGAGTGGGGGTGGAGGAGAAGCCCAGACCCCGGCAGGAGCTGCACTGGAGTGGGGGGCGGAGGAGCCACACTGGGGCAGGGAGGAGAAGCCCGGACCCTGGCAGAAGATGTGGGGTTGAAGTCCCTGTCTCGGGAGCCCCAGCCACCCTAGTGGCAAAAATTGCAGGGCTGAAGCCCTGAGCCCACTCTGTGTGGAGCTGGCCTGAGCCCCTCTGTCTCCCATCCCACCTGTGGAGCTGGGGCTGCGTGCTTCTGCGGGGCAGTGTTTGGCTCCGCGGGGAGGCTAGGACCCTCGCCTCATGGTAAGGGGTCCAGGGCCAGGGGGGTTGGATAAGGGGTGGGGGCAGTCAGGGGACAGGGAGCAGGGTGGGTTGGATAGGGGGTGGGATCCCGGGGGGATGGTTAGGGGCAGGGGGTCTCTGGAGGGGGCAGTCAGGGAGCAGGGGGGGTTGGATGGGGCATGGGAGTCCCACGGTCTGTCAGGGGGCGGATAGGGGTCAGGGCAGTCAGTGGACAGGGAGCAAGGAAGGTCCTGGGGGGGGCAATTGGGGTTTTTTTTGGAGGCGGTGGTCAGGGGACAAGGAGCTGGGGGGGTTGGATGAGTCAGGAGTTCTGGGGGGGGGCTGTCAGGAGGCAGGGGTTGGAGAGGGGTTAGGGGAAGCAGGGAGCAGAGGGGGTTGTATGGGTCAGGAGTTCTGGGGGGGGGCTGTCAGGGGGTGGGGAGCGGTTGGATAGGTGTGGCAGTCCTGGGGGTCTGTCTAGGGGCAGGGATGTGGATAAGGGTAGGGACAGTCAGGGGACAGGTAGGGGGTAGGATCCTAGGGGGGCAGTCAGGGGACAAGGAACAGGGAGGCTTAAATAGGGGGAGGGGTTCTGGGACGCAGTTAAGGGCAGGGGTCCCAGGAGGTGGTAGTCAGGGGACAAGGAGCAGGGGGGTTGGGGGTTCTGAGGGGGGCAGTCAGGGGGCGGGAAGTAGGAGGGAGTGGATGGGGGCAGGATGTGGGTGGGGCTAGGGCAGGGTGGGGCTCCCTGGGTGCACACCCTAATGAAATGGGCTGCGCACGCCTATGTGTATAACATCTGTTCTTATATGGCAAGGTAGTATTTGAGCAGTTATATTGTAAGCCTCTGTAACTGTATAAATCTCCCCGACTGGAGAGAGAGATTAAGTAGTGTGTCGGACGGATCTGCAACTGAAGGTGTGACGTCCTGCTTAGCAAGAAAGGCCCATCGACACCGGATGGACTATTGTGGAACATTAAAAAGGACAAAAGACTTTGTTGCTCTGCTCTTCCCCCCCTCCCAATGAAGATGAGTCCTGCAATTGGATTCCTCACATCAGTTGAGTTTGCAGCTCAGTGCACATGAGAGGAGGGGGATAAAACCCCTAACAAGGAGGCACTGATTACCTTTGTGCTGCTTGGAGTCTGGGGGGGAAGGTTTGTTAGGCATAAGCAAGAGATCCCCAGTTGCTTAGTCTTAAAGGACATATAGAGCTTGCTTATTATAGACTTCTATTACCTTTTGAAACTTAAGATTGTAACTCATTGGTGTGTGTATGTTTACCTGCTTTAACCTTGTAAATAACCCTCTAGTTTCCTTTTCCTATTAATAAATCCCTATATAGTTTATTATAGGATTGTCTACAAACGTTGTCTTTGGTATGAGATTTAAGGTACAATTGACCTGGGTAAGTGACTGGTCCTTTGGGACTGGGAGTAACCTGAATATTGCTGCATCTGATGAAGTGGGCATTCACTCACGAAAGCTTAAAGTCTTAAAGGTGCCACAGGACTCTCTGTTGCTTTATACGGAATATTGCTGTGATTCTTGGTGTAAGGGACCATCCATCACAGGGGTAGCTCACCTGGGTGGCAAGACAGATTGGAGTACACACGGGGATTGTCTGTGACTCCATGGTTAGGCTCTTTTAGTGCCTGAGGAGTTTGCACTCGATGGTTGGTTGGTGAAATCTAAGGGTAGAACTCACAGCCAGTTTGGGGTTTGTGCCCTGGGGTTGGTACGCAGGCTCTTGGGGCCCGGCAGGCAGCATGACAGAGATTAGCTTTGGGGTAACAGTTTACAGAGGTGCTGAGACAGGTTTTCTAACCTTAGCAGTAGATGGGGCTGTGACCGCAGCATTGCTCAGCCCAGGCATTCGAGCACCACTAGTCAGCCTGGCTTCAAAATCATGAGATTTTTTTCCTAAAGTTACACCTGTCTCCCATCTCCGTAGTGCTGGAGCATCCCCCAGTCTCTACAGTATTTACCCTCACAGCACCTTGTGCGGCAGGGCTGGTATCTCCATTGGACAGCCGGGGAGCTGAGGCTGAGACAGACTAAGGCCCAGACACTCAAAGGTGTTTAGACTCAATGGAAATTAGGTCCCACAGGAAGTCTGCGGCAGCGCAGGGGCCTGAAGCCAGTCTCCTGTTTCCCAGGCTGGAGCGCTGACCTAGGCCCACCGCCGCTGTCTTTTATTTGCCTTCTGCTTTTGAACCTCGAGGGGTCACGTTTCAAAGAAAAACGAAAGCCGAGAGTCCCCTGGGATCACAGGAGTCTGGGAGCTGGGGCTTTAAGCAAAAACACCAAAATTATGAGCTGCCCGTGCTGTGACACTGGTTTTGTAAACGAATAGACCCTCTGGTGACGTCTTCAGTTGGATTCTCACCTAAGCTTTGCCCCTGTTACGATCCCGCGTCCCAGCGATGTTCTTACACTACGTCATTGCACGGCTGCCCCGGGGATCTTCTTTAAAGGGTTAAAAAAGCCATTGCCACTTTGAGCTGAACCGCCCCCTTCATTGCTTGGCTGTAGGACTGTGCGCCACAAACCGTGCCGGTGCCCGTCCCGCTGCAGCCTTGTCTGCACTATTGCTACCGTAACCCACGGTCACATGGTGTCTGTCCCCCTCTAGTGGCCAGGCCATATACAGGGGTTTGCGTCCCCTCCAGCGCTTGGGTAAACACAGCTGGGTCCTTTAACATGAGCAGTGGCCGATCCTGCTTTTAGATCCAGAGGTCTCAAGTCCCTACCAATGGTGCCCCGTCCATTACATTGGCACTGCTCTGGCTCTACCTCTCTCGGACGTCAGCTGCGAACGCTGTTTTAAGCGCCCTATCCATGATACCTACTCTGAGCAGGGACAGCTAACACGGTGTGTAAAAAAAGCCAGCAGCCCACCTACCCTCAAGCTCCCACGGCCGCTATGACCCATGGGGCTGGCCCGGGGCTGGTGGGAAGTGTTTGCAAATTTTCCCTGGCTCAGACAGAGTTAAGGAAATTCAGAAACCAGGAACCCGACATGAATTTAAATCCCGACCGATTGCGACTTAAACTCACTGCTCGCAAAACCGTATTGGTGACGGGGGGAGCGGAAAAGCCCCCGACAGCTCGTGCCCTCGCAGCTAACGGCTGCTGCATAAGGACCACAAAGGCAGCAGGCCCGGAAAGAATTTGTACCACCCGTGTCAGAGGTCATTGCATCTGGGAGGCAGCAGTGCCAGCAGACGCACTGTATTTACACAGGCAGTCACTAGAGGGCGCTGGCACCATTGTATCGTTGCCTTGAACCTGTTACCCAAAGCACGTTACACTTAGGTTGAGATTCATTTTTACCCATTGCCACAGGCTGGGTCCTGCCATTTGGACTGTCGGGGCTGTGATGACTGTGATACGGGAAGCAAACCCCTCCCAAACAGCCTGGCACGCAGCACGCTCCCTGCACCATCCAGCTGCCCACAGTGCCCCTCCGCAGCCACCGGGATCAAACGCCTGGGCAGTAAAACCTCTCAGGAAAGGACAAGGCCGGGGGGTGGCCGGTCTGCAGCAGAGGGCCCAGGGGAATTGCAGCCAACTGCAGATCTGCGGGGAGGTCTTCTGAAAAGGACGGGGGCTGATCCTGCCTCCTGGCCAACGAGCACAGAAACAGAGTCCAGCGACTGCAGCAAGGATAATGGAGGTTAAATATCAGGAAAACCTGCAGGACTCCAGGAGCAGAGCAGGGGACTGGACAAGCACCTGGGGGAGGCTGCAGATTCCCCACCCCTGGGGCCCAATCCCCATTGCCCCGTGCCGTCGCTGGCACTGAGCTGCTCGGGACGAGTGGGGAAGCCGGTGACTCGCTGGGCTCAATAATTTGTTGTCAGATATCAGCTCTTGTTAAAGATTATTAATGCAGACAAGAGGGGGGGAAGTGGAAGAATAGGCGTACTGTCACTTTAAATCTATGGCAGGGAGCCAGGTACAGGGGGCTGGGAAGGGTCAAAGAAGCAGAGAGAGACAGAGCAGCCGTGGGGTTAATCCTGCTCCCCTCACTCTAATAAAGTCCCTTGTTCAGCGTTGGAAGAAAGCGACACTTCTCCTTGGTCCCCTAGGGCAGCTAGAACCCGCTGTGCCAACGGGCAAGGCCTGTCGCCAAACCAAGTGAGAGGAGGGACGTCTCCGATCCCGGTGCGGAGATGAGAGCGTCATGTACGTAACTCACTCAAATCCCATGGGAAGCCCCCCCGCGGTGACCGTCAGTGCCAGAGCGCACGAGTGCTTTCCACGGCCGGGCTGGCTCTGCTCTCCCCTCTGTAGCATGGACTGTTTGGACAATGCCTGACAGGGGCCAGGCCCCTGAGCCTCCCAGAGCAAAGTGCAGACAAACCCCGCCCCAAAGATGACATCACAGAGACACACAAGCACGGGTGGTGTGTGAACCTCCACTTCAGGGACGCGAGAGCCCCGGCCCCACCCTTTCCGCCCGAGGCCCTGCTCCACCCGGCATCTTCCACCCCCCCCCTCACCCGCCGGAGCCGAGGCCTGTCAAAGTCAGACTCAGGACTCACAATTTGTCAGACCACTCTGTTTATTAGCACAGCGCTCTGCTAATACATTCAGATAATGTGAGCCCCCATGCAAGAGCCAAAACAGTCTTATTTATACAGATAAAGGGGCGTGAACTAAACAAAGGGACAAAGAGAGCAAAATTGTAAAATTTACCTGGGGCACAATATGCATATCCTTCTTCCTTACTAACTCGTATCCATCTAAGGCTAATGCTTCACCAATTGCCCTTAAGTGGAGCAATTGTTCTATCTTAATGTCTGCTTTCCTGACACCTGGATCGCAGCATTTCTCATTTCTACTTAAGGTACATACAGCATTCTTTAATTCATTCTATTTCTTTAATAGAATTCGTTTCACTTTCACAATCCCGCCTTTTGGTCAAGCTTACGCAAAGACCAACAATTACTGGGTTCCACATATTAATCGTTCTTTATCTCTTCGTTCATCAGTGATATTTAACATCATCATATTAGCACACTGTTTTGGGGTAGTCACCTGGGTGGCATACCTTTCACAATTCTGGATACAACAGGAGATTAACTGAAAACATACACAAATCATTAGGATTCCAAACAGGATAGTCAGGGCTCCCTGAAACAGCCAGTTTCCTATGCCAGAGAAATTGAACAGGTTACTTAGCCACTTCCATAAAGAACTCAGCTCTTCATGGGGAAGATATGGGATTTGTTCTAAGTGGCTAGCGCGATCTATTACCTCACTGGTGTCGTCAGATATAAACACACAACATTCTTTTCCAATGAGAGCACAGGTCCCTCCTTTGGCCGCCAGTACGATGCCCAATGCCTGATGGTTTTGGAGGGCCATCTGTCGGATCGCCCCTGTTTCTTTGGCCAGGGTTTTTAAATACTCTCCTTAACGTCTTTTTCCTTAACTCTGGCTATAACAATGGCCTTCACACCTTATCTTTTCTGATGCATACATTCCTCATTCACACAAACAGATTAAGAATACAAACAGTAGTATTTATATCGAGCAAAAAGGCATTGCTAATTGAACCTTGCTAAGTTTTACAATCAATAACCAAGACAATCAAATCATACATTAATTCTTATGGGACATTATAAAATCCTGCTCCTACATATCCCCCTTTTGACACTAAGATTATTAATTGCCAGTGTCACTTCTTATTTAGTCCATGTAATAGAAAATACTGGTAGGTGATATGGGCCTGTGGCTCTAGCTTTGCATACATTTGTTTTATTCTACAGCACATTCCAAACATTTCAATTAAACACATACAATTTAAAACCAAAACCACTTAGGGATAGTAACATTAGTATGCCAGTAGTTGTGGGAGACCATTCAGAAAATATGTTATACCAATGGTAAGCTGTTATGTCTTTCTGCAGTGGCAATTCTTAACATGTCCCCATTTGCGTGTATAATATGAATGGTTCAGTTTCCCACATTGCCTTTTTGTTTTGTTTTTAGGAACTATGTTATCTTTTTATCTTTTAAACAGATGATTGGTAACTTTCTGCCATCCAATGCCAAGATTGAGAGAGAACTCAGCTAAATCAGTGCTTATAGTAAGCAGAGACTTTTTTATTTGTTTCGGTATTAGGTTGTCCTGTAGCTGGTATCAGCTTTTTCTGAAAGACCATAACATTTTTCTACCCCTTTTTGGGTGGCATTTATTATTGCTTAAAATATTCCTTTCTTGCACAAATACCCTTGCTGATTGCAGGCAAAACAAGAGCAATTAACTCCATATTTTCCTGTGTTTTTGTTCTATAGGCAGGCCAGGTTTCAATGGCTTCTATCTTTTAAGGGTTATGGGGAAATTATTTCACTGTTCAGTCATTAAATCCATGTGTACCTCAGTTTCTCTTTTCATACAGCAGACCAAGTTTGTAATGTTTTTCCTGCTGTGTTAAGCTTTAAGTTTATTTACAGGTAATAGCTGAGAAGCATCATTACCAAAAAGGATTTTTCCCAAAATCATATACACTATACATTGTTACAGGGGTACTTATTAACATTCAACTCATTTCAATTAAAGGTCTCTTGTTATACCGTGCCTTTTATTTAGACAATTTGTTTGCTGACCAGGTATGTCCTTTATCTGTAGCTTCTTTGTGCTGGCAGTTTCCCCCCCCCCCCACCCCCGTTCATCAATCAGTTGATTTCTTTCACCCCTTCTATAATAGACACTGCACATGTCCTGGGGGAAATGCACATTCCTTCTATAGTTTAACGTCTACACATATCAATCATGTACCCTTATTAAACTGACAGTCTGATTACACAGAGCCATCCCAAGGCTCAGTGTTTCTAACACTGCTTCTTTTTGTTTTGTGCACCTCACCCCTGCTCTTGCTTCAGAGGGGCACTGTCTTTATCCTTTTACTACAGCTCTCATCTGCTATTTTGTTACAAAAAACAAACAAAAAAGAATCCAGAATCTCTCTCTAGTCTCCTGATTTTGACTGCCCTGCTGCAGCCATGACTTGGTCTTTATTTAAAACCATTTTAAATTTTGTAAAAGACTCAAGTTACCCCGTAAGGGTTAAATGCCAAATCCCAAAGCCAACCAACACTGATTACCTGTGTCTGGCAAAAAGGTCTTGTCAGTTTTGCAACTTTGAATTAAAGAGTCAAATGGATTTTTAGTGGCATTATTCAAAACAAAACAAAACCGATTTATCTTCAACCTACAAAACAGGAGTTTTACAAACCAGGTGAGTTGGTTTAGGTTCTTAGAACCTCACATATTTCCACAGACAGAAACATACACATTTTCTTTTCCTTAACATTCCTTCTACACTGCTCTGTTTTCCATAGCTGTATATAGATGATATTCCCTTTATACATTTGGGTCAGTTAAGTTCCAGTAGAACTCCACCCCCGGCCCATGTTCTAGCAAATTTGACTAAATTGTCCATAGTCAAATGATTTCAATCAGAGTGTCTCTTTATTTGGATTATTTACAGACATTCTTTTGGAAAAGGGCCCATTTTCCCTTCAGAATGGCTGCAAAGAAACCAAGACTTTTTTTTTTTTTTTTTAAAAACCATGGTCCTTAACATTTTTACAAGGTTTAACTGCTTAATTCTTTCCAGCCTCTGTATAGAATCATAGAATCATAGAATCATAGAATATCAGGGTTGGAAGGGACCTCAAGAGGTCATCTAGTCCAACCCCCTGCTCAAAGCAGGACCAATTCCCAACTAAATCATCCCAGCCAGGGCTTTGTCAAGCCGGGCCTTAAAAACCTCCAAGGAAGGAGACTCCACCACCTCCCTAGGTAACGCATTCCAGTGCTTCACCACCCTCCTAGTGAAATAGTGTTTCCTAATATCCAACCTGGACCTCCCCCACTGCAACTTGAGACCATTGCTCCTTGTTCTGTCATCTGCCACCACTGAGAACAGCCGAGCTCCATCCTCTTTGGAACCTCCCTTCAGGTAGTTGAAGGCTGCTATCAAATCCCCCCTCATTCTTCTCTTCTGGAGACTAAACAATCCCAGTTCCCTCAGCCTCTCCTCATAAGTCATGTGCTCCAGACCCCTAATCATTTTTGTTGCCCTCCGCTGGACTCTTTCCAATTTTTCCACATCCTTCTTGTAGTGTGGGGCCCAAAATTGGACACAGTATTCCAGATGAGGCCTCACCAATGTCGAATAAAGGGGAACGATCACGTTCCTCGATCTGCTGGCAATGCCCCTACTTATACAGCCCAAAATGCCGTTAGCCTTCTTGGCAACAAGAGCACACTGTTGACTCATATCCAGCTTCTCGTCCACTGTGACCCCTAGGTCCTTTTCTGCAGAACTGCTACCTAGCCATTCGGTCCCTAGTCTGTAGCAGTGCATGGGATTCTTCCGTCCTAAGTGCAGGACTCTGCACTTATCCTTGTTGAACCTCATCAGGTTTTTTTTGGCCCAATCCTCTAATTTGTCTAGGTCCCTCTGTATCCGATCCCTACCCTCTAGTGTATCTACCACGCCTCCTAGTTTAGTGTCATCTGCAAACTTGCTGAGAGTGCAGTCCACACCATCCTCCAGATCATTAATAAAGATATTAAACAAAACCGGCCCCAGGACCGACCCTTGGGACACTCCGCTTGAAACCGGCTGCCAACTAGACATGGAGCCATTGATCACTACCCGTTGAGCCCGACGATCTAGCCAGCTTTCTATCCACCTTACAGTCCATTCATCCAGCCCATATTTCTTTAACTTGGCGGCAAGAATACTGTGGGAGACTGTATCAAAAGCTTTGCTAAAGTCAAGGAATAACACATCCACTGCTTTCCCCTCATCCACAGAGCCAGTTATCTCATCATAGAAGGCAATTAGGTTAGTCAGGCACGACTTCCCTTTGGTGAATCCATGCTGACTGTTCCTGATCACTTTCCTCTCCTCTAAGTGTTTCATAATTGATTCCTTGAGGACCTGTTCCATGATTTTTCCAGGGACTGAGGTGAGGCTGACTGGCCTGTAGTTCCCCGGATCCTCCTTCTTCCCTTTTTTAAAGATGGGCACTACATTAGCCTTTTTCCAGTCATCCGGGACCTCCCCCGTTCGCCATGAGTTTTCAAAAATAATGGCTAATGGCTCTGCAATCTCATCCGCCAACTCCTTTAGCACCCTCGGATGCAGCGCATCCGGCCCCATGGACTTGTGCACATCCAGTTTTTCTAAATAGTCCCGAACCACTTCTTTCTCCACATAGGGCTGGTCACCTTCTCCCCATATTGTGCTGCCCAGTGCAGCAGTCTGGGAGCTGACCTTGTTTGTGAAGACAGAGGCAAAAAAATCATTGAGTACATTAGCTTTTTCCACATCCTCGGTCACTAGGTTGCCTCCCACATTCAGTAAGGGGCCCACACTTTCCTTGACTTTCTTCTTGTTGCTAACATACCTGAAGAAACCTTTCTTGTTACTCTTAACATCTCTTGCTAGCTGCAACTCCAAGTGTGATTTGGCCTTCCTGATTTCATTCCTGCATGCCTGAGCAATAGTTTTATACTCCTCCCTGGTCATTTGTCCAATCTTCCACTTCTTGTAAGCTTCTTTTTTGCGTTTAAGTTCAGCAAGGATTTCACTGTTTAGCCAAGCTGGTCGCCTGCCATATTTACTATTCTTTCTACACATCGGGATGTTTTTTTCCTGCAACCGCAATAAGGATTCTTTAAAATACAGCCAGCTCTCCTGGACCCCTTTGCCCTTCATGTTATTCTCCCAGGGGATCCTGCCCATCTGTTCCCTGAGGGAGTCAAAGTCTGCTTTTCTGAAGTCCAGGGTCCGTATTCTGCTGCTCTCCTTTCTTCCTTGTGTCAGGATCCTGAACTCGACCATCTCATGGTCACTGCCTCCCAGGTTCCCATCCACTTTTGCTTCCCCTACTAATTCTTCCCTGTTTGTGAGCAGCAGGTCAAGAAAAGCTCTGCCCCTAGTTGGTTCCTCCAGCACTTGCACCAGGAAATTGTCCCCTACACTTTCCAAAAACTTCCTGGATTGTCTGTGCACCGCTGTATTGCTCTCCCAGCAGATATCAGGGTGATTAAAGTCTCCCATGAGAACCAGGGCCTGCGATCTAGCAACTTCTGCTAGTTGCCAGAAGAAAGCCTCATCCACCTCATCCCCCTGGTCTGGTGGTCTATAGCAGACTCCAACCACGACATCACCCTTGTTGCTCACACTTCTCAACTTTATCCAGAGACTCTCAGGTTTTTCTGCAGTTTCATATCGGAGCTCTGAGCAGTCATACTCCTCTCTTACATACAACGCAACTCCCCCACCTTTTCTGCCCTGCCTGTCCTTCCTGAACAGTTTATATCCATCCATGACAGTACTCCAGTCATGTGAGTTATCCCACCAAGTCTCTGTTATTCCAATCGCATCATAGTTCCCTGATTGTGCCAGGACTTCCAGTTCTCCCTGCTTGTTTCCCAGGCTTCTTGCATTTGTGTATAGGCACTTAAGATAACTCATCGATCGTCCCTCTTTCTCAGCATGAGACAGGAGTCCTCCCCTCTTGCGCTCTCCTGCTTGTGCTTCCTCCCAGGATCCCATTTCCCCACTTACCTCAGGGCTTTGGTCTCCTTCCCCCGGTGAACCTAGTTTAAAGCCCTCCTCACTAGGTTAGCCAGCCTGCTGGCGAAGATGCTCTTCCCTCTCTTCGTTAGGTGGAGCCCGTCTCTGCCCAGCACTCCTCCTTCTTGGAACACCATCCCATGGTCGAAGAATCCAAAGCCTTCTCTCCGACACCACCTGCGTAGCCATTCATTGACTTCCACGATTCGACGGTCTCTACCCAGGCCTTTTCCTTGCACAGGGAGGATGGACGAGAACACCACTTGCGCCTCAAACTCCTTTATCCTTCTTCCCAGAGCCACGTAGTCTGCAGTGATCCGCTCAAGGTCATTCTTGGCAGTATCATTGGTGCCCACATGGAGAAGCAGGAAGGGGTAGCGATCCGAGGGCTTGATGAGTCTCGGCAGTCTCTCTGTCACATCGTGTATCCTAGCTCCTGGCAAGCAGCAGACCTCTCGGTTTTCCCGGTCGGGGCGGCAGATAGATGACTCAGTCCCCCTGAGGAGGGAGTCCCCGACCACCACCACCCTCCTCCTCCTCTTGGGAGTGGTGGTCGTGGAACCCCCATCCCTAGGACAGTGCATCTTTTGCCTTCCAATCGGTGGAGTCTCCTTCTGCTCCCTTCCCTCAGATGGGTCATCTAGTCCACTCTCCGCATTAGTACCTGTGGAGAGAACATGGAAACGATTGCTCACCTGTATCTCCATTGCTGGTGCATGGACGCTCCTCTTTCTCCTTCTGGAAGTCACATGCTGCCAAACCTCTTCACAATCCTTCTGTCCCTGCTGTGCCTGCTCTGAATCTTCAGAACATTGTGGCCGTAGAAGCATCTCCTGACGTCTGTCCAGGAAATCTTCATTTTCCCTTATGCAACGCAGTGTTGATACTCGTTTCTCCAGCCCTCGAACCTTCTCTTCCAATATGGAGACCAGCTTGCACTTTGTACAGACAAAGTCGCTTCTGTCCTGTGGAAGAAAGACAAACATGGCACAACCTGTGCAGGTTACAACAGCTGATCGCTCACCTTCCATATCCCTGTCCTCTTAAGAGCTTCCTCAGCTGTTGCAGGAACTACTCAGAGAAACCTGCAGATGAAAGCCTCAGTGAGCTCTCTCCAGGCGAGCTCCCAGGCAAACTCCCTCTGTTAGCCTCTGCTGTTCGCCGCTCAGCTGGTTCGCTGCTGACTGCCCTTATATACCAGTCAGGCCCACTCAAGGCCCACGTGGAACAAAGCACTCCCAATTCACACTTTTCAAACAAACAAGCAAGCAATCAAGCACACGGTCAAACTGACCAACTGTCCCAGCAGCAGACACTCAGATACTCACCAACACAGCCCCCCTAATGCAGCACTTAGCGTACCTCCTCTCGTTAACTCTAAGTTAACTCTACTCTAACTGTAGAGTTAACTTTTCACTCTTTCCTTAAATCACTTGTTTATCTCCCAAAATGACACCTTTATCAACCCAGATTTCACTATTTTAAGTATTGTTCCAGGGATTCATGCCTTTTCTTACTCCTGACACTATGCCCTTAGGGCTTCCAACCTGTTTCTCAGTTCCTTTATCTCTTGCTTGCCTGGGCCCGATCCTGCTTTTTCCAATGAACCGTTTTTGTGAGGGATATTGTGGTCACCTCACAATTCCGAAAGAAACTTCCAAGGAAAGGGACCAGAAAGGGTGGGGCCAGCCGAGGAGCCCACCCTCCCTGCTGAACCGGTAGTGGAACAGTAAAGAATCAGTTTCTGAGGCAGACAACAAAGGGGAACAGAACATGGGGCTTTTTTTCTTCTCTCTTTTTACAAAGAGATGGGAGTATAAAGGGGGTTGAGATCGATCCGGGGTGTTTTTTCCCCCCCCCCTTGGAGAACAGGGTAAAGGGGAGCGCTCGGTCTGGTGGTGGGAGAGGAGGCCAGAGGAGCCCTGGCCAAACCAAACCAGCTGCCCCTGGCCACCCTGCGCCAGCTGCCTCAAGCCCCAGGCCACTGATCCGAGCTGAGCCCCCCCCAGCTTATACCCGCCACCCATGCACAGAAATCTACCAGACAGACCCACATGGCACCTGCTTTGTCAGGACGAGGACACTGCTCAAAGACACCTAGAAACCTGGCAGGACCCATCAGTTTGAAAGACACCTTTGATTTTCCCCAACAGATGCAGGAATTGGCAAGGAGCAGAACCCCCCCCCTGCCACACCCAAGCAGAAACCTTTCTGCTGCTAGAAATACACCAGGCCGATGCGCATGGCGTACGTCAGCAGCAGATGCCAACACCTGAAGATATTCAATCAGTTCAGAGAGAACTAGGAGTTTTATGGATCTGTCAACATTTCTTCCAAGCCTCGGATATGTATGTGAGCCCGAGACGACTACGGGACAAAGCTGCAGGCTGGACATGGGCGCTTTAGCATGATGTAGCCTGCAACGTATCAAGGAGCAGGTGACCAACTATCCCGCCCTGAAATACTAGGATGTGAACGGAGAGACAGCCTGGCAGTGGAATGGGGCTCGGGGTCTCACTCCTACAACAGGGAGAGACGGCAGCTTTCACACCAAGGTCGCTGTCGCCAACACAACAAGGAAACGCTCAGTGGAAAAGGAATGTCGTGCAGTAATATTCACAGGTGATCAGGAAACCGTTTGAGTAATGTCAGGTGGGGGTTGCCAGGCCTGGAGCAGAGGTCCCAGCCACGCGCCTCTGCGCAAACATCAGCTCCCCTCCTCGGGGGTCAGAGTTAACCCCTGGAACGACCACCACACAACAGCACAACACTGTTCTGTGACCCGGGCAAAGCCCAGAGCAGACCCAGGCCAGGATCCCCAGTAGGGGCACGCCTGGCTCGACACACACAGACTCTCTGCCCCGTGACAATGCAACCCCCTCCCCCTGGGGTCAGCCCAGCCGGCCCGTGATCTGGATGGTGCTGGCGGGCTGGGTGAGCTCAGCCTGGTGGGTCGGTTACTGGTCTCAGCTCCTGTCTGCTGAAGGCTGAGAGTTTACACAAATCCCCTTTTGCCAGCAGCTGGCTCTCCTGCCAGCAGCTCCCGCCCTGCCCCAGCTCAGGGCTCCTGTCCTGCAGCTTCTCTGTTTTCTTTCCCAATTTCCCAGGCTGCCCCACACCATTCTTTCAACCCCCCACCCCCAGGGTCAGAGTTAACGCTGTGTGTTTGAGTGGCACTCCCTCAGCCAATCAGGTTTTTTCAGTGTAGCCTGGGGGGCGGGAGCTCTCTCCCAGCTTCACACCAGAAAGTGACTATACACCAGCTGGTGGCCCCCAAGGGCCTGCCCTACATGCGGCTGATACCGCGATGCCACAGCTCTTAGCCATCAGCTACGAGAAAGGGGCTGGGATGTGCCTCACCGACTTCTTACCCAGAGCATTTACTCTGGCACTTTCTGCTCATAACCACGTCCATTGCCTGCAGCCTGGCTGTGGGGGGGGGACGGGGGGAGGAGAACAGCTGCACTGCACAGCTGGAAAGGCGCCCCCTGGTGGGTGCCTGGGGCAAGGCCCCTCCAGCTAGAAGACCTGCCCTTCACCAGAGGCAGCTGGGTTGGGATCCCCCCCACAGCTCTGCCCCAGGGGCCTTGGCGGGTCTCTGACTTACAACAGGGCTGGATGGGAACTGCAAGGAGAGAATCTCCCCAGAGGAAAGCATTCAGTATTAACGTCCCAGAGACTGGGGAGACCTTGGTGCCTCTGTCTGCGATGGGGCCATCCATAGGCCAGAGTGCCCAGGGCTGGGGAGCTCAGGGACAGGTGTATCGGGGTGTGAGGAGCCACTGGTGGACATCACACTTCTGACCAGGGGCTCAGGTCCCTTGGGACTGGAATTGGAGGTGGGGTTGGGTGCAGGTGGTAGTTACATGGCATTGGCTGGGGTTGGCATGAGTTAAGCCTTGAGAGGCCTTTGTTGATTTGGTGTCTCTTTAGGGGACGGCTAGATCCTGGTGGGGGTCTCAGAGGCCTCCAGGGGGAGGAAGAAAAGCAGCCAGGAGCCACCATTAGGTGGCTCCTGACCAGGGTACGCTTGCCCCCCATCTCTTCTTCCCCACATGGAGCCTGCAGCTCTATTTGTGGGGGCAGGGTGGGGTGAATGGCGGCACAGCAAGGAGGCCTGCCTGGAGCACGTGGGCAGCGGAGAGTGGTGGTTTGGGGGATTAAAACGGGCTGGGGGAGGCATCTCAAAGGAGCTCTGTGCTGGGGCCGGGCTGCCTACGGTGTGCTGGGTTCGGAGTCGCTGTCTGTCTATTTCTGTTTGTCTGTTTAGACTGGCAGCTCATCGGGGCAGGGACCGTCTCTCACTCTGGTGTGGGCAGCTCCAAGCAATGGCCCTGGTCCTGACTGGGCCTCTTGGCGCTACCGTAACCCAAATCAACACTAATATGAATGGTCCTGCTCTTCAGTCTGTGCCAGCACAAAGCCAGAGGCTGATATGGCACCACCCTCCCTGATCGGACCCCGGATGGGCCCACCCGGGCCTTGTGCAGCATAGACCCAGCTGAGTGGTTTGGCTGGGACCTCATTAACTCGGCCCTCCCTGGACGGGACTCGAGGAGGGTCGGCTGGACCCGAGAGCAGCTCGCACGGAACTGAGCATTGCCAGCTGGGATGACAATGACCTCACCCAGCTCAGAACTTCTGAGCCGTTTGGATCCAAACAGTCTGATGCCGTTTGGATCCAAACAGTCTGATGCCGTTGGGATCCAAACAGTCTGATGCCGTTTGGATCCAAACAGTCTGATGCCGTTGGGATCCAAACAGTCTGATGCCGTTTGGATCCAAACAGTCTGATGCCGTTGGGATCCAAACAGTCTGATGCCGTTGGGACCAGAACATTCCAGGACTATTTAGACCACAACAGTCTGGTGCCCCTTGGATCAAACCCTTGGCTCAGGTCAATCGTGATCCTGTCTCTGCTGCCTGCACTGTGAGATCTGGAGATTTAGCAGGAGAATTGGACCAGAACCGCCATCCCTTCCCCAGCAGAGACCCGGACCTCCTGGCTGGTGGTGGACAGAGAATCCAGGAGGTTTCGAGGATTGTGACAGGCACCAGCCTTGGCCCGAGTCCCCAGAGCCAGGACCATGCTGCACAGCCAGGGGCTTCCTGCTGAAGCCCCAGAGACGAATCCTGGAGCTGCCCAGGAGGGGTCAGGTGAGCAGGACGTTCCCTGGGCCCACAGGACACTCGGGGGAGAGGCTGGCAGGGGTCCTAGGTCAAGGATGAACTCGAATTCTAACTCTGCCTGCTTCAGGGAGGTCTCAAAGGGGGAGGGGGAGAGAAACAGAGACCCCACCAGGGCACAGTGGGGGAAACAGACTCCAAGTGGGGAGAGACAGAGCCCTCTAAATGGTTAAATGGAAAAGAGGAAGGGGGAGACAAAGACACCCCCCCCCCCAAGGGTGAAGGAGACACCAGGAAGAGGAGATATCTGGGGGCACGAAATGGCTCTTCCATGTAGAGATGCCAGTGCAGAGTCCTGGGCCCGTGGGGTAACGAGCCTAAGCCAGGGGCCTTGGAGATGGGCACAGCCAGGTCTCAGGCTGCTCCTGGTAACCATGCCAGGGTCATAGATGACAGGGCTGGGGCAGACCAATGGGGCAGAGTGTCCATCCCCCCCAGGGCCAGGGCAGCATCGACACCGACAGGACGTTGTCTAGGGCTCTGTCCAACCTAGTTGCCAGTGTGCCAAGCAAGGGGGCTCCGGCCCTTCCCTGGGTGCAGCGTGTCAGATCCCTGACTGGTCGCTCCCCTGATATTCGTACTCAGTGAGTCCCCTTCCCGACCCCCGACCCCTGCCCACAGAGGGCCCCTTTGGGCCTGGGACACAGGGCTGGGAGCCGGAGGGGGACGCACCGCAGGGGGCGATGGCCGCAGGAGTTGGGCTTTCATTCTGCTTTCAGAGTCACAGAGATCAGGGGAGTCGTCCCCTCGTCAGGGGGTCTCTGCCGGGAGCTCCGTTCCTGGGGAAACAGCAGAGCAGGGGGTCTCTGCCTCTGCAGGCCCCAGGGACCCAAACCAGCAGACCTCAATGGCCACATCTGTCACCAGCCACTCCTCCACCCGTGGCGTGCAGCCTGCGGCCTCCAACCGCCTGTGTGCACAGCCCCCAGGGGATCCACCCGGCGCGGGCGTGAAGAGAAAGCGCTCGGCCCGTGTCAGAGAGGCCGAGGGGGAGGGAGAAGAAAAGTCCCTGTTCTACATGAAGATCAGGGCCGTGAACGGCGTCTCGGTGGCCTGGGAGACCGGGGCTGGCTTTGGAGCCATTAGGAAGCGCCCCCGCATCTTTAAGGCCAATTACAGCGGAGGAGAAAGCTTTGCCGGCTCGGACCTGAGCAGCTCCCACACCAGGTCCGAGCTGGGGGACGTGGACCCCGAGGCAGAGAGCGGCGCGGGGGGGCCAGCAGAGGAGGCTCCGCAGCAGCCGATGGGAGCGCCCCCTGAGTGGCTCCTCACCCCCGAGCAGGGCCTGCGCTGCCTGGCCTGCTGCCGAGTCTTCCCCAGCCTGGAGGCCCTGACCCAGCATGTGAAGCAGGGGCTGCGCGAAGGCTTCAGCTGCCGCGTCTACTACCGGGTGCTGGGGCAGCTCAGGGCGGGAGAGCCGCCCCGGAAGAGACGGCGACGTGGGGGCCGCGAGTGCAGCAAGTGTGGGGGAGAGATACGGCGCCCACGCAAGGCTGCCAGATAGGCCTGGCAAGGACGCGCCGGGGGAGCCCAGCTGCTGGCTGAGACCAGAGACGACTCTGCCAGCAGAGACCCGAATACACAGGGTGGCGACCACAGCCAGCAGCGGGTCCGGGCACACACGCCAGTCACTACCCCCGGCTAGGAAGCCCTGCCCGCTGCCGGCTTGCCAGCCAGACCCGATCTCCACGTGAGGCCAGGACAACGAGCTCTGGGACTCGCCGTGATACACCCGGGCCCCTGCTTGGGAAACGCCAGCGCTACGAGCATCAGGGCTGGGAACTGGCAGCTCCAGCAGTGCCAGGCCAACGGCATCCCAGCCCAGCGCGCCAGACCCACACCAGGCTCCCCCCCGGGGCCAACAGGCCGAACCGGAGCTGCCAGGCTCCCTCCCCTCCCCCAGCCCGGCCGGAGGAGCAACCTGCAGCTCCCGCAGCAAGGCCCTGCCGGATGCCAGCAGAGCCCCAGACAGCAACACCGAGCCCCACCCCTCCATAGGGCTCTGGCCGCACCGCACCCAGCCACCAGGGACAGGGAAAGAACTGACGCCATCAGCCAGCCTTCGCCCTGCCGAGACCCAGCCTAAAGCCTTCGCCACCGCCCAGACGTATGGAGGGTCGGTAGCAGATCCGCATCCTTAGAGACGCGCACGGACTCCGGCCCATCGACGGTAGGAAGGTGATGAGAAGACGTCTCTCTGCAGCATCCCCAGAGACGGACGCACAGGGCGGCTACGACGCACAGCCCCTGAAGGCTGAGCCACGGAGCCAGGAGCTGGGAGCGCACCCCACCGGCACAGACATCAGCTAAGTAACTTACTGCGGGGGTCTCGTCTGGGGGCGGGGGGGAGGACGCCCTAGGTTCCCAGAGCATCTCAGGGGCTTGTGAGCTAGGGCAGGTAGCTAAATGGTCTGGGCAGGGGGCTGGAGGTCAGGAAGGCAGATGTGGTCAAGGGCTCGGTGAGAGAAAGGGGGGTGTGGGCGGGGGCATGGGTCAGGATGGGAGGAAGGGGTGTGTGGGCGGGGACTAGATGGACCCAGCCCATCCTCCCCCCACCCCACAAAATTCACCTCATCCCCTCCCCCTGCCATTACCCCTCCCTCCTCTGCATCTTCACTAGGAGCAGGTGTAGCTGATCCACATTAGATCCACCTGCCCTAAACCCCAGCCCATGTTTTAGTCCAGGCAAAGGGCCGGTGTCCTGCTCAGCGCCAGGCCCAGCTCGGTCAGGTGCTAAATTGAGCGAGAGGGACATAAAAATCTGCTGGGCGGCTTTGACATGCTCAGGCTGGCGTTCAGATGCCAGCTGTAAAGCAGGGGAAACATTCTGTGCTCCAAAGTGCACCAAACGCCACAGCCGCCCGCCCGCCCTTCAGCTGAGGGGACAAAAGGCTTTCACCAACATTCATTAATGAAGCTTCACGCCCCTTGGCAGGAGTGGTAGCATCCAGAGCCTTGTGCTGCTGACCGGGAAACTGAGCCACAAAGAGGCAAAATGACTCAACCGAGTTCACACAGTCACTCTGGGAATCTGACATTTCTTTGTGCCAGACAAAGGCAGAACCCCTTCCATGCAAAACAGCAACTAACCTGGGACAGGAAGCAGCGTGTGTGACCATCAGAGCATCCCCCGTTTAGTTTGGCTACTAAGGAGCACAGCCTTAACCCCCTGTTCATATGTTACATTCCATGCAGCTATCCATTGTTATCAAGGGCACTAAGCCCTGTCGGAGGCAGTGTCACCTAGTGGATACAGCTCTGGACTAAGCTGCAGGACACCTGGGTTCTAGTCCTGGCACTAGCCAACTGTGTGACTTTGGGCAAGTCACTTCCCTGCTGCGTGCCTTAGTTTCCCTGTTTGTACAAAGGGGACACTGACCTCCACTGTAAAGCGCTTAGCGATCTATGGATGAAAAGTGCTATATCACAGCAAAGTATTAGTATTAATTCCTTTTCTCTTCCTCCCAGTTGTGAGCCCCAGCTACTGCCATAAAGACCCCTGTGTTCCAGAAAGAACGTCAACCAAATGCTTCCCGAGTGACCTACTCAGGGTGCCACTTGCCCCCATCCGGCCAGGAGGTAAATATCAGAGTGTGGCCGACCTACCGGGTTGACCAAAACAATCGCTTGCCCTTTATCCACAAACCTGATGATTCTCAGACCCAGTTTTTGGTCTCCACCAACCGTCCCGCTTGGTAGCAGAGTTTTAGTAGCAGAGGCTGTAGTGAGGACTCGCAGGGCTAAAATCATGCTAAAACCACTGTGGAACATTCATATATCAACCTAAAGGAACAGAGTGCATTGTGGGATATGTTGTCCTCGCCTATCTTTATCATGTGTGCAACTTCCTGGGGGATAGGGTGACCAGACAGCAAATGTGAAAAATCGGGACTGTCCCTATAAAATCGGGACATCTGGTCACCCTACTGGGGGAGGGAGCGGGGATTGTTTGCAAATTAGCAAATAACCAAACAACAATAGTCACTCCCCGAATTAACGAGGTTTGGCTAGACAGTTACTAAGGGGCAGCTGGCGCTAGGTGCCACTGTTGGCTAATGGTAATATCTGTAGCAGTGAGACGTTTCTGTACTTCCACAGCGCTGGGCTAGTAGGGACTTGGCCCTGCAGGCAGCAGGCAGGTGCTTTGGCAGAGCTGGGGCAGGGAGGAGAATTGGACTGGCAGGGGATACTCCAACCTCGGACAGCAGTGCATTGGCAGAGCGGGTGGGAGCTGTGCTGGAGTAGCTGGGAGCGTGGCAGGCCATGGTCATGGTGTATGGACCAGTCTGTGTGGGGGGACCACAGATTGCAATAGCACAAGATGTTGTAGGTCCGATTGAGGTGTGTTGTCAGAGCTGGGGGAGGCAAGTGCCCACAGCAGCAGCCCCGCAGCACCGTGCCTGGGCCCAGGCAGCTCTGTCAGCCTCCTGCATTCAAGAGACCCGATTTCACTCCAAAGAGGAGAGCATTTCCAGAACAAGTGCCTTCGTTCCCAGCACGCTCACAGTAACTGCCCTGGCCGTATGGCTGCCTGCCATGAGCAGAGTCTGGGTGTGACTCTGCATTTCTTAAGGGAACCTGCCTCACAGCTCTCTCTCTGTTCACAGAGTGACACTCGCACAGGGGAAGGTCCCGGAAGGAAGTCTGCATTGATACGGTTTGCGTCCAGGTTGCGGGGCAGACACAGCAGGAGCTGACCACATCCCCAGCTTAACACTCCCCATTCTTATAGCATCGCCGGGTCCTTTGTTAAGGTCAGACGTCGGCAGCTGAAAAGGAGCTTTACATCTTGTATCACAAGATCTCATTCAAACAGGAAAACAACGAAAGGCAGAAGGCAAACTTTGAGCCCTCTTTGACTTCCTCCTGGTGGTTTGAAGCAAAGCAGTCCCACTGAAAGCAACAATTCTCCATTCTTCAGTAGGGGCCCAATCCTGTGACAGTTTTTGTTGTTTCGGCCGGGCAGCGCGGGGGGTGTTTCGGCGGCACGGCGCTGCGGGGGGGTTGGGGCTTTGGGTGGCCCGGCCCGGCCCGGCGCTCCAGGGGTTTGGGCGGCCTGGCCCCGCCCGGCGCTCCAGGGGTTTGGGCGGCCTGGCAGGGCGGTGGGGGGCGGGGGTTTGAGCGGCCCGGTGCGGCGCTCGGGGTGGGGGGGCGTGGGGGTTTGGGCGGCCCGGCCCGGCGCTGGGGGGGCGGTTTGAGCAACCCAGCGAGGCGCTCGGAGGGGGGCGGGGGTTTGGGCGGCCCGGCCCGGCGCTCGGGGGGGGGGGGGGGTTCGGCGGTGTGGCGCTCAGGGGGGCGGGGTTTGGGCGGTGTGGTGCTGGGGGCGGGGGGGGTGTTACGGCAGGGTGGCGCTCTTCTTTTTTGCCTGGGGCGGTAAAAAAGTTAGAGCCGGCCCTGCCTGAAGCTCACAGAGACGCAGGGTCTGCAGAGAAAGACTGTTAGCTGGCCCCAGAAGAGCAGGGGTACCAGGGCTAAGTCGGGCCTAACTAAATCTGGAGGGAAATTGTCTACATGGTAAGTTAGTGCGCAGCACATTAGCATGCTCTAGATTCACACCCTGGCTTGCCGTGCACTAACTCGCCCTGTGGACAAGCCCGGAGAGAGGTGCAGCTCATCCCTGAAGTGGGACAGGAACAAACTATCAACTTCCACCCTTTCAGTTTACGGACACTGGTCCAAAATTTTCCATTGCAAGATTTTTTCTGTTGAGAGAAAATGGCCTTTTTGTAGCAAAAAAATCCATTTTCACCTGAATTGTTGGGGGGGGGGGGCTGTTGCAATGTGGGACTCACCCCTGCGGCACCTCCTGCTGGTCATCTCAGGGAATTACCCCGCCAGCCTCCGGAGCACCCTCTGCAGGCCAGTGATCTGCCTTACCGCTGTCCCCATGTCCCTCCCAGACCCCAGTGCCCTTTTATCTGGGGTGCTGCCCCCTGGCAATGCCCCCACACTCTGCCTCTGGGTCTCCCCTCTCTGGGGAACCCCCAACCCTCTAATCCCCACCTTGCCTCACTCTGGGCTACTGCCAGTCACCAAGTAGCCCCCGCGCCCTGGGACGGGCTGCAGTGTCAGCCACTCATCATAGGCAAGGTCAGGTCTGGACCTGTTGCCTCTCTCTGCAACCCAGTGCCTCTATGGGGCCTTGGATAGGGTTACCATACGTCCGGTTTTTCCCAGACATGTCCGGCTTTTTGGTAATCAAACCCCCGTCTGGGGGGAATTGCCAAAAAGCCGAACATGTCCGGGAAAAATACTCCCAGGTTTGCCGGCATCCCTGGCTTACCTTACAGCAGGCTCCGGCGACTGCTGCTGCTCCCCCCAGACACCTCAGCTCTGTGCAGCTGAAGAGCGGAGCTGCCCGAGCGCTATCGGCTTCACGGTTTGCCGGGCAGCCCCCAGACCTCCAGACCCTGCGTCCCCAGCCGGGCGCTTCCCCTCCCGGGCTCCGGCTGCGCTGGGGAAGCGCCCGGCCGGGGGCGCAGCGGGTCTGGGGGCTGCCCGGCAAACCATGAAGCCGGTAGCGCTCGGGCAGCTGTTTCGTGTGGCTGGGAGGGAGGAGGGGGAATGCGGGATGCTCAGGGGAGGGGGCGGAGTTGGGGCGGGAACTTTGGGGGAGGGGCAGAGTTGGGGCGGGGAAGGGGCAGGGCCAGGGCCCCGTGGAGTGTCCTCTTTTTTAAAACTTAAGTATGGTAACCCTAGCCTTGGACAAGGCCCTGCAGCCTGGGGAGTTGTCAGCCTGGAGCTCCCCAGCCCCTCTGGCCTTTCCCCAGCCCTGCCTCACTCTAGGTACCCTGAGCTTCCCAGCAGCCAAGCCAAGCCAAGCCAAGCCAAGCCAAGCCAGGCCGCGCCGCCCCGCCCCGCCCCGCCCCAGCCTCCCTGGAGGCAGAGACAGTCTGTCTGCTCCTGGCCCACTGTCCTCTTATAAGGGCCAGCTGTGGCCTGATTGGGGTGTGGCCACAGCTGTGGCTACTTCCCCAATCAGCCCAGGTTTCAGAGCTGCAGCTCTCTCTCCAGGGCTGCTTTCAAGCCCTTCTGGGCAGGAGCGGGTGACCACCCTGCTACAGGGGGGTTGCCACAAACCAAAATTTGGGGGTTTCAGCAACTGATAACATTTTGGGGGCTTGGGGGTTCCTGTTTTTCAACAAAAGCCCCTGAAAACTTCAAAGAAAACAAAACAAAAGTTTGTCTACATTGTTCCCATTTCCTGAGCAGCTCTGCAGATTCAGCTTTGCTCTGAATGTGCTGGGTTTCTTAATGGGAGGTTTCCTGTTTAACTTTAACATTCCTGAAGGTAACATACCCATTGCTGCATGCCTGCAATCTAACATCACCTGTATGTACCCCACTGCCATCAGGTGATGGCCTAGTAACCCCCACTGGACACCCCACTGGCCTCAGTGGGCTCACTCAAGTGCGAATGTGGTGACTGATGCACAAGACCCCAGCTCCCCTCCCATGGGCACGTTGGCTCGGCAGAGCTAACCAGAGGAAGGAACAAGCAGGACCACACGGTTTTAGACAACTCAGCAGCTGTGCCGTGGATCCACTGAGCTGCGCAGCATTGACAGACACGTCTCAGAGCAAAACTAGACTCGGATCTAATTTTCCGTGGGGGTTTCTCTGCTGCTACGGGCTGCACAGACCTACAACGCTCCACCGCCATGAAATCCCCGGGGAGCTGGTCTTCCGGCAAAATAGCGATTTGTATCCACTCTCGGTGTTCTGGGTGGCAGCACCTCGCTCCGGCAGGGCTGGGATGTAACGGAGATGAGCAGCCGCAGGGAAACCCCCCCGGGGGTCCACAGCTCTTCCCAGCACTGGTGCCCACTTGCTGTGGAAAAAAAAAAGAGAGATTGCAGCATTATTTGCTTTCACAGGGGATTCCATTTGCAGACAACGCTGAGGGGGGCAGGCTGTCTCTGCTATGGTCCTGCATATGTTTTCTCATCCGAGCTCTGGCTTCTCTCGAGAGCCTGCTGCTCTCGGCAGGTGCCGCATGAGATTGTGACGCTGGCAGACCCGGTGCCAGCTCATGCCAAGGTCCCCCTGTCTCCGCTGAACACTGCCAAATACAGAGCTGGAAACAGTCTTGCTCCCCTGTGTATTAGTGTTGTTAAAACAGGTATTCGGATTATAAGAATGTGTTTAGCGTTTAGACTGCATTAAATGCATGTGAGTTGCTGCAGCTTTAAGCTAATGTATAACCAGAGGCGTGCGCACGGGGTGTGCCAGGTGTGCCCCGGCACACCCTAATGCCCTGATCTCTGGCTGGGAAGGCTGCTCCTCCCCCCTCCCCTCCTCAGCTGTTTGCCGGGCAGGCTCAAATCAACTGCTTCCTGCCTCCCTGCTCCGGCAGGGGCCGAGTGAGTCTCACACACACACACACAAGCCTTAGGGTTAGGTGTGGACCGGAGTGCGGGGCTTTCAGCAGCAGCACAGCCAGCCCCTGCTTGCCTAGGGCTGCCCCGCACCTCTTGGGCTGGTGGCCATGGCGTCCACGTGTATGGCTGCTCCCTGCCAGCCAGGCTCCACTCCGGCCACAGTTGGCAGCAGGTGACCCAAGGGAGCCCAGCTAGGCTAGGGCTGGGTGCAGTGGGAGAAGCTCCAGATACCGGCAGGAGCCATGCGGGGGTGGGGGAAGAGAAGCCCCAGATGGGGCGGGAGGGAGTGGGGGTGGAGGAGAAGCCCGGACCCGAGCAGGAGCTGCACTGGAGTGGGGGGCGGAGGAGCCACACTGGGGCAGGGAGGAGAAGCCCTGGACCCTGGCAGAAGATATGGCGTTGAAGTCCCCATCTCGGGAGCCCCAGCCACCCTAGTGCTAAAAGTTGCAGGGCTGAAGCCCTGAGCCCACTCTGTGTGGAGCTGGCCTGAGCCCCTCTGTCTCCCATCCCACCTGTGGAGCTGGGGCTGCGTGCTTCTGCGGGGCAGTGTTTGGCTCCGCGGGGAGGCTAGGACCCTCACCTCATGGTAAGGGGGCCAGGGCCAGGGGGGTTGGATAAGGGGTGGGGGCAGTCAGGGGACAGGGAGCAGGGTGGGTTGGATAGGGGGTGGGATCCCGGGGGGGTGGTTAGGGGCAGGGGGTCTCTGGATGGGTCAGTCAGGGAGCAGGGGGGGTTGGATGGGACATGGGAGTCCCACGGTCTGTCAGGGGGCAGGGGGTGGATAGGGGTCAGGGGACAGGGAGCAAGGAAGGTCCTGGGGGGGCAATTGGGGGGGTCTTTGGAGGCGGTGGTCAGGGGACAAGGAGCTGGGGGGTTGGATGAGTCAGGAGTTCTCGGGGGGGCTGTCAGGAGGCAGGGGTTGGAGAGGGGTTAGGGGAAGCAGGGAGCAGAGGGGGTTGTATGTGTCAGGAGTTGTGGGGGGGGCCTGTCAGGGGGTGGGGAGCGGTTGGATAGGCGTGCAGTCCTGGGGGTCTGTCTAGGGGCAGGGATGTGGATAAGGGTAGGGACAGTCAGGGGACAGGTAGGGGGTAGGATCCTAGGGGGGCAGTCAGGGGACAAGGAGCAGGGGGGGTTGGGGGTTCTGAGGGGGGCAGTCAGGGGGCGGGAAGTAGGAGGGAGTGGATGGGGGCAGGATGGGGGTGGGGCTAGGGCAGGGTGGGGCTCCCTGGGTGCACACCCTAATGAAATGGGCTGCGCACGCCTATACGCCTATGTGTATAACATCTGTATCCTATATGGCAAGGTAGTATTTGAGCAGTTATATTGTAAGCCTCTGTAATTGTATAAATCACCTGACTGGAGAGAGAGATTAACTAGTGTGATGGACGGATCTGCAACTGAAGGTGTTACGTCCTGCTTAGCAAGAAAGGCCCATCAACACCAGATGGACTATTGTGGACAAAGGACAAAAGACTTTGTTGCTCTGCTCTTCCCCCCTCCCAATGAAGATGAGTCATGCAATTGGATTCCTCACATCAGTTGAGTTTGCAACTCAGAGCACATGAGAGGAGGGGGGATAAAACCCCTAACAAGGAGGCACTGATTACCTTTGTGCTGCTTGGAGTCTGGGGGGGCAAGGTTTGTTAGGCATAAGCAAGAGATCCCCAGTTGCTTAGTCTTAAAGGACATATAGAGCTTGCTTATTATAGACTTCTATTACCTTTTGAAACTTAAGATTGTAACTCATTTGTGTGTGTATGTTTACCTGCTTTAACCTTGTAAATAACCCTCTAGTTTCCTTTTCCTATTAATAAATCCCTATATAGTTTATTATAGGATTGTCTACAAACGTTGTCTTTGGTATGAGATTTAAGGTACAATTGATCTGGGGTAAGTGACTGGTCCTTTGGGACTGGGAGTAACCTGAATATTGCTGCGTCTGATGAAGTGGGCATTCACCCATGAAAGCTTATGCTCCAATACATCTGTTAGTCTTAAAGGTGCCACAGGACTCTCTGTTGCTTTTTACGGAATATTGCTGTGATTCTTGGTGTAAGGGACCATCCATCACAGGGGTAGCTCACCTGGGTGGCCAGACAGATTGGAGTACCCAGGGGGACTGTCTGTGACTCCATGGTTAGGCTCTTGTAGTGCCTGAGGAGTTTGCACTTGATGGTTGGTTGGTGAAATCTAAGGGTAGAACTCACAGCCAGTTTGGGGTTTGTGCCCTGGGGTTGGTACGCAGGCTCTTGGGGCCCGGCAGGCAGCATGACAGAGATTAGCTGTAGGGGTAACAGTTTACAAAGGTGCTGAGACAGGTTTTCTAACCTTAGCAGTAGATGGGGCTGTGACCGCAGCATTGCTCAGCCCAGGCATTCGAGCACCACTAGTCAGCCTGGCTTCAAAACCATGAGATTTTTTTCTTAGAGTTATAGCTGTCTCCCATCCCCGTAGTGTTGGAGCATCCCCCAGTCTCTACAGTATTTACCCTCACAGCACCTCGTGCGGCAGGGCTGGTATCTCCATTGGACAGCTGGGGAGCTGAGGCTGAGACAGACTAAGGCCCAGACACTCAAAGGTGTTTAGACTCAATGGAAATTAGGTCCAACAGGGAGTCTGCAGCAGCGCAGGGGCCTGAAGCCAGTCTCCTGTGTCCGAGGCTGGAGCACTGACCTAGGCCCACCGCCGCTGTCTTTTATTTGCCTTCTGCTTTTGAACCTCGAGGGGTCACGTTTCAAAGAAAAACGACAGCCGAGAGTCCCCTGGGATCACAGGAGTCTGGGAGCTGGGGCTTTAAGCAAAAACACCAAAATCATGAGCTGCCCGTGCTGTGACACTGGTTTTGTAAACGAATAGACCCTCTGGTGATATCTCCAGTTGGATTCTCACCTAAGCTTTGCCCCTGTTACGATACCGCCTCCCAGCGATGTTCTTACACTACGTCATTGCAGGGCTGCCCCGGGGATCTTCCTTAAAGGGTTAAAAAAAACATTGCCACTTTGAGCTGAACGCCGCAAACCGTGCCGGTGCCCGTTCCGCTGCAGCCTTGTCTGCACTATTGCTACCGTAACCCACGGTCACATGGTGTCTCTGTCCCCCTCTAGTGGCCAGGCCATATACAGAGGTTTACGTCCCCTCCAGTGCTTGGGTAAACACAGCTGGGTCCTTTAACATGAGCAGCGACCAATCCTGCTTTTAGAGTCTCTCGGATATCAGCTGCGAACGCTGTTTTAAGCGCTCTATCCATGATACCTACTCTGAGCAGGGACAGCTAACACGGTGTGTAAAAAAAGCCAGCAGCCCACCTATCCTCAAGCTCCCACGGCCGCTATGACCCATGGGGCTGGCCCGGTGCTGGTGGGAAGTGTTTGCAAACTTTCCCTGGCTCAGACAGAGTTAAGGAAATTCAGAAACCAGGATCCCGACATGAACGTAAATCCCGACCGATTGCGACTTAAACTCACTACTCGCAAAAACGTATTGGTGACGGAGGGAGCGGAAAAGCCCCCAACAGCTCGTGCCCTCGCAGCTAACGGCTGCTGCATAAGGACCACAAAGGCAGCAGGCCCGGAAAGAATTTGTACCACCAGTGTCAGAGGTCATTGCATCTGGGAGGCAGCAGTGCCAGCAGACGCACTGTATTTACACTGGCAGTCACTAGAGGGCGCTGGCGCCATTGTATTGTTGCCTTGAACCTGTTGCCCAAAGCACCTTACGCTTAGGCTGAGATTCATTTTTACCCATTGCCACAGGCTGGGTCCTGCCATTTGGACTGTCGGGGCTGTGCGGGGCTGTGATGACTGTGATGCCGGAAGCAAACCCCTCCCAAACACCCTGGCACGCAGCACGCTCCCTGCACCATCCAGCTGCCCACAGTGCCCCTCTGCAGACCAACGGGTACAGCCAGGACCCTGTCCCTTCCCCACGCTAGGTGGGGGCTGTCTACTTTGTCCATGTGCCTCTAGGGGAACAATCTGCTGCCCTAAGCGATTGTTCCTGGCAGCCTCCTCCTCTCCCACCCCCCGGGGGCGGACCCCAATCCAGCGCCTAATTAGCAGCCATAAATCAGTCCCCTTTCTAGCAGACAACTCCACTGGTGCTCCCGGGGCGATCTGCGGCACACTGAGGTGATCACCTGAGTGGGCGACACCGTTCTTACTCCTGCTGGCGTCGCTCAGGCTGTGAGAGCTCGCGGGGACATTTCTGTAACACACAACAGCCCATCCGTTAGTCCGGTAGCAATCCACGTGAGGCTAACGCGGCTAAGCCACTGGGCCACTCTTCAACCTCAAAGATTGGAAAAGGACGTCCCGAAGCCTTGAAAACCGCCACTGGGACTGGGTCGCATTAACCAATGGCTGGCAAAAAGCCAGTGAGAGGAACCACGTGGAAGCTGGATTACATATGAATCAGCATGTCTGGCCAAGGCATCCCGGCATGTTTAGAGATTAGCTACTGACTTTACCAACCCAATGGCACGTGGCTTTGAAAAGCCACAGGGGAACTAAAGTCCCAGAGCTTGTCTGCAGGGGGAGATTCACTGGCATTATCATACCAGTATACTTATAGTGGATCAGGATGTGAACTGAACTAAACTTGAATTAAGGCCAATTTTATTCCAAATTAAAGTGTGAACATAGGGGATTAATCCAGTTTAACTAATCCAGTTTTAATTCATACCTTTACTGGATCCAGATTAATTTTCCTGTGTAGACGAGGCCCAAGATAAAAGCAAATGAGCTGCCAGTCTTCAAATACAGTAATGAGAGATCCTTAAAGTCCTTCCTGGAAAAATCTAGCTTTGATTTTGAGTAAGATAATGGCAGAAATAATGCGTGGAGGCCTCAAGGATGATGGGACCATGAGCAAACGACAGCGCTGGGGTTAGGTGAGACAGGCTGTGCCCACAGCTGAGGAGGCGGTCAAGATTTCATACAGTGACTAGTGATTTTGAGGGCCCATCTTCAGACACATGCAAGAGGCCTTATTTTCAGTGCTTATTTTCACCCTCTGAAAATTGGGCCTCTTTAAACTGTGTCCAGTTGGGGCCCAAAAATCGAGGGACCCAAAATCGCTGGGCACTTTTGAAAGTCTTGGCTGGGAGTCTGAGCCAATCGTGCCCAGGGATTAAAAACGGCTCTGATCCCTGTGCTAAGAGGTGCCACAGCAGGCTGATGGTACTCTGAGGTGGCATCGCGGGAACCTCTGAACCGCGGGGAAGTGCCGCATGGTGACTTGCTCTCCCTCTCAGACATCACTGGCAACATTAGCCATCCCGAGCGAGTTCATAGTGTTCTACAGGGATGTGTATTGTACAGCGTCGGAGCCCATCTCTGTCACCTCCCCTAGTGACATAGAGCAGGGGATAAACGGCAGGACACCACAGCAGCAGCGGGGGCCAAGCTGGGAGGGGTGGGTAGCCCCAGGGAGGAGAGAGAGCGGAAGGAGAGCTGGAGCCATGGGCAGAGAACTGAGATCCCGCCTGAGACAGTGAGGGAACGCAGGGCGCGCTCTCAGGAGTTGCCCTGTCTCTCGAGGGACATCCACACTGTAGATCCACCTTCTGTGAAAGCAGGTGAGCCTGTGGGTGCCAGGGAGAGACCGGACGGCAGAGGTGGGAGAGGAGAGCGCTGGCGGGGGGAGAGGGGGGGTTGCATTGCAATAAACCACCAGGGAATGACAAGCTCACAGACCTGTAGGTAGCAGAGCCAGGGACTGGGGCAGCGAAGGGTCTTCACTTGCGGGGACGGGAGAGTCTGGCTCTCGGGGTGAGTGTGGTGGGTCCTGGCCTCCTGCCTCTGGCAGACGCACGGGAGCCGTCCGTGGTTCCACACGCAGCCTGGCTGGTTGCTGGTCTCCCTGGGGCGGAGAGTTGGCGGGATGCTGGAATCAGAGGCAGATGGTTGACCATCACCGCCCGGCAGCCCCCTGCAGAGCCCCAGGAAAGCCAGCAGTGCCCGGCCCTAGGGCAGGAGAGGCCAGTGGGCAGCTAGTGACCCTGTGCTGGAGGAGCTGAGCTGAGCCGCAGCGTGGCAAACGCCCAATGGCTGGCCGGTCGCGGCAATGCTGCGGAGAGGCAGGGATGGGGCTCTCAGAGTCTGCTGCTCTGCTGGTCAGTCTCTCCAGGGGAGCAGAGCCGTGGATTGGGGATCTGGCTAGCACTTCCTGGCCAACACTGGGTCAGTCATGCCCCCCACTTCTCCACAGGGGCAGGCACCTCTGTGCATGGGGTTTGCCCCTCCCCCAGCAGCACTATCTTCCCACAAACCCCTTGAAAGGGGTGCTGAAGACAGGCTTCTGTGGAAGTGGGGGTGCTGGTGCCCCAGAGCCGGTGCCCGGGCGCAGAGCCCAATGCAGATGACCCCAGTGTCCCACAGGACCCATGACCTACTGGGACTGTCCCATGGAGGGCGCTAACCCCGCCCCGACAGAGCAGGTCAGGAGTTGTTCCTCATGGGTGTGGTGCTGGGCTTTCTCCCAGCGGGGAGGAGGGTGCTCTGGCCCAACGCCGCCCCCTGCCCATGGCAGGCGTTTCTAACTGGACCCCTCAGGCAGGCGGCCGGGCACACGTGTGACCAGCTCTGGGCACATGCCATCTCCAGGCTGGCCGACAGCAATCGGCAGAACAGCCAGTGGGCTCCCTGGAAAGGGATGGCTGAGGTTTTTGGGCGGTGCTGCCGGCTGCGCTGCTGGGCGTGCGCTTCCGGCTCGGCCAGGGCGTCCACGTGCCCACCCGGCTGCCTTCGCCGCAGCCAGTACCACCCCGTGCGTGCCTGGGAGCCCTGCAGCCCACCCACGCGATTTAAAAGGGCCCAGGGCCATGGTGGGTGGCTATCAAAGGCAGGGGGAGGATGTACCTCCCCAACAGACTTGTGTGGCCCTGCCCACACTCAGGCCCCTTCCTGCTTCCTGGGCTGTGCTGCTGGGGGCTCTTCCCCCCATGGCTGGGGCCTCAAGCTGGGGGGCTAAGGGGGACCGGCCTGTGCTCTGGGGATGGGGCGCGTCTCCCGCTCACCCTCCCTCCCGGCACTCCGGGGCTGGAGGCACTCGGGCGGCCTGAGAGTGTGTAGGGAGGGCTGGCTGCCGCGCCAGGAGGGGGGGCTCTGCGGGAGAGGCGGGGCTTCCGGCAGAAGGGGTGGTCTGGACCGAGGGCTAGCCTCCCCAAACCCGGGGTTCACCGGCCGCCCATGCCCGGGGCTACCGCAGCAGTGGGCGGGGGCCTCCGGGCCCTTTTAAATCGTCTGGGCCCTTGGGCAATTGCCCCCTTTGCCACCCCCTGCTGGTGGGCCTGGGGCCTGGGGCCAGTCCCACGCTCCCGGGGCTTACGGAGCCCCCCACAGGTGAGGCGGCTCCGCCCAGCCCCCAGGGCCGGCCCTAAGGATCCAGGGATCCAAAGGACAGTGACGGACTCCCCTCAACTGCAATGGGCGTTGGGCCAGGCCCTACCAGCATGGCGCCCTCTCCTCCCCGATGCCCACGGAGGGAAACGGCCACAGTCGTCAGCCCTGAGTTCCCCTCCAGACAAACGCAGGGCCCAGCACTTCCTACTAGTGCCGGGCGCCTTCGTTCCAGACGCTCCTTACCCGCCCCTGCTGGCTCCGCGCAGTCCTCACACTCCCACGGGCCCCTGGTGGCCCCCAGCGAGGAGCAGCGGCGGTGGGTCCCCTGGGAGCCACACGAGTTGCACAGCAGCAGCTGCCACGGGCTGGGAAAGCAAAGAGGTCGGTGTCGGCGTCTCCCAGCTGGAGGCCCAGATCCTCTGAGGGTCCCCAGGCTCCTAACTCCCTTGGGTTTCAGTGGAAGTTAGGAGCCTAAATACATCTGAGGATCTGGGCTGCAGCCCCGGCTCCTCCCTGCAATGAGATGGCGGAGACCAGAACAAAGGCACCCGCCTCCCTTCACGCCCGCGGGCCGGCACACCCCATCCGCCAATCGCCAGCCGTTGCTGTGTGACGCCTGCTGGGCAACAGCTGAGCTGCCAATGGCCAGCAAGGGGCGGGACCTAGACTGACTCCAACCCCACCCCCTCCCCAGCGCAGCATGGACAATGCGCCTGCGGCAAAGCCCTGGGAAGTTAACTGCCTACCCGTCTTCTGCGAATTGCTCTCTGCCGCCCACGTACAGGCAGCAGCCGGCGTCACAGCGGCTGTGTCTGTGATACTGGTCGCTGAACGCGCCGTCTTCCTCCCAGGCGGCGTCCCTGAGGGAGCAATGGGGGGAATTAACGTTCCTCTAGCAGGCATCCACAGGGTGCTAGCACTTCAAATGCTGGGTACCAGGCTGTAAGCTCCCTGGGGCAAGGACCGTTTCTTTCATCTGTGTTTGTACAGCACCTAGCGTAATGGAGTAATGGCCAGGTGCCAGCTCATGCCAGGTCCCCGTGTCCCAGCCGGGCACTGACAGTTACAGAGCTGGAATCTGTCTGGCTCACTTGTGGGTTAATACTGATAAAATAGGTATAAGAACGGCCACACTGGATCAGACCAAAGGTCCATCTAGCCCAGTCTCCTGTCTTCCGACAGTGGCCAGTGCCAGGTGCCCCAGGGGGAATGAACAGAACAGGGAACCATCAAGCGATCCATCCCGTTGCTCATTCCCAGCTTCTGGCAAACAGAGGCTAGGAACACCATACCTGCCCATCCTGGCTAATAGCCATTGCTGGACCGATCCTCCATGAACTTATCCAGTTAGAATTATAAGAACGTGGTTAGTGTTCGGAGTCTATCGGATGCTCTGCGTTGCTGCCTGCATTGATCTGACTTGTGATATCTGCGTTCCACATTGCAATGTAACATTTGAGCGGGTGTCGTGTGAGATAAGTGAGTGTCTGAATCGCTAGACAGGAGAGGGACACTAATTAGTGTGGAGAACTGCTCTTCTACAGAAATTGTTACACGTCTCCCAAAAGCGGAGACCTATCCATCCCAGATGGGCTCTGGGCGGATCGTACAACACCCCACAGCTGGGTTGAGAAACCCTCAACAAAAGGACTCTAAGGATATCCTCAGAGGTTTTTAAGGCCCGGCTTGACAAAGCCCTGGCTGGGATGATTTAGTTGGGGTTGATCCTACTTTGAGCAGGGGGTTGGACTAGATGACCTCCTGAGATCTCTTCCAACCCTAATCTTCTTTGATTCTATGATTGAAGACTCTTGTTTGTTCTGCTCTCCTCCCCATGAAGATGAGCCATGGAGGTGGACTCCTATCAGCTGAGTTTGCAGCTCACAACACATGGCAGGAGGGGGATAAAACCCCAAACCAAAGGAAGTAGGATCTCTATGTTGCTGGGACTCTGGGGGGTGGGGCAAGGGGCTTCTAAGCATTAGCAAGAGATCCCAGCTGCTTGGCCTGGGCTAGCCCTCAAGGACAAATAGAGCTTGCTCATTATAGAAGCCCATGTTCCCTTTTAACACCTAAGACTGTAACTCATCAGTGTGTCTATAGTCACTGGCTTTAATCTTGTAAACGGCTCTCTAATTTCCTTTTCCTATTTAATACATCTCCGTAGAGTTTATTATACGATTGCTTGCAAGTGTTGTCTTTGCTGTGAGATCTAAGGTGCAACTGACCTGGGGTAAGTGACTGGTTCTTTGGGACTCAGAGTAACTGACTATTGCTGTGATCCTTGGTGTAAGGGGCCATCTATCACGGAGATGTGCTCACCTGGGAGGCAAGGCAGACCAGACACCCAGGGGGACTGTCTGGGACTCTGTTCCTGAGGAGTTGGCACTTGGTTGGTGAAACCTAAGCTTAGAACTCGCAACCACTTAGGGGTTTGTGCCCTGGTTGGTTACAGCCTGCCCTGGTGTTGCCACCATTGGGAGTGTCATAGGGGCCCCTATTTACACCTAATAAATCATCAGCACAGTAATAATAAGGCTCAGCGAATCCAGGCTCTTCTGGGGCACCTTCCCTTTGGTCAGTGTGAATCCCCCTCTTGCCATGGCAAGCCTCATGCTGCGGATTCAGCCAGACAAAATGACTCTGAGAACTATTCTGGAGTTTCCAAGGTCATCAGATGTGCTACCAAAATAGACGTGGAAATATAACGCCGCCCGGCAGTTCTTCGAGAGCGCTCCCCAGCCATAGACGTCAGCATGCTTTACCACGGAGGTCAGTGCTGTTAGCCCCATGGCACAGTGACTTGTCCGGGATCGGCTAGTAGTAAAGCCAGGAGTAGAAGCCACGTTTTGGAAGTGCCAGGCAGGGCCCCGCCCGCCGGCCCATGGCAGCCTTAGCCCCTTTCCAAGCCCTGGAACAGCTGCACTCTTCCCCCTCGTCGCTTTCAGCCTAGGCAGGAGGCTGTTGTGTCCCTGTCTCTGCAGTCTAGGAGCTCTGGTTCTCTCTCAGTGGGGTGCAATTTACAAAGCGGAGGCTGGTGCAGCCTTTTACAGGCCTGTGCTGTATTACTAAGAGGAGCCCAGGGCTGGAGTGGGGCCTGGAGCCCGCACCACAAGCCCCAGGCTCTTTTTCCCATTTCACGGCACATTTTCTAAGCAATTGAGGACGGCTGTGATCATCCAGCCTGAGCTCCTGCATCAGGGCAGAGCAGATCACACGGTGAGTCCTGCTTCAAGCCCATATCTTGTGGCTGAGCTGGCGAACAAAGAGCACCAAGCTGGGGGGAGAGGTAGATACGCTGGAGGGCAGGGATCGGATACAGAGGGACCTAGACAAATTGGAGGATTGGGCCAAAAGAAACCTGATGAGGTTCAACAAGGACAAGTGCAGAGTCCTGCACTTAGGACAGAAGAATCCCATGCACTGCTACAGGGTGGGGACCGACTGGCTAAGCAGCAGTTCTGCAGAAAAGGACCTGGGGATTACAGTGGACAAGAAGCTGGATATGAGTCAGCAGTGTGCCCTCGTTGCCAAGAAGGCCAATGGCATATTGGGCTGTATTAGTAGGAGCATTGCCAGCAGATCGAGGGACGTGATCGTTCCCCTCTATTCGGCACTGGTGAGGCCACACCTGGAGTATTGGACCCCCCACTACAGAAAGGATGTGGACAAATTGGAAAGAGTCCAGCGGAGGGCAACGAAAATGATTAGGGGGCTGGGGCACATGACTTATGAGGAGAGGCTGAGGGAACTGGGGTTATTTAGTCTGGAGAAGAGAAGAGTGAGGGGGGATTTGATAGCTGCTTTCAACTACCTGAAGGTGGGGTTCCAAAGAGGATGGATCTAGACTGTTCTCAGTGGTGGCAGATGACAGAACAAGGAGTAATGGTCTCAAGTTGCAGTGGGGAAGGTCTAGGTTGGATATTAGGAAAAACTATTTCACTAGGAGGGTGGTGAAGCACTGGAACGGGTTACCTAGGGAGGTGGTGGAATCTCCATCCTTAGAGGTTTTTAAGCCCAGTTTGACAAAGCCCTGGCTGGGATGAATTAGTTGGGGATTGGTTCTGCTTTGAGCAGGGGGTCGGACTAGATACTTCCTGAGGTCCCCTCCAACCCTGAGATTCTATGATTCTATGAGTTGCTCTTTGCGAAGGTACAAAGGGAACCGACCTGTCAGGGATTTTGATGCCCATTCGAAACATCTCTCTTTGGAATGTCCCCATGTCCCGGCACCTGGGGCATCGGAAATGGTACAAGGCAGCGCGGAGAGCGTGTCCCTGCGGGATAGACACAAACCGGGGAGCAGAGATCACATTCCTGCAGGGGAAAGAGGCGTAAACCCAGCTTGGGAAGACAGGGCTGTGAATGAGCCATTGACTAGCAAAGAGCAAAAGCAACACGCAACTAGCTCGTGTCGGCAAGTGCTGCTCGCGGACGAAACGAGACCGGGAATGAGAAAATCCCCCGGAGCAGGAGGTGGTGGTGCAGGTTCCCAGCCCCACGAGTCGAGCTCTAGGGTAGTAAATGGGCTGCCGGAAGGGTAGAAAATCATCCTGGAAGTTACCTTCCAAGTAGGGGAGCTGGCTCTGCCCCTCCTGTACCAGCCCGACAGCCCATAGCCCGCAGAGCAGTGGGGCCTGATTCACGCAGTGGAGAGGAGCTGCTGCTCAGGGTGGATATGGGGGTGATAGTAGGCGGCTGCCGGAAGAAGGGTTCACTCTGGGTCCTAGGTGGCTTTCACCCCACCCTTGCTCTGGCCCTTTGCCAAAGTGTTTCTCCAGATAGGGGTTCGAGCCTCCCCCACTGCTGGACTTTGTGGGGGCCCAGGGACCCTGAATAGGGCTTGTGATCCTAGAACTGCTCCATAAATACTCGCTGAGCCCTCCTCCTGCAGCAGCCAGGCAGATACCTCAGGCCGCGCCCCCAGGGACTGTCCCCAAACATTAATATCAGTGAGGGAACATCTAACAGCTACAGCCCGCGCATGGTTTGGCTCGAAGGTTTTCGTGGCCGTGGGGTTTCCAACCCACCCCCAGGAACCAGCGCGGGAAAAGGATTCGCACCTGGATGCAGCCTCGGTGGAACCAGGCGTGCTTGCAAGCCGGGCACACCATGGCGCTGTGGGAGGGTTTGCCTGGCATGGACTCCAAGCAGATGATGCAGATGGTTTCCGCCTGCTGCTGCCGCCGTCTCACTCGCTGCACTGGCCGGTGCTTCCAGCAGAAGGATCTGGGATAGGGACAGCACGAGGACAGAGCCGATAGGTGCTACAGTCACTAGATCATGCCTGGGGCTGCAGAGGCCACGGGCTGCAGTGGCAGCTCCACTGCTCTGGGAGTAGGGTGGCCAACTTTCTATTTGCAGAAAACCGAACACCCCTGCCCCGCCCCCTGTCCCGCCCCTTTTATGAGGTCATGCTCCCCCACTCACTCCATCCCCCTCCCCAGAGGTTAAAGGAAGCCGGTACAGTCCGGTATGGTGTTCTGGCAAGAAAGTGTTGACTGTACCGGCAGGGCCGCTGATGGGGGGACAAAAGTGGCAGCTGCCCTGGGGCCTGGCGATTTAAAAGGGCCCTGGGTTCCCGGCAGCGATTTAAAGGGCCCAGGGCTCCAGCCGCAGGCGTGGTAGCGGCAGCAGTGTCCGGGAGCCCTGGGCCCTTTAAATCACTACTGAAGCTCTGGGTGGCGCGGGCCGGGCAGCGCTGAAGGGCTGGCTGGGGGATTTTGGCCCCAGTCCCCACCTTTCCACCTGAGGCCTTGCCCCTTTCGCCCGAGGCCCTGCCCTTTCCAGGGGCCAAGCGCCACCCCTGCCTTGCCCAGGACCCCAGCTGCTCTGCGTACTGGTAAGTCATCTAAGTTACTTTCGCCCCTGCCCCTCCCTTCATCCCTCGCTCTCCCCCACCCTCGCTCACACGCTCATTTTCACCGGGGTGGGGCAGGAGGTTGGGGTGCGGCGGGGAGTGGCGGTGAGGACTCCAGCTGCGGGTACAGGTAGGGGCTCTGGGGTGGGGCTGGAGATGAGGGGTTCAGGGTGCAGGAGTGGGCTCCAGGCTGGGGAAGGGGGTTGAGGTGCAGGAGGGGGTGCAGGGTGCAGGTTCCAGGCAGCGCTTATCTCAGGTGGCTCCCGGGAAACTGCTGGCATCTCCCTCCGGCTCCTAAGCAGAGGCGCAACCACGTGGCTCCCTGCAGGCTCCGCCTCCTCAGCTCCCATTGGCCGCAGTTCCTGGCCAATGGGAGCAGCTGATCTGGCGCTGGGGGTGGGAGCAGCGTGCAGAGACCCAGTGATCATCCCTCTGCCTAGGAGCCAGAGGGAGATGGCAGCAGCTTCCCGAGAGTCGCGCGGAGCCGTTAGGGAGCCTGCCTGTGCCACCAACCGGACGTTTAGCGGCCCAGTCAGTAGTGCTGACCAGAGCTGCCAGGGTCCCTTTACGACCGGGCGGTCTGCTCGAAAACTGGACACCTGGCAACTGGGAGCGGTTGCAGCATTTTAGAGCTCTTAATCTCCTTGTGCCTCTGGTGCAGGGGCAAGCACTGGTGCCAAGAATCCACACACCCAGGGAGTTTGGCTGCAATTGTATTCTTTTGGAAAAGAGGGGGAAAAAACCAAAGATTTTCCAACCCCTACACTCGGAATCCGTGCCAGGCCTTTGAAGGCTGCTCCTGATATCGGAGTCTCTCAGTACTGGAGCCATCCCTTGGTTTGCCCCTGTAATGCCAGCTACAGGGCTCTGCCTCCCCCCTGGTGCCAGGGAAGGCCTGGAAGGGCCCCTGTGCCCCACAGTTGTGCTGTCACCAGCATTTTCACAAGACACCCGCTACCCCAGGGGTGTTTTTGACCGCTGTGTTGTGTCCCCTGCAAAAGCTGACAGAGCCCTTCGCTCCGAGCGGTGCTAAGTAGGCTTCCAACCAGAGACTTTGCAGCCACACTTACTTAAACGCCCCGAAGAACTGATAGATGCAGCCTCTCTCGGAGCCGCAGGGGAAATGGAAGTTCTTGGAGCACTTCCTGCCCTGGCAGGCGATGGACGCCCCTTTGCAGCCACACACACAGCAGGTCTGGAAACAACGGGACGGTGAGCAGAACAGGCAGCAGCTCCCAAGGTCCCCGCCACAGCCCTTTGGAGACTAAGGGAATCCTCCAACCGGCTTCATGTCCTACATCCACACCTGGGGGATCACTGTCCCTGCCATGCTAGGGAATCCGTGGAGATCACAAAGAGTCTCGGGGTGGGAATGTCACACAGAGCTGGGGGGAAAAGAGGCTACCTCTCCCCCCGGGAATGCTGAGATTTCTAAACAGCATTTTGTCCCAGATTGGGAGGGGGAGTCGAAATCTCAGAATCATTCGCAAAACAAAATCTTCCAGAAAGATTTCCTTGCCACTCTTAGATTATATTGTAGGGTCACAGAAATATAGGACTGGAAGGGACCTCCCCAGCCCAGCTTAGCCATTAACAAAAGTCAAACCAGGAGAGTCGAAATGAAACATTTTGATAATTGCCCGTCCAATATGTGGGTGACATGGAGACGTTCCCACCAAACACTGTGGTTTTGTCAACTCAGCATTTTCCAGCCAACATATGTGTTGTCAGACAGCGTTTGCTCGGCTAGCATCACACTAGCTCCTGTGCTGGAAGGAGGGCTGGGAGCCAGGGGCCCATGTCCTACCTCAGTCTCTCTGCACACCTGCCCCTTGCAACTAGGGTTCCAACTTTCTAATCACACAAAACCGAACACACTTGCCCCGCCCCCTGCCTTGCCCCTTCCCCAAGGCCCTGCCCCACTCACTCCACCCCCCCTCCCTCTGTCGCTCACTCTCCCCCACCCTCACTCGCTCATTTTCACTGGGCTGAGGCAGGGGCTTGGGGCGTGGGAGGGGGTGAGGGCTCCGGGCGGCGCTCACCTCAGGCGGCTCCCAGAAGCGGCGACATGTCCCTTGGTTCCTAGGTGGAGGCGTGGCCAGGCAGCTCTGTGCGCTGTCCCCATTGGTAGGTGCTGCCCCAACAGCTCCCATTGGCTGCGGTTCCCGGCCAATGGGAGCTGCGGAGCCAGCACTCGGGGCGGGGGCAGCACACAGAGCCCCCCTGGCCACCCCTGTGCCTAGGGGCTGTAGGGACATGCCAGCTGCTTCCAGGAGCCGCGTGGAGCCAGGTAGGGAGCCTGCCAGCCCCAGCCTCCGGACTTTAAATGGCCCAGTCAGCACCGCCGCCACAGTCCCTTTTCCACCAGGTGTTCTGGTCGAAAACCGGACACCTGGCAACCCTACCCAGAGCCTCCTCCTCTTCCCCTGCTTGGACCCCCACCTCTCTCCCTTCCCTGTGTAGCGAATCCCCTCCCAACTAACTCCAGCCCCCACGACATTTGCCACCATCACATTGTTCTCTCTGCTTGTGTGTGATACCCCTCTCCCCACCCTGGGCCTGTCCTGTCTAGTTAGTCGGTACACTAATTAGGGGGGAGGGATAGCTTAGTGGTTTGAGCATTGGCCTGCCAAGCCCAGGGTTGTGAGTTCAATCCTTGAGGGAGCCACTTAGGGATCTGGGGCAAAAATCAGTACTTGGTCCTGCTAGTGAAGGCAGGGGGCTGGACTTGATGACCTTTCAAGGTCCCTTCCAGTTCTATGAGATAGGTCTATCACTCCTGGGGACCAGCTACTCCCCTGGGTTTGTCCCCGCTCTTGGCTGGTCTCTAGGCACTACTGTAATAACCATGCTAGATAATAATAATAATACAGCATGGCTCGGCCTCACCTTCTGAACTGCCCGCTTCAATTCCTGCCTGATGTCCGGATACAGGAACCCGTAAAATCCCTCCTCATCCTTCCCCCTCTGGACCAGCCCGCTGGCGTGGTACTGGAACACAGGAGCATTGGCACACTGTAACCTCTCTCTCGTCCCCAGAAATTCCAGCCTGGACCTGAGAAACCTCCTTAGCCACATTTTCACCCCAAACCCCAAGAAGTCGCCAAAAAAAGTTTCCATTCAACATATCAGCATTTCCCGATGAATTTTTTTTTTTGGTCAGAATAAATTCCCCCTCCCCCCCAGCTCTAATTAACGACTCTAAATGAGCTGAGCTGCTTAACGGCTAGTAAGCCTGGGATTTGCAAGGGGTCTAAGGCTTCACTGCAGCAGCTTCTGCACCCGTGAAAAGCAGAACTGCATCTCAGCTGGATGGGAGAACAGGGAGGAAAGGGAGCCGTGCTGAGGGGACTTCTCCCAGGTGAGCCGGGACACTTAACAATCTGATGCTGTTTAAGTTCATTATAAGAAGATCCAGGCTCTCTGGATCTCGTTATATATTTTTAATAAAACAGTGCGTTCAGCTGAAAATGCGACGTCCTTCATTTCGAGGGGTGTCCCTCATTCGGAGAGTCTCTGCCCTTCGGGGCTCATTTCAGAGTCCCGGGATTGAGAAGTCTGGAGCTGGCCCAGTCTGAAGTTCGGAGGAAAGCAAAGAGGGTGCTGGTTGTCCTGGAATGCTAACCTGTGTGAGACTGGTCAGCAGCTAGGTGGCGCTGTGTGGGACATACCTTATCTAGGGCTAACCTCCGGCCAACCTGCCTGAGCATTAAAGGGTCCTCCTGCGAACACAACTGGTGGCTCTCTCTGAGAAGGAAGCTCTGGCCTCAGTCTATATCCGATGCAGAAGCCTGACCTGCTAGTAGCAGCCCTGCCATCTACCATGTACATGACACTGACCTTCGAAAAAGGGTACCGGGAGCAACCCTGACAGTTTCTGTGTGGTAAATCTAATTTAAATCCCAGTTATGCAAGGGGGCAAATGTGAGGAAGTTGGTAAGTGTCAAGAGGATAGATGCAACCACGAGCAATAAGCGGCTTTGGGTGCCTGTGAGGAACAAATCAGGAGGTTTGGGTGCCTTTCAATGTAGGTCAGGGGTTTGTTACAGAAGTGGGTGGGTGAGATTCTGTGGCCTGCGTTGTGCATGAGGTCAGACTAGATGATCATAATGGTCCCTTCTGACCTTAAAGTCTATGAGTCTATGATGCTAAAGCACTCAGGCATTTTTGAAAATTTTCCCTGGTCACCCTAGAAAACAGATCTGTGATGGAGAGTAAAAACCAGGGCCGGCTCTAACTTTTTGGCCGCTCCAGGCAAAAAAAAAAAAAAGAGCGCCGTCCCGCCGTAACACCCGCCCCGCCGAGCGCACCGCGCTGCCGAAACCCCCGCCCCCCCCCGAGCGCCGCGCCACCAAAACCCCTGCCCCCCCCCCCAGTGCCGCACTGGGCCACCGAACCCCCCGCCCCCAGTGCCGCGCCGCCGAAACCCCCGCTTCCCCCCGAGCGCTGCGCCGGGTCGGGCCGGGCCGGGCCTGCGAAACCCCTGCCCCCCCGAGCGCCGCGCCGCCCAACGCCCCCCCCCAAGCGCCATGCCGCCCAAACCCCGAGCGCCGGGCCACGCCGGGCCGCCCAAAATCTGAGTGCCGCGCCGCGCCAACCCCCGCCCCGCCAGCGTCACGCCGCCGAAGCCCCCGCCCCCCCCGTGCTGCGCCGCTGAAACAAAAACAAACAAACAAAAAACCTCGAGCGCCGCCCCACCGAACCAAAAAAAACAAAAAACCCCGAGCGCCCCCGCCACCCCAAGATTGGCCGCCCCTTCCAAGGTGCCGCCCCAAGCACGTGCTGGGTCGGCTGGTGCCTGGAGCCGGCCCTGGTAAAAACCCTGCACTGGAAAGGAAGGGGTTAACTAGTGACTTTGGGCTCACTTTCAATGTAATTACCGAGGCAGTGACAAGAAGGGATTGCTGTCCTAGCCTGCATTCGACAAATCCTTTGATTCGGTGCCGCGCCATTCAAAAATCCACTTGAATCGGCTTGGGCGTGAAAACAGGCAGCTGGCGACAAGGGGTCATAATAATAATGGGCAGCAGAACAAGTTGGGCAGAAATTCTAGGAGGCCAGGCGGCCTGGTGCTAAATAGGGTCCTTTACCCTTCGGGTTGGCAGTCACTGACGGGTCTGTAATGCATGTTTCCAAGGACGGTACGGGCTGCACCTAGAAACTCATGTGACAGCCACGTCTGAGCAAAGCCGCTCATGAGGACAATGAAGGTCTAGGAATGACCGTGAGGAGCAAGAGCTCAGAGCAGGAGAAGCCAGCCAGCATTATACAAAGGTCTGGGGTCACAGCACAAAGAGATGGCCGTTCCTCTCCGTACAGCCACAGCGAGATCACAGCTGGAATGCAACAGCCAGGTCAGGGCAGCCCAGCATCAGGCAGAGAGAGGCAAACTGGGGGTGATGCAGAGAAAAGCAGCCAATGGGCTGGCTGGATGAATTAGTGAGGTCAGATGAACAGAGCAACTTCCCAGGCTCTGGGATGGACTCTCCATGCCTGGGAATTTTAAAACCAAGACTGGACACGTTTCCACGAGATCTGCTCTAGTTCAAAAAGGGATTAACTCCGGGACGTTCTCTGGCACACAGGAGGGCAGCCTAGAGACGATCACAAGGGAGCAGCCATCTCTCTGTGCTGCAGGATCCAGGAAAGGGCTGAATGCACCCAAGCAAGAGCGCTGAGCGGTGGCCCAAGGAGGTGCAGTATAATAATAGCAGGTGAAATCTTGGCTCTGGGGGAGGTTTGCCATGGATGTCAGTGGGGCCAGGACTCCACCCCGGGACCCTGCGAGGTGAGTGGTGGGAGTCTCGTTGAGTGGGTCATTGAGATGCAGGCGGATCAGCCCGGCCCCTCGGGAGAACCATCAGCCCCCGGGGAAAGGGAGAGCTACTCACCAGGCAGTTCTCGTGCACACACAGCTTACCCCGCTGGCATTTCTGCCCATAGGTGTCGGGGTCGGAGTCAGCCCGGTGGCAGAGCCCGCACTCTGCAGGGGAGGGAAAGGAGACGCCGCTGAATCAGACAGGCTGCTCCTGGGCACAGCAGTCCTGGCACAGCCATCCTGGGGTGGGGAGCAGCTACCAGGGACGAACAGCGACTCCCGCCGGCCAACGGGGGAATCACGCTGATGGATTGCCGAGGCCTGCCCACTCCCCGGCTGGCTGGGACGCAGGGGCTCAGTGGGGCTGTCAGATGGAGTCAAACAGCAGCGTGGAAAGAGCAGCGGGATGTGTTGATAGGAATGTGGACAGGTAAGCTCACCAGTACCCAGGGTGTGCTGCGTACAGGGTGAGATACACGTCCCCGTGTGGGATTGTTACTTATCAGTGCTAATACTGGCGCTGGGTGCAGTACATCATGGACTCACATCCAACCCAGAGCCCCCTAGATCTCCCCAATGGATCCAGAGCTTCTCCAATACCCATCCACACCAGATCTGGATCCCCTCCTCACAGCCAACCCAGAGCCCCCTGGCCACCCCCAACGGCTCTGGAGCTCCCCCAACACCCCCACATCCCAGATCTAGGTCCCTGCCTGTCCCAGGGGGAATAATCTGGCCCGTTTTGGAGCTCCCTAAATCACTGTCTCTGGCCTCTGCAGCCACTGCTCTGCACTGTAATGTGCCTTCCCCTTGCTTTACCCTCTGCTCCCCCTGCCCCTTCCCTTTGTTCACTGTCACCCACGGCCTGCGCCCTTCCCTTCCCCCGGCATGGTCTCCGTTACAACAGCAGTTCCCTCCCAGAGGGGAAGGCTGGCCCCATGCATGGACCCCTTCCTCTGGCTCTCCAGCATCGCTCACACCGAGTGCCACTGCCCAGGGATGCGCTCGCGTTGTCCCTGCTACAGCCCACCGCAAGGGAGTTTATTCTCACCCTCCTCCTTCAGCTTCAGGGCCCGGCGGTTCATTTCAGGAGCGCTGCAAAAAACAAGGAGGGTTTCATAGAATCATAGAAGATTAGGGTTGGAAGAGACTTCAGGAGGTCATCTAGTCCAACCCTCTGCTCAAAGCTAACTAAATCTAAATCTAACTAAATCAACTAAATCATCCCAGCCAGGACTTTGTCAAGCCGGGCCTTCAAAACCTCTAAGGAAGGAGATTCCACCACCTCCCTAGGTAACCCATTCCAGTGCTTCACCACCCTCCTAGTGAAATAGTGTTTCCTAATATCCAACTGAGACCTCCCCCGCTGCAACTTGAGACCATTGCTCCTTGTTCTGTCATCTGCCACCTCTGAGAACAGCCGAGCTCCATCCTCTTTGGAACCCCCCCTCAGGTAATTGAAGGCTGCTTTCAGTCAGCTCCTGGGAAGCCATTGTGCCGTGACTACACTATTGGATTCTAGTTGGATTCATAGGGGTAGCTTTGAAGAGTTGGCTAGTCCTAGCTTAAAGAGGTAGGCTGGGAGGTGGGTTCAATTCCTGCCTCTGCTACAGACGGCATCTGTGTCCTTGGGCAAATCCGTTAATCCCTTCGTTTTTCCCACCTGTAAAAGGGAGCTCAGATTCCTTCCACCCTTTGCTTGTTTAGATTGTACACGCTACGGAGCAGGGCCTGTCTCTTGTGGTTTGTTTGTACAGCACCTGGCGCAATGGGACTCTGAGCTCTCGAGGTGCCTGGTCTGGACAATTGAAAACTCCCACCTCTCCCATGGAGGTTCCTGCATCTCCAACTAGGCCCCATCCGGAAATCACCCTCAAGCTGGTTGTTGGAGGAAGAGGCTCCTTTGACCAGGATTGGCCGCCTACCTCCGCATTTACCCCAGACGTCATTAGTCTCAACCCCACACAAAGGCAGGGGAGGCCTTATCTGGTGTGATTTTGGTGATGTCTGGGGAAAGGTCTCTCCTCTGGGGCTGGAGGGCTCATGATGGTCATTTCTGGTCCCTCCCGTACCCTGTGTGCAAGAAGCCACGCGTCACTGGCAGGCCCTCCTGCGGGAGGAGTTATTGGGTGGTTTACTTGGACTGTGAGCTCCTCGGGGCAGGGGAAATCATGCAGCGCCTTAGCAAAAGGGGGCCCCGAGTCGGGTGTGCAGCTCCTAGGCTCTACGGTAATACAAATAATAGTAATGTTGTGGTTGGTCAATAGCGCCGAATCTTTTTCCTTTTACTAGCGAAAGCCACATCCACCTGGCATGTGCTCTGTCCCCATCTACCAGTGGCTAGGTCAGCCGGAGATTGATGAGCCTGCTACAGCCATAGCTAAAAAAGCCAGGTCCTTTAGCTCAGGTGGTAGAGGCTCATTGAATACTGATCCCGAGGTCCCAGGTTTGATCTCTGTAGCTGGCAACCCACCCAGCTGTGCTAGTGTTACAGTAGCGAAAAATGAGAAAAGACTCGTGGGCGCAGTTCCCCATTCCTGCTCCCTACACATTCTCCCCACACCCTTCCCCTTAGGGAGAAGGTTAGGCCCCTCACTTGGGTCTCAGGAGACAGGTTCCAGTCCCTGCTTTGACACAGACTACTTATGTGACCTTGGCCAAGTCCCTTGGTCTTTCTGAGCTTTGGTTCCCTGTCTGCATAACAGGGATTTTAGCACTGCCCTGCCGTGCGAGGTTGTGAGACTAAATGAAGGCAAGTGAGGTGCTCAGACGGCGTGGTGAGAGGGGCCAGATAAATACCTCAGATAGGTAGATCTGACAGGGGCTGTGACCTTATTAAGGTATAAGGTATCACATACTCACTTCAGACCGGTCTGTGGTCTACTCTCCCCCCGCTCCTGGTAGCTGCCAAGTGCTGTCCGGCTGTGGCGTGTCATTTCATTATTCCAGGGCTTTGCATTCACCGGGGGGAAGGGCAGAGGCAGGGGTCCAGACCCCCGTCTTACCTAGGGAAAAAGCAATATTTGGTTATGATTGCTCTAAATACATTTAAAAAACATCACACCCCAATCCAGGGCCGGCAAAACAAATCTGCCTTTTTCCTTTATTAACTGAAAGAGCCAACCCTTCGGTCTCTGGGCAGATAAGGAACAAATGTTATGCACTAGAAACCAATTGGCTTCTAACAGCTAATGAAACAAAGCAAAGGAGCTCAAAGACCATGCAGCTGCCAGAATAATACTTCTAAGACACAGCTGACAGGAGGCCAAACGCTGCAGACCCCAAGAATCTCGGATCAGTGAAAACAGACTATGACCCATCAATGACTACAGGGGACTCCATGAGACTATGACATCCAGGGCTGGAGGGCAAGCACCAGCCGAGACTCATTTGGGACAAGCTCCCAGGGCCCACACCACACAATGGGGATGCAACACCCATCATGTGCATCCCGGGGCTCAGCAAATCCGCCTTCCCCAGCAACGGAGCTACCGTGGGGTCCTAGCAGTGGTGTCCCCATGGAGCGCTCCACCCTGCACTCCCCTGTACGCGCCCCGGCTGGGTTCTGAATGCTTTGTTCTCTGACTCCTGGAGGTGCCAGGCAGGTGCTAGCTGGATCCTTACGGGGAAGGGAGACACGTTGGTGTCTATAAGGGAAGTGTCTATTGCTGAGTCTCACACTAGGTGTCCTCCGGGGAAATACTTATGTCCGTGTCCAATGGATCTGGATCCAAATCCACGGCGGACACTCAGCAGGACTCCAGCCCTTTGCATGTGTAACCCAATCAGCGGGGAGCTCTGTCCCCATCTCCCCGTCTCACAGGGGCGTTGGAACAGGTTTTATAGCGGGGGTGCTGAAAGCCACTGAACAAAACTGTACACCCTGTGTATGATGGAATCCACTTCAAGCCAGCACCGCCAGCACCCCCAGTTCCAGCACCCCTGCGGTCTCGCGGTGGTTGGGCCCCATATAGAGCTTGCTGAGTCTACTACAGCCTTGACCACCAGAGGTGGGTCTTTGAGCTCAGACAGTAGAAGGTCCCGCGCTTGGACTCAGAGGTCTCAAGTTCAGTGCCTGGCCCAGGGGTGTAGAATTACACATCCCTGAACACTCACCTGCTTCCCTCTGGGAGCCTGGTCTTGCAAGGGTTAAGTCTGTTGCCACGTGCAACTCCTGTGGCCTGCAATCCCCATAGCAACCAGGTAAATACACAGCCCATTGACATGTCACCAGTGACCTAGGCAGGAATCCAGGTTCAAACTGCCCCCTACTGGATGGGACCAGAGCTACCCAGCTGCATGTCGCAGCACTGTCCCGATGGCAGGCAGTGAAGATTTGCCTTTCACTCCAGCGGTGAGGGCCTATGCTTTTGGAGCAGGGCAATCTGGTTCCTGTCCCCAGGAAGTTACAAGCGGTGCAGCATGGGGACAGCTGCGTAGCTCCTAGATAGACAGAGATTATATTTATACCAGGGTAAAGTCATCCTTAGGATAATGCCAGTAGCTTCCGTGGAATTACTCTGTGACTGATCCGGCCACTGTGTCTAAGACATGGTGGGTTTCATGAGGCTGCGTGCTGGGCAGAACCGGCTCCAGGCACCAGCTTATCAAGCAGGTGCTTGGGGCAGCCAAGGGAGAGGGGCGGCACCTGCGGCAATTCGGGGGCGGCAGGTCCCTCACTCCCTCTAGGAGCGAAGGACCTGCCGCTGAACTGCCGCCGCCAATCGCAGCTTTTTTTTTTTTTTTTTTTTTGCTTGGGGCGGCAGAAATGCTGGAGCCGGCCCTGGTGCTGGGGCCACACAGAACTTCACAGCCACAGAGGAGCGAAAACTCAGAGCCTCCTGCTGCAAAAGCACCAGCCCCTACCACTGGTGCCAAAGGAAAATATTCCATAGCTGTTAGCAGTGAGGAGTCCCGGACACACAGTCAGGCAGCTGTGATTCAGCCCCGTAGAGAGCAATGCACCGTTATAAACTAGCCAGGGTCACCCAGGTAGTCAGTGATAGACTGGCAATAAAACCCACCCATCTGCCAGCCTTCAGAGCCAGGACTAGAACCCAGGAGTCCGGGCGGCCAGCCCATAGTTCTAGCCTACAAGTTACAGAAGAAGGCAAGGTGCAAACTCAGTCCCGAGGGTTAAGGCCAGAAGCATCAGTCCACACCACTGGAACAGGTCAGAGTTGATGAACCGCACCAGGTCCGAGCCAAGTAGGTCAGCCAAGGCAGGGCAAGGTGTCAGGAGCAGAGCAGGAAGGAGGAGCAAGGCCAGGTATCAGAAGGAGGGCTGGGGCCAGGACCCAGGAGCAGGGCTGGGGCCAAGAATCAGGAAGGAGGAGCAAGGCCAGGTATCAGAAGCAGGGCTGGGGCCAGGACCCAGGAGCAGGGCTGGGGCCAGGAATCAGGAAGGAGGAGCAAGGCCGGGTATCAGAAGGAGGGCTGGGGCCAGGACCCAGGAGCAGGGCTGGGGCCAGGAACAAGGCCAGGTATCAGAAGGAGGAGCAAGGCCAGGTATCAGAAGGAGGGCTGGGCCAGGACCCAGGAGCAGGGCTGGGGCCAGGAACAAGGCCAGGTATCAGAAGGAGGAGCAAGGCCAGGTATCAGAAGGAGGGCTGGGCCAGGACCCAGGAGCAGGGCTGGGGCCAGGAACAAGGCCAGGTATCAGAAGCAGGGCTGGGGCCAGGACCCAGGAGCAGGGCTGGGACCAGGAACAAGGCCAGGTATCAGGAGCACACAGAAGGGTCTGTTACAGCACCAAGCCAGAGATCCCCCTAGTTGCACAGCAGCCTACAAGTGTTTTCCCTATGCCTTAAATAGCATGCCTGGGCCAATCAGGAAACACCATGGGCACTGCCACTCAGGGCCTCTGTGGGCGGGACATCCGGTGGGGCGTGAGCCAGTAGGACTCATAGCTTGCAGTTCTCCCAGTTGCCAGAGGTGGCAGTATGGACACAGCAGCTGCCTAGGAGCTACCCAACCTGGGTTCCAGGCCTGTGGCTCCTCCCACCTGTTGGTTCTCAACTGGGGGTCCTGAGTCGTGGGAGGGGGTGTCATGAACAGGAATCAGGGGGTCACAACCACCCTCTCCTTCCCATGTTGCTAAGTCAGGGAGGGGGCCTAGTATTGAAAAGGTTCAGAGCCAGTGTTCTAACCACCAGGCCATACTCCCTCCCCCATCTTTGACTAGAGCTGTTCACTCGTGTCTCCAAGCCCTGGCCCCACACTGCTCCACTGCAGGCAAATTTCACCCTTGTTTTATAAATATAACTTGGTTTTTCAACCTTATCCCTTTAACTTCCAGCTGTAAAAGGTTGGGGTTGGATTATTTTAATTGGAAATTGATATCGCCAGAGGTATGCTGCTGAGACCCTCATCCCCCCAGATCAGGGATCACTCCTGCAAAAGCTTCAGAGAGACAGCCCGGAGCATTCAAAGGTGCGCAGGCCCAGAGATATGTGTAAACACATCACATTTTATGATCTTGAATCCTAAATCCTCATTAACAGGCACAGCCGAATATTTCAATTGCCTTTTTTTATTTTGTTCAATCAAAAAAAATTGACATTGATTTAACTTAAACACAAATAATTTAAATATAATAAATTGTTGTTCTAGTTCAAAAATAAACATTACAAATAATATATTAAAATAAGTTCTTTGTGGGAGGAGCAATTGCCTCCCGCGACCTCCAGGGGCTTTCGGGACGGTCGCCAGCAGCTGTTGCCGTCAGGGGCTCGTCAGTTTTGTTTCACGTGCTTGATGTACTCCTGGACCCATCGTGTATTGGGATCGGAGCAGACTTCCCGGCCTTTTTTAGTGGTAAAGCTGCAGAGATAAAAACTCGGTTCAGAATCTTCACAGGGAGAAGAAGGAAAGTGGATCCCCTGGGACACAAGCTACGGCAGAGCAGATCGTGGACACCAGATGGATTCTGTGTTGGCCAACAACACTGAGCATTTTTAAAGAATAATCAGCCAATGAGGACTCTGCTTTTTTAAAGGTGAAACCTTCGCTGAACCCTACTGTGGAGAAGCTGATCTGTGACTGACTGCCGCACATGTCAGGCCTATTGTCTCAGCCAATCAGAATGCAGCAGGTCAATAACGTTACAGCGAGTGCCTGTCACTCAGCTGTAGCACCATCCCCCAGACAGAGGGATTTAAGCTGCCTCCGACCTTGGATATCATGGGGATAAAATCACTGGATCAGCGTCTCCAGCTTTGACTTTACCACCGGGGCCTCACCCCAGCAGGTGACCTTACCCTGGTGCAATGTCCAGCCCTTGACATAAGGGACATCCTCCTAAATTCTGGTCCCACTGAGCCACTACCCTGGTTCCATGCATATCCCTTCTGCTGACTCACTTCTTCCTCCATGCCCATGCAATGAGTATCAGCGATCATCTAAAATGGTGTGTATCCCTAATCTGAGCGACCCAGGGGGATCACTGCTGCAACCCTTCTTCTTCCTCAGTCTGTCCCCTGCCCACCCTTTGTTACTCTCGCTAGTGGTGTGCTTGCAGGTTAGATCTGCAGCAGGTGTAGCTATGCCCATTTACCCCAGCTGTGGCTCTGGCCCCGTCTGCCCCTACTGGAATGCTCAAGATACCCCGGCTTTCTTGCTGCCCGCTCAAAGAGAGCTGCATGAGAATGCTTTCGCAACCCCCTGCTGCTGAGTTACTCGTGGAACTGAAAGCTGTGTCAGTCCCTGATGCAAGAACCCAGAGCAAGGGCTCAAGCATGAACCTTCTCCATGAGTCTGCAAAACATCAATCTGTCCTTGTTCTCTTAAGCTACCTATTGTAGGTATTTTGAAGGCCTCTAGAGGCCACAGGGGAATGTGGAGAACTTTTGAATAATTGTCTTTTACCCAGGGGTTTAAAATGCCTGACATTTGTATTACAAGAGCCCTGCAGATTCCCTCCCAAATCCGTTCATCCTATAGGGTTGTTTCTCTGCATGAACATAGAACATCTGCCCGAAAATCATACTCACATTACAGCCGGCAAGGAGCACTTGATGCTGGTGTGCTGGTACTTCACCACAAGGCTCCGTGGGATTGGCTTGGAAACATAGCTGAAGCAGCAGGAAGTTGGGGTGTTGACGCCATCTGGAAGGAAAGAAGAGACTTGAATGATTCTCTAACCCATCGCTGACGGTGTCTGAGGATCTGAAGGCTTCTCCTGCAGTCCCAATAGGGTTAGCTGACCCTCAGCTCCACCCCTTGCTGTCACTGCTCACGGGCATCTCAGAGAAGGAAGACCCCTGAGATACTTCAGCTAGACCAACTGAAGTTTATGGCTGTTTCATGGGCTCCCTCACTACAAGCCTTCCTACACCTGAAACCAACCTTGACATAGTCTGAACCGCAGTGAGAGTGAGAGCTCCAAGCGCTGCAGAAAGGCAGAAGAGAAACAGGACTTACCAAGCTGAGAATGGGCCTGGGAGCAGAGGGCAGCGATGAGGAGCACAGCGAAGGCAGCCACACAGACCTTCATGCTTCTGCTGGGTGAGGAGGAGCGGCAGCAGCTGAACAAGAGCAGGAATTCTTTCAAGTTCTCCTCCTTCGTCTGATGCTGAACCACAGACCTTTGTGCCAGCTTTATACAGCAGAATTTTAGGGAAACACATACATCAGATCAAGTACGTGATGACACACAGACCCAAATTTTGCTGAGTTGAGAAATCAAAGAGGAAGTTGAAATCTAGAGTGACTCTCAAATTCCATTTCGGTGTTTAGGTCATCAAAAGTCCTGGAAAAAAGGACAAAGGAAGCGAGGACATGAGTCCATCGTGGTAACGGTGGCAGGTTTGTCTTTGAACTAACACACCTGCCTTTGTGGGGGAGTAGGTGTGACACAAGACTCATAATGAAATCAGAAGTCTTGAGTCCCTAATTCAAATCCAGCCCAGGTCATTGGTGATTGAAGGTCATTACCTTAAGCTTCTGGGGACAGGAACCTACTGTCTGTGTGAAGCTCGTTGGGGAAGGGGGCGTCTTCTTCTTCTCCACTGATGGGGATTCCACAACCTCCCTTGGAAACCTGTTCCAGAGCTTAACTACCTTTATAGCTAGAAACATTTTCCTGATATCGAACCTAAATCTCTCTTGCTGCAGATTATGCCCGTCGTTTCTTGTCCTACCTCCAGCAGACCTGTAGAACAACTGATCACTGTCCTCTTTGTAACAACCCTTAACATATTTCACGACTGTTATCCCATCCCCCCTCAGTCTTCTTTTCTCAAGGCTAAACGTACCAGTTTTTAAAACCTTTCCTCATACATCACATTTTCTAAGCCAGTTATTATTTGTGTTGCTTTCCTGGGGACTCTCCAATTTGTCTACGTCTTTCTTAAAGTGTAGTGCCCAACACTGGACACAGGACTCCAGCTGAGGTCTCACGAGTCCGGAGCAGAGCGGGACAATTACCTCCTGTGTCTTACATACAACATTCCTATTCATACATCTCAGAACGATATTAGCCTTTTTTGCAACTGATTCACATTGCTGACTCTTATTCGATTTGTGATCCACTATCACCCCCAGATCCTTTTCAGCAGTACTGCCACCTAAGAGTTATTCCCCATTTTGTAGTAGTGCATTTGATTTTTCCTCCCTAGATGTAGTACTTGGCACTTGTCTTTACTACATTTCATCTTATTGATATCAGACTTTTCCAACTTCTCAAGATCATTTTGAATTCTAATCCTAGCCTCCAAAGTGCTTGCAATCCTTTTCGGCGTGTGGTGTCATTGCAAATTTCAGAAAGCATATTGTCCCTCCATTGTCCGAGCAGGGCCGGCTCTAGCATGCTTGGGGCGAGACTTCTCAAGGGGCGGCATTCCTTTTTTTTTTTTTTTTTTTGCTTCTGCGGCAGCACTCCGGCTTTTTTTCTTTTTTCTTTTGGCTTGGGGTGGCAAAAAACCTGGAGCCGGCCCTGTGTCCGAGTTGTCGATGACCATGTTGAACGGCAGTCCATCAGTAGAACTGAAAATATTCTGTTTTCACTGAACATTTTCAAGTTTTCATCAAAAAACCAAAACTCTAAATTTGCTTGCAAGGGGGGGAGGGAACAAAAGCCGTTTCCCAGGCAGCTCTACCAATCGCGCTTCAATATGGAACGGTGATATTCCGATGGCTGCCTGGTGACCCTGTGTGAAATGAGTTAAGGGAGGGGCCCAGCCCCATTCCTGGTGGACAAGAACCTGCATCGCAGGAAATACGGTCACAATTCACACTTTCTTGATGGCAGGTTCGGCAGAGAAGCTGAGGACTGAATCGGCCACGTAGACTGGTTCTCCTGCCAGCCCAAGGTGCACTTTCTGCCGATCAGGGTCAAAGGCTCATTGGTGAGGCAGTTCTGGGACTTGCCCGGCAGCTACTCATCCTGTGCCTATTCTCGGCACAAGCAGAGGATTTAGGGCTATCAGTCCAGCCCCTTTATTTTTAATTGAATTAAACATCTGAATGAAACACAAGGGACATGAATAGACTTTACTTGCCTATGAGTTGTACTGAGGCCATCAAGGATAATGGCTAGATGCCGTGGGTGCCGGCTGATTAAAGGCACAAGCGCTAGAAGACTGGCAACATCCCTGGTTTTCTGTCCCCTTGTGGCGCTGATGTTGGAACGAGAGGCCGATTGGCGAGCTTCGAACTGACCCGTGAACCCGCTGGCTTCCATCGCCTGCCTTTCGACCCTGGAGCTGTGGAACTCGGGTGGCTGTGACCCGATCTGTTCATCTGGCTGACAGCATGGAGCTAAGGATTTGGAGTGCTTGGGCTTTGATTGCATTTAGGGCTCTCCGGCTTTCATGCCAATTCCTGGCCTTTTTGTATTGGGGCACACCAATGGATTTGTCCCCTTTGAATTATCCGCTGTATTTTAATGTGCAGCTTGGCTCTGAAAGGGGGAAAATCCGCATTCCTGGCTTCCCAGCTTAGTGTCTCTTGGAGCACAAAGAGTTTTCTGAGTGCAGGTCCTGCAAACTCAGCCTGCAATCCAAGAGAAGTGCTGGGCTGCCAGTGTGCAGAGATCATTGCCTACCATGCTGACCAATACTGTCTCCTTGTTGCCTTGTTCCCCCTCATCTGCCTGTATCCAGCCATTGTCTCTTGTCTTGTACTTAGGGCAGGGACTTTTTGCTCTGTGTTTGTACAGCACCTTGCACACTGGGGCCCTGGTCCAGGACTGGAGCTGCTAGGCTGTTTAGTGATACCGATACTAATTCATACGGATGGGTTCTTTCCGTGTTAGCCATCAGCATCCCCGGTAATAAAGGTCTTGTCATCAACTCTGCCCTCTGTGGCACATGATTGCCTTCAGTACAGAGGGCAGGGGGGTAACTCTGTGGAACTGAGTACCCCGTTCTGTTGCCATGCCGGTCTCTCTCTCGCAGCTGTATTGCCTAGGAAGGGTTAACAAGAGTGAAAAGTGGGAAAAACTCATTTTAGTCACTGATCTTTGAAAAATCCCCAGTCTGAGTCTGATACAGCACCAGATCTGCCAGGCAAGAAAGGGCCCCGTGCACAGTTGCTTTAAGTGTGTGGTTGGTCATTTCTATTTCAGCCAGTCTCTTCTTACGCGCTTGGTATCGTTAACGAGACAATTTGTATTTGATGGAGGCGGAGTTCTGATTTGGGGTTCAGTTTTGGGGAGTTTGGGGGTGGGGGGAATTCGTCAATAGTAAATGCTCTGTGCTAATAAAATTACTCCGGATAAAGGATAGAGGAAGGGAAGGAGCTGAGTTTCTCAGCTGAGCTGTAAATGTGGCTACATTTGATCTAGAGGCTGGACGTTGAAGCCAGACAAATTCAGCCTGGAAATAAGATGTCCATTTTTACCAGCGAGAGTCATTAACCACTGGGACAGCTTGTGAATCATGACCGGATGTTTTTCTAGGAGCTATTTTGGGGCAGTTCTCTGTGAATTCTTGGAAGGTTAAAACCCTCGCAGAGTCATTGAGAGATTTCTCCTGACCTCAGCTCTGAGGACAGGAGGCAGCTCGCCAGGTGCCAAGACCTGCGGAGGTTTGGACGGGAGAACATGCCGTTGCTCCTGCCGCCTGTCAGGGCCTCCACTGCTCTCCCCGGGCATGTCAATTACAGCAGGGACTTGGGAGTGGACACGGCAGCACCGACTCCAGTGCCACTCAGCAAGAGCGGAGCTGGTTGAGTCCCACCAAAAGCTGGGATGCTCATGGCTGGGAAACCGTGCAAGAAATCTGAGCAGCCTGACCGTGCCTGAGCAACAGGAGGTCTCACAAGGGGAGAGAAGGACTCTTTCTCTCTGGGGACGGGCTGGCAGGCCAGTGGGGAGTGGGGTGGGACTCTGTGCAACTGAGTAAGTGATGGGCAGGGGACCCGGCCTTGTTCTTCTCCCTTCACATCTGACACGCTTTGGGGTCTCCCTGAGCATGACACAGCCCTGACTAGGGAGTTCCCAAAGCATATGAGTCAGCCAGGGCCCCAGAGCCAAGCCCCATGCTAGGATCATCAAAGGTTGGGCGACTCTCCGACACATACAGCCCAAGTGCTGCGTCTCTCCTGTTCAAGACCCATCCCTGCCTAGGGAGGCCACTGGAGCAGAAAAGATGAGTCTGTGGTTCCCAGATCCATCCCATGGCTGGATCGAGGAGGACAGTCTCGTGCCAGGGCCCGTTCAGCAGTGGGGGGAATCTCAGGTAGCTGATGCAGGGCCATTGTCCCAAAGGATCTCACAGGAACGCAGGACTGGAAGGGATCTCCTGGGTCATTGCTATTCCAGACCGCCCTGTCCTATCATCCCACTCAGGGCTGGTAGCTAGTGCTTCCACGGGGACAGGGGACATGCTGTGCTCTTGTTATTCCTAGAGCAGAGAAGTGCACGTGGAGCAAACGCTCGCACTTGTAGGGCAGGGAGCATCTCTTGGGAGAGGTGTGTCCCCGTTTCACGTTGCGGGAGGGCCAGCTGCGTTCATTGGGGGGAAGGAGACCCTGCCCTGTGTACTGGCTGGAGGCAGCTGGTTGTGAAGGTGGTCCAGGGGAAAGAGTAGAGACATGGCCACCAGGGGCCTAACCCCCTAACCACTAGGCAGCACCCTCAGCGAGCACCGTCCATCACAAAGGCCTCTGCCCCTCTGGCACGGCAGCAGGAGAGCAGAGTCTCGGGAGCTAGAGTTGGGGGGGCCATGGCGATGGCTGATGCCGCCCATGGCGCTGCAGCCTGCAGAGCCCCTCCTTAACCCCCACGGATGTGACTCAGGCTTCCTCAAACTGCGACCATTTCCTATCAGGAGGATATCCGGCCTCATCTGGCTGAGTCTAGTGCTCAGACAGAGCGACCCAGGCGTGATCCCCCCTCCCCCCTATTCCAGGCTGAGCAGAAGTTCTCCCCAGCCTCCACTGGGAGCGCCCCAAACCAGCGCAGGTCTGCCCAATCACTGCCTCACGGACAGGTCTCTGGCTGACACGGAGGTACTGCTCCGTAGGATGGGTGTGGGTCGGAGGTCACCATTAGTCACCTTGCTGACAGCAGCAGTTCCCCAGGCACCCCTCACAGCTAGGGCCATCCGGGGTGTAACACCAGGTCTGAATCAGACCTCTGGTCTCCCCCAGGTCTGCAAGAGGACCCAGCTTTTCCAGGCGAGTAACTGTGCAAGGGGCATGAGAGAGGCAGGAGACAGCTAGGAAAGGAAAACCACCCTCATTATTTATTAATTAGTCTTATCACAATGGCCCAGCAGAGGCTAGTCAAGGACCAGAACCCCACGGTGCTAGGTGCAGCACAAAGAGACAGTCCCAGTCTCACCCAATGTTTAATTACAAACTCAGAATTCACGCCAGGAGGCTACGAACTCTTTCAAGTGAATCTGGGGCTTGAGTCACGAGTGACTCTGGTTCAGAGGGGGTGTGGGGCAGCGATCAAAGGTAAGAAATCAGTACACACATGGAAAAACAGGGAGGTTAGTGGCAATGAATATACATTAGAAGTTAGGAAGAGCAGGCAGGCGGTAAGGGCTTGTAAGTATCAATGAGATATCAGTGGCCAAGCGGGCTAAGGACAATGGGGAGGAAGTTTTAAAATCTGTCAGGAACAAAAGGAATCCTAACAACTGTAAAGGTCCCTGGCCAGACGGAGATGGTAAAATTGTCTCTAGTGATGGAGCCAAGGCAGAAGTTTTCACTAAAGATTTCTGTTCTGCATTTGGAATAAAGCTGGGTAGTGTATGTGTCTCATATACACTATGAGGGGGGGAGGGATAGCTCAGTGGTTTGAGCATTGGCCTGCTAAACCCAGGGTTGTGAGTTCAATCCTTGAGGGGCCACTTAGGGATCTGGGGCAAAATCAGTACTTGGTCCTGCTAGTGAAGGCAGGGGGCTGGACTCAATGACCTTTCAAGGTCCCTTCCAGTTCTAGGAGATGGGATATCTCCATTAATTTATTTATATATAACGATGATGAAATATTTTCCATCCGAATAGTAACTAAGGAGGATGTTGGACAGCTTCTATGAAAGTGAAACATTTTCAAATCAGCGGCCATGGATAATTATTTATGATCTGTCGTGCTGTATCACCTGGAGACCCACACGTGGGCCAGGAACCCACTGTGCTAGGTGCAGGACAAAAACAGAACAAAAAGATGATTCCCTGCCCCGAGGAACTCACCATCTAAGTATATAGACACCACATGGATACAGACAGACAGGGGAGTACAAGCCAACAAGGAGACATTATCGGTCAGCATGATAGGCTGTGGTCTCTGCACCCCACATTTGCACGCAAGAGGTTTAAAGGAGTTGGAAGTTTAAAGTAGCTCAGAGTATTTTGCCTTCCAAAGAGAAGTTGGAACAGCTTCCCAGGGAACGTGGTAGATTCTCCCTCACTTGGCGTCTTTAAACCAAGAATGGATGCCTTTCTAAAACCAGTGCGCTGGTGCAACAAACAGGTACTGGATTCAGTGCAGGAATCACTAGGTAAAATTCAAATTCTTGGGCCTGGGCTACGCAGGAGGTCAGACTCAGCAGTTCTCCAACTTTTCTACTGGCGACCCCTTTCCTAAAGCAAGCCTCTGAGGGCGACCTCCCCCCTTATAAATTAAAAACATATTTTTATATTTAACACTATTTTAAATGCTAAATTTATAACTCTATTGTTTAAAATGAATTTCCCTTTTCTCGCCTCTTTTAAATTAAGACTAAAATTTTAATTGAATTATTGTTATAAGCAGAAAAGGTTTTTTTTTAAATAGTTACTGTTTAATACAGGGGATGCGAAGAAACTTTGCCAATCACACTTTTTCCAGCAGACTTTGCACTCTATTGCAACCCTTACTTCTGCGCTGCTACTGCTGGTGACAGCGCTGCCTTCAGAGCGGGGCAGACCCCCACATAATAACTTCATGACCCCCTGAGAGGTCATGACCACCAGTTTAAGAACCCCACACTAGATGATCATAATTGTCCCTGCCAGCCTTAAAATGTATTGACATGAAACCAGAAGACACTCAATGATCTGGCTCAGTACAGACTCTCCGCAGAGTGAAAGCAGAGAAGTGAAACTGCTGAGTTAGCCACCGCACCGGGCCTTGCACAATGTGAGCAGCGGGCAACTGACACTGATCATTCATAAAAAGGAAGCCAGGGCCTCATGACTGCCTTTCCCCAGAGAGCACAAACCAGCCAAGCAAAGTCACCGCAGGCTCATCCCGCAGAATGTCATTAAAACTTTTGCGCTTTGGTGACATGCCGAGTGATTTCTCGTTAACAATCAAGGTGGCTTCTGGAACAGGAGAACCCTCCACCAGACCTCTTGCTGCCTTTCAATTTAGACATCTGAATGTGTGTGCACAATGAAGGAGGGATCCCTGCCCCAGGAGGGGATACCCACTGGACAAGAGATACACACATTTCAAGATAGGCTCATTAACTTGACCCTATATCAAGAAGAGTCCTGTACCCTCAGTCTGAGTGAAAGAAACAATGAATCCAGCACAAAAAAGAAATGCTGCAGGAGAGAGAGCACAGTGTGTGTGTCTCATCTGTCTCACAAATTGGCAGCTCTTTAGAATTTAAAGGTACAGCTCACAGAAAACGAGGTCATAGCAGTTACCAACTAGACGTACCACGCTGTGAAAGACTTACTCAACTGGAGCCCTCTTGAAAGCATTTCCTCTTCTGTTGCCAGCTACAGATTTAGGCCGAGATACCGATCAATATTTGATGGCATATGTGGTGACCAGATGAATTAAAAATAAACCAGGGCAGAGATGCACAGCCTGTCTGATCAGTGGCAGAAGTTATGCCAGAATATTGAGAGATCACATTCAAAGATCTTTCACAGGATGGAATGTTGGCACTATTTCAGCAGGAAATTATTTTTGGGGCCTGCTGGGTACACAAGCCCAGAGCTAGTTGGTGTCATTTGATGACATTGTGGCAGAGCCAAAGATTTCATACATTCCCCCGACAATGCCCAGCTGACAAATACTGCGGTGATGAAAGGGGAACCTGAGTCATCATGATTTCAGTTTTCTATCCCCACTGATCACTATGTGGGGGAGGTGATATTCCGGAGGTGGTAAAAATTGCAGCATAAAGGGGAAGCTTGTGCGTTTGTTTCATGCGGGTGCAGAAGACAGGATCCTTCACCCACACCTTGTATCCCCGTGCTGGGCCAATCACTGCTAAGGGAGGCAGTGCCTGCCTATGGCTAACACCGGCGGTCTGGTAGTGAGGACTGCGCCTTTAAGGGCTGAGCGTCCCAGACGGAGAGTCTGAGCAGGGCACGGTGAAGCCGCTGTTGTTAGCTCATGTTGAACACAGAATAAAGGAGAGATTTTGCCCACACTTGAAGCACTGAGTGATCCCTGCGCACCACCGATGGTACTGTTAGTACCATGGAGAGAGGGCTCCTCATGCAGTCAGAGCAGGATCAGTCCCTAGAGAAATGTGTCTTTGGGACTGTTGCATTTTGTGCAGTGATCTTTGCCGCCTGATCCCACATCCCTTCTGCTTTTCATGCTGAACAGATACTTTTCTTTAATCACATAAGTAACCGAAGGGGGAACCCTGGGCTGTGCTGAGTCAGGGCAGATATGAGCCATTGCGATTATAAATAGCAGGTTTCAGTGAGGAGAAACAAGAAAAGCTCGTTAGGGAAAAGCCTAGTATTCCCTGGGAACTGAAAGTGCTTTGGACTCGTCATCAATTTATGAATGAATTGAAGAGTGTCTCTGTTGTCCATGCCATGCCTGCCCTGCCCTGCTGACTGTGGGTGCCTCCTACTTACTCTGTGCCAGTGCCAGTGCCCATCACCCCCACACTTTATCCCTGCTGCTTTCTGACAATGCCATCTGCCACTTCCCACCAAGCGCCTGCCACGCAAGCCCCACACGTTGTACCCTTATCCCTGCCAGTTCCCACTGAGCCTTTCTCCCTGCAACCGCAACCACCATGCCAATGCCAACTACACAGGCACGGCTAGATCATCATAGAATCATAGAATATCACGGTTGGAAGGGACCTCAGGAGGTATCTAGTCCAACCCCCTGCTCAAAGCAGGACCAATCCCCAACTAAATCATCCCAGCCCGGGCTTTGTCAAGCCTGACCTTAAAAACCTCTAAAGAAGGAGATTCCACCACCTCCCTAGGTAACCCATTCCAGTGCTTCACCACCCTCCTCGTGAAATAGTGTTTCCTAATATCCAACCTAAACCTCCCCCACTGCAACTTGAGACCATTACTCCTTGTTCTGTCATGAGGTACCACTGAGAACAGTCTAGATCCATCTTCTTTGGAACCCCCTTTCAGGTAGTTGAAAGCAGCTATCAAATCCCCCCTCATTCTTCTCTTCTGCAGACTAAACAATCCCAGTTCCCTCAGCCTCTCCTCATAAGTCATGTGCTCCAGCCCCCTAATCATTTTTGTTGCCCTCCGCTGGACTCTTTCCAATTTTTCCACATCCTTCTTGTAGTGGGGGGCCCAAAACTGGACACAGTACTCCAGATGAGGCCTCACCAATGTCGAATAGAGGGGAATGATCAGGTCCCTCAATCTGCCGGCAATGCTCCTACTTATACAGCCCAAAATACCGTTCGCCTTCTTGGCAACAAGGGCACACTATCGACTCATATCCAGCTTCTCATCCACTGTAACCCCTAGGTCCTTTTCTGCAGAACTGCTGCCTAGCCACTCGGTCCCCAGCCTGTAGCAGTGCATGGGATTCTTCCATCCTAAGTGCAGGACTCTGCACTTGTCCTTGTTGAACCTCATCAGATTTCTTTTGGCCCAATCCCCTAGATGGGATCCAATCAGGGGTCCCGCTAGCTCGGTATCCAATCTCCCACAGGGGGCAGCACCAGAGCCTTCAGAGACAGATGTAAGCCCAGCCCACCCTCATTGGCAATTGTGTAAGAACCTGCCCCAGGGGAAATTCTTTCCCGACCCTGGCAGTTAGAACGTAAGAACATAAGAACGGCCGTACCGGGTCAGACCAAAGGTCCGTCCAGCCCAGTATCCTGTCTGCCAACAGTGGCCAATGCCAGGTGCCCCAGAGGGAGTGAACCTAACAGGTAATGATCAAGTGATCTCTCTCCTGCCATCCATCTCCACCCTCTGACAAACAGAGGCTAGGGATACCATTCCTTACCCATCCTGGCTAATAGCCATTAATGGACTTAACCTCCATGAATTTATCTAGTTCTCTTTTAAACCCTGTTATAGTCCTAGCCTTCACCACCTCCTCGGGCAAGGAGTTCCACAGGTTGACTGTGCACTGGGTGAAGAAGAACTTCCTTTTATTTGTTTTAAATCTGCTGCCCATTAATTTCATTTGGTGGCCCCTAGTTCTTATATTATGGGGACAAGTAAATATCTTTTCCTTATTCACTTTCTCCACGCCACTCATGATTTTATAGACCTCTATCATATCCCCCCTTAGTCTCCTCTTTTCCAAGCTGAAAAGTCCTAGCCTTTTTAATCTCTCCTCATATGGGACCCGTTCCAAATGGGTTAGTGGCTGGTTTCTGCCCGGAAGCAGGAGGGTTTATCCTGTTTAAAAAATAAAATAAGCATTCGCCTACTTTAGGTAAGTGGGGCTAGTCTTATTATCCATGTAAATGTCTATGTGTTAAGTTCTTGCCTTCAGTTGATAGCTTGTGGCAAGAAGTTCTGCAAGCTACTTATGCCCCATGTACAAAACTTATGTCTTTCTATCTGTTTTAAATGTGTTGGCTTTAAGTTTCATTGACTGCTCCTTTGCTCTATTATTACATGGAAGGAAAAAATGGAGGGCCTCATTTACCTTCACGACGCTCTTCATTGTTTGAATTACCGCTACCATTTCCCTACTCGTCTGCTCTGTAAACTAAGCAGCGCCTGTCTTTTCAGTCTTTCCTCTCATGGAAATCACTAATCACTTTCACTGCCTGTCCCTGACCCCGTCTCTCTCTCGCTGCACCAGCCTTTCCTGAGACGGGGGGACCGGAGCTAGACACCATGGTCAGAGAACGTCACGCTGATTGACGGAATGGCATTATGATATTGTCAGTATTATTTTCTCTCCCATTCTTTATGCCACCTCGTAATCTGTTTCCTCTTCCGACCACTGCCGCACACTGAGGGAAGGTTTTCGCTGAGCTGCCCACGGTGATGCTCAGGGGTAACATGCCTCAGTGACTCGGGACTCTAAGCCCCTGGGGCAGGCCACTCGTTGCCATGGCACCCCCTTGCGTGTGGGTGCAGCGATGCAGCGAGTCATTTGCCTGCTGGTGGGTTCAATCCTTGCATGAGGGAAGCTAGTTCCAGAGGGTCAGATAGTGCCTTACCCCTCTCGGGAGAAGCAAAGAGCCAGCAGTCAACAGACCTAGGATCAGCCAAGGGGGTCTCCTGGCTTCCCGTGAGTCCATGTCTCGAGGTCCCTACTCAGCTTAGAGGTTGGTAGGGGAGTCCGGGCTCACCCTCTCCACTGGGTTCCAACCCCATGCCCTGTGGCAGACAAAGTGCTTTACCACCGCTTCCTCCCAGTCCCCTTCTCCAACACAGCCAGGGAAGGCATTAAAATAAATCAAAGGTAAATCACAGACCTTCTGAGTGTCCTGAGCCCTTTCTCCACAGCAGGCCTGGTACAGTCCCCGGAGCCACAGGTCCCAGGCAGCTGGATCTTCCATAGTGCTCCCTCCAAGGAACTAAGGGCGTAGGTCTACTCCTCTGCACTGGCTGCCTTCTGAGGAGTTCTGGTCCCCTTTCCACCTCCTTCTCCAGCCCCTACATGCTTTGCAGGTGCAGCGGGGTGGGGCTGCCTGAGCCCAAAGTCACTATTTAACCCCTTCCTTTCCAGTGCAGGGTTTTTACTCTCCATCACAGATCTGTTTTCTAGAGTGACCAGGGACAATTTTCAAAAATGCCTGAGTGCTTTAGTATCGTATGCCCCATTCTCTAAAGTAACACATAGGAACCTAAATGTCATTGAACATCAATGGGACGTAGGCACCCAAATCACTTAGGCTCAGCTCTACCAAGGTATTTAGGTGCCTAACACCCATGGGATCTGAGCCTTACGCTCTTTTGAAAATATTACTCCAGCTTTTTTCCTGAGCAGTGATAGTTCATTTACTATACAGCTGAGTAGTTCAAATATTTCCTTCCAGTGTGTACTTGCCAGCACTGGATTTCATCGACTATAGTGCTGCCCGTTCACCTAGCTCAGTTAGATCTCTCTGAACTTCTTCAGTCTTCTCCAGCCTTTATTAACCTAAATAATTTTGTGTCACTGGCAGATCTTTGCCCTTCACCATTCACTCTCTTTTTCAGATCACTGATAAATGTATCAAACCACAGGGGTCCTAGCATGGATTCTAGTGGCACCTGCTGTTAACCTTGTGCCATGTTAAAAATTATGATTTATTCCTAATCTTTGTTTTCTGTCTCCTAGCCAGTTTCTGATTTACAAATGAACTTTACCTCTCCCCTTCCCATGGCTACATTGTTCCCTTGTGAGCCTCTGCTGTACCCTGTTCTATGTAGGTGCTTATCCCGCATTCGTCACCAGAGTATCTGAGTGCCTTTCAGTCGCACATGAAGTGACATGGCTCACAACTGTCACATGTTTGTTCTCTTGGGAGGCCACTTGTCAAAGTCTTTCAAAAGTCCATTAAAGTATGTCTGCTCATTCCCCTGTATTCGCTGTTTTGTTGGCATGCTCAAAGAACCCTAGCAGATTAGAGAGGTGTGATTTTCCTTTTCAGAAGCCCAGCTAGTTAGTCCTTACAGTAGCATGTTCACACGGGTCCTTTAGAGTGCTACTTTCTAATGTTTCACCCAGTTTTCCTGGTAATGTACCAAGACTCACTGTTCTGTAATTCATGACATCACCCAAGCCCCTTTTTACAAGCTAGATTTAAACAGAAAGCTGGTTTTAACCTTAACTATACCAAACCCGGCACTCTGCTGTAATATAACATTTGCTGCCCTCCACTATGAAGAGGTGTGGTGACAGTGTGGTTAAGGTGCTTACCTACCTTCCTGAAGATTGTGGGGTTCAATCTCACACTGACAAAGGCCATGGCCAGTTCACCCAGCTGTAAAATGGACTCCTGGTCCCCCAGGCTAGGGCAGTTGAAAGCAGGCAGATGTGACGCTGGCCACAATACTCCCTTGTGTATGTTGGCTATGGAACTGATGAGCCATTGGCTGGGGGAACTTTGAATATAATAGCTGGGTTTAATGACTGCATGTTTTTGATACCTGCTCAGCCACTTAGTTCTGAAAGTCCTTCAAAACACTTGGGTGACCCCTTCAGTTTTGGGGACCTGTTGCTCTGTAGCTTATCGGTTTCCTCCACAACCTCACTCTCCGATAGCTTCTCTTCTTTACTACCAGAAAAGAGCAAGTCTCAGGAAGGTGTCTCCCAATGTCCTCCATGGTGAAGACAGATGGGAATAAATCACTCGTCTCTTTCGCAATGTGCGGACAATACTGCCTCCTAGCTCAGGGACCCACTGATTCTCTTGTGAAACTTTCTGCTTCTGATCTATATAAATCATTTCTGATTTGTTTTTGTGTCCTTGGCTCTTTGCTCTTCAAATTCCATCAGCCTTCCATATTTCCATCTCACATCTGACCAGTCACACTTTATTTTCCTTTCTATTGACTCCACTAGAGTAGGATCTCCATTTTTGAAGAGATACCTGGTTAGCTCGAATAATTTCTTGAATCCCCTTGCCTTCCTATTTCCTCTGTGTCAAGGCTCGCCTTGTGTGAGGCTGTCATGGTTGCTGTGGAGAACTTCAGGGATGTCTATATTCTTTTTATGAAGAATATGCGTGACTCAGTTTACCCACTCACCTTTGCATTGTGACCTACTAGGACTGGAAGGGTTAATTTAATCTCTACCTGCAGGAATGAGAGGTAGGTGCAGAAATGGCTGGGTTGGTATGAGTGAACTAGCAAGAACTGGCAATATATGGATGGAGCTACCTTAGAACACAATGAAGGATCAACGATCAGACAGTAACTGTAACACCTGGCAGCCAAGGGAGGGTGAACACAGTGGGAACAGAGGACTGAGGTGTCAGAACAGGTAATAGGAATTTGGCTGCCCAAGGCAGGGGGGATGGAATCCTGGACACTTTGGGTGAGAGAGGCGGGTACTGCTACCAGCATGGACATGTGGATAAGTTTTGCTTTTCCAGTGTAAGCTAACGACCTTACCCACTGCATCCCAGTTGGCTAAAAAATGCTGACTTGGTTTGGAAAGTCTGCCCTGGGGTCACTGCAAATGTCTGCTGGCTGCATTGCTCCCAGGAGAGGTAAGTCTCCACCGGAGGTTCTTTCTCTTTTGGACCCAGCTGAAGGAGCCATGCTGAGAAGCAGGGGGGCTAACGCCAGGGACCCAGTCTCAGAGCTCACCCTTATAAAGAGCGGAGCCCAGGGCCTAGCACTAAAGGGGTCCCCTCCCAAGGAGACTGTGTAAAGACGGGAGGCACAGCATGCCCTGTGGATCCATGCCAGCTGCCTAAGAAACGTCCATGCCGATTCTAATGTCATCACTTCACTTTAGGGTCTTTTGAATTAACTTCCTCCTTTTCTTGGAATCTCCCCTTCTGAATTTACTGACACAGTTCTGTGGTTTGGTATCCTTCCTCCAGCCGGGATGCTGAGCTGAATTATATTTTTGGTTCAGTATTACATACTGGTTCAACTGCAGTTTTTCCTGTGTTGCATGGGTCACTTTCAGTAATAGCCCTTCTCTTGTGAGCTAAACTTCCAAGAAGCGATCATTAAGCTGTTGCATAATTGCGTCTCTAAACCTTCCCCTTTTGTGAGATTATCCGTTTGTACACAGGCCGTTGATGTCCCCCCAGGATTATTGTGTTATTAGACTAAATTCCCCCTTTGATCTCTCTCAATATTGTTGTCTCTTTGGCACAAGCGTGTTAGCCAATATTTGGGGCCTTGAAGTGTTCTTTCCATTAGCGGAGAAATTGATGAGACGAGTCAGGTCTTGCCTTGGTGGAATCTTGTCCATTTACAAAGAATGTATCCAGAGCCCTGTTTCCACGGGCACAGTAGAAACAAATAGCAACAGGCAGTTTCTGTGCTCAGAACTCCTCAAGTCTAGCCCTACAGCCAGCTCTGTGCCCAAGAAGCCCAGTCTCTCTGCGTCTTCTCAGGGTTCTACTCACAACTTCTTCGGGCGTTCTGCTTCCAACACTCAGAGCCTGCAATCCCAAACTCCTAGCCCCTGCCCACATGGCTTAGCTCTGACCTGCCATACAGCCTGTCAAGGCTGTATCCCTACTTTGAACTTTAGGGTACAAATGTAGGGGCCTGCATGAAAACTGCTAAGCTTATCTACCAGCTTAGCTCTGGTCCCGCTGCCACCATTCTCGATGGATTCCCTCCCTGGGAAGCCTTGAGAAACCTTTCACCAATTCCCTGGTGAATGCAGATCCAAACTTCTTGGATCTTAAACAAGGAGAAATTGACCCTTCCCCCCTCCTTCCTTTCACCAACTCCTGGTGAATACAGATCCAAACCCCCTTTGGATCTTAAAACAAGGAGAAATCAATCAGGTTCTTAAAAAGAAGGCTTTTAATTAAAGAAAAAGGTAAAAATCATCTCTGCAAAATCAGTATGGAAAATAACTTTACAGGGTAATTAAACTTAAAGAGCTCAGAGGAATCCCCTCTGTCTTAGGTTCAAAGTATAGCAAAACAAGATAAGCACTCTGGTAAAAGGTACATTTACAAGTTGAGAAAACAAAGTAAATCTAAGACGCCTTGCCTGGCTTTTACTTACAATTTTGAAATAAGAGAGACTTGTTTAGAAAGATGGGGAGAACCTGGATTGATGTCTGGTCCCTCTCAGTCCCAAGAGCGAACAACCCCTTAAACAAAGGACACACACAAAAGCCTTTCCCCCCCCAAGATTTGAAAGTATCTTGTCCCCTTATTGGTCTTCTGGGTCAGGTGTCAGCCAGGTTACCCGAGCTTCTTAACCCTTTACAGGTAAAAGGATTTTAGAGTCTCTGACCAGGAGGGATTCCATAGCACTGTACACAGGGGAGCTGTCACCCTTCCCTTTATAGTTATGACACGCCCCCCAAATCACAGATAGTGTTGGACGTCCGGTTCCACACTGGCTGTGATTTCTTCCTGGAGCTTTAGGAGAAAACAGAGTTAATAAAACACATGTACCTTTAGACATACTACTGATTATATAAAAACTAACAATATGTTTCATTACAAGAACAAGTGTTAACCAGTTAACTCTGGGAAACTTTCCCGGGAGAGTGCATCAGCCACTTTGTTAGAAGCTCCCGAAATGTGTTGTATTTCAAAATCAAAATCTTGGAGAGCTAAACTCCACCGAAGAAGTTTTTTGTTATTTCCCTTGGCGGTATGAAGCCACTGTAGCGCAGCATGGTCTGTTTGTAGTTGGAACCGCCGTCCCCAAACATATGGGCGTAGCTTTTCCAGCGCGTACACAATGGCGTAGCATTCCTTTTCGCTGATTGACCAGTGGCTTTCCCTCTCAGACAGTTTCTTGCTGAGAAACACGACAGGATGGAATTCTTGATCCGGTCCTTCCTGCATTAAAACTGCTCCCATGCCTCGCTCGGAAGCATCTGTGGTTACTAGGAACGGTTTGTCAAAGTCTGGGGCCCTTAGCACAGGGTCAGACATGAGTGTTGCCTTAAGCTGGTTAAAGGCCTTTTGACACTTATCAGTCCACTGAACTGCATTTGGCTGTTTCTTTCTGGTTAGGTCTGTCAGCGGGGCGGCGATTTGGCTGTAGTGTGGTACAAATCGCCTATAATATCCGGCCAAGCCTAAGAAGGATTGGACCTGTTTCTTTGACTTTGGAACCGGCCACTTTTGGATAGCATCCACTTTGGCCTGTAGGGGATTTATAGTTCCTTGACCCACCTGGTGCCCCAGGTACGTCACTCTGTTTTGGCCTATTTGACACTTTTTAGCCTTAACAGTTAGTCCTGCCTGCCGGATGCGCTCGAAGACTTTTTTCAGGTGCTCCAGGTGTTCTGTCCATGAATCAGAAAAAATGGCCACATCATCGAGATAGGCAACGGCAGATTCTCCCAATCCCGCTAAGAGACCATCTACAAGTCTTTGGAAGGTGGCGGGTGCATTTCGCAACCCGAAAGGGAGTACATTGAATTCATACACTCCTGCCTGGGTGACGAAGGCGGACCTTTCCTTAGCGGGTTCATCTAGTGGTACTTGCCAGTACCCCTTGGTTAAGTCTAAAGTAGAGATGAATTGGGCATGTCCCAATTTCTCCAATAGCTCATCTGTGCGTGGCATTGGATAGTTGTCAGGACGAGTTACAGCATTTAGCTTACGGTAGTCCACGCAAAAGCGTATTTCCCCATCTGGTTTGGGAACTAGAACCACTGGAGATGCCCATGCACTGCTAGAGGGGCGGATTATACCCATCTGTAGCATGTCCTGGATCTCCCTTTGTATAGCCGCTTGGGCATGAGGTGACTCCCGGTAGGGTGGGGTTCTAATTGGGTGAGCATTACCTGTGTCAATGGAGTGGTATGCCCGTTCGGTCCGTCCTGGAGTGGCTGAGAAAATCGGTGCAAAGCTTGTGCACAGCTCCTTTATCTGCTGTCGCTGCAGACGTCCCAGGGTCGTGGAGAGGTTCACCTCTTCCACGCCACCATTCCTTTTTCCTTCATAGTAGACACCTGCAGGCCACTCCGCGTCATCAGTTTCCTGGGCTGTAAACTGGCAAACGTTTAATTCTCTAGAATAAAAGGGCTTAAGAGAATTAACATGGTATACCTTAGGCTTTATGTTGGAGGTGGGGGAGGCTATGAGATAGTTAACAGCTCCTAGGCGCTCCTGGACCGTGAATGGTCCTTCCCACGACGCTTCCATTTTATGGGCCTGGAGCGCCTTTAAGACCATGACTTGGTCTCCTACTTTGAAGGACCGTTCTCTGGAATGTTTATCATACCAGGCCTTTTGCTCTTCCTGAGCATCCTTTAGGTTTTCTTTAGCAAGGGCTAAAGAGTGTCGGAGGGTGTTTTGTAGGTTGCTTACAAAGTCTAGAATGTTAGTTCCTGGAGAAGGCGTAAACCCCTCCCATTGCTGCTTCACCAACTGTAATGGCCCCTTAACCTCGCGGCCATACACAAGTTCAAATGGTGAAAACCCTAAACTGGGATGTGGTACAGCCCTGTAGGCAAAAAGCAACTGCTGCAACACTAGGTCCCAATCATTGGAGTGTTCATTTACGAATTTACGTATCATGGCCCCCAAAGTTCCATTAAACCTCTCCACCAGACCATTGGTTTGATGGTGATGAGGGGTGGCAACCAAGTGATTCACCCCATGAGCTTTCCACAGGTTTTTCATGTTCCCTGCCAGGAAATTAGTTCCCGAATCTGTAAGTATGTCGGAGGGCCACCCTACCCTGGCAAAAATGTCTGCTAATGCCTGGCACACACTTTTAGTCTTGGTGTTGCTTAAGGGTACAGCTTCCGGCCATCGGGTAGCAAAATCCATGAAAGTCAGTACGTACTGCTTTCCTCTGGGTGTCTTCTTTGGGAAAGGACCCAGAATATCCACAGCTACTCGCTGAAATGGGACCTCAATTATGGGTAGTGGCTGGAGAGGGGCTTTAACCTGGTCTTGGGGCTTTCCCACTCGTTGGCACACCTCACAAGACCGGACATAATTAGCAACGTCCTTGCCCATTCCCTCCCAGTGGAAGGACTTCCCCAACCGGTCTTTGGTTCTGTTCACCCCAGAATGGCCACTGGGATGATCATGGGCTAAGCTCAAGAGTTTTACCCGATACTTAGTGGGAACTACCAGCTGTCTTTGAGGATGCCAGTCTTCTTGGTGCCCACCAGAAAGAGTCTCCTTGTATAAAAGTCCTTGTTCTACAACAAACCGGGATCGGTTAGAAGAGCTGAGAGGCGGTGGGGTGCTCCGTGCCGCCGCCCAAGCTTTTTGAAGGCTGTCATCTGCTTCCTGCTCGGCCTGGAACTGTTCCCTTGATGCTGGAGACATCAGTTCCTCCTTGGACTGTGGACTGGGGCTTGGTCCCTCTGGAAGCGATGCAGGTGCTGGGGCTTTTTCCATTGACTGTGAACCGCTGTCCGCTGGTGCACTATGTGGTATTTCAGGCTCTGGCTGAGCCTCTTGGGTAGGGTTATCTGCTGCTTCCGCCAGTTTAGGCTCGCTGGTGCCCTCTGGCATTGGAGTTGTAGACGGGGCTGCAAGCGCTGGACTCAGTGCTGGCAATGGTTCTGGTGCTGGTTGCGTTGCCAGTTCCGGTTCCGGGACGGGCTTTGGCTGGGTCTCTGGGATTGGATCCACTACGGCTGTTGCAGTCGTTGGCAGGGGATCCGGTTCCACCACCTGGTTTTGGGTCTCCGGTAACACAGACGGGGCCCTGGTGAACGGCTCAGGAACAGGGATGGGGGTGAAAGCTTGCTTAGCCTGGCTGCGGGTGACTATTCCCACCCTCTTGGCTAGCTTCACATGGTTAGCCAAGTCTTCCCCCAGTAGCATGGGAATGGGATAATTGTCATAGACTGCAAAAGTCCACATTCCTGACCAGCCCTTGTACTGGACATGCAACTTGGCTGTAGGCAAGGTTACAGACTGTGACACGAAGGGTTGAATTGTCACTGTAGCCTCCGGGTTGATGAGTTTGGGGTCCACTAGGGATTGGTGAATAGTTGACACTTGTGCCCCAGTGTCCCTCCAAGCGATAACCTTCTTTCCGCCCACTCTCAAGGTTTCCCTTCGCTCCGAGGGTATGAGAGAGGCATCTGGGTCTGGGGTTCTTTGGTGTGATTGGGGTGTAATGAACTGTAATCGGTTGGGGTTCTTGGGGCAGTGAGCCTTTATATGCCCCAGTTCATTACATTTAAAACATCGCCCTGCTAAGGTATCACCGGGGCGATGTTGGTTGATGGAGACTGGTGTGGTGGGGTGAGAAGGCGTCTGGGGTTTCCCTTGGGATGTGGGTGGGGCCTTGGGTTGTCCCCGGTGATAAGGTTTTGTTTCGGTTTGCCCCTTCTGATATTCGCTCCAACTGCTACTAGCTTTTTTCTTTTCTGTCACCTCCACCCATTTGGCTCCAATCTCCCCCGCCTCGGTTACAGTTTTGGGCTTCCCATCTAGGATGTACCTTTCTATTTCCTCAGGAACACCCTCTAAAAACTGCTCCATTTGCAATAGGAAGGGCAACTCTTCCGTAGATTTAACATTTGCTCCTGATATCCAGGCATCCCAATTTTTCCCAATGTGGTAGGCATGTCGGGTAAATGACACATCAGGTTTCCACCTTAGGGCTCGGAACCGCCGACGGGCATGCTCAGGTGTTAGCCCCATTCTGATTCTGGCCTTGTTTTTAAAAAGTTCATAACTGTTCATGTGTTCCTTAGGCATTTCAGCCGCCACCTCTGCTAAGGGTCCACTGAGCTGCGGCCTCAGCTCTACCATGTACTGGGTTGGAGGGATGTCGTATCCAAGGCAGGCCCTTTCAAAATTTTCTAAGAAGGCCTCAGTATCATCGCCTGCCTTGTAGGTGGGGAATTTCCTGGGATGGGAAGTGGTACCTGGAGAGGAGTTGTTAGGATGGTCTGATGCACCCTGCCTAGTCCTTGCTGCTTCCAGTTCCATCTCTTTTTCTTTCAGCTCCATCTCTCTTTTATGGGCCTCCTGTTTGGCTTTTTCTTCTCTTTCTCTCAGCTCCATCTCTCTTTTATGGGCCTCCTGTTTGGCTTTTTCCAGCTCCATTTCTCTCTTGTGGGCCTCCTCTTTGGCTTTCTCTTCTCTGTCTCTCAGCTCCATCTCTCTCTTGTGGGCCCCCTCTTTGGCTTTCTCTTCTCTGTCTCTCAGCTCTATCTCTTTTTCTTTCAGCTCCATAGCTCTCTTGTGGGCCTCCTCTTTAGCTTTTTCTTCTTTGGTAGTCATTTTCCTGGTTTTCTTGTGCTGGGTCACACCCCTCTGCAGTTGACTGAAACTGGGATGTACTTAGCTCAGGCTCCTGCTGAGTGCTGCTGAGTTAACAGAGACTTTCTAACAAGCTACTCCCGAGGATGTAAAAAGAAAAAAAAAAACAATTCACCTTGTAAATTCCTTTTACCAGTCGTTTGCTCATTAATTGAACCCTTCTCTTAACAAAGGACCTTGTTAAAAAAAACTTAACACCTCTGCCTTCAGGCAAGGAGAGATAAGATATGCATCTACCTTCAGCTCTGCTTTCCAAGCAGCTAGAAGGAAAAAAAAATCTTACTGGCTTTTGGGTTTAAAACGATCCCACCGCTGTGCCACCATGTCAAGGCTGTATCCCTACTTTGAACTTTAGGGTACAAATGTAGGGGCCTGCATGAAAACTGCTAAGCTTATCTACCAGCTTAGCTCTGGTCCCGCTGCCACCATTCTCGATGGATTCCCTCCCTGGGAAGCCTTGAGAAACCTTTCACCAATTCCCTGGTGAATGCAGATCCAAACTTCTTGGATCTTAAACAAGGAGAAATTGACCCTTCCCCCCTCCTTCCTTTCACCAACTCCTGGTGAATACAGATCCAAACCCCCTTTGGATCTTAAAACAAGGAGAAATCAATCAGGTTCTTAAAAAGAAGGCTTTTAATTAAAGAAAAAGGTAAAAATCATCTCTGCAAAATCAGTATGGAAAATAACTTTACAGGGTAATTAAACTTAAAGAGCTCAGAGGAATCCCCTCTGTCTTAGGTTCAAAGTATAGCAAAACAAGATAAGCACTCTGGTAAAAGGTACATTTACAAGTTGAGAAAACAAAGTAAATCTAAGACGCCTTGCCTGGCTTTTACTTACAATTTTGAAATAAGAGAGACTTGTTTAGAAAGATGGGGGGAACCTGGATTGATGTCTGGTCCCTCTCAGTCCCAAGAGCGAACAACCCCTTAAACAAAGGACACACACAAAAGCCTTTCCCCCCCCAAGATTTGAAAGTATCTTGTCCCCTTATTGGTCTTCTGGGTCAGGTGTCAGCCAGGTTACCCGAGCTTCTTAACCCTTTACAGGTAAAAGGATTTTAGAGTCTCTGACCAGGAGGGATTCCATAGCACTGTACACAGGGGAGCTGTCACCCTTCCCTTTATAGTTATGACACAGCCCTGTTGCCTTGGGCGATCGCACCCCGTTGTTTCCAACTACACCTCTACCTCAATATAACGCTGTCCTCGGGAGCCAAAAAATCTTACCGCGTTATAGGTGAAACCGCGTTATATTGAACTTGCTATGATCCACCGGAGTGCGCCGCACACCCCCCCCCCCCCTGAGCACTGCTTTACCGCGTTATATCCGAATTCGTGTTATATCGGGTCGCGTTATAGCGAGGTAGCGGTGTATCTTTACAAGACAAAGGAGCTTAATTGCTCCTTCCACTCAGCCTGAAAGAGAGCACCCTGCACAGCTTTGGCTTTAACGAGTTCTGTGTTTGGTTTGGATCAAAGACTCATTTGATGGCAGCCACCAGCACCTTCCGGCATAACGCTGTTGTACTCAGTAGCCAGTTCCTGATGTGGAGGCCAGTAGCATAACCCCACTTGTACACTGGGATTTCTTATGGCTCAGGATTTGTAACCATACAGATATTACAGTATGGGCCTTTCCGCCCCACATTATCCCCGCCATTTGAAGCTGCTCATATACTCAGCCCCCAACGTTTCCAGTAGTGCCTGCAAGGGAAGGAGGAGCGTGTGCGTGCTATTGAGGTGTTGGGCATCACTCACAGAGGGCAGAGGGGAGGGTGTGTAGTGGGGGTGGCATGTACCTCACCTCTTCATGCCCTGATTTTCAGAGGGTTACATGGAGCCATTCTCCACCTTCGGAAAGTGCAACCCGAGCTCTGCATTAACGATGTTTTGGAGCATTTAACATACTCGCATGGAGGCTAGGTGGGCTGCTGCAGGATTACTTGCAGCAGGTACCCATAGCTCATACTGCGATACGAGGCGAGGGACCTGCCCCCAAAGGACTCTGGGCCCCGCTGGCTCTGTCTGAGTTATGTGGGTAGTGCCGGCCGGGTGGGCGTAGCAGTCTGGTAGCAGACATGACAATGCCCTACAGGGCAGGGGGACGTGGGTGATGTCCCAGGGGGCTCCTTAGGACAAGGCTCCTGGGGTGATAACATCTGGTCACTCAGGGGTGGATGGAGCAGAGCAGATGAACTGGTTGTCTAGCCAGGCGTAGCCAGCTACCCTACATGGGACTAACTAAACCTACCCTACATGGGACTCTGCCTTAGTGAGGACGTGGCCTGAGAGTTTCTCCTGCTGTCCCCATGGGCTGTGTCCCAGCCGGGCTCTGAATCATCTAGGAGAGAGTGCTAGCATGTCTGTCAGGGGGCCAGGCTGGCATGTCACTCACAGCAAGCAGAGGGCAGGGTGTGGGTTAGGGCTGGCGTGAACCTTACCTCCATGATCCCCGGTTGTCAGAATACAGGTGTATTCGACGTTCTGGAAGGGCATAGGACAGCCCTGGGCAACTTTATCTCTGTGAGAACAAAGCTTTTGGGCAGTGAATAACCTGCGACCCAGAGGCAGGGACAGAGTCAAGGGACTCAAGCAGGGAGTTATGGGGGTGTGGGGAAAGAGGGCCGGGCCATGGCAATAATCATAAAGGACCCAGCATGTAACTGTGGGTATGTCCACACTGCAGTAAAACACCCGCAACTGGCCCATGGCAGCTGCCTCAGGCAACAGGGCTATCACATTGTAATGTAGACTTGGAGGCTCAGGTGAGCGGCTGGGCTCTGGATCCCCCAAGGGGGAGGGTCCCGGAGCCCGGCCGCCAGCCTGAGCCCAGACATCTCCGTTGCAATTCTATAGCCTTGCAGCCTGAGCCCTGTGAGCCCGAGTCAGCTGACATGGGCCAGTTGCGGGTGCTTTACTGCAGCGAAGCCTTATTGAGGGCGCAGGAACAAGCCATCCCGATGTGCAGAAAGAAGAGCAAATATGGCAGGCGACCAGACAGTGAAATCTTCGGTGAGCTTAAACTCAAAAAGGAAGCTTACAAGAAGTGGAAATATGGACAGATGATTAGGGAGGAGTATAAAAATATTGCTAGAGCGTGCAGGGGTGTAATCAGGAAGGCCAAAGCACAATTGGAGTTGCAGCTAGCAAGGGATGTGAAGAGTAATAAGAAGGGTTTCTACAGGTATGTTAGCAACAAGAAGGTCAGGGAAAGTGTGGGACTCTTACTGAATGAGGGAGGCAACCTAGTGAGAGATGATGTGGAAAAAGCTGAAGTACGCAATGCTTTTTTTGCCTCGGTCTTCACAGACAAGGTCAGCTCCCAGACTGCTGCACTGGGCAGCACAGTATGGGGAGGAGGTGAGAAGCCCTCAGTGGTGAAAGAACAGGTTAAGGACTATTTAGAAAAGCTGGACATGCACAGGTCCATGGGTCCAGATCTAATGCATATGAGGGTGCTGGTCCAAGGGGCCGGATGCAATGCTTCCAAGGGATGGTGAGGGAGTTGGCGGATGTGATTGCAGAGCCATTGGCCATTATCTTTGAAAATTCATGGCGATCAGGGGAGGTCCCGGACGATTGGAAAAAAGCAAATATAGTGCCCATATTTTAAAAAGGGAAGAAGGAGAACCCGGGGAACTACAGACCGGTCAGCTCACTTCAGTCCCGGGGAAATTCATGGAGCAGGTCCTCAAGAAATCCATTTTGAATCATTTGGAGGAGAGGAAGGTGATCAGGAACAGTCAACATGGATTCACCAAGGGCAAGTCATGCCTGTCCAATCTGATTGCCTTCTATGATAAGATAACTGGCATTGTGGATATGGGGAAAGTGGTGGATGTGATATATCTTGACTTTAGCAAAGCTTTTGATACAGTCTCCCACAGTATTCTTTTCAGCAAGTTAAAGAAGTATGGATTGGATGAATGGACTATAAGGTGGATAGAAAGCTGGCTAGATTGTCGGGCTCAATGGGTAGTGATCAACGGCTCCATGTCTAGTTGGCAGCCAGCATCAAGCGGAGTGCCTCAGAGGTCGGTCCTGGGGCCGGTTTTGTTCAACATCTTCATTAATAATCTGGATGATGGGATGGATTGCACCCTCAGCAAGTTCGCAGATGACACTAAGCTGGGGGGAGAGGTAGATACGCTGGAGGGTAGGGATAGGATCCAGAGTGACCTAGACAAATTGGAGGACTGGGCCAAAAGAAATCTGATGAGGTTCAACAAGGACAAGTGCAGAGTCCTGCACTTAGGAAGGAAGAATCCCATGCACTGCTACAGGCTGGGGACCGAGTGGCTAGGCAGCAGTTTAGCAGAAAAGGACCTGGGGATTACAGTGGACGAGAAGCTGGATATGAGTCAGCAGTGTGCCCTTGTTGCCAAGAAGGCCAACAGCATATTGGGCTGTATTAGTAGGAGTATTGCCAGCAGATCGAGGGAAGTGATTATTCCCCTCTATTCGGCACTGGTGAGGGCACATCTGGAGTATTGCATCCAGTTTTGGGCCCCCCACTACAGAAAGGATGTGGACAAATTGGAGAGAGTCCAGCGGAGGGCAAGAAAAATTATTAGGGGGCTGGAGCACATGACTTATGAGGAGAGGCTGAGGGAACTGGGATTGTTTAGTCTGCAGAAGAGAAGAGTGAGGTGCATGGATTCCTTTGTGCGTTCAGAGTTAGCCTGGACTGACTCTCTCCTGAGGCCTTGCCTTACATTAGCGCTTTAGCCACCCAGGCAGCTACATCACCGCAGCTATGCTGATCCAAACCCCTACTACTGATGGAAAAAGTGCCTTGCATCAGTGCTGCTTACCCTTGTTTTAAGCCCTACATGTACAGCCCACATGTGTCCTGTGACCGTATAGCTCTCTCTCCATGCTACATATATTTACACCGGGCTCTGTGATCCTGGAAGGACTGTAGTTGTAGGGGCCCCATGGAGCAAGGCACGCATATCGTCACTCTGTCACCAGCAGGCCCCTACGCTCATCCCGTGCACTGGTTATTCTGTTTATTAGCCGGTTGCTTCCACTGCAGGGGGTTGTGCCTTTCAGAGACCCAGCAGTGGCACACAGCAGGGGCACACACCTGTGCCACTCCCATTGTCTTGATGTTCTGTCCTCAGTCACACCTGTGGTGCCCTGAGAGCCGCGGGGTCAGTGTTTCCCCCAGAGATTGAAATTAGGGGGGTGTTCAAAAATATGGGGAAGGGGGGTGAGGACCAATGAGGGGTGAGACCGTGAGGGCGAAGGGGGGTGGTGTACGGCACCATCGAAACAACTAAAAAATGTTTCACAACCACTTGATTAGTTTTAACTCATGTTTGTAAATCATCACAGATATTAAAGTTGGCTACACAAGCCTACTATGAAGCACTATATCTACATCTTTCTTGTTGTAATTTTGCACAACTCTGTTAATGAACTTCTTGAATGCAGTGCGTTCATTTTTGGTGGCTTCTCATGCATCCGATACTTCCAGTCCTTCATGACATGCTCATGATCAGGCAGAAGGCGACTTCTTTCAGAACATAAAATTCTATTCAATGAGGAAAAAGAACACTCAACTGTAGCTGTTGTGACTGAGTCTAGAAAGAGATGAATTCCTACTTCTTTCATCCCAGGAGATATAGCACAAAAATTGGGTCAAACCACTAGTGATGATAAAGAAGAAGTTGAAGTCAAATCTTCATTCGTTCATCATATGATATTCCATTCTGTGTTCAAATTCTCTATTCTGTCCAGATCACATGGCAGCCCCAATGCTGGTAGTGCCTCACTCCACTCAACTGTAGGTGTGACGTTGCACCCCATAATGCTTTATGGAAATATGATTATGAATGTATATATGACATAACTGGAATATGATTTATGCTACATATGCCATGTAACATATCTCTGCAAAGGTTATGATCTACTGAATGGATTCATCCTATTTGTATGCATGTGTCATTTTTGTACTAAAAGTTATGAATATTGGCTGTATACTCGTTTAATTTTAAATAGCCTCAGTGAAGCAGTTGGTCAGCTTCCTGAGAAAAGACTATTCTCAGTAAGTGCCCAATCAAGAAGCCCTTAAGCCAACAATGAACTTTGTGATGCCAATCCACATCTGAGCTTTCCCAGGAATGTGGCTTGGCTGGTAAGGAACTCAGGCATGCATGGACAGGTGACTTGCCCATGTGACTCCAAAACTCCATTTTGTAGCTGGATTCTACACAGGGGTAGGGAGGGGTGTCCACCCACAAGAGAAAGTCTATTTAAACCCCTGGGAGACCCCTCCATTTTGGTCTTCAGCTGGCTCAAGAAATAGCCTCTCCACTCCCCAAGGATATCTGAAAGAAACTGGAACAAAGGACAGTAACTACAGGGGGTGTGAGTGATTGCTGGACCCAGACTAGAAGGAGACTAGTCTGTAAAAGGAAGCTTCCTGGAACACCTCTGAGGGTGAGGTTTTATCTGTATTCAGTTTTCTTACTGTATTAGGCATAGATTTGCGTGTTCTATTTTATTTTGCTTGGTAATTCACTTTGTTCTGTCTGTTATTACTCGGAACCACTTAAATCCCACTTTTTGCATTTAATAAAATCACTTTTTACTTATTATTTAACCCAGAGTATGTATTAATACCTGGGGGGCAAATAGCTGTGCATTTCTCTCTATCACTGTTATAGAGGGTGAACAATTTATGAGTTTACCCTGCATAAACTTTATACAGGGTAAAACAGATTTATTTGGGGTTTGGACCCCATTGGGAGTTGGGCATCTGAGTGTTAGAGACAGGAACACTTCTTAAACTGCTTTCAGTTAAGCTCGCAGTTTGTGGGATGTGGTTCAGACCTGGGACTGTGTTTGTGGCCGGCAAGCGTGTCTGGCACAACCAGGCAGGGTTCTGGAGTCCCAAGCTTAGAGAAAGTATTATGTGATAGCCATGTTTGTTTTAATAAACTGTGTTGTGTCTCCAGCATTTGTAAAAGCCTCTTTTAAAATTGGCTTTGACAATGACTGGCTTATAAGGCTTTCTGCATGTCTATGCAGTCCAGAGGATTAGTGTTTTGCAGCCTTTTTACATAGTTTGTCAGTACAGTAACTCCTCACTTAAAGTCGACCCGGTTAACGTTGTTTCGTTGTTATGTTGCTGATCAATTAGAGAACATGCTCGTTTAAAGTTGTGCAATGCTCCCTTATAATGTTGTTTGGCAGCCGTCTGCTTTGTCCACTGCTTGCAGAAAGAGCAGCCCGTTGGAGCTAGCTGGTGGGGGCTAGGAACCAGGGTGGGCCGGCAGCCCCCTATCAGCTCCCCGCTCCCCTAAGTTCCCTGTGCAGCAGCCGCCCAGCAGGCTATCAATTGCCGGCAGTTCAGATATCCCCCCCCCCCCCCCCACTGCCATGTGCTGCTCCTGCCCTCTGCCTTGGAACTGCTCCCGGGAGCCTCCTGCTTGCTGTGTGTGGGGGGAAAGGGGTGCTAATGTCAGGGTGTCCTCCTCCACCCTGTTCCTGCCCCCCACTTACCCCATCTCCATAGAGCAGGGTGGGGGGGGACACGACAGGGCTCAGGATGGAGGGAGCTCGTTGGCAACAGCTGCTGTCTCAACTTGCTGATCTACTTAAAAAGGCAATGTACTTAGAGAGGGGTCAGCGTACTTAAAGGGGCAATGCGCATCTCTCTCTCTCTCTCACACACACACACACACACACACACGGTGTGTGTCTCTGTCTGCCATACTATCTCCCCTCCCTCCATTTGTGGTGCCTTGTAGAGTGTGAGGCTACATTAACAATGTGTTAATCCTGGAGGGCTCAGCTGATAACTAGTTCATCATTTAGCAGTAAGGCATTCCCTGGGAAATATCCCTCCCTCTAACTTCACCACCTCAACCAAGCTTCACAATCATCATTGCTGTGTACAGTATTAAATTGTTTGTTTAAAACGTATACTGTGTGTGTGTGTATGTATATATATAATATTGTCTTTTGTCTGGTGAAAAAAATTTCCCTGGAATCTAACCCCCCCTATTTACATTAATTCTTATGGGGAAATTGGATTCGCTTAACATCGTTATGCTTAAAGTCACATTTTTCAGGAACATAACTACAACGTTAAGCGAGGAGTTACTGTATTGGCTTTGCTGATCTGTCTGGCAAACCAAGCTCCTCCACTTTTACTATATAAATCCATGGTACGCTCACGTCTTGAATACTGTGTGCAATTCTGGTCGCCCCATCTCAAAAAAGATATATTGGAGTTGGAAAAGGTTCAGAAAAGGGCAACTAAAATGACTAGGGGTATGGAACAGCTTCCATATGAGGAAAGATTAAAAAGACTGGGACTTTTCAGCTTAGAAAAGAGAGGACTAAGAGGGGATAGGATAGAGGTCTGTTAGGATATAGATATTCAGGCCTGTCTGCAAAGGCCTATGCTTTAAGAATGTAGGTGTATTCTTATTACTTAGCTAGTTATAGAGGTATAAAAGAAAGAATCAAAATCACTGTCTGTCTGTGTAAGGGCCTTCTCTCACTGTGACAGTCTGGGGCCCTGTTCTTTGGCTAAGTAGCAGAGGCAGCCATAAGCTGGGAAGTGTAGGGTCACATCCTCACATCCCAAACTAGTCACATGGAAATAAGGTGCTATTGGGCTGTTAGGAATACAATCCTGTCCTGATATTGCTATCACCTCCAGAGAAAGGGAAGAGCCTAGAAGATGTAAAAGGAAACTTAGTTTGATAGCATCCTGTCTGGCAAGAACTCACTTATCAATAGCTGGGATGTGAAATCCTCATTTCTGTATTGTTCTATCACTGTAGTCTTCACTTCCCTGTTGTTTTGTCTGTATAATCTCTGTCTGGTTCTGTAATTGTCTTTGTCTGCTGTATAATTAATTTTGTTGGGTGTAAACCAATTAAGGTGGTGGGACACTGAGGAAGGAAACTGGAATCATGCTTGCTGGAAGTTCACCCCAATAAACATCGAATTGTTTGTGCCTTTGGATTTTGGGTATTGTTGCTCTCTGTTCATTGTGAGAAGGACCAGGGAAGTGAGAGGGCAAAGGAATAAGCCCCCTAACAAGGTCTATAAAATCTTGACTGGTGTGGAGAAAGTGAATATGCTCCTTCACATAACACAAGAACTAGGGGTCACCCAATGAAATTAATAGGCAGCAGGTTTAAAACAAACAAAAGGAAGTGTTTCTTCACACAATGCACTGTCAATCTGTGGAAATTTTTGCCAGGGGATGTTGTGAAGGCCAAACTATAACAGGGTTCAAAAAAGAACTAGATAAGTTCATGGAGGATAGGTCCATCAATGGCTATTAGCCAGGATGGGCAGGGATGCAACACCATGCTCTGAGAGCCTCTGCCTGCCAGAAGCTGGGAATGGGCAACAGGGGATGGATCACTTGATGGTTACCTGTTCTGTTCATTCCCTCTGGGGCACCTGGCACTGGCCACTGTCAGAGGACAGGACACTGGGCTAGATGGACCATTGGTCTGACCCAATATGGCCATTCTTATGTTCTTATGTAAAAATTAATTATAATATAATAAAAATGTTTAGTACAGAAACTCCCCAATGACCTCTTGAGATAGCAACAATGTGAGATAATGACCTTGGCAGATAATGAGTTTTTAAAATCTTGGCCTATTAGGAAATGTATATTTTTATAAGTTTCTTAGTCACAAATCTAGCATTCTGGAGCAAAGTCACTAAAATGTAGTCCAACAAACACATGTTCCTTTAATGTGCCCCTCCCTTCTCCCTCCACTGCACCCCACTCATAGTTGTTGGCCTTGGTCAGTGAAGACACAGAGTTCAAAGGTGCTTTTGCATGAGTTCACCTTCCACCCTGGGGGCGTGGGGGAGAAGGCACCTTGCTCATTTCTCCAGCTGCTTGCCACTCGCTCCAGCCGCACTCTCTGGCCACTGTTGTTTGTCGTGCCACCATTCACTCCACAACTCCATCGCCGATGGCCCTGCACCATCACCTTCTGCTGCCACCTGCCACTGTGACCTCTGCGAGTCGGTCTCTTGAGGTTCCACCAGCTCCCAGTGATTTCAGCTTGCAGTGGGGGAACCTCACAGCGAGTGCAGGCTGGGCCGTCTCTTCCACAGAAACACTGTCCCACAGCAGGTCTAAGCACTTAGACCTGCTTAGCAGTGATTTCAGCTCTAGTGGTCACTTAACAAACCAAAAGACTCTCTATGGAGCCTAGTAAGCTCTATTTTTAAACAGGGGAGGGGGCAGGTCAAATAGTGCCTGTGACCACACCACCAAGCAAAACCCCTGTCCCCCCCACCCCTCCACTGGGATCTGCCATCCAAACCCCTTGCTTAGCAAGTGCAGTTCAGTTGAGGGAGACCAGCGCTTAAGTTGTAATGAAAGAGGTGCCGGGGCTCAAGCAAGTTTGTTACTTTCATAACAGATGTGGCAAGCCCAGAGGTCCCAGGGCTATGAACTGCCAAGCCTAGATATGCCGGGGCTCAGCCCTGGCAAAAAATAAGCCTTGAGAGTGACCCCCCTCAAGCAGGCAGGCTAAGCACAGTTCTGCTGTCCTTTACTCATACCATAAGGAGAACAACGGCATGACCCCCACATTCGCTACTAAAGTGATTTGTCTGTCTGCGGGATACCTAGGCAGAGTAGGTGAGTTCATGTAAATACAGTCTGGCCCTGAAGCCTTCCCCCAGCCCCTGGCTCATCACTAGCTGTCATGGGAGAGCTCATTCAGCCCTTGCTTACAAATCCTCATGTGAAATTGCCAACGTTGCTGAAACGAATGTGCCAACATTGTCAGGAAAAAACAACAGCTGTGTGAAGAAGCTAGTCTTTGTTCAGACTTTTCACACCTATTGTACTTTTTCAGGTACAAGTATTTTCTCATACACTGTCTATGCTTTTAAAGAGTGTATTAATGTTTCAATTTCAATTCAACTTTCCAACCCATGACTAAATTGGCAACACTGCATGTAATTAGCTGACCACTGGGGGGTGTTGGGGAAATTCGGGGGGGGGGGGGAGGGTTGGGAAATCCCTGCACGGGGTAGAAAGGTGTCACTCCAAGAAGCACTTGGCAATTGGAGCTTAGCTAACACGTCAGTTGCTGAGTTATGAACCAGAAGGGAATCCAGCTGATGCCCTCTGAGCTGGGTTGGCACCACTGGTAGCAGGAGCAAAACCCAGGGAAAGCTTGGCTATTTTCACTACTGTCAGAAGCTCTGACTCATGCAGGGAGTGGCTCTGCCGAGTAATCCAAGGCACATTTACAGAGTCACTTTGGCGAGGGGAATTTCTGGGGAAGGAAAAGCCTCCAGGAGCTGGGATAGCATCAGTGCTGTAGAGTATTGGTATCCATTTTAGACCCCAGCGGGTAACCAAAGTTTGGGGTCTAGGAGGTTGTATCAGTTTGGAGGAGAAATTGGTCATGGAGTCAGGTATTTCTTTGATGCAGTCCTGTTTATTTACAAACAATGGACAACGTCCTGTTTCCTGAATGCAGCTAGAAAAAAACCCAGCAGGAGATAGTTCCTTTGCACGCAGTTGCAAGCCCCTTTCCAGCCAGCACTCTGCCCAAAAAATTCTCTATCTAGGCTTTTTCTTAAGCCCATGCTCCCAGTGCCTGACCAGGCTATATTCTTTGTCTTTCTGCTCCTTCTTGGTATCTCTTTGTTGTCTATTTTTCTCTCTTTCACACATACCCCTACTAAAACAATACCTAGCAAAGCCATCTCCCCACATAGTTCAAATTGCTGAGTTGCCTTGCATGTCTCTGTTTTGGCTGGTGACAAGTGCCTGCCTTTTGGTTGGGGCCCCCTTTTGTTTCATCTACCTGCTTCTATAAAGGCGCATACTGGCTTCTTACAACTAGCTTAGATGAAGGCTGGCAATTATACCTCCCTTCCTCCCCCCCCCCCCCCCCCCCCCGCATTTTCAACTGGTTTTAACCCAACTATGACAGAGTGCAGGGAGCTAGCAGGCAAGCCAGCACGCTGCTCACTGAGGCAGCTCTCAGCTCCCCTGGAGAAGGCTGAGGCGGGGATATGCAGCTAACTAGCTTATGAGGCTGGGAGGGTGGATGAACAGCTGAGGGGTATAAGAAAGACGAGGAGAGGGAGGAGTGGGCTAGCGTGTTCAGAGCTCTCAAGGGAGGAGGCCTCTGGCCCTGTGGGAAAGTTAGAGAAGTGCTGTAAATGCCTGGCTGCATGACCCTGCATTGGTGTTAGTGATGGGGGTAACACGGAGGCCCATCGGTGAGTCACTGCTGTGTCAGCAACTCTTGTCGGGCCTGACACACTCACTACACCTAACACACTGGGGTCATGAGGGGACAGGCCAGTGAAGATGACAGTGTGAAGGCGGCCATGTTAGACCGAATGGGCCTGTCTACCAAAAATACAGGCAGACATTCCAGGCTGCCAGGTGGCGGGAGTTGTATGGCCCAGGACGTTCGCCCAAAGATTGGGCTACCCGCTGGTTAAAGCCTGATATGCAGAGTGTGGGTGAAACCACGGACTCCATAATGCTGGAGCAATTTCTGCAAGGCCTCCCCGAGAACACCCTGTGGCACTGGCAGACTAGGTGCCAGCTTGTGCCCACGCCCAAGGCTTCACTGAACATTGACAAATGCAGAGCCGGAAACCGGCTCACCTGTGGGTTAGTGTCGTGAAAACAGATACTAATGTTGATAAGAATGTGTTTAGTGTTTAGATTTTATGGAATGCTTGTGGGATGCTGCATGTATTAATCTTACTTCTAATATCTGCAGCCAATGGTCTAAAGTTACATTGAGTGTTTGTTTGCATTGTAAACCTCTGTAACGGTGTAACTCACCAAACAGGCGAAGAAGCATTAATTAAGGTAAAGTGCTTGTCCTGCACACGAGATGGCCCATTGAAGGCAAATGTGGCGTTGTAGCATTTTAAGTGTAGCCATATCCTTAGTTATGTAGTATCCTAACAGCGTCAACAGCTTGTTTACCATAGTTAAGATTAACTAGTACAGGAGTTCTCAAACTGGGGGTCGGGACCCCTCGGGGGGTCGTGAGCTGTCAGCCTCCACCCCAAACCACGCTTTGCTTCCAGCATTTATGGTGGTGTTAAATATATAAAAAGTGTTTTTAATTTATGAGGGGGGGGGTCGCACTCAGAGGTGTGCTATGTGAAAGGGGCCACCAGTACAAAAGTTTGAGAACTACTGAACTAGTAGCTAAATGCTAACACAATTCAACAGCTAAAATGAAAGAAATTGTATCATATAATTTAGTATAAACGGAATGAAGTTTATAGATATAGATTAAAACAACTAAAATTCAACTTGACAGAAAAACTTTTAAACTAAAGAACAATTGAGAATGCAACTAGATAGGACAATGTAATTGAAATTAGTCAACTTAAAACAAGAAGGAGCAAAAAACCATTGCTACTTTTGACTTGTGATGTAAGAAGACAGTATGCTTTGCTGAGGCAAAGCATGAGTCTTAAGGCCAGTTCACAGTCATATGACTAGCACAGTTAAAATTAAGCAGCGTTAAGTTACACGTGCCTAGCTGAAGTGTGTTACTATAACAACATGGAAAGCAAAGAGCAACACATGCTGTGACTGTGATGGTGGAGTTAATAGGTTAAAGTTTGGAAAATTGTGAAAGATAGTAACAGTTTAAGCAAGTAGTGTCTAAGGTTGCAGCTTGAATTCTAGGTAAGGTGAACAGTATAGAAAAGTTGAGTCAGATGTGAGGGGAGGTGCTTTTGTCTTCCAGTTACTTGCATAAGAGAGTTTTTAGATACAGATGGTCACAGACAAATATATCCATATAAGGTATAACGCACAAGATTCATATGCACCCCACACAACAAGGGAAATGAGGCTGTTTTGGAGTCATATTTGATGACTCTGTAACTAAAACACACAACACAATCAGAGTCAGCGTAAAAGTATTCAAAAGTTAGCTTTTCTCATGCGCGCACAGAGTATTACAATCTTCCCTCACAGGTCATGTTTTCTAGACCTTTCATCGTTTTTGTTGCTCTTCTCTGGACTTTCTCCAAATTGTCCACATCTTTCCTGAAATGTGGTGCCCAGAACTGGACACAATAGTCCAGCTGAGGCCGTATCATCGCCAAGTAGAGCAGAAGAATTACGTCTCGTGTCTTGCTTACAACACTCCTGCTAATACATCCCAGAATGATGTGTGCTTTTTTTGCAACAGTTACACCACTGACTCATAACACATGTTATGCATGTTTCCCTCCGCTCCACTCTTTCACCACGTGTTTGTCACTAGAGCTGGGCAAATAATAGATTTTTTGGATCACTGGCAATTCAAAAAAAACGGTGTATAAGCTACACCAGCGGTTGTCAGGCTGGGGGTCGGGACCCCAAAGTGGGTTGCAACCCCATTTTAATGGGGTCACCAGGGCTGGCATAAGACTTGCTGGGCCCAGGGCTGAAGCCCGATCCCCACCACTCCAGGGCTGAGGGCTTCAACCCTGGCTGGCAAGGCTCAGTTTACAGGCCCCCCCTTGGGCTTCAGCTTTGGCCCCCCCACCTGGGGCCGGGTAGTAATTTTTGTTGTCAGAAGGTGGTCACGGTGCAATAAGGGTTGAGAGTCCCTGAGCTACACAGTTATTGGAGAAGGGATTGGAATCTCCCACATTCTAGGGGAACACCCTAACTAGTAAGCTATGGAGAGTCTTACTTGCAGTCCATGGCCCAATGACTGTCCATTCTCATTGGCAGTGGCAATTCTCAGGTATTCATAGACTCAAGGCACCTAGGCACTCTTCAAGATCCCATTAAGGGCCGATATGCAACTTTAGGAGCCTAATACCTTTGAAAATCCGGCCCTACAGGCACCCCGCACAATGGAGCTCTGGTCCCAACGGCAGCCTTGAGGGGCTGTTGTAATATAAATCATTAATAAGAAAAAGGGACTGTCGAGAAACGGCCTCTTCGCCACCTCACCTGCTCCCCATGTGATCAGTCACAGCTGCAGACCACAGGGGCTCAAATAAGCCTTTACTGCTCTTTACTCAGTCTCTGCAAGAGGCAGCTGGATTCTGGTCCTTCTTGGCCACCAGCAGCAGAATGTCTGACCATGGTCCAATGCAGATTCCTGGGGAGGCAGTTGGGGCTATGCCGATGTCACTGAGGAGCTGATGTGACCAGTGATTTGGCTGCTGGTAGAAGGAAAGATGCCAGCGTGATTCCCAGATCTGAGGGTGAGTTTGCAGGGCCAGCCGTTCAACGGGACGCCTTTTCGCTTGTGCAGAGTGCAATTGCTCCGGCATCTGTAAGAATTGTAAAGGTATTTAGAATCATAGAATCATAGATTATCAGGGTTGGAAGGGACCTCAGGAGGTCATCTAGTCCAACCCCCTGCTCAACGCAGGACCAATCCCCAACTAAATCATCCCAGCCAGGGCATTGTCAAGCCTGACCTTAAAAACCGCTAAGGACGGAGATTCCACCACCTCCCTAGGGAACCCATTCCAGTGCTTCACCATCCTCCTAGTGAAATAGTGTTTCCTAATATCCAACCTAAACCTCCCCCACTGCAACTTGAGACCATTGCTCCTTGTTCTGTCATCTGCCACCACTGAGAACAGCCGAGCTCCATCCTCTTTGAAATCCCTGCTTCAGGTAGTGGAAGGCTGCTATCAAATCCCCCCTCGCTCTTGTTTTCTGCAGACTAAATAACCCCAGTTCCCTCAGCCTCTCCTCGTAAATCATATGCCCCAGACCCCTAATCATTTTCGTTGCCCTCCGCTGGACTCTCTCCAATTTGTCCACATCCTTTCTGTAGTGGGGGGCCCAAAACTGGAAGCAATACTGCAGATGTGGCCTCACCAGTGCTGAATAAAGAGGAATAATCACTTCCCTCTATCTGCTGGCAACGCTTCTACTAATGTAGCCCGATATGCTATTAGCCTTCTTGGCAACGAGCTTACACTGATGAATCATATTCAGCTTCTCTTCCACTGTAATCCCTAGGTCCTTTTTTGCAGAACTGCTGCTTAGCCAGTCTTCTGTCTTAAGTGCAGGACTCTGCACTTGTCCTTGTTGAATCTCATCAGATTTCTTTTGGCCCAATCATCCAATTTGTCTAGGTCACTCTGGACCCTATCCCTACCCTCCAGCGTATCTACCTCTCCCTCCAGCTTAGTGCCATCTGCAAACTTGCTGAGGGTGCAATCCATCCCATCATCCAGATCATTAATGAAGATGTTGAACAAAACCAGCCCCAGGACCGACCCCTGGGGCACTCCGCTTGATACTGGCTGCCAACTAGACATGGAGCCATTGATCACTACCCATTGAGCCCAACGATCTAGCCAGCTTTCTATCCACCTTATAGTCCATTCATCTAATCCATACTTCTTTAATTTGCTGGCAAGAATACTGTGGAAGACCGTATCAAAAGCTTTGCTAAAGTCAAGGTATATCACGTCCACCGCTTTCCCCATATCCACAGAGCCAGTTATCTCATCATAGAAGGCAATCAGGTTGGTCAGGCATGACTTGCCCTTGGTGAATCCATGTTGACTGTTCCTGATCACTTTCCTCTCCTCCAAGTGCTTCAAAATGGATTCCTTGAGGACTTGCTCCATGATTTTGCCAGGGACTGAAGTGAGACTGACCCGTCTGTAGTTCCCCGGGTTCTCTTTCTTCCCTTTTTTAAAGATGGGCACTATATTTGCCTTTTTCTAATCATCTGGGACCTCCCCCGATCGCCACGAGTTTTCAAAGATAATGGCCAATGGCTCTGCAATCACATCAGCCAACTCCCTCACCATCCCTCGGAAGCATTGCATCCGGCCCCTTGGACTTGTGCATGTCCAGCTTTTCTAAATAGTCCTTAACATGTTCTTTCACCACTGAGGGCTGCTCACCTCCTCCCCATACTGTGTGGTCCTGTGCAGCAGTCTGGGAGCTGACCGTGTCTGTGAAGACTGAGGCAAAAAAAGCATTGAGTACTTCAGCTTTTTCCACATCGTCTGTCACTAGGTTGCCTCCCTCATTCAGTAAGGGGCCCACACTTTCCCTGACCTTCTTCTTGTTGCTAACATACCTATAGAAACCCTTCTTGTTACCCTTCACATCCCTTGCTAGCTGCAACTCCAACTGTGCCTTGACCTTCCCGATTACACCCCTGCATGCTCAAGCAATATTTTTATACTCCTCCCTAGTCATCTGTCCACATTTCCACTTCTTTTAAGCTTCATTTTTGTATTTAAGCTCACCGAAGATTTCACTGTTAAGCCAAGCTGGTCACCTGCCATATTTGCTATTCTTTCTGCACATCGGGATGGTTTGTTCCTGCATCCTCAATAAGGCTTCTTGAAAATACAGCCAGCTCTCCTGGACTCCTTTCCCCCTCATATTAGCCTCCCAGGGGATCCTGCCCATCAGTTCCCTGAGGGAGTCCAAGTCTGCTTTTCTGAAGTCCAGGGTCCGTATTCTGCTGCTCTCCTTTCTTCCTTGTGTCAGGATCCTGAACTCGACCATCTCAGGTCACTGCTGCCCAGGTTGCCACCCACTTCTCCTTCCCCTACTAATTCTTCCCTGTTTGGGCACCTAACTCCCATTGAAAAATCTTCAATTGGGCTCTAAGACCAAACCTGGAACCCCCGATGCTACTTTCCTAGGGCCGTTTTTCAGATCAAAGCTGCAAAACGTGACTTTTACAACAATCCACCTGAAAGAAACTCTTCCATTGGACATGCAGGGCTAGAAGGTCTGGGAACTCAGATAGGTTTGGGGAACAGACATGTCAGCAAAGCTTCCCAAACCCAGCGCCAGGGTTCTCCATCTAGAGCAAAAATCTATTAGTCAGATAGTACTTCAGCACAGTCTCAATTCCCCTTGCCCGCGTTGGGTATGATACAGCGCCACCTGCTGGCTGCTCTCTGCAGCATGTCGTGGCTTTGTAATCGCTTTAGTGTTAGCAGTATTCCAGGCATCCTCAGGGCTCCAAAAATCCCGAGCTAGGCCCTGAAAAAAATCATGATTGCTTAAAAATCGTGACATATTTTAAAAATAAACTTGAGTCCTTTCTATTTAGCGTCTGGTGTTGTAGCAGGCACCAGGCTCACTTTTTCTCTGCAAGCAGGAGGGCTAGAAACCCCCAAACATTGCGAGACCCATGAAAAAAAATCATGACTGAAATATGACAAAACATTTCCTGTGACTACTCAGTTGCGGTCAGAAACACATCTGATTTGTCTGCATCCCTCTTTTGTGGTCACAGTCGGAACACATTCAGCAAACGCATGTCCTGGCAGGATTCCCCGAGGCACAAGTACATTTGAAGCAACTAGTGCTGAAAACCACGTTTGTCACTGCAGGTATTTCGATCGCTTGGGTACCCTTATGACCCCATTACTGGGGTGTCCTGACACGTCACATTCTTTATCCTCTTCACCGCTCTGTGTTATCCCTGTACAGATGGGGAGCGGAGCCTGAGGGCATGCATGCTGCTGCGTCACATCAGGCATCTGCACTCCTATCTCATGCCTGACTCGGGGAAGACAAGCAGTCCGTTGCCTGTCATCTCTGCAGGGCCCGAGCCAGGAGGCATGCTCTGAGCACTAACTATACACATCTCCCTTATCAGCATTAGCCCAATGGTTACAGCACTCACCTAGGCTGTGAGAGAGGCAGGTTCGATTCCCCTCTCTACCTGATGAGGAAACAGGATTGAGGGACAGAGGCATCCCACGGTTCAGCTGGCCTCTCTAGCCACTGAGCAATGGGGTGTTTGAACGTGATCTCTCTCAGTGTCTCCTATTGAAGTTGTTCCACTTAATTAAATAATTGGGCCAAAAGTGAGACGAATTCTAGAGGTGAACTAGGGGGCTCCCACCGGCTGGGTGAGTACCCTAACCACTGGGCCAAAGGTTCTGTGTGGAGCGAGGTGGGTACCTAATATGTGCTCCTAGGTACCTGAGCCACCTGCCTCCAGGAGAGGGGTTCCCAGCTGTGGAGCACAAGCAGAGACGGGCACCTCCCTGCAGCCTGGACTTAGGTGCTGACCTCTGTGCCAAGATGGGGCCTAACGCACACCCCTCTTGTCAGCACCTCCCATTGGCTGGCTTGGGCAGCTCCCCACAGCGAAGTGGTGTTTGGAGAGCCTATTCTAAAGCAGTGGTTTTCAAACTGTGGGTCGTGACCCAGTACTGGGTTGCAGAATGTGAGGCATTGGGTCAAGGTGGCTCTGGTCAGCATCACTGACGGAGCTGTTAAAAGTCATAGGATTAGAAGGGACCTCAGGAGGTCATTGAGTCCAACCCCCTGCTCAAAGCAGAACCAACACCCAACTCCCCCCCCTTAAGGATTGAACTTACAACCCTGGGTTTAGAAGGCCAATGCTCATACCACTGAGCTATCCCTCCCCACCAATCTGGTCAGTGGTGCTGCCCGGCTAAGGCAGGCTAGTCTCTACCTGTTCTGACACCGCGCTGCGCCTCAGAAACGACCAGCAGCAGGTCTATCTCGTAGACAGGGGGGGGGGCACGGGGCTCCACGCGCTGCCCCCACTCCGAATGGGAGCTGAGGGGGTGGTGCCTGTGAGTGAGAGCCACGCGCCTCCACCTAGGAGCCGGAATTGCTGCTGCCTGCTTCCGGGGCGCAGCACGGTCCGCGGTGCCAGCACCCCCACTACACCGCTGACCGGGAGCCGCCCGAGGTAAGCCCACACCCCAACTCCGTGCCCCAATCCCCTGCCCCAGCCCTGAGCCCCCCCCAAACCCCTCATCCCCGGCCCCACCCCACAGCCTGTACCCCCAGCCCAGAGCCCTGACCCCCTTCTGCACCCCAACCCCCTGCCCCAGCCCTGAGCCCCTCCCACACCCCAAACCCCTCATCCCCAGCTCCGTTGGGTCACGAGCATCAACAATTTTCTTCAACTGGGTCGCCAGAAAACAAGTTTGAAAACCCCTGTTCTAAGGTGCCCGTCTCTCCCCATTCATTGTACGGGGGCCTCGGCACCTCCTCAGGTTTTGTGTCTGCCACTGCTGTGCCAGTGGTTTTTCTAGGCACCTAGGTGTGGGCACTGCAATGTGTAATTCTCTTTACGGAGCCAGGCCCCAGTGACTTACTCATGGCCACATACCCAGGGCTCCAGAACAGGGAGAACCCGGGGGGCATCGTCCCAGCACTTTTTATCTGCCTTAAGGGCAAGCAACAGGGGGGAGGGAGCGGAGAGGAGCAAGCGGAGGTGGGGCCTCAGGGAGAAGAGGTGGGACATGGGCGGGGCCTTGAGGGAAAGAGGTGGACCGTGGGCAGGGCAGAGTCTGTGGCACGGCAGGGAATTCAACCCAGGTCCCAGGCTAGCACAATAACCACTGGACAATCCCAATCTAAAAGCACTGGCACCTGAACCCTGGCGCCTCAGATTGAAATGCTGATGGTCAACACCCTAAGCCATCCAGGACGACTCACACCTGCAAACTCCTCCCTTTCAATCAAGGAGCAGGAGCCGGGGGGACCAATGCATCCGAACCAATGAGCTCAAATTTCTTCACATCTTCTCAGTGAGCTACAGACCAAGAATTATTGGTGTGTGGCAAATAATGACACAACGGAGGAAATCCCCATCTGTTCACCGACATTTCGGGAGCAGAAAATGAGGTGAAATGCATTGACTAATGGATGGCCCCAATTCAGCAAGTAGTTAAGCCGAGGTACTTATGCTTTGAGTGGGAGCCATAAAGATTTCAGGAGGACATTAGCACATGGTCTAAGTGCTTTGCTGAATAGGGATAGATGTAAGTGTGTAATTAGAGATAAGCATGTGCTCCAAGTGTTTTTCTCCATGGTAGGCTCAATTATCTGTTGCACTATTCACTCAACCCTAATTGCCCGACAGCGCATGCGACATTAGCTGGTGACAGTGTAGATCTGAAATGTAAGCGATGCTGCCAGGGGTGAATAATCAGGTGACAGGACAAGGTATTAGCAGAGATAAAGCCATTGGCAGAGATGGGACACTCACGGGCGCAGCATACGTAATAAGCCATTGTGAATACATTGCAATCACTTGCCTGTTTAATGGGCTGCACAAGGAACTGGATCTTGTGTGACGGGATAGCTCAGGGTGCTCTCTGCTTTCCAATGCCTGGGGAGAGCAGGCAAGCTCCTGGCATACGGAGGGATGAATTTATCATAAACAATTCCCAATACAGGTCAGCAGGGACACAACCGGGCACCTTCCACTCCCAAAACACAGGTCTCCAGCCCTTCAGCTAAAGGACCTCCACTGGCTAATGTCTGACAAATGCCTTATCACACTGGGGTGGTGAGAGGAAATCCTGAGACCCCCGTATATGACAGTAACCAAGCACAAAAGTACCTTGGATACATACAAATCTCTGCAAGTACACATTCAAAACTGACTTTCTGCAAATGTTCTATAATAATAATATTTCCACCTAGCTATTTTGACCACCCTTTCCATCCGTAGAACTCAAAGCACTTTACAAAGCAGGTCAGTGCCATTATCTCCATTGTAAGATGGGGAAACTGAGGCCCAGAGGGAGGCTGTGATTGCCCAAGGTCACCCAGCAGGCCGGGGGCAGAGCGAGGCTCAGACACTGTCCTCTGGTTTTTATTTTTTTATAATTGTGGTTGATAATATTGGTGTTTTGTTTTAAGCTTTTTTTAAATCAATGTAAATGTTGTAGAAAATGATTGGGGGGGGGGGGGAGATCAGACAATTATTTAATGACCGTAGACATTTCTAGTCAAGAAGTTAAAGCTTTAACAACCTTAAACTACAAATGGTCAATGTCACATGTCGAAATATACAAAGGACATCTCCTTAAATCAAATGACAGAACAAGGAGTAATGGTCTCAAGTTGCAGTAGGGGAGGTTTAGGTTGGATATTAGGAAACACTATTTCACTAGGAGGGTGGTGGAGCACTGGAATGGGTTCCCTAGGGAGGTGGTGGAATCTCCATCCTTAGAGGTTTTTTAGGCCCGGCTTGACAAAGCCCCGGCTGGGATGATTTAGTTGGGGTTGGTCCTGCTTTGAGCAGGGGGTTGGACTAGATGACCTCCTGAGGTCCCTTTCAACCCTGATATTCTATGGTTTTCCTTCCTTTGCCTGTCTGTCAATTTCAATGATCAATGGAACCCATTTTCTGTCAGTTTGTGCATGTGAGTGAAATCGACATTGCCTGACATTCTATGAATAAGTTCTTCCTTCCAAGCCTATCCTTCCACTCCGCTGCATAATGTGCTTTAAATTTGCTGCTTCCTTCAAGAATCCCGCCAAGCTGCTCATTCATTGAATATTTGCAGACAGTGACCGCAAAAGGAAGATGCATACTCAGACAAAGCACATTTTTAAAACCACAACGGAACATTGACAGTCACTGGTTTTTTCCATTGTGACAGGGCAATACTCTTGAAAAACTTTATTGAATGAAGTATAGCTTTGCAATCCAGTGTATTAAAAATACAAAATGTATGTATCATTGTGGGATTGTATGTAACTTCTCAAAGGGGGAGACATGACCATTGTGAACTCTGGGAAGTGTCATGAGCGTCATAGGGCTATTTTAAACAATGTGCCAGAAGAGAATGACCTTTTGGGACAATGTTAAGTGGGTTTCCTAGGAAATATTTGGGGGCAGGGGAGTGCAAAATTCCACCTCTGGTTATGCAAAGATGCAACCTTTCGCAGCTATGCCCTGAGGTGAGAAACATTATCTGCTCATCACCTAGTCCAGGATTCTGACGATCAAAGCCCTCAGCTTGATAAAGAAGAGAACAAACTTATTCATGGTTGCACTTGTTTGGAGCAAAAGCTGTTATGAACATGTAACCACAGAAAAACTCTTTGGCGGGGTTGGAAGGACTGACTCCTCCCAAAGCCGTTGCTGGAGCTAGGGGTGATGTCTGATAAGCTTATTAGCATACATGTAGGTTCTTTTATTGCTTTAATGTTTTCTCTGTAATGATGTTGCATTAAGAATAAATGTGCTTGCTTAGAAAGAACTGTGGTACCTTATAACTGGACAATTACAGCTGTTCATCGCCTTGAAAGAGTAAGCAAAGCACAGACGCTGAGCCCAGTTAGGCAGCCTGGGAATATCACAGTGTAGGCAGGGAGCTGTGCACCCTGGAAAACCCCTGGTCAGGCGGGAACAACGTGGGTCTCCATCCAAGAGAGGTGATGGCTGGAGAGGTAGGAGCCTAGTGTGGATGTCCTTGAGGGACCCCAGAGGGGAAATACAGGTGCAGTTGCCCTGAACGGTGACAGTTGTATTTCAGCATTCCCAGAGTAACCCATGCCTGCTTGGCGTGGCACTCTATCCCCATCTAGTGGCAGCGAGGCCAGCTAGCTACAGCGTGGGCTGAGACATGTCTTTTAGCTCATACAGTAAGAAATCATAGAGTACCAGGGTTGGAAGGGACCTCAGCAGGTCATCTAGTTTAATCCCCTGCTCAAAGCAGGCACTATCTCCAATTAAATCATCCAACAGATTTTTGCCCCAGATCCCTAAATGGCCCCCTCAAGGATTGAACTCACAACCCTGAGTTTAGCAGGCCAATGCTCAAACCACTGAGCTATCCCTCCTCCTCATGCATTAAGCTCCAGACGTCCCTGCCACTGACCAGGTTCTGTCAGCATTACACCAGCTCTCGTGATTATTTTTTTCACAAGTCTCTTGGTGTTTTTTCTTAAAGCCCCAGCTTTCTTTTTTTTTTTAAAGGGCATTTCTAACCCTCAGTGATGAAAATGTGACCCCCCTAAACACTACGACACCAGCTGGCAAATAGAAAGAAGCCAGATCTGTTGTTTTTTAAATGCCATGTTTTTAAGCCAATCTCACGATTATTTTGGGGGCTGACTCATGATTTTTGAGCGTTTTAAGATTGGCAATACTGCCAACACTGAAACTCTGACAAAGTCTCTGAGCAGCCAGCAAGGGGTGCTGTGGAGTGGCTCACTAAAAAACACAGCTCCTACAAGGGGAATTGGGACCGGTTTTGAAGTGCTAAGTTCTGAAATCTCCACCCGTTTGTCTGTTCCCCAAACTCCTCTGAATTCTCAGAACTTCTATTCCTGTATTTTAAGCCACAGAGCTTCTTCGGGGGTGATTCAGTTATAAAATTCATGTGTTTGCAGCTGTTGGGTCATAGGGCCAGATTTTTAAAGGTATTTAGCCACTAATTTTAATGGGAATTAGATTTCTAAGAACCTTTAAAAATCTGACCCTTAGAGACTCTGGAGCAATTGCACTCAGTGAAGAAGCAAAAAGATGGTTCTGCTAACTCCTGGCCCTGCAAACTCCTCCTCAGAGCTAGGAGTCACTCTGGGCTCTTTTCTTCTACCACAGCAACAGTAATACGGGTTCAATAGGCCAAATCAGTCGCTTTGGGCAGCCCCGCTGTCTCCCTAGGAATCTGTGCACGGGCAGCTCATTGGAACACGGTCAGCCACTCTGCTGCTGAAAGGTGCCGGAAGTCACCTCCCTCGCATGCAGGGGGAGTAAGGGGCAGTAAACGCTTCTCTGAGCGCCTACAGTCTGCAGCTGTGGGGCATGCAAGGGGCCGGTGAAGTGACTAAGAAAGGCCATTTCTCTACGGTCACTTTTGATTATTAACCATGTAGGTCATGGTAGCATAGGGTGACCAGACAGCAAGTGTGAAAAATCAGGACAGGGGGTGGGGGGTGATAGGCACCTATATAAGAAAAAGCCCCAAATCTCAGGACTGTCCCTATAAAATCAGGACATCTGGTCACCCTATGTAGCACTTCAAGGCACGCAGCAGGCCCCAGGCCCCATGGAGCTGGAAGCTGTACAAACACTCCTTGCCCCCAAAGAATTTAGGGCCAGGTTTTCAAAGGTATTTAGGCACCTAGCACCTAAGGTGCTTTTTGCAAATGCCCCCAGGTGCCTATCTGCATCTAAGGAGCCTAAATACCTTTGAAAGCCTGGCCCTTGCAGTCCAGCTGGACAAAGGCTGGGAGGAGAACTAAGGGGAAAGTCGCACAGCAGGCCAGGAGTAGAGCCAGACTCAGAACCCACATCTACTTTTTCAGAAGAACATAATTTCCAGAGAGGAATAGCAGGCGGCAGGATCGGAGTCACCCCAGGAAGGATTTGGATTTCAGACTTGTGGCCTGCCATGCTCCAGCCCTGATCCGTTATCCTCTCGCCTGCTGTTCCTGGACATTAAAAACAACGCAACTGCTTTCCATCGGGAAAGCCATTGAGTCCAGGGGCTGTGACAAAGACCATCAGCAAACAAACAAACAAACCCTCCCTCGACCTACTGGACATATGTACTGGACATAAATGGAATGAAATAACAATAGATAAGGTCTCTCTGCAGCCCAGGGTTCGGAGCCGCTTCTCCCACCCAGCTCCCCAAGAAGCTGTCAGAGGGGAGAGGTGCCATCTTCCCAGGGGCCAAGCAGAAGCTGGGAAGACCCCTGATGCTTCTCTTAGTCTGCACCCCTGTATCCTAACGGAGCATCCTCCCGTCCCAGCCCTGACCTCCAGCCCGAGTCAGGCTTTACTGGAAAGCGTCTTCCCAGAGACACAGGTTACATTTTAACCCGGAGCAGCAGCTCTGAATCCCAGTGACTCAAACCTGTGAACTGGGTTTGGGTAGTTCTAGGAAACGCCTGCAGAGCCCCGCTCACTTCCCATCTTCTAGGAGACTCAAGCTCTGACTGTGTGCAGCAGCTGCTCTCTGGGAAAAGGTCTCTGCATATTCTCTGGCCACCTGCCCAAATTGCTGGCCCTCCACAGCTGGTGCCATAGGAGCATCAGACACGCGGCGCTGACACTGACCAGCGAGGAGCAGGGACGGGCAGGCTCACGGGGGATCTGCTCAGACATCTAATCCAAATCAAAGGGATTATCATGGGGCCACGTTCCCTTTAGGGGCGACTGTGGCGGAAGGAGGCAAGAAGGGCAAAGGGAGTGGCTCGAGGAAATGGAGCAGAGAGCGCTGATAGTGACATGTGCCTTGGGAAAGAAAGGATCAGAGAGGGGCGGCGGGGGGAACACACGCCTGACTACGCACAGCCTGCAGCCCTGCTCAAGCATCCATCCAGCTGTAAAGGGGGGAATGGTCCCGCTTTTGTGGGGAACTCTCCTGGCTTCTGCACTACTCCGGTGAAGTGGGCTAGCGAAAGGATCTGAGTCCTCGCTCCCACTTCCTTTACCGAGAGGCCTCCCTGCCCTTGAGGACTCCCCTTCCACTCTCCTGTCTGGCAGAGTCCTCGTAACCCCAACAAGGCTGGGCCTGGGGGGCTCGACTCCCAACCCTGCTGTGGTCACCCAGGACAGGGGCTAGGGTGTCCCCACTCCGGGGTACCCTCTTTGCACTGGGCACCTCCCTGACCCACTGATCCTTTCATACAACTTAAAGCAAATACAAGTTATTTAATCAACAATTAATTAAAAAAAGAAGAAGGAAAAGTGGGAAAGGTTAAAGGAAAACACATCACCCCGCTCTGTGGCAGGGGACATCACTGGAACGTCAGGGCACTTCACAGTCTGTTCCTTGTAGGTCCCAGGCCTTCTTCTCAGGCCCTGGCTATGCTGCAGGGATGCTGCGAGTTGGACACTGCTCTGGTGGTGGCCACACACCTCTGGGCTTTGGGCGGTGGGACACTTCTTCCCAGCGTCAGCCCCTCGTCAGGTTAATAAACAATAGTAATGACCAAAGGGCCCTCCATCTGCCTGCCCTCCCAGTCTGGCCTGCAAGGACCCTTGGCTGGGGGTGTCTTTCTGCGCTGGGCCCTTTGCCCAGGGTTCCCCCTTGGCTGGCCCCACTTGCTCACCACACCTGGCTCCAGACTGCTCCAGCTCCAGCCCCAGTTCTAGCTCCGGCTCCACTTGGCCTCAGCACTGATGCTGCTGCTCTGCCTCCAGCCCCCTGGGCTGCTTCTCTGCCCCCCCCCCCCCCCCCCCCGGCTCTGTGGCTGCAGCTCTGCTCCCAGCACCGGATCTGCTCTCCCTGCGCTGGGTCTCTGGGTCTGGGGCTGCAGCTCTGCTCCCCAGCTCAGCTTGGGCCCCCCTGCTCTCTCCTTAGCTCGGCCCCACTCTGTCTGACCCAGGCCATTCCAGCTCACACGGGACCCCCCTGGCCTCCTGACTCCCTGATTAGCCTGCCCGCCCTGTCAATCAGGCTGACCTGGAGCATTGGCCTCTCCCCATTGCCCCTGGGGCCTGTCAGTCTCAGGCTCCTGATTTCCCATCGACTCTTCCCCTTTCTTTTGGTACTGGGAGCTAGCAACCAACCCCCCCCCCACACACACACACACACTGAGTCTTAGTAAGGGGCCAACACTCCCCTAACACAGCTCTGCTCCCTCGCTGCAGCACAGCTGGCCTGTGAACGCAGCAGGGCTATGTAGTGTGAACGGTCACTCACCCCTGGATCCCTTCCAGTTTCTCTACATCCGTTCTACACATTGGTGACCAAGACTGGACACAGACCTCCAGCTGAGGCCTAACCAGCGCTGAGTAGAGCGGTACTATCACCTCCCATGACTTGCATGCTCTGCCTCTCTTAATGCAACCTGAAATTGCGTGTACTTTTTTTTGCAACAGTATGGCATTGCTGACAGTCCCACATAACATTCTGATAAGTAAGATGGAGAAACGTGGGCTCGGCAGAACTACCATTAAGTGGTTAAACAGTCGCAAAAAGTCACTCTGAATGGAATGACGTCAGATTGGAGGGACGTCTCAAGTGGGGTTCCACGGGGATCTGTTCTGGGTCTGATGTTTAACATCTTTATTAATGGCCTGGCTGTAGGAATAGAGAGCACGCTGATCAAATCTGCAGATGACACAAAGTTAGTGGGGGCCGCTAACACTTTAGAGCAGGGGTGGGCAAACTTTTTGGGCCGAGGGCACATCTGGGTGGGGAAATTGTATGCAGGGCCGGGGTAGGGGGTTGGGGTGTGTGAGGGGATGCAGGGTGCAGCAGGGGGCTCAGGGCAGGGGGTTGGGGTGCAGGAGGGGTGCGGGGTGTATGAGGGGCTCAGGGCAAGGAGTTGGGGTGCACGGGTGCAGGGTGCAGCAAGGAGCTCGGCAGGGGGTTGGGGTGCAGGAGGGGTGCGGGGTGTATGAGAGGGCTCAGGGCAGGAAGTTGGGGTGCACATGGGGTGCAGGGGGCTCAGGGCAGGGGGTTGGGGTGCACGGGGTGCAGGGTGCAGCAGGGAGCTCAGGGCAGGGAGTTGGGGTGCGGGTGTACAAGTGGGCTCAGGGCAGGGGGTTGGGGTGCAGGAGGGGTGTCGGGTGTATGAGGGGGCTCAGGGCAGGGGGTTGGGGTGCACGGGGTGCAGGGTGCAGCAGGGAGCTCAGGGCAGGGAGTTGGGGTGCGGGTGTACAAGTGGGCTCAGGGCAGGGGGTTAGGGTGCAGGAGGGGTGTCGGGTGTATGAGGGGGCTCAGGGCAGGGGGTTGGGGTGCACAGGGGTGCAGGGGGCAGCAGGGAGCTGGGGTGCAGGAGGGGTGCAAGGTGCAGGCAGGGGGCTTAGGGCAGGGAGTTGGGGGGCAGGCGGGGTTCGGGCTCAGGGGTGGCAGCGAAAGGATAAGGGGAATTCCTGAGTGTGTGACGGACAGATGTGCCAATACAGGAGTGTCTGAGGTCACCCTTACAATTAAGGGCTGGAGGAGGGCACAGAGATTTCTTGTTAGGCAGAGGTCAGGTGATGTGATGGCCCCACTTCCTATGGTCATCCCTGTGCAGGTAGGTTTAGGGATGTGTTGTGCTTGAAGGGTCACTGAACACTACCTAACCCAGGCTGGTTGCTTCTCAGACATCCCCAGAGAGCTCAGGGCAATGACTTTTGCTCACTCCTGACCTGGATTTGAACCAGGGATTTGCAGGTGAAAGGCTCCTGAGTCCATTATCAGTCCTGTCTCACCTACTCCACTGGCCGCTCTCCATTCAAAGGCAGGTTAGTTCAAACAAAACGAGCCAGCCACCCAGAACAGAATGGGCTCTTCCCTCCCGTCCTCTGATTGTTTCTAGAATCCACACCGGTCATCACAAACAACAGGCTTTGGCCTTCCTCCATCGATTTCTGGGAAGGCGTTTGGATGTCTCAGTTCAGAAGAATTTGGGCCACCGTCATCACTGCTCTGGAGTGAAATCTGATCTTACTTTCCCGAAAAACTATCCCTTCCCTGCATCGCCCTGTACCGAGAGAGGGGACAGGTTCAGAGTCAGACGGAGAAGGGTTTCAAGGAGTCCTGCTCTGCCTCTGCTCCTGCAGCTCGTCCCCAGCTGACAGCAACATGAAGGTCTCTGTGGCTGCCATCGTCTTTGTCCTCAGCATGGCCTGCTGCTCCCAGGCCTCCATCGAAGAAAAGAATTTTGAAAGTGAGTCTCTGTGTTTCCTTTTGGGGGTGGAAGGAGAAAGGTCGTAGCTGTGAGGTGGCTTTTCACACCAGCTCTTCCCAGCCTTTGGGCTCCCTTCCCATGTCAGATCCGTAGCCAGCAGCTTCTTGTTGGTCCGGGCAGGATGGGGGGTCTCTCTCCTGCGGAGGGGAGAGCCTTCGGGGTGCAACCAGTAGCCCGCAAGGTGCCAAATATCTGAGTAGAACTTTCAAACCTGGGTGTGTTGCCCTGAGCACCAGGGATGAGAAAAGGATGGAAGGAATCAATGGAGGAAGAAGAGCTCTCCCTGCCTGTTCCCTTCCTCCTTCTCCTCCTCCCCCCATCCCAACAGCCCACTGCCGGAGGTCTCCTCTCCCTGCCCCGTCTCAGTGCCTAAAGTATGCAGAGGCAGGCGGTGCTTGTCTTTACCTACCTTGTGTTCAGTGCACAGAACTGTACATTGGTTCCTTCCTTCTCTTTCAGGGAGCTCGAATATCGCCTGCTGCTTCACCTACACATCCCGGCAGATCCCCCGCCGCTTCGTGGTTGACTATTTTGTCACCAGCAGCCCGTGCTCCCTGCCAGCTGTAATGTAAGTACAGAATTATGAGCCTGAGAGAGAGGGAGATTTTTGTGTCTCCAGTTGCTGGCCTTGGAGGTTTCTTAAGGCCCATTTGTTGCAGCAATCCCTGGATGGCGTTCTCTGGCCTGTGCGAGGCTGGAGGTCAGAGCAGGTGATCAAAGTGGGCCTCGCTGGTATATTGCTCAGATCCTCAGCAGCTGTAAATCAGAGAAGTTCTATTGTCTGCGCGGGGGCAAGGCGGGCTCACCCCACTGGGAATGCAGGCCTCTTCACTGGAGAGGGGTCAGAGAAGAGCCACGAGAATGATGAAAGGATTAGAAAACCTGCCTTCTAGTGAGAGACTCAAGGAGCTCAGTCTATTTAGCTTAACAAAGAGAAGGTTAAGGGGTGACTTGATCACAGTCTGTAAGTATCCACATGGGGAACAAATATTTACTAATGGGCTCTACAGTCTAGCAGATACAGGTCTAACATGATCCAGTGGCTGGAAATTGAAGCCAGAAAATGCAGTTTCCACAAAAATGGAAATGTTCTGTGGGAAAACTTCAACTTTGCTCCAAATTTTTGGTTCTCTGTCTGGAAAATCGAAATAAAATGTTTCATTTTGGGTGGGTTTGACCCTAATTGAACTATTACGGTTTTTTACCTCACCTGAAACATTTTGTTTTGAATCAGTTCAACAAAACATTAAACTGTATTTGCCGAACAGAGTATTGCCTCATGGGACTTGAGGTTCAAGCTTCCATTCTATCTCATGGGCTGGAATCCCTGGAGGACTACATCTCCCATAATACAATGTTGATTTCCCTCTCACCAAGTTCTGCAGAGTGCAACCTGACTCTGGCTCCATCATGAGAAATGTGGTCCTGCCAAGGGCTCTGGTCTCTAGGGGAGTGAATGAGGGCATCAGGTTCCTGAACTACAAATCCCATGAGGCAACACGCCACAATGAGAAAACGAAAACCGAATTGTTTAGGATCAGTTCAAGGAACTGAAATGAAACATCTCAATTGCGGGAATGTTGAATTCTTTTGTTTCATTCAATGTTGAAACAAACCATTTCGATATTTGCAAATGGAGTTTTTTCGGAATTTCCGTTCCGTGAAAAACTTTGAAATTTCAACTTTTCGTTCCGATTTTGGATGAAAACAAATGTTGGAATTTCACATGGGCTGAAAATCCCCACTTTCACTCAGTTCCTCACCCAGCTTTCCTTGCCCAGAGGGAGCTCCAGGTGGGGCAGGTGAGGTTATGGAGGGAAACAAATGCAGCCCCTCGACTCTGAGCAGAAAAACTGTTGAAAAAGGATTGAGAGTCCAGCAGCGTTCCTGTCACGGGCTGTGAGGTGGGGTCAGGAAGTGAGGCTGGGGCAAAGGAGCTCTCAGGACAGGTGGGCACCTATATGTGGGACATGTAGCCAAAGGAGGCATTACAGAAGATTGGGGTGGGGAGGCTCTGACAGAGAATCCTTCAAGGAGAGAGACCAAAATGGAGTAAATCTACTGGGATCTGGCAGCGACTGGAATTAAGCAGGGGGAAGATTTGGGAGAAAGGGCATTTGGTTCTCTCCACATCCAAAGTTCCTCTCTTTCTAACCCATCTGTTTTACATTCTGCAGATTTATCACGACAAAAGGTCGTCAAGTTTGCACCAACCCCAAAGATGCCTGGGTTCAGCAGTATATGAAAGACCTGAAATAGAGCGTCTCCGGGGACAGACAGCGATGAAAGCCACTCTCCGTTCCCACTGGTGCACCAAGAGAATCGCCGCTGACTGCCTTAGAGCACCGAACAATCAGCAATGTTTGAAATGTCATTTACAACTATTAAAGCAACGTTGCTTGTATAGAAACCTGAGCCGAGCTGGGTTATTTACGGGCTGTTTTCTGGGGCAGGAGGAGGCAGGTGACCTGGCCCCGTTCCCCATAACACATGTGAGATTTAATTAATGCGACCCCCTCTTGCACTCCCGGGAGCAGAGCCCCGCTCACTTCCCATCTTCTAGGAGACTCAAGCTCTGACTATGTGCAGCAGCTGCTCCCTGGGAAAAGGTCTCTGCATATTCTCTGGCCACCTGCCCTAATTGCTGGCCCTCCACAGCGGGTGCCACAAAAGCATCAGACACGCGGCGCTGACACTGACCAGCGAGGAGCAGGGACGGGCAGGCTCACGGGGGATCTGCTCAGACATCTAATCCGAATCAAAGGGATTATCATGGGGCCACGTTCCCTTTAGGGGCGACTGTGGCGGAAGGAGGCAAGAAGGGCAAAGGGAGTGGATCGAGGCAATGGAGCAGAGAGCGCTGAGAGTGACATGTGCCTTGGGAAAGAAAGGATCAGAGAGGGGTGGCAGGGGGAACACATGCCTGACTATGCATAGCCTGCAGCCTTGCTCAAGCGCCCATCCAGCTCTGCTCCCTCGCTGCAGCACAACTGGCCTGTGAACGCAGCAGGGCTATGGAGTGTGGAACGGTCACTCACCCCTGGATCCCTTCCAGTTTCTCTACATCCGTTCTACACATTGGTGACCAAGACTGGACACAGGCCTCCAGCTGAGGCCTAACCAGGGCTGAGTAGAGCAGTGGGGGAGCCGTCAGCTCAGTGCAGAAGGGTTTCATGTCCTGCGAGGGATGCTACGAGCACAACTTCCTTCTTCAGACGGCTATCCAGGAGGTCCAGGAGGCAGTGCGCCGTAGCATGGCTCGACCTGACCAACGCCTTCGGGTCCATACCCCACCATCACATTTTCACCACCCTGGGAGAATTTGGGATGCCAGAGACCTTCATCCTCTACAAGGACTGCACCACTACCATCCGCGCCACGGACAGAGAGACGGATGCCATCCCCATCCGCTGCGGCGTGAAACAAGGATGCCCCCTCAGCCCCATCATCTTCAACCTGGCCATGGAACCAGTCATCCGAGCCATCTCCAGTGGCCCGACCAGCTTCGACCTGCACGGCAAGAGAATCAGCATCCTGACCTATGCGGACGATCTGGCCCTGGTCGCCGACAGCTCGGAAAGCCTCCAGCGGATGCTCGACGTCGCCAGCAGAGCGGCCGAGTGGATGGGCCTTCGCTTCAACCCCAAAAAGTGCGCCTCCCTCCACCTCGAAGGTGGCACCAGAGGATCCAGGCGACACGGTTCCTGATCCAGGGCGAGCCCATGACCTCCCTCGAGGAGGGAGAGGTATACCAACACCTGGGCATGCCCACAGGAGTCCGCGTCAGACAGACCCCCGGAGACACCATTGCAGAAATCCTGTGGGACGCGGGCCAAATTGACTCCTCCCTGCTCACCCCCTGGCAAAAGATCAACGCCCTCAATACCTTCCTGATCCCCCGCATCTCCTTTCTCCTCAGGGGATCGGCCGTAGCCAAGGTGCCCCTGAACACGGCCGATAGCACCATCAGGCAGCTAGTGAAGAAATGGCTCTACCTTCCCCAATGGGCCAGCACCGACATCATCTACATCTCCCACAGGCAGGGCGGCGCCAACGTACCTTGGATGGGTGACCTGTGCAACGTGGCGGTGATGATCCACGCCTTCCGCCTCCTGACGTGCCCGGACCCGATGGTGAGGAGCATCGTGGAGGAAGCCGTACAGGACGTGGTCAGAAAACGCATCGCCAGGACCCCCTCAGAGCAGGATGTTGCCACTTACCTCAGCAGCTCCCTGGAGGCTGAGTTCGGGAGAGAGGGGGGAGACCTGTCCTCTCTCTGGTCCCGCGCCCGCAACGCCTCGAGACGCCTAGGAAAGAGGATCAGCTGCCGCTGGAAGTGGTGCGAGGAGCACCGGGAGCCGGGAATACTGGTGCCATGTATAAAGACCCCGGACCACACCATCGTCACCCCGACCGCCAGAACAATGCTGGAAAGGACCCTGAAAGACGCCATCCGCTGCCACTACGCCAAGAACCTCAAGTGGAAGCCGGACCAGGGCAAGGTGTTCGAGGTGTCCAGTAAGTGGGACGCCAGCAACCACTTCCTCCCCGGGGGCAGCTTCACCAGGTTCGCCGACTGGCGGTTCGTCCACCAGGCCCGACTCAACTGTGTTCCCCTCAACGGAGCCGTCCGCCACGGCAACCGGGACAAGCGCTGCAGGAAGTGCGACTACGCCAACGAGACCCTGTCCCACGTCCTGTGTGGATGCAAACAGCACTCTGGAGCCTGGCGGCACTGCCACAATGCCATCCAGAACTGACTGGTGAAAGCCATCCCGCCGTCCCTGGGGAAGATCACCGTCGACTCCACCACCCCCGGGACAGACAGCCGACTGCGACCCGACATCGTCGTGACCGACATGGAAAAGAAGAAGGTAGACATCACGGTGCTATTTGAAAACAGGTCACCGGCCTTCCACGAGGCCCGAGCACGGAAGGCATTGAAGTACACCCCGCTGGCCAACACCCTGAGAGCCCAGGGCTATGAGGTCCAGATACACGCCCTGATCGTGGGAGCCCTGGGCTCGTGGGACCCCCACTATGAGCCGGTACTGAGAGTGTGCGGAGTCGGTCAACACTATGCCCGGCTCATGAGACAGCTCATGGTTTCTGACACCATCAGGTGGTCCAGAGACATCTACACGGAACACATCACGGGACACCGACAGTACCAGGTCGAGTAACCGAGACCACCGACCAGGGAAATAACCCACTTCCTTCCCTGACGAACCGAGGGACGCACCCCACCCATGTACTTATTCTCTACGCCAATATTGACTTGGACGCTTAATGCATTCCATGGGTGGCGTACCCGAGCCCACCTATCCACTGACGCTTTAAAAACTCCCACACCCCAATCTGGATCTATGCTGGTTATGTGATATGTATGTACCTCATGAACCTTGTAACCGATACTCGCAATCCCCCATAACCCAAGCCCGACCCCAGATGTACAGTACCTTCCCTCTTAACTTCTGTAAATTTGATTTTAAACATTAACTTTAATAAAAATTTTAAATCACATTCCGTGACTTGCATGTTGTGCCTCTATTAATGCAACCTGAAATTGCATGTACTTTTTTTTTTGCAACAGCATCGCATGGCTGACAGTCCCACATAACATTCTGATAAGTAAGATGGAGAAACGTGGGCTCGGCAGAACTACCATTAAGTGGTTAAACAATCGCAAAAAGTCACTCTGAATGGAATGACGTCGGATTGGAGGGAGGTCTCAAGTGGGATTCCACTGGGATCTGTTCTGGGTCAGATGTTTAACATTTTTATTAATGACCTGGCTGTAGGAATAGAGAGCACACTGATCAAGTTTGCACATGACACAAAGCTGGAGGGGGGACTGCCAACACTTTGGAGGATGGAGCTAAAATTCAGAGGGATGGTGATAAATTGGAGAATTGGGCTGGAGATGACAAAATGAAATTCAACAATGACAAATGGAAGGTGCTACACTTAGGGAAGACAAACCAAATGCACAAATACAGAATTGGGGGGAACTGGCTTGGCAGCACTGCTGAGAAGGATCTGGGAGTTGGAGTGGATCACAACCTCGACATGCGTCAGCAATGCAATGCAGTTGCAAAAAAAGCAAATGCAATTTCAGGTTGCATTAAGAGAGGCAGAGCATGCAAGTCACGGAGGTGATAGTACCGCTCTACTCAGCGCTGGTTAGGCCTCAGCTGGAGTCCTGTGTCCAGTTTTGGTCACCAATGTGTAGAAAGGATGTGGAGCAACTGGAAGGGATACAGAGGTGAGCGACAAAGGTGATCAAAGGGAGGGAACACAAGCCATATGAGCAAAGGCTGAAGGACCCAGGTATGTTTAGTTTGGAAAAGAGGAGATTGAGGGGGGCCATGATAGCGATCTTCAAATACTTGAAAAGTTGCCATTAACAGATGGAGAAAAGCTGTTCTCTCTTGCCATGGAGGCAGGACAAGAGGCGGCGGGTTCAAACTACAGCACAGCAGATTTAGATTATATCTCAGGAAAAACTGCCAAGCTGTAAGAGCAGGAGGCCAATGGAACAGATTGCACTAGGGAGGCACCAAAAAACAATGTGTGCCCAACTCCATCAAACTCACAGTCCTGTGCAACGCCCTGACAGAGACCTCAGTGTTATGGCAGAATGACTTCCCGGGTGTGTGACTGACAGATGTGCCAGTACAGGAGTGTCTGAGGTCACCCTTACAATTAAGGCCTGGAGAAGGGCACAGAGACAATGGGATTTCTTGTTAGGCAGAGGTCAGGTGATGTGATGGCCCCACTTCCTATTGCCATCCCTGTGCAGGTAGGTTTAGGGGTGTGTGGAAGCAGAATTAAAGCAGGGTAAATGTTTTAGTCAGGTTTAAGGATAGAGTGAAATGTAACCCTAACCCTAACAACGGCGAGAGTTGTAAGAGATGCTGCGTCAAGCCTCACTTTTCTGCTCGCTTTTGTTGATAAGAATGGAATGCTGATTTAAGCAGAAACCTTGAGATAAGATAGTGTCTGGAGGGAGTTTGTATAAACAAAGGGTAACTGTTAGCCCTTGGTGTATGTAATGGGAAGGTATAAATACTTGTCTTATGCTGCTTGTAGGGGGAAGGTCTGCCTAAGGTCAGCCCCCCCCCGTCTGACCGCAGTCTTCCCTTGCAATTGCTCGTAATAAACTGTCTCTGAACTTGTTGCGAACAAACACAGAGGGAGGGCTTGTTTTCTTCCACAGTTGTGTTTGAAGGGTCACTGAACAGCACCTAACCCAGGCGGGCTGCTTCTCAGACATGTCAGGAGACAGGGACATCCCCAGAGAGCTCAGGGCAATGACTTTTGCTCACTCCTGACCCACTCTGGGCTGTGCCTCTGGCTTTGGGGCTGCAGCTCTGCTCCCAGCTCTCTCTGGACTGCTTTTCAGTGTGGCAGGGAAGTGTCCAGTGCAAAGAGAGCACCCCGGAGTGGGGACACCCTAGCCCTTGTTCTAGGTGACCTCAGCAAGGTTGGGGGTCGAGCCCCCCAGGAATCCTGGGCTCAGCCTTGTTGGGGTTACGAGGACTCTGCCAGACAGGAGAGTGGAAGGGGAGCCCTCAAAGTCAGGCAGGACTCTGGGTAAATGGAGTGGGAGCGAGGACTCAGATCCTTTTGCTATCCCACTTCACCGGGGTAGTGCAGAAGCCAGGAAAGTTCCCCACAATAGTGGGACCATTCCCCCGCTTACATAATTGGCGTCACAAACAGGATCCTATCCACAGGGTCCACCCCACTGGTTTAGTGGTGGAGTTCTAGTAGCACTGTCCAGGCCTGGTCGAGAACCCTACCATGGCTGGAATTGAAGAACTACGGGCTCAGTTTGCTGAACTTCAGCGCAGATTATCAGACCAAGCTGAGGCATTACAACAAGCTAGAACTGAACAGAGAGAAGTCTTATCGCTGGCCAAGGCAGTAATAGACCAACAGACAGCAGAAGCTAAGAAACCCCCTACTATTTATGTTCCACGGGAGCGGAAGGTCATGGAGTTTGGTGGCTTCCCAACAAGACCAAAAAACATTACAGTAGAGCAGTGGGTCAAGTCTGTGAAGGCGGCTCTGCGTGTGCTAATTGTACCTGCAGAAGATCGTGTAGACTCCATAGAGGAACACCTGAAGGGCCAGGCCAAGGCCACAGTAAAGTTCATGGCAATGGCGGACAAGAAAGATGTGGAAAAGGTATTTGAACTACTTCTAGAAGTGTATGGAGAGAAGGTACCTATTGGAACCTGACTAAAGGAGTTCTTTGAGAGAAAGCAGGAGCCTGGTGAAACTGTCCGGGCATACGCATATGACCTCCAGGAGAGAATGAGCAAAGTGGAGCAGCGAGACCCTCAGTGAGTTCCAGACCCAGATACGGTTCTGAAAGAGCAGTTGGTGCTGGGGCTCCGTGACGACTCCCTCCGAAGTGAAATGAAAAGGAGGTTGAAGGAAGAGCCCAGTACGAAGTTCCATGAACTCATGCAGGCTGCCATTATGTGGTCAGAAGAAGAGGAAGTTCCTGTGGCAGAGGCGGCCAAGCCTAACCCCCATACACGAAGTGGGGGCCTAGTGAATGCAACTACTGGGGAAAAGACCCTGCCCCAAACACAGTTAACACTGGGAAGTTTAAGTGAAGCTGTCCAAAAACTGGCGGTCCAACAGGAGGAGATGCTAAAAGTGATGACTGAGTTGATGAAAGAAAAAAATCCCATTAGTATGTCAAAGTATCCAAGGGCACCGGGATCCCGAAGAGCCCCACTGAAGGACGAGCTGGGAAGATACATTTGTTACACTTGTGAAAGGCCAGGACATACTAGCCGAGAATGTCCACTGAGAAGGAGAACAGAGTCCCAGGCACTCGAAACCAATGGGGCACCAGGAGCGAGTGGTCCATCGACAGTAGAGGCCAAGCAGTGGCAGAAGGATTCCTGGGCCTGTCCTTGGTGGAAAATCCCTCTGCATACAGTGTTGAGAGGAACGTGGGCAGCGCCAGTGTATCTAGCGACTTCTGTAAGCGAGCATTTGGAGACTGTCTAACTGCTGAAGTATGTATAGCGGGGTGAAGACCAGATGTTTGTTAGATACTGGCTCAGAAGTCACCACCGTTACTGAGTCGTATTTTCAAAAATATTTGAAAGACATGGAGCTGACCATGCACAGCACACAGTTTGTACGTCTAACAGCAGTTAATGAACTGGCAATCCCAGTGGTGGAATGCCTCGAAGCAGACAGACTACATGAGTCAGACACTGCCAGGGAAATGCATCTTCATCCTGAAAGACAAAGCCTCTGAAGGGAGCCATATGGGAGAAGGAGTCCCAGGGATTCTAGGAATGAATCATTAGTGAGCTGAAGGAGCTACTGTTGCCAGTAGAAGGAACCAGGAGGATGAACCGTCATGGGCACTCTAAGAAGAATGCTGTTCTGAGTAGAGTACTGGTTCGAGCGCAGAGACAAAACCATTCATTGGGCCCCGCAGGGCAGATTGGAAATGTTAAAGTGGGCAGAAAACAGAACACTGTTATTCCTCCTCGGAGAGGGAAGATCCTTGACGAACACTGTTGTGTACCAGGGCTGATTCCTGCATTCCTGCACAGGTGGCTAACTTAAGGGTGTTGCAAGACAAGCATCAAGAAGCCTTTTCTAAGGATGAGGTGACCAATTTCGATAACTGGGTCAAAGGTGTCCATGACAGGCCAAAGACAACCAGCAAAGTTGCTCTCAGTACAACTAAAGACACAACCCAAAGTAGGAAAAGGACTTATAATCACAAGTCCACTGGGGCTCTCATCAGACCTGGTGACTGTGTACCAGTTCATAGCCACAGACGCCGGAGACGTAATTAAATACAGGACAAATGGGAGCCAAATCCCACACTGTGGTCACCCACAACAATCCCGAACTGCCAGTGTACGCTATCCAGCCTGAACAAGGAGGTCCTGAGAGAGTAGTACATAGGGACCAGCTAAAACGTTGGACTTTTAGTCTGACCAGGGCTTGTAGGAGGCATAGAGCAGCATTTCCAGAGGAGACTGAAACCAATGGGGTAAACCCAAACCCTAACAAGAATGGCCAGATCCCTCAAACTGACCCAGTATTACCCGAGGACAGGGAAATAGACAATATGGGTAACGAACCACCAGTCTTAAGAAGGTCCCAGAGGGCTAATAAGGGTGTACTGCCTGTTAAATTTAGAGATTATTATGTTATTGATTCTATGTAGTGTTTTAATGAATATTGTCATGTATAGTATGAAGAAGTAGATGTGGAATGTTTAATATGTTAAATGTTCTTTTCACAAATGTTAATGGGTTTTTGATATGACATGATGTGGGTATATGTTGTTAATATGGCGCCTGGATGGACTGGTGTGAATATTGTGGTTGGGGCAGAATATTAGCAAGGGGATTTGCAGGTGAAAGGCTCCTGAGTCCATTATCAGTCCTGTCTCGCCTACTCCACTGGCCGCTCTCCATTCAAAGGCAGGTTAGTTCAAACAAAACGAGCCAGCCACCCAGAACAGAATGGGCTCTTCCCTCCCGTCCTCTGGTTGTTTCTAGGATCCACACCGGTCATCACAAACAACCGGCTTTGGCCTTCCTCCATCGATTTCTGGGAAGGCATTTCGATGTCTCAGTTCAGAAGAATTTGGGCCACCGTCATCACTGCTCTGGAATGAAATCTGATCTTACTTCCCCAAAAAGCTAACCCTTCCCTGCATCGCCCTGTACCGAGAGAGGGGACAGGTTCAGAGCCAGACGGAGAAGGGTTTCAAGGAGTCCTGCTCTGGCTCTGCTCCAGCAGCTCGTCCCCAGCTGACAGCAACATGAAGGTCTCTGTGGCTGCCCTCGTCTTTGTCCTCAGCATGGCCTGCTGCTCCCAGGCCTCCATCGAAGAAAAGAGTTTTGCAAGTGAGTCTCTGTGTTTCCTTTTGGGGGTGGAAGGAGAAAGGTTGTAGCTGTGAGGTGGCTTTTCCTGCCAGCTCCTCCCAGCCTTTGGGCTCCCTTCTCATGTCAGATCCATAGCCAGCAGCTTCTCGTTGGTCTGGGCAGGATGGGGGGTCTCTCTCCTGCAGAGGGGAGAGCCTTCGGGGTGCAACCAGCAGCCCGCAAGGTGCCAAACATCTGAGTAGAACTTACATACCTGGGTGTGTTACCCTGAGCACCAGGGATGAGAAAAGGATGGAGGGAATCAATGGAGGAGGAATAGCTCTCCCTGTCTATTCCCTTCCTCCTTCTCCTCCTCCCCCCATCCCAACACCCCACTGCTGGAGGTCTCCTCTCCCTGCCCCCTCCCAGTGTCCAAGGGGTGTAGGGGCAGGCGGTGCTTGTCTTTACCTACATTGTGTTCAGAGCACAGAACTGTACATTGGTCCCTTCCTTCTCTTTCAGTGAGCTGGGGTATGATGTCCGACTGCTGCATAAGATACACATCCCGACAGATCCCACGCCACATAGTGACTGCCTATTTTGTCACCAGCAGCATGTGCTCCCAGCCAGCTGTAGTGTAAGTACAGAATTATGAGCCTGAGAGAGAGGGAGATTTTTGTGTCTCCAGTTGCTGGCCTTGGAGGTTTCTTAAGGCCCATTTGTTGCAGCAATCCCTGGATGGCGTTCTCTGGCCTGTGTGAGGCTGGAGGTCAGAGCAGGTGATCAAAGTGGGCCTCGCTGGTATATTGCTCAGATCCTCAGCAGCTGTAAATCAGAGAAGCCCTATTGCCTGCGTGGGGGCAAGGCGGGCTCACACCCACTGGGAATGCAGGCCCCTTCACTGGAGAGGGGTCAGAGAAGAGCCATGAGAATGATGAAAGGATTAGAAAACCTGCCTTCTAGTGAGAGACTCAAGGAGCTCAGTCTATTTAGCTTAACAAAGAGAAGATTAATGGGGGGCTTGATCACAGTCTGTAAGTATCCTCATGGGGAACAAATATTTACTAATGGGCTCTACAGTCTAGCAGATACAGGTCTAACATGATCCAGTGGCTGGAAATTGAAACCAGACAAATTCAGACTGGAAATAAGGTGTAAATTTTTAACCACAGGTGAAATTAACCACTGGAACTACTTGCCAAAGGCCATGGTGGATTCTCCGTCCCTGACAATTTTTAAATCGAGGATGGATGTTTTTCTAAAAGATCTGCTCTAGAAATGCTTTCAGGGACGTTCTCTGGGCTGTGCTATACAGGGGAGCCAACTAGATGATCACAGTGGACCCTTCTGGCCTGGAATCTATAAGTTCTATTACTTCATCGAGTCTCGCTGCAGAGCATGGAACTGCCCCAGAGCAGGGATAGAAAGAGGAACATCAGACATGCATTTATTGAAAACAGTGTATTCATGTCATATTACCTCTAAGGTTCCATATATCGGGAGCTGGTGCTGGGTGCATGAGCTTCTGGGTTAAGAACATCCAGTGTTTTATCAGTTTAGTGTCTGATGCATCCTCTCGCTTAGACGTCTGTGTCCTTCTCTTGTAGGGCCAAGGATTGACTCTGTGATCTAATAGGTTTCTGCCATTCTGACCCCTACGATACCATGAGCAAAGGTGTGTCAGTGTTTGTGGTCGTGGCTCCCTGGGCACCCCATGCTGACAGACCTATAGGGGGAGAAGTTGAGCCAGGGCTGATGGGAGAAAAGGGTACAGGACTGCCTCTCTTTCCTGTGTAGAAACCCTCTTCCAGCCATGGTCAAGAAAATCACAACCGGCTAAAGCTGGTCAGGAATGTTCCTGCGGAATGATTTTCCAGCAGAAAATACAGTTTCCACAAAAATTGAAATTTTCTCTGGAAAACTTCAACTTTGCTCCAAATTTTTGGTTCTCTGTCTGGAAAATCGAAATAAAATATTTCATTTTGGGTGGGTTTGACCCTAATTGAACTATTACGGTTTTTTACCTCACCTGAAATATTTTGTTTTGAATCAGTTCAACAAAACATTAAACTGTATTTGAACATAAGAATGGCCCTACTGGGTCAGACCAAAGGTCCATCTAGCCCAGTATCCTGTCTTCCAGCAGTGGCCAGTGCCAGATGCCCCAGAGGGAATGAACAGAACAGGTAATCATCAAGTGATCCATCCCCTGTCACCCATTCCCAGCTTCTGGCAAACAGAGGCTAGGGACACCATTCCTGCCCATCCTGGCTAGTAGGCATTGATGGACCTATCCTCCATGAACTTATCTCGTTTTTTTTGTTTGGTCTTTGCTTTCACAACATCCTCTGGCAAGGAGTTCCATAGGTTTACTGTGTGTTGCGTGAAGAAATACGTCCTTTTATTTGTTTTAAACCTGCTGCCTATTAATTTTATTTGGTAACCTCTAGTTCTTGTGTTATGAGAAATAGTAAACAACACTTCCTTATCTACTTTCTCTACACCAGTCATGATTTTATAAACCTCATTCATATCTTCCCTTAGCCGTCTATTTTCTAAGCTGAAAAGTCCCAGTCTTATTAATCTCTCCTCATACAAAAGCCGTTCCATACCCCTAATCATGTTTGTTGCCCTTTTCTGAACCTTTACTAATTCCAGTATATCCTTTTTGAGATGGGGCAACCACATCTGCACACAGTATTCAAGATGTGGGCATACCATGCATTTATATAGAGGCCACATGATATTTTCTGTCCTATTTTCTATCCCTTTCTTAATTATTCCCAGAATTCTGTTCGCTTTTTGATGCGGCTGCACATTGAGTGGATGTTTTCAGAGAACTATCCACAATGACTCCAAGATCTCCTTCTTGAGTCGTAAGAGCTAATTTAGACCCCATCATTTTATATCTATAGTTGGGATTATGCTTTCCACTATGCATTACTTTGTATTTATCAACTTTAAATTTCATCTGCCATTTTGTTGCCCAGTCACCCAGTTTTGAGAGATCCTTTTCTAGTTCTTCACAGTCTGCCTGGGTCTTAACTATCTTTAGTAATTTTGTATCATCTCCAAATTTTGCCTATCAGAGTGTTGCCTCATGGGACTTGTAGTTCAAGCTTCCATTCTATCTCATGGGCTGGACTCCCTGAAGGACTACATCTCCCATAGCGCAATGCTGATTTCCCTCTCACCAAGTTCTGCCTAGTGCAACCTGACTCTGGCTCCATCATGAGAAATGTGGTCCAGCCAAGAACTCTGGTCTGTAGGGGAGTGAATGAGGTTCCTGAACTACAAATCCCATGAGGCAACATGCCACAATGAGAAAACGAAAACCGAAATGTTTAGGATCAGTTCAAGGAACTGAAATGAAACATCTCAATTGCGGGAATATTGAATTCTTTTGTTTCATTCAATATTGAAACAAACCAACTCGATATTTGCAAATAGAGTTTTTTTGGAATTTCCGTTCCATGAAAAACTTTGAAATTTCAACTTTTCGTTCCGATTTTGGATGAAAACAAATGTTGGAATTTCACATGGGCTGAAAATCCCCAGTTTCACTCAGGTCCTCACCCAGCTTTCCTTGCCCAGAGGGAGCTCCAGGTGGGGCAGGTGAGGTTATGGAGGGAAACAAATGCAGCCCCTCGACTCTGAGCAGAAAAACTGTTGCAAAAAGTATTGAGATTCCAGCAACGTTCCTGTCACGGGCTGTGAGGTGGGGTCAGGAAGTGAGGCTGGGGCAAAGGAGCTGTCAGGACAGATGGGCACCTCTATGTGGGACCTGTAGCCAAAGGAGGCACTACAGAAGATTGCGGGGGGGAGCTCTGAAAGGATCCTTCAAGGAGAGAGACCAAAATGGAGTAAATCTACTGGGGTCTGGCAGCGGCTGGAGTTAAGCAGGGGGAAGATTTGGGAGAAAGGGCATTTGGTTCTCTCCACACCCAAAGTTCCTCTCATTCTAACCCATCTGTTTCACACTCTGCAGATTTATCACAAAGAAAGATCATAAAATTTGCACCAACCCCAAAGATGCCTGGGTTCAACAGTATGTGAACGACCTGAAATAGAGCGTCTCCGGGGACAGACAGCGATGAAAGCCACTCTCCGTTCCCACTGGTGCACCCAGAGCAATCGCCGCTGACTGCCTTAGAGCACCGAACGATCAGCAATGTTTGAAATGTCATTTACAACTATTAAAGCAACTTTGCTTGTACAGAAACCTGAGCCGAGCTGGGTTATTTAGGGTCTGTTTTCTGGGGCAGGAGGAGGCAGGTGACCTGGCCCCGTTCCCATCACACATGTGAAGATTTAATTAATGAGACCCCCTCTTGCACCGTCCTAGCTCCCGGGGGCTTTTCCTTCCCTCACTCAAAGCTCAGGCTTCCCTCTGAGCAACTGAGCCAACCTGTCTCATGCTCCCCCTGCCCTCCGCCTCTACTCATGCTGCGACTGGGCTTCCAGCCCAGGGGTGGGAGGACCTGGGCAGCAGAGAGAGCACAGGAGGCCAGTGCCCGGGATTGGGATTCTCCAGGGTCAGTCTACAGCTGCCTTTTGTCCCTGGAGTGAACTTGGTGCATCAGAGAATCCATCCCAGAGATTTAAAGCCCAGAAAGGACCATTCTGATCATCTCGCCTGACCTCCTGCGTCACCCAGGCTGGAGATGGTCATGCAGCACATGCAGTGGAGGGAGTTACCCTTCCCTGCAACGCATGGACACTATCATGCCCAGCAGCGTGTGGCTGCACTATAACATCTCGTTTAGAGCAGCAGTTCTCACCCGGGGGTCTGCGGCCCTCTGGGGGTCCGCGAGACCTTTCAGGGGGGCTGCAGGGCGCCCCGGCTGAAACCTAGTGCCCTGAGCTCTGGCACCCCCACCCCCCCGCCCCGAAGCCTGCAACAGCACAGGGCAGAGGCTGGGAGCCCCAGTGCTCCCCCAACCCCCAGTCTGAAGCCTGCAGTAGCTCAGAGCTGAAGCTGGGAGCCTCCCCCCAAGGGCTGAAGCTGGGAACAGCAGGGGAGCCGCGCCCCGCCCCATGCTGAAGCTGGGAGCAGTGGGGGATCCCCAGCGTCCCACCTCTCAGGGCACCTCCCACGCTGAAGCTGGGAGCAGCGGGGGAGCCCCAGTGCCCACCCCTCAGGGCGCCCCCCCGGGCTGAAGCCGGGACCAGTGCAGGGCTGAAGGCCCGAGCTGCGGCACTCACTGCACGCAGTGTTTTCCCCAGAAATTCAAAAGTGGGGGGGGGGGTGTTTGAATATACGGGGGGGGAGGGTGATGGCTGATGAGGGGTGAGACCAGGAGGTCGAAGGTGGACTGTATCGCATGATAGTAAAAACTGAAAAAGTTTCATGACCATTTTATTACATTTAACTCATATTTAAAAATCCTCATACAAATTAAAGTTGGCTACTCACGCGTACTATGCAGCACTACATGGTACATCTACATCCTTCTTGGCGTAATTTTGCACAACTCTGTTAATGAACTTCTCGAATACAGTGCGTTCATCTTTGTTGGTTTCTCGTGTGTCCGGTACTTTCAGTCCTTCATGACATGCTCATGATCAGGCAGAAGGCGACTCCTTTCAGAATACATGTGTAGAAAGGTTCTGTCGGGCTCGTCCCTCTCCGGGGCGGTGGGCAACCACACCGCCTCGCTACGTCCGTCGGGTTATTTCGGGGGAGCTAGCCTGGCCGCGGGCTTTCACGCCGCGGCAACGGGAGAGACCAACGAACAGCTTTATTCCGCCGACCCAGGCCCTAGTTCAGGGCGGGGCAGTCGAGAGTCTCTGGTTCAGACCCTTAGGCAGGGGCTGAGCAAACAAATGAATTCAGGAGGCCTAGGCCCTGGCTCCGAAGGGCCTGGGAGAGGTGGAGACTACCACCCGCACGTTGGGTGGCAGGGGGGACGCAGACCCACCCACTCCACTGCATCCCAGCCCCGGGCCCTAGCACGGCAAGAGACCCGCTGCTGTGTCAGTGGGGATCCTGGTCGCAACACACTGACATCAGCTCTGGGTGTGTTGCAGCCAGACTAGGGTCGGCTGCCCCCAGGCTACTTCCTACCTCCCCCTCTAGAGGTACCTGCGTCTGGACGGTGTCCTCCAAGGGGTCAAGCACCATGGGCTCCTCAGGGTACCTGGCGAGCGGTTGGCTTGGTAGTTCTTCTGGGTAGCTTGCCGCAGACAGGCTTAACAGCTTCCCCGGGGTCTGGTCGGCATCAGGCCTCGGCTGGTCTGGCCAGTCCTCGGGTCAGTCGCAGACTGCAGGAGTCTCCCCACCGGGAGCTCAGCCACAGGTGTCTGGCGTCTCCAGCAGCCACGTCTCTAATGAGCTCTGGGGTTGGGCTTTTATACTTCCTGTCCTGCACCTTGACCTCTGGGGGGCGGGCGCAGGCTCCACTGGCTCCGCCCACTTTGGCGTCCGGAGGGGCTCGTCCCTCTCCAGGGCGGCGGGGAGCCAGACCGCCTCGTTACAACATGTAACCCCCAAGGAGATGACCTAGATTCCCGGGGCTCTGTCTGCCGGCAGCTCAGGGAGAGGCGCACTGTCCCTGGGGGAGGGGGAGACAAGGCAGGCTCAGAGTCTGCCCAGCAACCAATAGGGAGTGAGAGGCCCTTCCCAGGGAGCTCAGGAAAGGGGAGAAGCCATTTTTTGAGTCAGTCTGGAGCCAGCCAGGGCAAGGGCAGGACTGGCTGTGTGGGGAGCTGGTGAGTCCCAGGCCTGCGTGCAGGATTGCCCCTGAGAACTGGCCTCTAGAGACCTGACAGCAAGATCCCTCAGCTGGGCTTTTCCTTCTCCACTGATGATTCCCAGTTTGTAGAGTTTTGCTGGGAAACTTCCCCAGCCAGGCTGAGTTCGCCCTCCAGCTCCCTAGGGGAGACCAGTCCCCACATGGTCAGCTCTGCTCTGGCTGCTAGTCCAGGGCTGCTGCCTGCTGGGAGTGTGTCTGGACGCTGGGCTAGGAGACGCTGGGCTAGGAGACCAAAGTTTGGATTTTAGTGCAGTTGTGTAATCTGCACCTTGAGCCCTGCACCCCTTTGTGGTGAGGGGATATCCTGGGACCGAAGCAGCCTGACTCCTGCCTGGAGAGGATCCCGGCCAGCACAGATCAGCCCCTCTGCAGTGACCGAGGAGTCCAAAGTCAGCTCTGAACCTGAGGATCATTCATGGAGTTTGTGAGTGCCCCATCCTTTAGTTAGTCAGGGAAATTGTTTTGGGGACCCCCTACTCCCTGAACTGTGTCCTCAAGCCAGGGAGTGAGGGTTTGGGGATTTTATAACCTGCTGCATATTAAACTTGTGGAGGACTTACCACCTCCTCCCACTTGTGAGTCCTTTGGGCTGTACTGAACCCAGCCAGACACACTGCTAAACCACTCCAGAGAAGATCTCGTGGTCATAGGTCATCAAGGGCCCCAACAAAGTACGTGTACCAATGGGACACTAATCTTACATTTGCTACATCAGGTCCTGTGACTGGGGAAAGTCACAGGTATTATCAGCGTGGGCACCGGTGACCCTAAGAATAGTGTTTCACCCTGTTAGGTTATATTTGTCTCCTGTTTAATATAATTACTGTGTTGAATATATTGTATGTGTTTGTGTTATTTCTTGGGCATCTCCAACTATCTGGCAAGTAAGTGGGGATTACCCTGTGGTTAGAATTTTCCTCCCAAGCTGCCCTGGGGACCCTGCCAGGAAGGAGCGAGGGGGGTGGAGGCACCGCCAAATAAATTCATGGGGAAAAATAAAGAAGATACACCCTGCTGGGTGGGTGGCGGGATCTAGAAGAACCCAGGCCTGTCTATCGAAACCTGTCAGCAGATTGGCATTAAAGAAGGTAACCGGGTGGAGAGGGGGCGCTACACACAAAATTCTATTCAGTGAGGAAAAAGAACGCTCAACTGTAGCTGTTGTGACTGGGAGTAGCAAGAGATGAATTCCTACTTCTTTCATCCCTGGAAACAGCACAAAGATCGGGCTGAACCACTAGTGATGATAAAGAAGTTGAAGTCAAATCTTCCTTTGTTCGTCATATGATATTCCATTCTGTGTTCAAATTCTCTATTCTGTCCAGATCACATGGCAGCCCCAATGCTGGTAGTGCCTCACTCCACTCAACTGTTGGTGTTTTATAGGACAGGGATCTGTAAAAGCTACGTAAAGGTTGAATAGAATCCAGAAATCGCTGTTGTAGATTTGTAAGAATCAAGTCTGTGTACTTTTTCAGCTGGCTTAACAAGCACTTCTTGTCCTCTTCACTTAAGTAGTCAATATAAGTGCCCTAATTAGTCAACTTCTGAATGAAGTCTTTGCTTCTTCCAGTACATTTTCAATGGATATCTTTCTGATTGATCCAAGTGTAACTTCTATTGCTGGACAAAGATCTACTACTGTTGTAGAAGATACCTGGATGACATTGTTTAATGACCCAAGTGGTTTCAACAGTAGAGAGAGAATGGCAATAATCTTCTCTGAACTTAGTAGCAAAGGTAGTCCACCAGCCTCATTACTTAGATCTGTCCTATCTTGTTAGATACTTTCCAAAGCCAATAATAATGGTTGCAGTAATTTTAAGACAACAGCCAAGAATTGCTCATGAGAAGGCCAGTGGGTTTTCCCAGGTTGGACTCATTTGAATTTCAGTCCTAGTGTATTTTCTATTTGTTTCCAAGGCATTCAGTCCTTTTGGACTCTTGCTGGAAAAAAAGAGTATAACGAAGACATTAAATGTATGGCTTTTTTAATGTCTTTTAAAGATTCTGCAGCTCGTACTAGCGCTATTTGGAGTAGATGGCCTCTGCAGTGTGTATAGGAGAGATTAGGGTTACACTTTTCTCTGAGCAAAGCTTGTGCTCCACCATGTCTTCCAGAGAAGTTTGCAGCTCCGTCAAATGCACAAGCAGCCATCTGTTTGGGGTTCAATTGACAAGCATTTAACTCTTCTAAGATGTCACAGATGCAGCTGATGTGTCTTCTATAACCTGACCATCTAGAATGCATCTACTGGCCTACCACTGACATCAAGATAACATATGCAATGGCTTAATACTTGACACCCATTTGTATCAGTGCATTCATCAGCCATGTATGCACATTTTCTGAATGCGGTGAGAGTTCTTCACTTTTTCAACTGCTGAGTCTTTCACTGTTGCACCACATGTTCTAACCAGTCAGTCCAACTTCAGGATTAACGAGTGACAATGCACTTAACATTGGCCTCCAGTTTGTAGTGTGTGGTGTCTCTTGCTTAATAGAAAGTATGATTCAACGACCATATTGGTTTGCATAAACTGTGTTGTGTCTCCAGCATTCTTAACAGCCTCATTAAGTTCTTCTAAAATTGGCTTTGACAGTGACTGGCTTATAAGGCTTTCTGCATGTTGATGCAGTCCAGAGGCTTGGTGTTTTGCAGCCTTTTCACATAGGTTGTCAGCATTGGTTTGCTGATCAGTCTGGCAAACCAAGCTCCTCCACTTTTACTATATAAATCCATGGTATGCTCACATCTTGAATACTACGTGCAGTTCTGGTCACCCCATCTCTAAAAAGATATATTGGAGTTAGAAAAGAGAAGGGCAAAAAAAAAGATTAGGGGTATGGAACAGCTTCCGTATGAGGAGAGATTAATAAGACTGGGACTTTTCAGCTTGGAAAGGACTAAGAGGGGATATGACAGAAGTCTATAAAATCTTGACTGGTGTGGAGAAAGTGAATACGGAAATGTTATTTACTCCTTCACATAACACAAGAACTTGGGTTCACCCAATGAAATTAATAGGCAGCAGGTTTAAAACAAACAAAAGGAAATGTTTCTTCATAGAATGCACAGTCAACCTGTGGAACTCCTTGCCAGAGGATGTTGAGAAGCCCAAAACTGTAACAGGGCTCAAAAAGAACTAGATAAGTTCGTGGAGTGTAGGTCCATCAGTGGCTATAAGCAGGATGGGCAGGGATGCTGCCACCTGCCACTGTGACCTCTGTGAATTGGTCTCTTGAGGTTCCACCAGTTCTCAGTGATTTCAGCTCTCAGTGGGGGAACCTCACAGCGAGTGCAGGCTGGGCCGTCTCTTCCACAGAAACACTGTCCCACAGCAGATCTAAGCACTTAGACCTGATTATCAATTATTTCAGCTCTAGTGGTCACTTAACAAAACAAAAACCTACACCTCTACCCTGATATAACGCTGCCCTCGGGAGCCAAAAAATCTTACCGCGTTATAGGTGAAGCCGCGTTATATCGAACTTGCTTTGATCCGCGGGAGCGCGCAGCCCCGCCCCCCGGAGCACTGCTTTACCGCATTATATCCGAATTCGTGTTCTATCAGGGTAGAGGTGTATCAGTGGAGCCTAATCAGCTCTCTCTAAACAGGGGAGGGGACAGGTCAAATAGTGCGTGTGACTCTTAGGCAGAGCCCACACCACCACGCAAAAACACCAGTCCCCACCCCCTACCCCCCCCTCTCTCTCTCCCCACTGGGATCTGCTATCCAAACCCCTTGCTTAGCGAGTGCAGTTCAGTTGAGGGAGACCAGTGCTTAATTTGTAATGAAAGAGGTGCCGGGGCTCAAGCAAGTTTTTTACTTTCATAACGGATGTGGCAAGCCCAGACGTCCCGGAGCTGTGAATTGCCGAGCCTAGATATGCCAGGGCTCAGACTTGGCAAAATATAAGCCTTGAGGGTGACTCCCCTCATTCAGTCAGGCTGAGCAGAGTTCTGCTGCCCTTTACTCATACAACAAGGATAACTACGTGTCATTACCCCGCATTCAATACTACTATGATTTGTAGCCCAACACCAGCCAAAACTGATCACTGGGGCAGCGCGGCTCTGTCTGCTGGATACCTAGGCAGAGTAGGTGAGTTCATGTAACTACAGTCTGGTCCTGAAGCCTTTTGGGGAGAACTCATTCAGACCTTGCTTACAAATCATAATTTAAAATTATTAGGTTGGCCAACATTGCCGAAACGAATGAGCCGACATTGTCAGAAAAAACAACAGCTATGTGAGCAAGTTAGTCTTTGTTCAGACTTTTCAAACCTTTTATGCTTTCTCGGGTACAAGTATTTTCTCATATACTGTGTATGCTTTCTTGAGGAACATTGGAGCCAGTTGAAAGCAGTAATCATCAATGCCTGTGAGGAAACCATAGGCTACCAAACCAGAAAACATCAGGACTGGTTTGACGAGAATGATGCCAAAATTGAGCAACTCATCAATGAGAAGAGAATGGCATTTCGTGCTTGGCAGAATGACATAAATTGTAATATAAAGAGAGAAGCCCATGCCAAGGCGAGGGCGGAAGTACAACGTAAAACCAGAGAACTCAAGAACAAATGGTAGACTGAGAAAGCGCAAGAACTCCAACATCTCCCGGACATCCACAATACATGTGGTTTCTTTAGTGCCACCAAGGCTGTTTATGGGCCAATTGGTCATGGTATGAATCCTTTTCGCTCTAAGGACCGAACCACACTCTGAAGGACAACAAAGCCATCAATTCTCGCTGGAAAGAACATTTTGAAGATCTCCTTAACCGTAATTCTGTGGTTGCAGATGCAGTCCTTGAGCAAATCCCTCAACCACCATTTAGGAATAAGCTCGGAGACTCTCCCAATTTGTATGAGGTACACGATGCCACCAAGCAGATAAAGAACAACAAGGCAGCAGGTCTAGATGGGATCCCTGCTGAAATCTTTTAAAACAGTGGACCAGAGCTAATTCGGCAGCTTTACCTGCTTGTCCTTAAAATCTGGATAAAGGAGGAGATACCCAGTGAAATGAGGGATGCCCTGATTGTCACCCTCTTCGAGAAAGGGGATAAAGTGGATTGTGGAAATTATCATGGTATCTCCCTCCTAGCCATTGCAGGCAAAGTTCTGGTGCGGATCCTTGCAACCCGCCTTCTGCCCCTGTCAGAAGAAATTTTACTGGAGTCACAGAGTGGTTTCCGACCATGTCGTGGAACTGCGGATATGATCTTCACAGCACGGCAGCTGCAAGAAAAGTGTTGGGAGCAAAACCGACCACTGTGCATGGCTTTTATTGATCTAACTAAAGCCTTTGACTCAGTGAATCGCCGTGCCCTCTGGACTGGACTTTCTAAGGCTGGATGTCCTGGTAACTACATCAATGTCCTAAAATTGCTTCATGATAACATGAAAGCGACTGTTCTGAGCAGCACTGGCTCCCAGAGTGAACCTTTCAAAGTACAACAGGGGTCAAACAGGGCTGTATCATCACTCCAACCATGTTTGCGGTTTTTATTGCCGTCATTCTTTACCTAATTGCTGGGAAGTTTTCAGCTGGCGTTGAAATAATTTACAGAATGGACCGAAAGCTGTTCAGGCTTAGCAGGCTAAAAGCCAAGAGTAAGTTCTCCACAACATCTAGTGTGGAACTTCAATCTGCTCATGACAACGCAATCTTTGCCCACTCTGAGAAAGATCGTCAAACTATCTTGAATGTGTTTGCCGACGCTTACGCATGTCTTGGTTTCACTCTTAATATCAAGAGTGGGTGGTGTTCTGCCAGTGTTCTGGTGCCCTTTGGGGGGTTGTTTTGCTGTGGGTGGTGGTGTTTTGGTTTGGTTTGTGTTTCCCAGACTGCCAGGTTTTAGGTGGGAAGGCTATGACAGATACAGAGGCAGCAGTGGAAGACACAATGAAGATGACTGGATGTGGAAGCTGTGGCATGTACAGGATCCTGGAGGGGGTACCTGAAAAGAGTTTTGTCTGCATGAAGTGCCGCCTGATACAGCTGATGGAAGAAAAGATCCGAGGACTGGCGATGCAGGTGGAAACTCTGGTTGAGTTTAGAAGGGGGTTTGAGCAGATGATGGAGCAAAGACATGAGGAGGCTGAAGGGAAAAGCTCAGACTTGCAGATGGAAGCAGGACCAAAGAACTCTGAGGGGAGACTGCTGGGTGAGGAAAGTGGACAGTGGAAGCCTGTGACTAAGAGAACCAGGCAAAGGAAAAGACGGGCTAGTGAAGGAGAAATAGAGCTCAGGAACAGGTCTGCAGAGTTGGAAAATGAAGAAGGGGCACAGCAGGTGGTCACTGAAGGTGGGAGGGCAAGGAAAAAGAGAAGAGCAGCTAGTCCTATAGGAAGAGGGGAAGGGTCAATGGAGATACTGTAACAACACCAAATATGAGCTCCAGGAGGATACAGGATGGGTTGCAGAGGATTGCAAGGGACAATAGGAATCGAGAGGACTTGCAGCCAGAGGGAACAGGGGATAGACCGGAGAATCACACTGTCACCAGGAAAAGGCAGGTCTACATGATTGGGGACTCCTTACTGAGAAGAATAGACAGGCCTGTAACCAGAGCTGATCCGGAGAACAGAAGGGTGTGCTGTCTGCCGAGTGCTAAGATACAGGATGTGGACCTGAGGCTGAAGAGGATCCTAACAGGAGCAGGAAAGAATCCACTGATTGTCCTTCATGTGGGAACAAATGATACGGCTAGATTCTCGCTGGAACGTATCAAGGGAGACTATGCCAGGCTGGGGAAGACGCTTAAGGAAATTTAGGCTCAGGTGATCTTCAGTGGGATTCTGCCTGTTCCTAGAGAAGGGCAATAAAGGTGTGAAAAGATTATGATGATCAACAGATGGCTCAGGCAGTGGTGCTATAAGGAGGGCTTTGGGATGTATGGCCACTGGGAAGCATTCATGGTCAGAGGACTGTTATCTCGGGATGGACTTCACCTGAGTAAGGCAGGAAATAGACTTCTAGGATGGAGGCTGGCACAACTGATTAAGAGAGCTTTAAACTAGGAATTTGGGGGAGATGGTTGGGAGATGTCCAGGTAATCTCCACGCCGGATTTTAACATTGAGAGGGAAGAAAACGAAGTAAGAAAGGATACAGCCGTAGGTAGGAGACTGGACATAAGGAGGAAGGGTAGTGTAGATACCAGTCTAATAGGTGATACTGGTGGTAGACTGTCTCTGCCTAATCGGGTAAAGAATGTCAGTGAAGCCAAACAGCAAAAATTAAGATGTTTGTACACTAATGCGAGGAGCCTAGGTAACAAAATGGAGGAACTAGAGCTACTGGTGCAGGAAGTGAAACCAGATATTATAGGGATAACAGAAACATGGTGGAATAGTAGTCATGACTAGAGTACAGGTATTGAAGGGTATGTGCTGTTTAGAAAAGACAGAAATAAAGGCAAAGGTGGTGGAGTAGCATTGTATATCAATGATGAGGTAGACTGTAGGGAAATAAGAAGTGATGGAATGGATAAGACAGAGTTTGTCTGGGCAAAAATCACATTGGGAAAGAAAGCTACTAGAGCCTCCCCTGGGATAGTGCTTGGGGTGTGCTACAGACCGCCGGGATCCGATTTGGATATGGATAGAAACCTCTTTAGTGTTTTTAATGAAGTAAATACTAATGGGAATTGTGTGATCATGGGAGACTTTAACTTCCCAGATATAGACTGGAGGACAAGTGCTAGTAATATAATAGGGCTCAGATTTTCCTGGATGCAATAGCTGATGGATTCCTTCACCAAGTAGTTTGCTGAACCAGCAAGAGGGGATGCCATTTTAGATTTGGTTTTGGTGAGTAGTGAGGACCTCATAGAAGACATAGTTGTAGGGGACAACCTTGGTTCGAGTGATCATGAGCTAATTCAGTTCAAACTAGATGGAAGGGTAAACAAAAATAGATCTGGGACTAGGGTTTTTGATTTCAAAAGGGCTAACTTTAAAAAATTAAGGAAATTAGTTAGGGAAGTGGATTGGACTGAAGAACTTGTGGATCTAAAGGCAGAGAAGGCCTGGAATTACTTCAAGTCAAAGTTGCAGAAACTATCAGAAGCCTGCATCCCAAGAAAGGGGGGGAAATTCATAGTCAGGAGTTGTAGACCAAGCTGGATGAGCAAGCATCTCAGAGAGATGATTAAGAAAAAGCAGAAAGCCTACAAGGAGTGGAAGATGGGAGTGATCAGCAAGGAAAGCTTCCTTACTAAGGTCAGAACATGTAGGGACAAAGTGAGAAAGGCCAAAAGCCATGTAGAGTTGGACCTTGCAAAGGGAATTAAAACCAATAGTAAAAGGTTCTATAGCCATATAAATAAGAAGAAAACAAAGAAAGAAGTGGAACCGCTAAACACTGAGGATGGAGTGGAGGTTAAGGATAATATAGGCATGGCCCAATATCTAAACAAATACTTTGCCTCAGTCTTTAATGAGGCTAATGAGGAGCTAGGGATAATGGTAGTATGACAAATGGGAATGAGGATATGGAGGTAGATATTACCACATCTGAGGTAGAAGCCAAACTCAAACAGCTTAATGGGACTAAATCGGGGGGCCCAGATAATCTTCATCCAAGAATATTAAAGGAACTGGCACATGAAATTGCAAGCCCATTAGCAAGAATTTTTAATGAATCTGTAAACTCAGGGGTTGTACCGTATGACTGGAGAGTTACTCAGGGGAGTAGTGGAGTCAAAAGATATATCTGGCTTCAAGACTAAGCTTGATAAGTTTATGGAGGGGATGGTATGATGGGATAGCCTAATTTTGGCAATTAATTGATCTTTGATTATTAGCTGTAAATATGCCCAATGGCCTGTGATGGGATGTTAGATGGGGTGGGATCTGAGTTACTACAGAGAATTCTTTCCTGGGAGTCTGGCTGGTGAGTCTTGCCCACATGCTCAGGATTTAGCTGATTGCCATATTTGGGGTCGGGAAGGAATTTTCCTCCAGGACAGATTGGCAGAGGCTTGGAGGTTTTTCGTCTTCCTCTGCAGCGTGGGGCACGGGTCACTTGCTGGAGGATTCTCTGCACCTTGAGGTCTTTAAACCACGATTTGAGGACTTCAATAACTCAGACATAGATTAGGGGTTTATTACAGGGGGTTGGACTAGATGACCTCCTGAGGTCCCTTCCAACCCTGATATTCTATGATTCTATGATACAGGAGTGGGTGGGTGAGATTCTGTGGCCTGCGTTGTGCAGGAGGTCAGACTAGATGATCATAATGGTCCCTTCTGACCTTAAGTCTATGAGTCTATGAGTCTAAGAAGACTAAAGTGCTCTATCAGCACTCTCCAAATGAGGTATTCATGCCCCATCTATCAAAATCAATGGAGTGGCACTGGAGAATGTCGATCATTTCCTCTACCTTGGCAGTCATCTCTCATCCAAGGCAGATATTGATGCAGAAATTCAACATCTCCTGAGCTGTGCCAGTGTAGCTGTTTCTCATTTACGGCACAGGGTTTTTGAAGATCACGACATTCGAACAGACACCAAGCTTCTTGTTTATCAAGCCGTTATTCTCCCAACACCGTTGTGTGGGTCCGAAACTTGGACAACCTATAGACACCACTTGAAAGTCCTTGAGAGGCACCATCAACGCTGCCTTCATAAGATTCTGAAGATCAAATGGGAAGACAGGTGCACCAATATTAGTGTTCTGGAAGAGGCAAAGACCACCAGTATCACGGCAATGATCATTCGTCAACAATTCCGCTGGACTGGTCACGTTGTCCGGATGGCAGACCATCGCCTCCCAAAACAGGTCCTGTTCTCTCAGCTGAAAGAAGGGTACCATAATGTGGGTGGACAAGGAAGCATTATAAGGACTTGCTGAAGGACAACTTAAAAAAGTGTAATATTGACATTGACACTTGGGAGACACTTGCCCAGGATCGCTTAAAATGGGGTGAAGTCCTACGTGATGGTCCCCTGCATTCTGAACTTACTCGCCAAAAGGGACAAGAGGCGCAGGAGGAAGGAGAGATTGGCTTCCAGTCATGATCAACAGCCTCCTGCTGAGCCTGAAAACATCTGCGCTCATTGTAATAGAACTTGTGGTTCAAGGATTGGCCTCATTAGCCACCTGAGGACCCATAACGCCCATGGAAGATGATCATACTCGGTAACGAGTGATCGCCCATCATCATCATGTTTTTAAAGTGTGTATTAATGTTTCGATTTCAATTCAAATTTCCAACTAAATGACTAAATTGGCAGCAATGTAACTAGTTGACAGCTGGGGGGTGTTGGGGAAATTCAGAGGAGTGTAGGGAAATCCCTGCTTGTGGGCAGAAGCCCTGAGCCCATCGGCAGAGTTGGGGGGGGGGACACAAGGGTGTTGCCCCCCCAAACTACAGAGCTTTACCCAGAATGGGGTAGCCACGGGGGCAGCTCCAGTCCCCCTCCCTCTCATCTCCCCCAGTTCCCCTCAGGCCCCGCCCTCTGGCCAGGTTGTAGGTGGGAAGCCAGATACAGGCAGTGGAGGGCAGCTACTGCTTTGGCAAATGGTGCCATGGAGCAGCAGCTGGGGCATTCCCCCGTCGGCTGCTGGTGCCCAGGGTTGCAGCTGCTACCCATCTCCCAGCCCCCTTTGACTGCTCACGCAGCCGGTAAGAGCTGCCAGGGTGGGGAGACCCAGCACCGGGCGGCAGAGCCCTCGGGGAGCAGCCACCGCAGGGGGAGCCCTCCTGGCACACAGCCCCTAGCTACCCCCCTCCCTGCACCCTGAGCTACCCCCCGTCCACACACAGCCCCTAGCTACCCCCTCCCTCCACCCTGAGCTACCACCATGTCTTCACACAGCCCCTAGCTACCCCCTCCCTACACCCTGAGCTACCCCCCTGCTGCACACAGCCCCTAGCTACCCCCTCCCTACACCCTGAGCTACCCCCGTCCACACACAGCCCCTAGCTACCCCCTCCCTGCACCCTAGATACCTCCCTGCCGCACACAGCCCCTAGCTACCCCCTCCCTCCACCCTGAGCTACCACCATATCTTCACACAGCCCCTAGCTACCCCCCTCCCTGCACCCTGAGCTACCCCCCTGCTGCACACAGCCCCTAGCTACCCCCTCCCTACACCCTGAGCTACCCCCTGCCCCCACACATCCCCTAGCTACCCCCTCCCTGCACCTGAGCTACACCCCTGCCAGCACACAGCCCCCAGGTACCCTCCTCCCTGCACCTGAGCTACCCCCTACCCCCATACAGCCCCTAGATACCCTCCTCCCTGCACCCTGAGCTACCCCCCCTACCCCCACACAGCCCCTAGATACCCTCCTCCCTGCACCCTGAGCTCCCCCCTGCCCCCACACAGCCACTAGCTGCCCCCTCCCTGCACCCTGAGCTACCCCCATGTCTGCACACAGCCCCTAGCTACCCCCTCCCTACACCCTGAGCTACCTCCTGCCCCCACACAGCCCCTAGATACCCTCCTCCCTGCACCTGAGCTACCACCATGTCTGCACACAGCCCCTAGCTACCCCCTGCCTGCACCCTGAGCTACCCCCTGCCCCAACACAGCCCCAAGCTACCTCCTGCCTCCACCCTGCGCTACCCCCCTACCCCCACACAGCCCCTAGCTACCCCCTCCCTACACCCTGAGCTACCCCCCTACCCCCACACAGCCCCTAGCTACCCACCTCCCTGCACCCTGAGCTACCCCCCATCCACACACAGCCCCTAGATACCCCCTCCCTCCACCCTGAGCTCCCCCCTGCCCCCACACAGCCCCTAGCTACTCCCTCCCTGCACCCTGAGCTACCCCTCTGCCAGCACACAGCCCCTAGGCACCCCCCTCCCTGCATCCTGAGCTACCCCCTGCCGCACACAGCCCCTAGCTACCCCCTCCCTGAGTGGTTTCCTGCACTCTGAGCGGTTTTAAACATTTTTGAACTGAGTCCCCCGTTTGAGTTATATTTTTTGGTTGTGGTCCCCCCTGGGTGGCCGTCTGAGGTGAGTCAGGGGGTGCAGGTGACGCTCCCTCCCTGAACTGTGTTGTGTGGAGCTGGCCCGAGCCCCGCCGGCCCTTGACCCCCCCCAAAATAAAAGTCAAATGATGCCTATGCCCAAGGCCTCACCGCCCGCCGGCCAGGAGCCCTGAGTCCCCACCTCGCCCCGCCCCTGCTGGACCCTGGAGTTTTTATAGCATTTCAAGGGGGGCCTCAAAGAGAGAAAAGTTGAGGACCCCCCCCCGGTGTAGCGAGTCCCCAGTCTCAGTGTAAATAGCCCCCCCCCCCCCACGGGGTGCTGCTCCCATGGCCCATGTCCTCCCAGCCATCTGACCTTGCTCTGCCGCTATCTACTGGACTCAAGAGCTTCCCAAATGCAAATACCGTCTCTCCATGTGGGTTCTAACAGGGCCGCGGCAGCTCCCCACCCCCTCCGCCCTGAGGTGCCCCCCCCCCCCCCCCCGCGGCAGCTCCCCACCCACCCCCCCGCCCTGAGTCCCCCCCCCCGTGGCAGCTCCCCCCCCTGCCCCGAGGCACCCCCCCCCCGCGGCAGCTCCCCCCACCTGTCCTGAGGCCCCCCCCCGCGGCAGCTCCCCACTCCAGCTCACCTCTGCTCCGCCCCCTCCCCGAGCCCTGTGGCAGCTCCCCCCACCCCTCCCCCACCATGAGGCACCCCCCCGCGGCAGCTCCCCACCCCCCCCACCCTGAGGTGCCCCCCCATGGCAGCTTCCCCCGGCCTGTGGAGCCGTGCGGCAGCTCCCCACCCCAGCTCACCTCTGCTCCGCCCTCTCCCCGAGCACGCCGTCGCTGCTCCACTTCTCCCGCCTCCCAGGCTTGCGGCGCCAATCAGCTGTTTGGCGCCGCAAGCCTGGGAGGGAGAGAAGCAGAGCGGGGCGGCGTGCTCACGGGAGGAGGCGGAGCAGAGGTGAGCTGGGGCGGAGAGCGGTTCCCCTGTGTGCCGCCCCCCCAACCACTTGGCGCCCTAGGTAGCCGCCTAGTTTGCCTAGTGGTTGCACCGGCCCTGGGTTCTAATAGACCATGATCAGTTTCCTCTTAACCCCATGTGTGATGTGCACAGAGGAGCTCATGGAAGTGCAGTTTGGCAATCAGGTGAACATTTTTAGCAGTCAGAGTAATTAACCGCTGAACAATTTCCCAAGAGCTGTGGTGGATTCCCCATCACTGCCAATGTTTAAATCAGGGTTGGCCATTTTTCTAGAAGATCTGCTCTAGGAATCATTGTGGGGAAGTGTGACAGGGCCGCGTCCCTCTCTGTTCAAGCCACAGAGAGACCGCTCGGAGACCTGCTGCTGGTCAGACGCGTTGTGCAATCTACTGACGCTGGTGCAGCTCGGTATTTACAATCGCCTCCAAGTTCCGAGCAGAGCTGAGGCTGCTGGGGACGCCCGGGCTTTGTGGGAGGGAAAGAGGAGCCATTGGGAGGTGGGACGGCACAAGAGGGGGAGGGTCTCATCTATAATTACATACCAACCGGCTTATTAGAAGAACGTTACGTTTGCAAAAGTTAGGAAATGCCTGTAGGGAAGCTGCATGTGCAACCTTAATTCAGCCCCCTTGTCTGTATCTTGCATTATGATAGTCTTTAATGACATGATCTCACACACACACACACACACACACACACACACACACACACACACGTGTGCCCAGGGTACAGGACTTAAATTCAGCTGGCGCTGTCGGCATGGGCGGTGGGTATAATAGGCCTGGGGAGGCTCAGGCTGGATCCCCAGTTGTGGAATTTGGGGGGGAGTTTTTGCTTTATTATGCCCCATGCAGGTTCTGGGGTGGCTGAGGAGGCGATATGTGCTATTCAGCTCCCTGGGTTCATCAGTAAACTCCCTGGACTGCAGAGAGATTACTGAGGAACCCAGGAAGCTGAGTTGCAAAACCCACTTCCTCAGCTGCCCCAGAACCTGCCTGGGGCATAGCGAAAGCTCAGGTTCGTCTTCGGAAAGAGACACTGTCACTCTGCGGCTTTTCTTGGGTGGCTTGGAGTCAGGGGAGAGCCGGGGCAACTCTGGGCTGGGGGCGGGGCTCTGGGCACCTCCTGGCAGGTGGGGGGGACTCGGGGGTTCGGCCAGCCTGGGCTCCTCCAGCCGAGGGCGGGGGCTCTCAGGACTGCAGGCGGCGGGCAAGGGTGGGCTTGTGGCTCTGGCTGTGTGTGGGGGGCGTGCAGGTGGAGCCAAGGGCTAGCCTCCCCGAAGGGGGGCTCCACCTGCCACCCATGGCTGTCAGTCAATATTTTCAACCCCTCTGGAGTTTTTAAAGCATGTTGTGTGTGGGGGGGGTGAGGGGGGGGGAGGCGTTTCCAGGAAATACTCTATGAGAATTTAAGTCCTGCCAGGGTAGATGGTGCTCACTTCCTGAGAGCTATTCAATATTCTGTTTTACCCTCGTTGTTCAGTTTGTGGCCTGAGGCCTTATTTACCCCAGGCGATTCACACTCTACTCTGAAGACAGTTGTTAATCTCCTCGGGGGCTTTTCTAATGTGCTCATCACTTTAGAGTGACCCCTACGGAACGTCTCTTCCAAGTCCTCCTGTGAAACCGGGCCGGGGCGTGCTGGTATCTGCACTTTACACAGTGGAAACAATCACACGGCAAGCTTCAGGCCAAAGTTGTCCAAGGGGCACTAATTTGGAGTGCCCAATTTGAGAGGCCTGGGACCTGATCTAGAGTCAGAGCTGACGGGCAGAAGGGACCTGGACATCACAGGCCACCAGCAGCAGAGAACTTAGCATCCTATAGCACTGGCTTTGCTCACCCCTCAGCTCCCACTGACCTGTTTCCTGCTGTGAGCGCTCAGCACTTCTGCAGATCGGACCCCAGTTGTCTCAAGTTGGGTACCCAGGAAATGAGGACAGAGTGCTACAGCCTGGCCCAGGCCGCCTCTGCACGGTCCCGTCTGTTGTAAGTGGACCCAACTGCTGGATCCCAAGTGCTCCCGAACCCCCTGGGCCTGGGCTGAGTCTAGTCACCGTGCCGAGCTCTGGGTGTCCAGGGCGCACTCCCAGGAACACATTTGTTGTCCAAGCCCTTCCTTGGGAGGGACCTGGAACTCTGCAGTCCAGCCCCTCCAGTTCACGAACCCAGTGCCCCCACCTCCCGAGCCCCCAGTCGCTTACGCCAGCTCCCGCAGACTCCCACCTGGCTTATGTGGATGGACGATGGACGGCCCCTCATAGAGACACACAGCTCCTTTAATAGAGGCTCTGTCCCTTTTGCCATGTGCTCCCCGGGTTCCCTCCCCTCCCCTGTGCAGAGAGTCGATGGCCCTAGAGAGTTTCCTTGTTGGCTTCTTAGAGCCTATCCTTCCGCAAAGCGTCAAGCCCCTTTGCTGGGCAGGGACACACTGTGCCCCACATAACACCAAAGGGAGACAGAGAAGAGGGGGGATGGGGAGCCATGAGAGGGTCACTGCGATGTAGGGGTCAGAGTCTGAGCCTAGAGGGGAGGAGGATTCTGGGTATAAGATTCCTGGGAGACCTCAGGGGCAGAGGACGGAGGGATGGGGCACGTGGGCGGAGTGAGGAGACACGGGTGATGTGGGGCAAGGAGGACTTTCTGCAGTCAAGGAGGAGAGAGTTAGGGGGTTGGTGGAGACAGGGCAAGGAGGGAAGGGATTTAAATTGCTGAGAGTAAGAAAGGGACAGTGACATTGAGTACCGGGGAAACACGCAGGAACCTGGGAATGGGCAGACTGGACCAGAACCAAGGTCCATCTAGCCCATCTCGTCTCTGACAGTGGCTGGAGCCAGATGCTTCGTGGGAGCGTTTCAGAACCCAGCAGCAGCAGATGCTGGATAATCTGCCCCTGTAGTGGGTCTCATCCTGCCCTGGTAGTTCGAGATTAGATTAAATCTTGAAGCAGGGGTTCAGCTACTAACCCTTTCCTGACAGTGGGTGAAATACGCCCCCTCCCCCTTACGCAATTAGGTTTCATATGGGGGAGTCTAGGGGCTGGGCGTGGAGGTCGCATGCCGTCACCTTGCAGGGCTGACATGCAGCCACTAGGTGGCCTCTATGCCAGCCTGAGAGCTAAACAGCAGCTGCTTCCCCTTCGCATCCCTGTATGGGAGGGAGAGGGACTGGGGCAGCTGAACCCCTTGAGCTGGGCATTCTGGGGGGCTTCCCCGATGCGTGCACAGACACCCCCCCACGTGCAAGGCAGCCTGTTCGAGTCAGCCTGGCTCCCCCCTCCCACATATGGTCTCCACCTGCCTGCGTCCACCTGGCTGCCTCAATGAGGCGTACCTGTGCAGGCAGGAGATCAAGCCAGATTACTGGTCCTTTCTGGCTTTACAAATCTATGCATCTATGGGACTGGGCACAAGTTGCTGACACGATGCCGCGCAGTCCACTCGGGGAGGCGCCCGGAACACCTCCGAGCTCAGGGAGAGACAGCCAGGCGCGTCACAGAGAGAAAAACATCTTTATTTCTTGAAATCAGCAAGTGACAGTGTGTCAAACATAAAGGCAAGGTCTGCTGGTCCACAGCAACCCCCTGATAAATAATAGACCAATAATATTACAGCATTAGCTTCCTTGCTGCTCACTGTCTGTCCTCCCGAAGGGTCCCAAAGTGCTTCTCAAACTTGGCAGATAGCTTCACACAGGTACAAGCCAGGAGTTACTTCACCCGTTACCGGAATGCAGCCACCTCTGGGTAACGCACATCAACTGTTCCATAGCTGCACAGAACTTGGAGTGGGAAGGGAAGGGGAAGGCCCATAACCAGTTGAAACCACAGGAGGAAGTTAGGGATGTGGAACTGAATTAACTGAACTGGAATTTAGCCAGGAGATGAAGAATGACACCTAACTTCTATATAGCACTTCCCATTAGTAGATCTCAAAGCTCTTTACCCTATTTTACAGGTGGGGAAACTGAGGTACCAAGCAGGGAAGTGACTTGCCCATAGAGCCCAGGTCTCCTGAGTCCCCGTCCAGTGCGCTAGCTACTAGGCCACACTGCCTCATAGGCTGCTACCTTTAAGGGCCATAGGATTTTTAATGACCACAAGTGTCCAGGGCCTGGTTTGTACCATAAAGGTGGCTAATCTAGAACAGAAGTGATTCTTTTACAATACAAATAAAATAGCTTCAAATGTCTTTAAAGTGCCAGCGAGCCCTTAAAGCGCAGCGACGGCCTTTGCTCGGGGCTGAGGGGTGGCGTTCCGGACAGCACAATAGCCACTGACGCTAGCACTGCAAAGGGAAGCGCGCAGGGTCTCCATCAGCTCCCAGCCGTCTCATTTCATTTCTAGGAAATTCACGTATTCCTTGACCCATTTGGTGTCTGGGTTGGCGCAAACTTGTTTGTCCTTTCTGGTGACAAACCTGTGTGAAACAAGAGAGACCGGGGGCTTAGAACACTGATGGGGGGATGGAATTTGCTGTTGTAATAAACCGGGCCTGGTGGGTCTGGGGCCATGGGACGACCACTTTGTTCCCTGCCATGGCTCCCTGTTTAGGACCATTCAAAGGGGAGAACAGCCTCAGCCCAGACTCCCAAGCCTACGAATCCAGGCCTCATGCTACCTGACTGCACCGGGGCCTATTAAACCACGTGAGGGCCTGGAGAACCTCAGAGAAACACCTAAATGACCAGCTGCTCACTGATCCAATCAGTGTGGGAATGAGACTGGAAACCGCGGCTTGTATCAGTTCAGCCTAGTTTTCTGCCTATTGCACCTCTCAGTGGACAGGCGTCCCCACCCGGATGCAGCAACAGCCACCATTTGGTGCATTTGGCTGCAGGATGCCGCAGAGGGGAGTCACACACCGTGCTCTCCCCCACAGGCTCTGTCTAGACTAGGGAAATGCAGTGTGTGGAGTAACTGAGTCCCATGTTTCTGTGCAAAATGTAGCACCTTGCGCAGCTGTGTTTAGAGTGTTTAGAGTCTCTGGGTTAACCCTAGCGAAGGGCTTGTTTACACAGAAAGTTAGTTGTCCCCTGTCGTTTTCCCAGTATAACCACTGCATGGACACTAATTCCAGTTTAGCTTAAGTCCATGTCGACACAGACAGCGCTGCAGTGGTACCGAGCGGGCGGAAGAAGCTACATCGGCCGGAGAAGCGTTCCCACTGACAGCGCTGTGCCCACGAGCGCTTATGTCGGTGTAACGTATGTCACTAGAGGAGTGGAATATTCACACCCCGCGCGACGTACATTTTGCCGACCTAGGCTGCAGTGTAGACATAGCCTTAATCCACTCCCAAGCAATGTAAATGGCCCCAGAAACCACTGACATTAAACACGGTTGCCTTTGTCTACACTAGGTGCGAAATGGTGTTTAAAACATATCACGTTAGCTAGTTTTCTTAGGGTTTGTCTACACGGGAAGGCTTTACCAGTTAGACCCATATAGTTATCCTAGTATAACCACCGCTCCCCATGTGGATACTCCTACCCCAGCATCAGAGTGGCCCTTTTCCAGTTTATCTTAAACCCCTTCCCAAGCAACATAATCTACATTGAAAAAGCCTCTTACACCAGAATAAGAGCGTCCACACAGGGAGTTATACCGGGATAATTACAGTGGTTTAAATTCACATCATCGCTTACACTAGTAGAATTGTCCCATGTAGACAAGTCCCTAACCTAGCACAGCCCGAGGGGATTGTGGAGAGATTAAAGACTGACAGAGATCTCTGCCCAGACCTCCCCTAGTGCAGGAGCTAGTACTTACACTACAGCTGGCTGAGAGCACTTTCCACTGGTGTAGAAATACTCCTTCAGGTGGCTCTGGGGCAGCTTCCGGGTGGTGTAGCTGAAGCAGCACACGGTCGTGTCAGAACCATCTGAAAGAGATTGAAAAGTGGGACGTGAGTGTCAGTTATTCCTCCAGGAGGCACGGCCTGGACAGTGACAGTCGCCCCCTGCGCTAACGATCTGAGGCTTTGCCTCCTTAACGAGTCTGGAGACCTCGCCGGATTTGTTTCCATTCGACGCGCAGCGACGGGCTCTGATTATCTCTGTGAGGAAGTGACAGCATCACACTGAATTGTGAGCAAGTGAGAGGGGAAGGGGTCCTGGCCAGAGCCTTTACAGGTCTGGGTTTATTTTCATTAACCTCCCTTTAGCCCCAACACCTAATGAACACTAGTGACAAAGGACCTCTTTGGTAAAGATTCAACACCCATTCGCCCCATCCCCTCATTTAAGGTGAGAGCTCACAGGCACCATCTCCAGGCGCCCTCTCAAAGCCCTCCAGCGAAACCTGGGACGATCTGACTTGATAATCCCAATAGTTCTAAGGTAAAAACCAGCAAGAAGGAGAAACTTAAAAGCAGCCCTTCCAGATGGCTTCCCTCTATCCCAAAGAAGCAGATGAGGCCATAAAGTCCTGTTGTATTAAATCCTGACAGGTCACCTTTAAAGGCAGAGCTGCAAAGTTGCCACCTTTCAGAAGAAGACCCTGCAAGGACAGAGAGAAGCTGGACTCACGTGGGGCAGAGGAGGCCTGCGAGCAGAAGGCAGCGATGAGGAGAACGGCGAGGGCAGCCACGGAGACCTTCATGTTGCTGTTGGGTGAGGGATGAACCATAGGAGCAGAGCAGGGACTCTTTCTAACCTCTGATACTGACCCCCGGGACAAGCCCCTGTTTTTATAGGGGAGCAGTGAGGTTTCCTGCTTGTTCCGTGACACCAGCTGCATGTCACCGGTCACTGTGGTGAAGGAGTGTCAGCAGCTCCGCCTCACCTCAGGATATACAAGAATAGTCCTCGCAACGATCTGAGGTCAGTTTCAACACAGCAGCAGGAGGGACGCTGAGGGGGAAGGATATGAAGCAATCACTGCATGTATCACCACAGGTCCTGCATTGAGCATACCTTCAAACAGAAGAGCCACTCCTTAAGAACATAAGAACGGCCATACTGGTCAGACCAAAGGTCCATCTAACCCAGTACCCTGTCTTCCGACAGTGGCCAATGCCAGGTGCCCCAGAGGGAATGAACAGAACAGGCAATCACCAAGTGATCCATCACCTGTCGCCCATTCCCAGCTTCTGGCAAACAGAGGCTAGGGACACCATCCCTGCCCATCCTGGCTCATAGCCATTGATGGACCTATCCTCCATGAATTTATCTAGTTCTTTTTTTAACCCTGTTATATTCTCAGCCTTCACAACATCCTCTGGCAAAAGCTCTCAGAGTTGGTCAGTGTGTAAGCGGGGCAATGGTCCCGCTGTTGTGGGGAACTTTCCTGGTTTATGCACTACCCCGGTGAAGTGGGCTAGCGAAAGGATCTGAGTCCTCGCTCCCACTTCCTTCACCCAGAGGCCTGCCTGACCTCAAGGACTCTCTTTCTACTCTCGTGTGTGGCAGAGTCCTCGTAACCCGACAAGGCTGGGCCCAGGATTCCTGGGGGGCTCGACCCCCATCCTTGTCGTGGTCACTTAGGGCAGGGGCTAGGGTGTCCCCACTTCGGGGTGCTCTCTCTGCACTGGATGCTTTCCTAACCCACTGATCATTACATACAGTTCAAAGCAAATACAGTTTATTAAACAGCAATCAATTTAAAAAAAATAAGGAACAAATCAGAAAGGTGAAAGGAAAACCCGTCACCCCGCTCTGTGGCACGGCCAGCGTCTCTGGAACGTCCGGGCAGTTCACAGCCTGTCCCTCACCCGGCCCAGGCCCCTGCCCAGGCCCTGGCTGTGCTGCAGAGATGCTGCGGGTTGGACACTTGCTCTGGCCATGGCCACACGCTCTCAGACTCTAGGTGGCAGGACACTTCTTCCCAGTGTCACCCCCGCCCCGTCGGGGTTACGATCCCCCCCAAGTCTGGCTTGCACCGCCTCTTGGCTGGGGGCATCTCCCTGCGCTGGCCCACTGCCCTGGGTCCCCCTCACTCTCCCCAGCTGCTCACCGCACCCGGCTCCAGACAGCTCCAGCCCCAGCTCCAGCTCCAGCTCCACCACCGTCTCAGCTCAGCTGCTGCTGCTGCTCTGCCTCCAGCTCCCTGGGCTGCTTCTCTGGCCCCTCTGGCTGGCATGGCCCTGCTCCCCAGCTCAGCTCGGGCCCCTGCTCTCTCCTTAGCTCAGCCCCACTCTGTCTGACCCAGGCAATTCACATGGAGGATGGGACCCCCCCAGCCTCCTGACTCCCTGATTAGCCTGGCCCCCCGTCAATCAGGTGTTGGCCTCTCCCCATTGTCCCTGGGGACTGTCAGTCTCAGGGTCCTGATTTCCCATTGACCCTTCCCCTTTTAGTGCTGGGAGCTAGCCAACCAAAAATCCCTCTGAGTTTTAGTAAGGGGCCAACAGTCCCCTTACAAGTGCAGCACAAATTGGCCAAGGGTGACCTCAGGCACAACACTCCCTTATAGGCAAACAGACAGAATCCCAGCACCCGGGGTCTTAGAGTGCCGGGAGGGGAGGGGGAGAAATCAAGGCCAAGGGGCTATTTTTCACATGGTGTTTTCTAAGCAAGTATCCTGAGCTCCAGGTCACGGAGACTCCCCCCGAGACAGGAAAAGCTTGGGCCAAATCTCTGCTGGTGTAAGCTGGCACGAAGGCCCAAGATTAAATGCTCTTCTACAGAGCCTCATTCGGAGACCCATGTCTGCAGGAGCCTCTCATTTCTACATCGCAATCTTAGCAGCCACTGGAAATCTTTGCACATTGGTTCTCATTCCTTCTAGATATTTTTGGAATAGCCAATAATATTTTTGTCAGGAAACTAGGACTTGTCTACCTGGAGACTAACACCTTTAGCTCTGCCAGTGCCAAACTGATCTGATTAAATTGCTGCACATTTGTGTGGACACTCTTACTTCAGTTTCATAAAATCATAGAACCATAGGGTTAGAAGCGACCGTAAGGGCCATCTAGTCTAACCCCCTGCCAAGCTCCAGGATTCGTCGTGTCTGAACATCCAAGACAGATGGCTCTCCAGCCTCTTCTGGAGTTTACAAGTGGCTTATTTTGATTTAGCTTAAATTGATCAGAAACATTGGCCTTGTTTTAGCTGTATTAAGACACATGTCGTTCAAATGAACCAAGCTTAACATCTGACTCACATCACTCTGTGGAATTAACCAGTCCTTATTCTTTATCACTCCACCAATTTTTGTCTCATCTGCAAACTTTACAAGCAAAGATTGCATACATTTTTCCAGATCACTGGTAAAGATACTGAATAGCATTGGGCCCAGAGCATATCCCTGTGGGTCCCCAATGGATACATCCGTAATGATTCCCTATTTAAAATTATTTTTTGTGCTCTTATCAGTTAACCAGTTTTTAATGTGCTAAACTGATCTTGTTTGGTGATCATTTTTTAATCAGATTGTTGTGCAATACTAAATCAAATGCCTTACTGAAGTCTACGTCTATTATGCCAACACAATTATGTTAATCAGCCAAACTTATAAACCTCATCAAAAAACAATATATAGTTTGTTTGACAAGAGCTATTTCCCATAAAAAATAATGTTAATTGGTGTAATCACACTGCCATCCTTATGTTACTTACTGATTGCTACCCATCTCAGCCATTCCTTATTTTCCGCCTGGATCAATATCAAGCTAATCAGCCTACAGTTACATGTCATTCCCTTTACCTTTTCTGCATCACTACTGACAACTTAATGATCTATATTTAGCAGAATGATACCACTGCTAGGTTCTCTTTTGTTCCTGGTGTATTTAAAAATTCCTTCTTATTGTCCTTAACTCTACTGGCCATAGAATTTCACAGATACCTTTAGCTTGTCTTCATTTCATGACAGCTAATTTATAACCATTACTAAAAAACTTCCATTTGTGCATATATATAATTGCTACTTTCACTTTCTTTCTTAATCAGGCTGGTTTAACGGGCAGTCTTTCGAAATTGCAGATTTGTGGGTTGTTTGATAGTACTTTACTAGATGCTTATTCGCCTTGTTTTGTTTAAATATTTCCTCCCTCTCAAGTTTGCTCCTGATCATTTTCAGCTTTAAGACTGTTTTCTGATTGTACATAGCCAGTGTAATTAGGTCACGATCACTTGTACCTAGGACAGGCAATCACTAATATTTAGTTCAGTCATTACTTTATCTTTGTCACAACAAGGTTTCAGAGACTTGCCCCAGCTATGGTGTAATACTTCTTGTGGTCAAAAATTATTGATGGTAATTTTCTGATTCTCCAAGACATTTTTACTAGTGGCAGCATGAAACCTCCAGCATAATAATGGTTTTTCTTCCTGCACATTTCCGATAGACATTAAGAGCATGGGCGGCGGGTGAACCGCTGGCTGGGTGAGGCTAACCCCTGCCAGCCCTGCCCCCCGCCTGAGGACCCGCCCCTCTTCCCCCGCCAGAGCCCCCCCTCCCTGCAGCTGCCAGTCCCCCCCCCGCCCCGAACGCCAGGTGGCACAGCCCCACCTGGGTCCCCCAGCGCTGGGCAGCCCCAACCACCCCAAGTCCTGGCTGCCCTAGCCCCAGCCTCAGCACGCTTCCCTGAAGAGAAGCAGCCTGCCTGGGCTGGGGTCAAGGGCAAGCAGGGGTTCGGGGAGGAGCATGGATGGGGCCATGCCAGGCTGTTTGGGGAGGCCCAGCCTTCCCCAGCCTATGCGATGTGCTGCCCATGATTAAGAGCTGTTTGCCCTGTTCGCTAGTCTGATTGGACGGTCTTAACAGACACTTCCACCATTTCTCTTGCCAACAGCTGTGGTCCATCTGCATTCCACAGCCTGCATTTCTAAACATAAAAGCAGATGGTGGTAGTAATGTAGACTACTCCTCCCCGTCTTTCTTCCCACTCCGTCTTTCCTAAATAGAGTCCATGTGAATCCTCCCACCAGGTTTCTGTAATGCCAGTTTCGAATTCCTCTCTATTATCTGGGCAATGAAAGCATTCCCTCCTTCTATTTCCTTGGACACCTTGAGCTTTTACAGTCATGGTAACCTTGAGTCAGAGATACACCTTTCTCTATCTGCACTGCGTTTACTCCCTTAGCATCCTCCCCTTTGGGTAGCTGCCCCCAAGTAGTCTAACTAGTCTGTCATCCGGAGACAGGCTCCCCGTCTGTGATAGGCATCATCCAAACCGCAATTTGGAAGCTGGGGCAAGTTTGTGCCTAGCCAAAGACCTTGATTTTGGAGTGGAAGCTATTTCTGCCTCTTCCTTGTCTATATTCTAAACGGGGTCATGGCACGGATGTAAGGTAGGTAGCCACAGTCTAGTCATTGTCCCCAAGATTTTCCAGACTGATCGGTGACTCTGGGTGCCTCCGTTGGTTTTGTTTTTTGGGGGGGAGGGAGCCCAGTTTGAGTCACTTCAAAAGGGAGCCGGATTTTCGAAAGGCGGGAGCTCACCGCTTGCTGAAAAAAAGCCCCATCTAAGGTGTCTGAGGTTGGGAACCCACTTGTCATTTGGAAAAAGCTAAGCAATACAGCTCATGTAGCAAACATTCACAGAAAATTATGTGGGGCCAACCCACAGGGTAAAAAAAAAAAGGCTCCAAAAATTGGCTGAATAAATGAGAGTATCAAATAAGTGCTAGGAAGTCACCAGCTGCACAGAGCGACAGCATGGTTGAGTGGATAGTGGGCTGGGCATCAGGAGACCCGGGTTCTAGTTCCTACTGGGTAACCTTGGGCATGTCTATGCCTCAGTTTCCTTATCTATTTAGACTGTTTGCCCTTCACAGCAGGGACTGTGTCTCTCAGTGGGGTCATTTGTGTAGAACACAATAATCATCTCGCTGTGGAAAGAATTATTCACTTCTCTCCAGCTGGTCATCACGCAAGAGGCTGAGGTGCAGGAGGGGGAAGTATGAAGCCTTCTGTCTGTGGTTCCCCCGTTCTATGAAGATGCTGAAAATAAATGAGCAGGAGTGGAACAGAGGACTGGGGGAGGGGAGGATGTAAACCCAGCAGGCTGTTTATAGCCATCTCACCTCTGAGCTGTCAGGCCCTGCTCCAGCAGAATGAGAAACCCACTCCTACCACATAGCTCGTTAATGCAGAGATGATGAAAGATACGGAAAATTAGAGCAATAACAGAGGTTTGGCCTGACCTCAAAAACTTCCTTATGAGGAAGGCGAACGGCTTGCCCTGGGGTGGGTCTGATTTGCCCAGCCAAGGCCGGGCAGTTAGCATCAGGTGCACGGAGACCTACACTGAGCACGCAGGAGAGCTGAAAGAGTGAGAAAGGACAGTAACAGAGGTCACTCACTGCTAGGTGCCCCGTCCTGGCGTTGCTGCTCTCTCCCTGGGCTAGCCCCTGCTGATCACTCTAGTAACTTGACCCCCTAGCTGGGTCACTGTCTTTTCTCCACCCCTTCCACAGACCCCATTGGCCCCCACTAGAAGTCCACAAACCAGAAACAAAAATCCTGTCCCCGGCTCTCTTCCTCAGCCACGTTTCAGCTCTGCCTGGTGCGCCCTTCCCGGGCTCAATGACCTGGGCAAGGGGCTTGGACACCCTGCCTGTGGGCCAGTCTGGAACCCCCCTCTGCTCTGGGTTCCAGCCCAGGACCCTGTGCCTAACAAGCCAGGTCTGCTCCTTTACCTGTGCTGTGGTTTTCCCTGGGCCACTTCCTACTTCTCTTCTCAAGTTCCCCCTAGGGAGTCTCCTAGTCCCTCCCACACCTTCCTGCCTGGAGAGCGTTTCTTCCTCCCCCTCTTCCCTACAGCTTCCTTCCCTGCTCTGACCTTTTGTCCTTGCTAACTCAGGGCCCCGCAGGAGTCTTGTGCTCCCTGGAGCTGATTTCTCCCAGGTGGGGCAGCTTGGCTTAGCCTCGGGCTAGGGTGGGGTAAGTCGCCCTGTTACAGACGGTTTCTGGGCACAGCACGCTGCTCTTTGGCTCCCAGTTTGCATGAGCGCCCAAACCCAATTGCACAGTGGTGTGGGCTGGCTGCAGAGTGGAGAGCTGGTTGAACAAGGGGAATTCTTACCGTTCAGGGAGCGGAGAGGGAAACTCCCCAGAGCAGAGGCTGGGTAGAGCCCTCCACTGGAAGCAGACATGACACAATATCCTGGCCTGGGAACAAGCATGAGGAACGCTCCCAGAAATCGAAAGTGAGCTGCTGATTCCCTGCCTGCCTAGACTAGAGAGTGGGCTGGCTGTGCTCCAAAACACCGGCGAAAGGGAAACCGCTATTGGCCACGAGCTAGCAAGGAGCAAAGGGAAACACGGATCCTCAGCCAGCAGAAATTGTCACCATGGCCCTGCAGGCAGAGCAGCTATGACAACTTGCACCAGCCCAGGCTCTGCCCTCGAACGTGGAACAGGATCTGGGCTAGACCTACTACTTGTCGATCGGGCCTGATCCTGATCTCGGTTACACTGGGGGAAAGCCAGCAGGAACGCCACTGAAGTCAGTAGGCACAAAGAGTTTTATCCCCACTGCAGTGAAGTTACTCCTGATTGACACCAGAGTTAGCAGGAAAAAACTCAAGCCCCGAATGTCGGTAGCAGTCAGGTTAAAAGGGAACTGCTGCCAAATGCAGCCCCTCTAAGCCAGTGGCTCTCACCCTGTCCAGACTATTGTACCACTTTCAGGAGTCTCATTGGTCTTGTGTACCCCCAAGCTTCACCTCATTTAAAGACGACTTGCTTACAAAATCAGACATGAAAGTACAAAAGTGTCACAGCCACACTAATACTGACAAATTGCCGACTTTCTCATTCTTACCCTATAATTCTAAAATAAGTCAGCTGGAATATAAATATGGTACTTACATTTCAGTGTTTAGTATATACAGCTGTATAAACAAGTCATTGTATGAAATTTTCGTTTGCACTGACTTTGCTAGTGCTTTTTCTGTAGCCTGTTGTAAAACTAGGCAAATATCTAGATGAATTGATGTACTGCCCTGGAAGACCTCTGCGTACCCCCAGGGGCACATGTACCCCTGGTTGAGATCCACTGCTCTAATACCCAGCTGGAATTAGCTGAAAGGCCAGGGCCATAGCATTGTACTAAAATACAAAATGGGGAAGAACTGGGTAGACATCAGTACTGTGAAATAGATCTGGAGATTCTAGTGGGTAGGAGTCAACCGTGCGATGCTGTTATGAAACAGGCAAATGTCATTCTGGGGTGTGTTAGGGGGCTTATTCCTTCACCCTCTCACTTCCCTGGGCCTTCTCGCATGAACAGAGAGCAACAATACCCGAAGTCCAAAGGTGCAAACAATTCGACGTTTATTGGGGTGAACTTCCAGCAAGCATGATTCCAGTTTCCTTCCTCAGTGTCCCCCTTCCCAGCTCTGACGCCACAGAGCCATCCCTGTTTCCATTCCCTGTTCCCATTCCCCCCCTTAGCGAAAAATGATTCCAATTCCCCCATCCCCATTCCCTGTTCCCATTCCCCCCCCCCCATTACTTCCTGATTGACTGCAGACTATATAGTAAAACTTGAGTTCTGCTTAGCTATACCTTAACCAGTCATTTTACTGACATTTACCTAACCAATCCTAACATACTGTAACATGATTAGCTAACCAATTATATCCCACCACCTTCATTAGTTTACACCTAGCAAAATTAATTATACAGCAGACAGAAACAGTCACAGAACCAGACAGAGACCATGCAAATAAACATACAAAACAATACAGAAGTGAGGATTTCACATCCCAGCTATTGATAAATGAGTTCTTGCCAGACAGAAAACTATCACACTAAATTTCCTTTTACATCTTCTAGGCTTTTCCCTTTCTCTGGAGGTGATAGATCGGATCACCTTCCTAACAGCCCAATAGCACCTTATTTCCATGTGACTAGTTTGGAATATGAGGATGTGACGCTACACTTCCCAGTTTATGGCTGCCTCTGCTACTTAGCCAAAGGCCTTAGCCAAAGAACAGGGCCCCAGACTGTCACAGTGAGAGAAGGCCCTTACACAGACAGAGAGTGATTTTGATTCTTTCTTTTATACCTCTATAACTAGCTAAGTGATAAGAATACACCTACATTCTTAAAGTATAGGCCTTTACAGACAGGCCTGAATATCTATATCCTAACAGGGTGTATTAATGGGAGGCAATTGTTCCGCTCTACTCGGCACTGGGCAGGCCTCTGCTGGAGCCCTCTGTCCAGTTCTGGGTACCGCGCTTTAGGAAAGATGTGAACAAATGGGAGAGAATCCCTGAGAGCAATACAAATGATCAAAGAGTGAGAGAACCTGGCCGATGAAGAAAGGTTAAATAAACTGGCCATGTTTAGTCTGGAGAGGAGAAGGCTGAGGGGGACCTGATAACAGCCCTCAAAGATGTAAAGGGCCGTTCTAAAGAGGCTGGTGATCGGTTCGCCAATGGGCTTTTTTACTGTCAGGCCAGCAGTGAGGTTACGCTATAGAACGGAGCAGGTCCATTGGGAAATCGGATTTCTCCTCTGGGTGCCAATGGAAGCAAGCCAGCCCCAGGCACAAACAAAGCCCCACTGATGTCTGGCCCCATCTCCTCGTTGCACCATCTCATCCCGTGGCTCAGAGGCAGGAACGGGGACACCAGGGAAACGGAGCAGAGAAGGGGAAAGCCCTGCTGGGTATAGCCGAGTGTGGGCTGGAAACATAGGAGGAAGAATGACAGCTAGCCTGGCTATTTATAGTGGTGTCAGTAGAGAGTGGATGGAAACAGCCCAGAAGGGAAACCACAGAGCTCCCCCTGAGAGTCTGAAACAGAGCCCAAGTCGAGACCTCTCAGCGCTTTTTCAGCAATGCCTTTTAACTCATTGAGTCCTGGCTTTAGCCATCTCCACGGGCCTTGCCAAACTGCACCTGCCTCTTCCCTCTCTGGCTTCCCCACTCCCTTTAGCACAGTTGTTTCTAGGGCAGGGGTTCTCAAACTGGGGTCGCGACCTCTCAGGGGGTCATGAGGTCGTTACCTGGGGGTCACGAGCTGTCGGGGGGGGGGGTACTCAGAGGCTGGCTGTGTGAAAGGGGTCGCCAACAGAAAAAGTTGGCGAACCACTTTTCGAAGGGCTTCAGCAGCCCAGACGCTTCCATCATCACACTTTGCCCTCGCTAGCACCTTCCATCCAAAGAGCTGCAAGCACCTCGCAGACATTCGTCAATTCCCACACATGCTCCTGCCCCGACAGCGCGAGGATGGACCTCTCACGGAGGTGAAGGGGAATGATGGCTGGGCAAGCCTAAAGCCCTGACTGCCTGGATAACAAAGACCATTGCAAAGTCTGATAGCTTGGGAATAGGGAAGGAATAATCATTTACAGTTAGATCATTTAGATTTTAAATCATTTAGAACCTAGCTCTGTGTCTGAGCGGCACTCGGCACAACAGGGCCTTGCTCTCAACTGGGGCCTCTAGGAGATATCGTCATTCAAATAATAAATATCCTCACTCTACAGATTGGAAACTGAGGCACAGAGAGGTCAAGTGACCTGCTCAGGAATGTGCTACAGAGCAGCAGCAGAAGCATGAATGCAATTTGTAGCCTTCCAGGACAGGCTTTACCAATGGAAAAATGTCAATGTACAGCAGGCCCCAGTCTCTGGGTCTAGCTGCAATCCCAAACCATGCACAAATGTGCACGCTTTAGAAGAGGTTATCGGTCGTGTGTATCTAACCAAATAATGTATGACTCTGTTTCTGTGGCCTGCATCTTTAATTCTCTAAGGATAATGCAATGTCCCTTTAGCTCAGTGCAGACTGTTGCACAGATGATACACACACTGTACTATGTATCAGAGGGATAGCCGTGTTAGTCTGTAGTCACAAAAACAACGAGGAGTCCTTGTGGCACCTTAGAGATTAACACATTTATTTGGGCATAAGCTTTCGTGGGCTAAAACCCACTGCATCAGATGCATGGAGTGGAAAATACAGTAGCAGGTATAAATAAACAGCATATGAAAAGATGGGAGCTGTCTTACCAAGTGGGGGGTCAGTGCTAATGAGCCAGTTCAATTAAGGTGGAAGTGGGCTATTCTCAACAGTTGACAAGAAGGGAGGAAAAATCACTTTCATAGTGCTAATGAGTTCAATGTAATCAAGGTGGCCAAAGATGTACTCAGAGGAGTAGCCGTGTTAGTCTGTATCCACAAAAACAACAAAGAGTCCGGTGGCACCTTAAAGACTAACAGATTTATTTGGGCATAAGCTTTTGTAGGTAAAAAACCCACTTCATCAGATGCACACACTGTGCTCTTTCTCTTGTAAAGACTTCACTTTTTTATGTTCTTGTTTCTCTTACTTTAAATCCAATTAATTCAGACTGAAAGCATCTTTTTGCTTTTCGTGTGTGGGAGATACATGACAGTCTGCACATACCACCCCGGAAGTGCTTATTTTACATAAGTGTCATCCGTAAGAACAGCTGACAGGAACGCTGGTTTGAAAATAGGGTGTGTGTGGAAAAAGCATGTCAGTTCTTGGTCTTTAAATGAAAAGTTGAAAATTTCTGTGGACAGCAGACACTTTCTGCAAAATGAGTTTAATCAAAAACCCATTTTCCATCCAAAAAACAGTTTGGATGGAAAACGTCTGCCCCGCCCTAGACAACAGGGTGCAATAAAAGGTTTTGCTGGCAGATTTTCCAAGAATAAACTTGTCATAACTTCCTTCTGTACTTGACATTGGTTGGAAGTTTAGCTTCACTGTCCGTGGTTTTCTCACTGAGACCTCTGGTGGAAGGAGAGTCGGCAACCGCCTGCCTCGGAGTTTGTCGCTCTGGGTTAGGTTATGGGAGAGGTTGTCAAATAAGGATTATAACAAGCAGCTTGATTCTATGGTAAGACAGTCAGGTTCTCTGTCTTACTGGAGTGAAGAACACCATAGACATCGCAATTGGAGACGGTCAAAAGTTTTCTGTGGAAATTGGTTTTGGATGAAAAGTTGGGTTTTCAACAGAATGAAATTTTTTGTGGAAAATTCCAACTTTTCATCAAAAAAATGAAAACTGAAACATTTTTGGTCCAAACCCCCCAAAATGTCAAGTTTGGGCCAAACACTTTTTGAGTTTTCAACAAGCCAAGGAAAAAAACAGCACTACATTTTCCAGCCAGCTGTAATGGCTACAACTAAACCATGAAAAGGAAGGTCCCTGCTTCTGCAGAGATTCCCTAACCTCTTCAGTGCAGGGTCTTCACGGCCGCACGTCTCAGGTCTGCCACCGTGCTCCTGCAGAGCAAGCACTGTCTGCCCCAGGAAGCTTTGAATGAAACTCTTGTGCTCATAGGACGCAGCAGGCAAAGGTTTCACCCAAAGGGCCCAGTTCCTCTGGCTTGGCCAGGGTACGTGTCCCTTGGCCAGGAGGTGGCATTTCAAGAGTACACTAGTTTCTTCACGATTTTAGCAGCATCCAAACCAGACCTTTCCATGTGCTGACCCAGCCTGGCACCGATATCCCCGGGGTCAGTTTATCACCAGAGTCTCTACACTGACCCTTTAACTCTGAAATTCAAAGGGGTCCCAGTTCAGGGCCCACCTTTAAGACCAGATCTGTGCAACCTCCCAATCCTGGGCTGCTCTGGGGGCTGGAGCGGCCCCCAGTGTAACACAGACAATCCCCGGTCCCTGTCTATGTGTCAGCCTCCTCCCTGGGCTGCCGTAGGGGTTTCAGCGCTGCCAGGTTCTCCAGGGTGCTGTACGCTGTGGCCCCACCCACACCCTGCCTCCCCAATCCCAGCTTTGCCCCTGACACGCCCTGGGCACCAGGTTTAGGAGTAAGGATCTCACCCAAATAGCTTTGGGGCAGAGGCTGTATGTACGTACAGCGCCTAGCGCCATGGGGCCCAAGCTAGCTGTGGGGTGTAGGCATCATGGCAATATACATGCTAAACAATAATGTTCGGGGTTGGGTTAAACCTCATTTAGACTGCTGGGGGTGACGGGCACCACTCATTGAAGATAGCTGTGAGAGTTAATAAGCCCCCCACATAAAACACAGGCATATGCAAGTTCACCTAGAAATTAGAACTATGTGGGCAAAGAGCTTTGCTGAGTGTTGTTTGCGGGGAAGGGGGGGGGCGAAAGTCAAGCAGACAGTATGTTACAGTAACCGAAGTGGTGGCAATCTGGCCCTGGGAGAAGGCTTTTGGGGTGCACAGTGCTGTCTGGAAAGGCAGGCTTGGAACAGCGAGAAAAGGGACTGAACCCTGTGGTTTGATTCCTGCTGTGTTCAGGGAAGCAGTAAATTATGTATAACTTTTATAAATAAACAGGATTGCATCAAAAAAAATACCTGACTGTATCATCAGTTTCTCCGCCTGACTGGAACAACCCACAACGCCCCGAATTTGGCTAACCCCTTGGGTCAAAAGGGGTAGCAGTACTAGTACTCAGTGGGACTTCGTGCACTCTAGGTGGGTCGTTCAGCCCAGCGCAGGGGGCCTGCACTAGCCCAAGTGAACTCGGCGGGGGTCAGCGGTGTGATTGAGGGGAGAATTAGGCTCTTCATGTGAATGTGGGGTGAATTTCCCCCTCAAGGACAGCAGGACTCCTCCAGAACAGCCTGAGGCTGGAGTTGGCCAATTATCCAACCACAAGCTTCAGAAATGAAACCAAAACCAGAAATGCTTGCACTAGCAAAAAATGTGAAACAAACGATCTGGGTTTTCTGGATGTCTGATTGTCCTGGGCTCCTGGCCAGGGAGACTCCCACGCAGAAGCAACAGAGAAACTGCAGCCTCTCCCAGTCTGTCTGTGTGGTCACCCAACTAGGCGAGGCTATGCCAGCTGGGAGGAGAGGCAGAGGCAAACCAAGGCACATGGGATCATTTTAAGCTTTTAGAACTTTCTAAGGAAAACCCCCAAGTTTGTACCAGGAGCATAAATAATATAGACCATCGCCGAAGACACACTGCTTACAATAATAAACTAGAGATTCCCAACTCAGTAACTTTTGCAAGTTTGCACACGCTACTCTTCCTCATTCTGCACCATTAGGACCAACTGCATTGTTATTAACAAGAACAAAAGAGATTACTTAACAATAGACTGTGTCACTTCAGAGAAGAATCAGCTTTCCCTCTGCTTGGCTGTAAGTCCTGCTCCGCTCTCGCTGTTCTTTGCTTCTCTTCGGTTTGAAGTGCTCCTTGGATTCGATGTTCCTGTGGCTGTACCTCTTCCACCAAGTTTATCCACGAGCACGGTTTTTACACCTACTGGGCCCTCACTTGTCCATTAGGTGCCTTTGAACTGTATTCGGTCAATAGATGTTCAAACAGCCATTCTCTCTGTTCATAACTCTCTGTAGGTCCTTTGGGGGGGGGGGGGGGGCTCCTTGTTTACCATTTCCAGAATCTGTTTGCAGCTAACACAAGGTTTTGATCAATTCCATTTGCAATTATATTTCCTTTCCCTTGGTACTCTCTCTCCATTACATCTGTAGGTTTTATTTCTCTCTACTTCCCTTCTCTAGTAGCATCTGTCCCTTGGGATGGATCCCAAGTCCTCTCTCCAGCTCGGGCTGCCCTCTCATTGGCTGTCTCTCCCCAGGACAGCATTGTCCTCTCCTCCAATTTGACCCTATATCCTCTCCAATCCACCTCTCACCTTCTATCCTCCACTGAAATCACTGTCACCAATGTCTCTTGTGACCTCCTCCTGTCCAAAGCTCAAAACCAGCCCTCCATGAACATAATTTGTTGGGGAAGAGTCAACATGGTTTTTGTAAAGGGAAATCATGCCTCACCAATCTACTAAAATTCTTTGAAGGGGGTCAACAAGCATGTGGACAAGGGGAATCCAGTGGATATAATGTATTTAGATTTTCAGAAAACTTTTTACAAGGTCCCTCACCAAAGGCTCTTAAGCAAAGTAAGCTGCCATGGGACAAGAAGGAAGGTTCTCTCATAGATGAGTAACTGGTTAAAATATAGGAAACAAAGGGTAGGAATAAATGGTCAGTTTTCAGAATGGAGAGAGGTAAATAGTGGTGTCCCCCAGGGGTCTGTACTGGGCCCAGTCCTATTCAACATATTCAGAAATGATCTGGAAAAAGGGTAAACAGTGAGGTGGCAAAATTTGCAGATGATACAAAACTACTCAAAATAGTTAAGTCCCAGGCAGATTGCGAAGAGCTACAAAGGGATCTCACAAAACTGGGTAACTAGACAACAAAATGGCAGATGAAATTCAATGTTGATAAATGCAAAGTAATGCACATTGGAAAACATAATCCCAACTATACATATAAAATGATGGGGTCTAAATTAGCTGTTACCACTCAGGAAAGAGATCTTGGAGTCATTCATCTCTGAAAACATCCACTCAGTGTGCAGCAGCAGTCAAAAAAGCAAACAGAATGTTGGGAAGCATTAAGAAAGGGATAGATAATGAGACAAAAATTATCATATTGCCTCTATATAAATCCATGGCACACCCACATCTTGAATACTGCATGCAGATGTGGTTGCCCCATCTCAAAAAAGATGCATTGGACTTGGAAAAGGTTCAGAAAAGGACAACAAAAATGATTAGTGGTATGGAACAGCTGCCATATGAGGAGAGATTAATAAGACTGGGACTTTTCAGCATGAAAAAGAGATGACTAAGGGAGGATATGATAGAGGTCTATAAAATCACGACTGGTGTGGAGAAAGTAAATAAGGAAGTGTTATTTACTCCTTCTCATAACACAAGAACTAGGGGCCACCAAATGAAATTAATAGGCAGCAGGTTTAAAACAAACAAGAGGGAGTATTTTTTTCTTACAACACCCAGTCAGCCTGTGGAACTCCTTGCCACAGGATGTTGTGAAGGCCAACACTATAACAGGGTTAAAAAAAGAACGAGATAAATTCATGGAGGATAGGTCCATCAATGGCTATTAGCCAGGATGGGCAGGGATGGTGTCCCTAGCCTCTGTTTGCCAGAAGCTGGGAATGGGTGACCAGGAATGGATCACTTGATGGTTACCTGTTCTGTTCATTCCCTCTGGGGCACCTGGCATTGGCCACTGTCGGAAGACAGGATACTGGGCTAGATGGACCTTTGGTCTGACCAGTATGGCCGTTCTTATATTTATCTTTCTTCATCTGTCAGCCACCTTTGACACCATCAGACACATTCTTCTTCTTGAAATCTTGTCCCTCCTGGGCTGCCATAACTCTGTCTTCTCCTGGTTCTCCTCCTACCTCTCTAATCAGCGTGTCCTCTGGAGGGACCTTCTCGTCCCCCTCCAGCTTTCTGTGGGGGTTCTACAGGGATCCATCCATGGTCCCCTTCTCTTCTCCCTCTAACACTTGTCTCTGGGCAATCTCCTTCACAAACATAAGTTCAGCTGTTGTCTCTGACAATGACTCACAGACCTACCTCTCTACTCCAGACCTGCCTCTTTCTGTACACACTACAGTCTTGGCCTGTCTCTTTGACATCTCCTCATGGATGTCTAGCCATCGGCTCAAGCTAAACATGGCTAAAGCAGAGTTCTCAATATCCCCCCACAAGCCCTCCCTCACTACCTTCCTTCTCTGTCACTGTGGACAACACCACCATCCTACCTGTCACTCAGGCCTGTCACCTGGGCACCATCTTTAACTCAATTCCCAGCTCGAGGAGACATACCCGCGCTAGCTCTATCGAGCTAATGGGCTAAAGATAGAGCGTAGCTGCAGCAATATGAGCTGCAGGATAGGCTAACCTCCCCACGTACGTACCCATCCGAGACCCTAGGCACATCCTTGGGCCAGCTAGCCCCTCCCACCCCTATATTCTATTTTTAGCACAAGTATGTTCAAACCCCCAGCTCGAAGTGCGCACCTACCCTCAGCTGCTATGTCAGACACTGGAAATCTTATTTTTTTAAGAGCCAGTTGAGTAATCTAGCCATGACAATACCGGGTATCTGAGCATGAAACACGTTGGTAACGATGGAAACCAGAAAGTTCCTCTTCAACAAAACCCCGCCCATGGCAGAGAGCAGAGAAGCACATATTGTCCAGGTGAGGAGAGAAACAGAGGGGCGAAAGCCAGGGTCTGGGTCTCAAGAGCTTTGCTAAGATGCTACACCTAGGGCTGTGCAAATAACAGATTCTTCTGTTCTCTGGCAACTTTGCAAAATTAAAGCAAAAATCATTTGGGATCCACCCAAAACTGACATTTTTTTGAAATTTTCAGCACATCAAAAAAGTTGGGAAAAAATTGTTTGGGGCAAAATGTTTCGCTTCCATTTTGAGCATTTTTAAGGTTTTCAGTTTGTTTAATAAAATTGAAGGGAATTTCTGACAACAATTTGTTTTCAAACCAAAACACCGAGATGACTCATTTTGATAATGTTGAAACAAAACGTTTCAATGTTTTCAGACTTTTCCGGTTGGTTGGCCAGTTGGGTTTGGTTTCGACCAAACCAATTTGGTGACTTCGCTCTGGATTTGTGAGACATTTCAGTATCCCCGAGTCTGTATTTTTCACTGGAAAAAAGTTTTGGCTGAAAAATTACCCAAGGCCATGAGCAGGACTGGAGCGAATGACTTGAGGCTAGCAAGATACAAGCCCTTTACCTTGTGTGTGGTGACCTCCTTCAAGCTGTTTGGACAGAACCTCCAGGAAAAGAATTCACATTCTCCTGTGCAGCTTTACTGGGCAATTTTCAGAGCGGTCTTCTGGAACGGGCAGCAGGGAACTGGCGCTAAGCACAGAGTGCTCACGCAAACACATCCCGATATCCAGTGATACCAGAACATCCCAATATCAAAGATGGTACAAAAACATTCCCCACAGATAACAGGAACACACTGAGCCCTCCTAAAAGATAAGGTCAGGTGCTGAGTGTGTATTGTGAGATGTCGAGCCCCTTCATCTCCCAGGGAAGGGAATGGGAATTGGGGCCGCTATCACGTTGGGGCAGTAGATTGTACACCACACATGCTAGAGATAATACGAGTGATGGATCTATAGAGTAGATGGGTATTTTATAAGAATCAATTTGAAATAATTGATTGAACCCAGTCCAGTCTGAAAATAAACATTTCACTTCTCTGCCCCGCCCCCCCATTAGATTTTACATCTACTTTTAAGCCAATTTCTTTTCATTTAAAAAAAATAGAATTAAAACATTTTTCTCCTCCCCACAGCTCCACTGCGAGCCCAGGCCCTTCTGCTTTCCAGTGTTGTGCAATGTTTGAAACCTCACACAAGTGAGATCGGCGCAGTTTGCACTTCCACAAACGCTTATGACACATTTTCTTCGGTCTTTTCCTGTGATGTTGAAATCAAATTGAAGAGTAAGAACTTGGGGCCTTGGCCCTTCGGCCCCTCACACAAACTATTCCGGGATTTCCTCCATTGCGGCTACTGCTTTGCTTTTCCACAAATAGCACAATTGCACCATGTCGTCACCTCCTGAATGCGTTGGAATTTCCACAGTTCCTGGGGGTTCGCTCTCCTTTCGATTTCCAGTCTCCTATAAGAAGGGGGAGAGACCAGAGATTCAGCATCAGACGGCAAAGGGTTTGACAGACTCCCCGCTCTGGCTCATCCCTACCCGACAGCAACATGAAGGTCTCCGTGGCTGCCCTCGCCGTTCTCCTCATCGCTGCCTTCTGCTCCCTGGCCTTCTCCGCGCCAAGTAAGTTCCGTGTCTATCTTCTCAGAGCCAATTTGGCCGTGTAGTGAAGGAAGAAGAACCCAGTTAGCTCTGTGCTAGCCAGCCATGGTGCGTCAGTGCTGTCACACCACCAGCAGCCCCTTTTCTGGGGCACTTCGGAGTGATGCAGGCTAGTTGTCTCTCTCCAGTAAAAGGCACATCTCTGCAGTGAGATGCACGCTGCAGACAATGTGGGAGAGGGGCTGGTTGGCTTAGGGGCTTCCATCCCTAGGTTACCGGTTTAAATGCAGCCTCTACGGGACGTGACCAAGAGCCCTGCCCCTCTGGTGGCTGTCTGGGGAGCCAGGTGAAATGAGTCTGTGGTCTCACTCCTCAGAGATCAAGGGTCCACATCACCAAAACTACCCTTGTGATGGGCATCATTTGGTACCCTGGCTGATGAGCCTAGCAGAGAGGCCACGGGGTATTCCGCTCACCCGCCAAGGGACTGTCCAAGTCAGGGTGGGCTGGCATTGCTGCATCTGCTCTGTGAATAAACTGGCACTAAGGACCCAGTCCCGCCAGATACTGAGCATCCTCAGAGCGGACTGACTCCAGCGGGCTCAGAGAGCCCTGGCAAGGCTGAAAGTGGCGGCGTGGCTAGCGATTAGCTCATGGGATTGTGAGGCCGTTCCTCGCTTCAGGTCCCAACTCTGCCATGGGCCTTCGCTGTAGCTGCAGACAGATCTCTGCCACTCTGTCCCGCAATGATCCCCTCTGTGAAATAGGGATCGTAAATAATTCACTGTCTGCAGCTCGTTGCATACGTACTAACGCTCAGCCATCGTCATGTCTTGGCACCACTGAACTCCTAGACTAATTTAAAAAACCCACTAACGCAAACCTCTCCCCTGGGACTCCGTTTGAACTCATCTCTGTCTCTTGCAGTTGGCTCTGACCCCCCGACTGCCTGCTGCTTCTCCTACACAGCCCGGCAGATCCCCCGCAACTTCGTGAAGGATTATTACAGCACCAGCAGCATGTGCTCCCAGCCGGGCATAGTGTAAGTGCCAATGGCAGACTCCTAGCGGCACTGACATGGGCTGGAGCGACCACCTGTGGCCGGGCAGCACACGGGCTGCGGCTTCCATTTCCTGGTATAGAGACGGACAGGCAGATACTGGCGAAAAAGTAGGGGGAGGGGGTGTGGTGTGCCCCACCACAGATCTAAAGCCCCCAGATCCCCCACCTCTCAGCTGAAGACCAGAGCCCTGCCCCAACACCGTGCCGCATGGCAGAAGCCCTGTGCCCCGCCCCCCACTTCAGCCCAGTGGCTGAGGCCCCTCCCCCCCCCCCACCCCACTGGGCCCTGAAGTTTTTTAGCATGTTGTGGGGAATGGGGGGGAGGGGCTCAGGGAAATAATCTATGAGAAATTAAGCCCTGCACCCAAGGCATAATGGTGTGAGGTGAGGCCAGGATGGAGGTTGGGAGAGGAAAGATCTCAAGGGGGCACCAGTGTGTGGAACAGGCAGCCCGGCGGCAGCCTCGGGACCATGAGGGGCTGATGGAGACTCCTTCAGGGAGCGAGAACAGACCTGACTAGACCTACTGGGATGAGGGTGCAGCGGATACCAGAAGGGGGTGGGCACTTGCGAGAAATATCCCCTCCTTTCCTCTGACTCTGTCCGTCTCTTTCCTGCCCCCCAGGTTCACCACGAGGAAGGGCCGTGAGCTCTGTGCCAACCCCAGTGAATCCTGGGTTCAAGAGTACGTGAACGACTTGGAACTGAACTGAGTGGAGCAGGGGCCAGACTGGGCGATGCGCCGCCCCCGGCAGTGGGAGTGTAAACCCTCAAAGGACAGGGTGACGACACAGGAACAGGAGCTGAATTTGCCCCAAACCCTGATAAAACCAAGAATTTGTAAATATCTTGTACAGCTATTTAAAATCCTGGATCGGTGTAATACCTACTAATTATACTGTTAATTATGTTATTTATAGAACGCTCGCTGTGAGCTGTGGGGGTGAGCCGCTGGGCCGTCTCGCTTCACATCACAGACACGCAGCAGATTGTTTAATATATTTGGTATTTAGCCCTGGCTGTGTCTGCTGTACTGCTGAGCAGTGGCTGGGGTGGGTTTGACAGAAAAAGAAACATTGCTGTTATAGAATAAATATTTTTATATCAACCCCTTGGTTCTGTTTTAAAGTGAATTCTGGCACTTCTCCTGGATAGCACTCATGTCACAAATCCAACACTCACCCATCCCTGCAAGGAAATAGCCCCCTCCAGCTGTCACGTCCTCACACACAAACACACCAGCGTACATATCCCACCATCCCTGCACACACACACTCATACATCGGTACATCCCTGCACACACACACACACGGCCTGGGCTATACAAGGGATCAGGCTGAATGATCTGTAAGGCCTGCTGGCCTTAAACTCAATGAGTCTGCTTAAACTTCATCAGCTGGGTGTTGTGTTTCACAAAACAAATAACAACGGGAGGATGTGCATCCAGGTTACACTTTTTCTATGAAATACACACACACATATACACCAGCACACTCCTCAGTGACATACCTCTACGCACACACACCCCAGCCCTGAATAGAAATACAACTCACATACACACAGCTATTTACACCTCCCCCGCTCTCCACAACCCACCATACACCCCCCCCCAGAGTCACACGCACACCCAGCCCTGCATACACATGTTCACCCACAAAGATGGACCGTGACACCCCCCCCACACGCACGGTTGCACGCACACATTCACTCCCAGAGACACGCCTGCATACAGATGCACCCACTGCCAGACACAGCCACGTGCATACACACACTGCCTCCAGATACACAGCTGCACTCATACACAGGTGCACGTACACTAACACTATGCAGCAAATAGGCGCTGGAATACGCCTAGTAGGTCAGGCATTAAGTCCGTCCCTGGAGCCATTGAAGGATTGTTCCCTAGATTTCATTCCCTGCAGCCTTGTCCAGTGCAGTTTTAAATGTCCCAAGGGAGGGGGCTTGAACTGCCCGTGGGTCCCATCACCCCAGTGCACAGGAACAATTTGACAGGAAACAAGACAGTCCTTTGCTGGGTGGATTTGTGTTGCACCCGGCCAAATGCACAGGCCCATTGTGAGGGGAAAGCAACGTCTGTGGGGGACAGCCCCAGTCCAGAAGCAGTGTCGACTCCTGGGGAGAAGCTCCAGGGAGCCCAGAAGTACCAAGTCTTGCGCATAAAGAGATACAGGACAATGGGGCAAGGGGAGAGTATGAGATCTTGAGGGCAGGGGCAATGTTGCCCTGCGTGTGGGGCAGCGTGCGGCACACCGTGGGCACTGACAGGATACACCTGGGAATGATGAGCTGACTAAGGCTCCATTCTGCAGTTCTGAAGTCAACAGGAAATCGGTGGGAGTTGGACCCTTAAATACACAAAAGTACAGCTTTAGCCAACCTGTGTGCTTCCGATCCTCTTCTACGGAGCTGAAACAGGACATTGCTCAAACAAGACAGCAGGAGGCGGGAGGCACCTCGCCAGTGCTTCCGGCAGTGACTACTGGGCGTACGTTCATTTGATTTTATCACTAATAGGGATGTATTAGTGAGAACTAGCCTCAAGAGGACGGAAGTCACCACTGGCCACCAACGGCTGACAACCTTTTGTCATATAGCCCATCTCGGAGACAAAGGCCCTGAACATCGAACCCTGAAGATCACACTTGAGGTCATGGGCTGGGCGTGGCCACATGCTCACCCACAATTAACCTGGCTGCCCCAGGTTAGCAATAACCCCGTGGAGCTTTTAGAGGCCTGGAATAAAGCCCTACAAGGTGGACATGGACGCTCAGCACTACGGATCTTCACTGTCCAAGCGTGTTGTTGTTGTTGGACCCCTAAAGACTTTCAAAGATCTGGGCCTCGGTTTCTCTGTAGCGCCATGGGGATAATAGCCCTGCCCTGCCTCACGGGGGCGTTGGGAGGAGGAATACACTAAAAACTGGGCAGTGCTCAGATCTGGTGGGATTAGGGACTGAAGGGAGCGATGGTGGAAAGGATCACATTTTAGCTCACGGTACAAACTCAAAGGCTCATAGCAAAAACTTTGGATTTTACAAAAAATATATTTTAAAACACAAAGCTCAGAAATCAGGGGAGATCAGCACCCTGCTTCATCTCTTTATCCCCATGGCCAGCCTCCCTCGGCCACCCACCCCCAGATGGACAGGGCTGAAATGTGTCTGGGAAAACAGGAATTGGGCGTGTCAGGGTTCCCTCCCCACTCTGAACTCTGGGGTACAGATGTGGGGACCCGCATGAAAGACCCCCTAAGCTTTTTTCTACCAGCTTAGGTTAAAAACTTCCCCAAGGCACAAATCCTTCCTTGTCCTTGGACGGTATTGCTGCCACCACCAAGTGAGTTAGACAAAGATTCAGGAAAAGGACCACTTGGAGTTCCTGTTTCCCCAAAATATCCCCCCAAGCCCTTTCACCCCCTTCCCTTGAGAATAATATACCAACCAATTGCTTCTAATAAAGTGAGCACAGACCTTTTCTTTAGGACACTAAAACCAATCAGGTTCTTAAAAGAAGAAGTTTATTTTTAAAAAAAGGGAAAGAATCACACCTGCAAAATCAGGATGGAAGGAAACTTTACAGGGTAAATAAAAAGATTTAAAACCCAGAGGATCATCTCTGATTTTGCTTCCCAGTTACCAAACAGGAATAACATTTCCTCTTAGCACAGGGGAAATTCACAAGCTGAAACAAAAGATAATCTAACGCATTTCCTTGCTATTACTTACAATTTGTACTCTTGGATGCTTATTTCAGGTAGGGGTTTAGGAGATGGTTTTTCCTGCCCTGGTCCCTCTCTGTCCGAGAGAACAACAAAGAGACACAAACAAAAACCTTCCCCCACAGATTTGAAAGTATCTTCTCCTCTCATTGGTCCTTTTGGTCAGGTGCCACCCAGGTTATTTGAGCTTCTTAACCCCTTACAGGTAAAGGAGGGATTTTATGCTCCCCTTCGCTGTATGTTTATGACAGGGCGCCCCAAGCAGGGGAGGGCAGAGTGGGGAGTGTGAAGGCCACAGCCAGGGGCTGGTTCAGGTAGGGTGCTGCGAGTGGAACCAGGGAGCTGAGCAGGACTGGATCTGAGGTCATGGGGCTGTGTACGTGTGTGCCACTCTCTGAGCTGGCACAAGGAGGAAGCCGCTCCCCCAGTGCAAGTTTCAACACAGCCGGATAACGTTAAAGTCACCACAGAGTGACTGAGAGCTTCCTCCTGAGCTCAGACCTGGCCTCTGTGTGAAAAGGGGCATCTAAGTCCAGGGGCCTCTTATCAGTGGGGAGCTCCTGGACCCTGGAGGCAGGTTAATCCTTGGGAATGAAGGAAATCCCACCTGGGGACTGGGGGAGAGGGTCACAGAATCATAGACGGGTAGGATTGGAAGGGACCTCGGGAGGTCATCTAGACCAGTCCCCTGCATTGAGGCAGGACTAAGTATTATCTTAGACCATCCCTGACAGGTGTTGGTCTAACCTGCTCTTTAAAATCTCCAGTGACCTCCGTCCCACAACCTCCCTAGGCAAAGTGCTTACTTACCCTGACAGGAAGTTTTTCCTAGTGTCCAACCTAAATCTCCCTTGCTGCAATTTAAGCCCATTGCTTCTTGTCCTGTCCTCAGAGGTTAAAAAGAACAATTTATCACCCTCCTCCTTATAACAGCCTTTTATGTACTTGTATGTCCCCTCTCAGCCTTCTCTTCTCCAAGCCAATTTTTTCAGTCTTCTCTCACAGCTCATGTTTTCTAGCCCTTCCATCACTTTTGTTGCTCTCCTCTGGACTTTCTCCAATTTCTCCACATCTTTCCTTGCCAGATCCCTGGCAGGCAGAGCCAAACGGGGACCCTTGCAGACCCTAAGTCCTGACTCCCCTTGCCTGGAACCAACCGCACCCTCCCACCTGCCCCCACTGCCCCAACAACAGGGCCTGCGGGCAAGGGGTTGCAGGGCCAGGGTACCCACTCCAGAGCGGGAGCCTCCCACTGACTAGCTCCTGTGGGGAGTCTTGCTAGAGAAGGGGAGGAGGTGACAAAATGAGGAGCAGAGCCGGGAACTAACCTCGTCTGCACCCCGCTCTTCCATGCAGCATGCCGGGGAGGGCCGCACTTACGTCGCTGCCCTAGAGTTAATGGCCAGAACAGTTTGAGTCCACGTTGCATTTCACACTGGCTGGAACAAATTGTCATCGGCATGTCACTGCGGGATGTCCAATGGCTAGGCGGGGTCAGCCTCTCCCCAGATCTCAGGGGACGCTGCAGGGTGAAAATACACGAGCTTCCACTGTTATGAACAGAGCTCATGAGGACAAGGCCGGCCTGGCGCCCCAGGGCTCAGCGATCAAATATCCCCCCAAGTTACGACATGTTCCATTCCTTTGGTGGAAAAATAACCTTTTCAACTAAACAGAAATTCACCCCAAAAAATCCATTTTCACTGAGAATTTTTGGGGGGGTTGCAGATGAACCAAAACCCCCAAACGTGACGACAAAAATCTGACCTTTTCCAAGTTTTCAGGGTTTCAGGTTTTTTGACCAAATCCCGGTCATTTTCATGGAGCAGTTTCAACAGCTGGGGGTGAGGAGGAGCCATTTCCTGCCGTTTTTCCTGGGGGGGGGAATGTCATTTCCTGCCCAGCCTTAGTGAGTGAGCGCCCCGGTGTGAGCCACGCCCGCCAAAATCAGACTCATCGGGGCTCAGCCCTGCACCGTCATAGACCAGAGTTCCCAAACTTCATTGCACCATGACCACATTCTAATAACTAAAATTACTACATGACGCCGGGGGGGGACAGGGACCAAAGCCTGAGCCCACCCAAGCCCCACTGCCCCAGGCTGGGGGCCTGTAACCTGAGCCCTGCCACTCAGGGCCAAAGCCCTCAGGCTTCAGCTTTGGCCCTGGGCCCCAGCAAGTCTAACGCCAGCCCTGACAACCCCATTAAAATGGGGTCGCAACCCACAGTTCAAGGGTGGGCTCAGTGGTTTGAGCATTGGCCTGCTAAACTCAGGGTTGTGAGTTTAATCCCTGAGGGGGCCACCCAGGAATCTGGGGCAAAATCAGTACTTGGTCCTGCTAGTTAAGGCAGGGGGCTGGACTCGATGACTTTTCAGGGTCCTTCCAGCTCTATGAGCTAGGTATATCTCCATATATTTTAAACTGCTGTCATAGACAATGGCAAAACGCCCTGCCGCAGGGTTTCCTGCCCTTTGGGGGTGTCTACACAGGGAGCAGTGATTCTCTGAGCCCCGGCCAACAGACTCAGGCGAAGCCCACCCCCATCCCTTGCATCTACTCTAGCCCGAGCCCAAGCCTGTTGACCCGGCTCTGAGATTCGCTGTGTAGACGTATCCTTAAAAGGGCCAGGATGCCTGGGCCTGGCCTGCCCCGTTCAATCAGCAGTGCCTGTGCCAGGATTAGCAGCCTCCCAGCATAAAGGGGCTGGACTAATTGGGGTCAGGTGAGAGCCTGAAACACCTGGGCCTGGTAAAAGGGCAAAGAGCTCCGCTTGGGGAGGAACCACGGGGAGCAAATTGGGTTCCTGGGGCAGGTTGTGAAGGAGGGTCTGGAAGGACTCCAGGGAAGCAGCCAGGAGCCAGGGTTCTGTCCTAAAGGAGAGACTTAAAGGTAGCCCAGAAGGGCCTGGCAGCTGAGCCAGGACAGGCACCTAACAGGGAGAGAAGAAATTTGGACTTTCTTTACCCTGAAGGGGTTACATTTTAGCCAGTGACTTGGTGAGAGACCTGAGCCACATGAATGGCTGGGAAAGAGAAAAAATTCCAGTGAGGAGAAATGAAGCCAGGGAGCACCTGCAGTGCCATTCTTGGCCAGCAGCTGGTGCTATGGGGCAGGTACCCCTGTGACACCCCCATTGACACATTCATAGAATATCATAGAATATCAGGGTTGGAAGGGACCTCAAGAGGTCATCTAGTCCAACCCCCTGCTCCAAGCAGGAATTCGTATAGGATCAGGCCTTGTTTGACCTTTCATCAGACACTAAGCCTGCGTGCAGCTCAGATGTTAGCCTTTCTACCTGAATCCCTGAAATAAAATGGAACCTCTGTTATCTTGAGCAGTGACCCCTGCCTTCTGTCAAACGAAGATCTTACTGAAATACACGAGGCCTAATTCTGCTTTCGTTTACACTGGTACAAATCCAGCGTAACTCCAGTGAGGTCAGTGGAGTTACTCCAGATTTACACTAGTGTGAGTGACAGTAGAATCTGGCCTGTTTTGCCTCATGTGGTTCTTTCACTCAATTCAGGTTATCCTCTTGGGAACAGTTGCTTTTCATGGAGTTCTGTTTTTGAATGGCTTTACGGGAGCTATTTCTGCTGTTGGGATGCAAGACATTTCTTATTAGTAGTAAAAATCTCATCTGTATATTATTTCACCCATGAACTTTAGGAAATGAGGGGTTTGGAGGAAGTGAGATGGGTGTCAATGTGGAGGAAGCGGATGTGGATTCAGGGTGGAGAGAGAAAGCGATGGAGTAATTGGAGGTGAGTGTGGAGTAAGCCCCTTCTTCAATAAGCATGGTGAGGTCATGGTCACATGAGTATGGGGTGGAATAAATCAGTAAATGGAGTGTCACTCTGGATTAAGAGTGGAGTCAAAGCAAATGCATATCAGTGTGTCAGTGCAAGGGTGAGTATCAGATAAGTATGTGCTGGGAGTTGTTACTGTGTGTTGCTCTGGGGGGTTGATGTAATTTTATCACTTTCAAAGCATTTTACAAGGGTGGGTATTATCACCCCCATTTTACAGATAGGGAAACCGAGGCAGAGAGCAGGGAAGTGACATGCCCAAGATGACAACAAGGAGTCCGGTGGCACCTTAAAGACTAACAGATTTATTTGGGCATAAGCGTTCGTGGGTAAAAACCTCACTTCTTCGGATGCATAGAGTGAAAGTTACAGATGCAGGCATTATATACTGACACATGGAGAGCAGGGAGTTACTTCGCAAGTAGAGAACCAGTGTTGACAGGGCCAATTCAATCAGGGTGGATGTCGTCCACTCCCAATAATAGATGAGGAGGTGTCAATTCCAGGAGAGGCAAAGCTGCTTCTGTAATGAGCCAGCCATTCCCAGTCCCTAGTCAAGCCCAAATTAATGGTGTTAAATTTGCAAATGAATTTTAGTTCTGCTGTTTCTCTTTGAAGTCTGTTTCTGAAGTTTTGTTGTTGAAGGATGGCTACTTTTAAATCTGTTCTAGAATGTCCAGGGAGATTGACAGGTTTCAGAGTAGCAGCCGTGTTAGTCTGTATCCGCAAAAATAACAGGAGTACTTGTGGCACCTTAGAGACTAACAAATTTATTAGAGCAGGGAGATTGAAGTGTTCTCCTACTGGCTTTTGTGTGTTACCATTCCTGATGTCCGATTTGTGTCCATTTATTCTTGACACCATGCCCAAGATGAACTGGTCAGAAATAGAACCAAGGTTGCCTGCCTCCAGTATCCATCCCCCATCCCTGGACAACGCTCCCTCATCTCAGCTGCTCTGCAGGAGGGGGTGAGCTGTGTCTCTCTGGCCAGGTGTGCGCAGCGAGGGGCCGCAAGGGAGGGGTGAGGTGTGTCCCAGGCACTAAGGCACATGCAGGGCTGAGTGGATCCATGCAGCGTGTATATGTGCGCACCTACACGTGCTGGCTCCGTGCCCAGAAACAACAGGCCACAGCTGATAGAAGTGGCAAGTGGAACAACAAGCCTCCTCCTCCAGGGCATTTAAACACACGGGCTCCTACCCAGCTGCAGGGCTCTGCAAAGAGCACTCAGGGCAAGGGGCCCGGGAAATACTCAGTTCAGCTCCTTGGGGCAGTGGTTGGGTGGGCAGGCTGGGTAACTCCCCTGCTCCCAGGGAGATTCCCTACACAAAACACACACACACACACACTCCCCTGCTCCCAGGGAGATTACACACACACACACACACACACACACACACACACACACACACACACACACACACACACCTGCTCCCAGGGAGATTACACACACACACACACACCCCTGCTCCCAGGGAGATTCCCTACACACACACACACACACACACACACCTGCTCCCAGGGAGATTCCCTACACACACACACACACACACACACACACTCCCCTGCTCCCAGGGAGATTCCCTACACACACACGCACACACACATACACACACACACCCCTGATTCCAGGGAGATTCCCTACACACACACACACACACACACTCCCCTGCTCCCAGGGAGATTCCCTACACACACACGCACACACACACACACACACACACACCCCTGCTCCCAGGGAGATTTCCCCCCACACACACACACACACACCCCTGCTCCCAGGGAGATTCCCTACACACACACACATACACCTGCTCCCAGAGAGATTACACACACACACACACACACACACACCTGCTCCCAGGGAGATTCCCTACACACACACACACACACACACACACACCCCTGCTCCCAGGGAGATTCCCTACACACACACACACACACACCTGCTCCCAGGGAGATTCCCTACACACACACACACACACCCCTGCTCCCAGGGAGATTCCCTACACACACACACACACACACACGCACACACAGGTCTTCCCCAACTCCAGACTCCCCTCCTGCCCCCACGCTCCCCACGCTCTCCTCCCCTCACCCAGCTGAGTTCATCCCCTCACTGCAATTTCTGCAAACCTGGTGCTGTCCTCAGCTCAGGGTAAGAGATTTAACCCTTTGTCCTCCCACTTTAAGGTGGGAACACACCCCTGCTGTGTGTGATCATCCATCACCCATCCCTATTTTTGTTTCTTGCATGTACATAATGGGTAGCTGGGTGTACTGTAGACAGGGCATGCAGGGCTGGATGCAGATGTGTGTGAGGGATGGATCTGAGCTGTGAACTGCAAATGGGGCCAAATTTTCCCCAGACTCTAGTGGTGCTGAGCTGGTAGGGTTTGTTCCAGATCCTCTCCTAGTGAGACAGGCAGGCACGGTGGTCAGATTATGTGTCTGGGCCTGGAGAGCCTTCCAGTCGGCAATTACATTAAGGCAAAAACCAGGGTGTTTTTCTACAAAACATTTTATTTTCCAAAATCATCACTCTACCCAGTCCCTGGTCATCGCCTAATATTACAGCACAAAGAACCGAACACATTCAACAACACGGGGTGTTTTTGTGTCGGTCACTGCGATGCACGGGGAATCATGTGACCCTCCTGCACGCATGCCATAAATAATATAATTAGCAATACGAAAAATGGGGTCCCAACTGCACGTCTTAAATAGCGTCACATGATACGTTCAAAGTCCAGCGTTTGTCAGTTCTTTGAAAAGTGGGTTGGTAGCAGCATCCTGGCTTGTGTCAGCAGAAGTGAGGCGAGGCTCCTTCCGGTGCCCTTTGAACTCTGTCCTTAGATGGCCAGCGCTTGGGCTCAGGAATCACCTGTTTGTCCCGTGTGACAGCACCTTGCACAATGGGGCTGCGAAGTGCTACCGTAATACACGTAATAAATAGGAATAATTCTCTGTCCCCCATTCTGCTCAGTTCAGATCCAGGTGGTCACATAGGCTTGGACCCAGGAGTTGCTGGGGTTGGCACAGACGGACCGGCCTTTCTTCGTAATAAACCTGCGGGACAGGAAAGACACAGGTTAGAGTGAGAGAAACATTGTGTCTCTCCCTCACTGTCCTAGGTCGCCCCACTTCCAGATCCCAGCACAGCCAGTCAGTTCTGTCCTGTCCCCGAAGGATCATCCACCAGAACTTGATGCTGGTCTGGGCCACCTGGCCTGCCCCTCCTCCCATTTGGCTGCCTGTTCTACATATTAAAGCCTTCCTGTGGTTTGCCCTCCCCCAGCCTCACTTCCTGCCCCGCCCCCACACTCCATTATCCCCAGGGGTGAGCAGGTCCCACCCCAGGACCCTAGAGGAGCTATGGGGGAATCCCTTCTAGGTGGCCTCTTCTCCCGGCTGTGAATACTTGGCTCTCAGAGTCTGTGCTGGTGCACTGGGCTCTCTAGTCACCGACCTCAGGCCTTTGACACCTGGATTTGCCTCATGCTAGGAATGAGAAGCAGCAGCCAGACACCAAGGGTACGTCTACACTGGAATAAAAGAGTCGGCTGACCCGGGCTCGGGTTGTGGGGCTAAACATTGCCGTGTAGACATTCGGGCTTGGACCGGAGCCCAAGCTCGGGGATCCTCTCGCCTCGCAGAATCCCAGAGCTGGGGCTGTACCCCGAGCCCGAATGTCTACACCCCAATTTTACAGCCCCACAGCTGAGCCCCGCAAACTCGAGTCAGCTGCCGCGGGTGTTTAACTGCCATGTAGACGTAGAGCAGGGGGTAGCACTGCGACCCCCCTCTGACAACGAAGCCTGAGCCCGCCCTAGTCCTGCCAAAGCCCGAGCCCCACGGCCCTGGATGGGGCTTCAGCCTGAGGCAGGGGGCCTGTATCCTGAGCCCTGCCACCCAGGGCTGAAGCTCTTGGACTACGGTCCCAGGTGGTGAGGCTCAGGCTTTGGCCCCGGGCCCCAGCAAGTTTAAGCCAACCCTGGCCACCCTGTTAAAACAGGATCACACCCCACTTTGAGGTCCCGACCCACAGTTTGAGAACCGCTGACATAGAGCAAACTATTCCATTGCAGTGCATGACTACACTGTAACGCTTGCAACAGGAGCATGTATTGAAATGGAAGCTGTCTCTGCACATCTGCGCGCTGCCTGTCTCCGGCGTCGGGAGTTTGCACTTACACTATAGCGGGTAAGGAGCACTTGCTGCTGGTGTCATAGTAATCCACCACCATGCTGCGCGGGATCTGGCGGGCCGTGTGGGAGAAGCAGCAGGAGATGGGCATGTCCGGTCCCCCTGAAAGATGGAAACAGACAGCGTGAGTGTGCCTTGAGTTCCATGCAAGGGAAAATAACACACGTTATCAGGGGAAAGGTTCCTCCCCCCACCATCCAAAGAGCAATAAATCGGTTTCCTTCAGAAATGGACAATTTCAGGGAGAGACGCTGGACTCACGTGGGCCAGAGGAGGCCAGGGACCAGAAGGCAGCGCTGGTGAGAACGGCGAGGGCAGCCACGGACACCTTCATGTTGCTGTGCAGAGAGGATGAGCGGAGCCGGACCAGGGACTACTGCACGCACCAGCTGTGGCACTGAGCAGCTAGAGGCTTCTCTCCTTTTATAGGGAATTCCAGAGGCAGAGAGACAAAGGGAAGCGGAGTGGAATTTCCAGAGCGGATGTCACAGGGTGAGCTGTGCAGATGGGAGAAAAAGGCAACTCGCAGCCAAAGCTCAGGAATTAATAGCATTCCAAACTCTTACTCAGCACGGTTCTTTCATGCCATCAGGCCGCAAGGAAAACAAAACGGTGCCTGTAAGTCACATGGAGCTGGGTGGGGGAGGGGATTCATCCATTGGAACAAAGAGAGGGACTTTTCCCTCGGCATGCAAGTTGAGCAAGGCTGGAAAAATAGGAGGCATCTGGGATATACAGCTTCTCTCATGAGCCAGGCTTTCATATGAATAAGAGATTAAGAGCGGGTGCGGGAAGAGGTGCCGTCGAAGCTATTACCCTGGTGGTGTACCATCTGCAGATCCCTCTGCCCTAGGACCATCCTGCCAGAGCTGGCTTCTCAGGATATAAGGCCACTTTGCCAAGCTGCCTGAACACAACCATGGATGGGGTTTTATTCTTCATATGACACTCAACGGCTTTGCTTTGATTTGCTCCAGTGCCTTTAGTCACTGGAGTCATGCAAGCAGGATTTAGTCCCGGATGGAAGATCAGGTAAAATCAGATGTTAATCCACCAGGGAGTGTGTGTTACAGGTCCCTGTCTGCCAATCTGCAGAGGATAGGAGTTGTGACACACACACACACACACACCATTACCGTGTGTGGGTTTGTTAGCTCAAGCTGTTGCAGAATGTGCTTTTAGCTCTGGCCGTCCCCAGGTCAGCCCTCGCTGTGTTGGAGATGGCAGCTGTCACACAGGTGAGAAAGGTTAAATGGTACCACATTTAATACCCTAGGAGGGAGAGACAGATTCACCCCCCTGCCCTTTGGTATCCATTCCAGCGGGTGTTCATTCCACCCAAGAAGAAATTGGTGACACCTATGCCAGGCTTCGTGGGGCTGCAGCTACTGCGGATGATACATTAGGAACACTGAACTATGGTCTGATCTCAGAGAGCAATTCCTGTGTTCCTAATATATCAATCAGATCAGTCCAAGTAAAGTAAGGGATAATCTGCCCCCAGCTACAGATTGGTTTGTGCCTTGAAGCAGGAGGGGTTAGATCCCTTCCAAACTCATGGACTCCAAGGCCAGAAGGGACCATTGTGATCATCTAGTCTGACCTACTGTATAGCACAGCCCAGAGACCTGCCCCTAAATAATTCCTGGAGCAGAGCTTATAGAAAATCATCCCATCTTGATTTTAAAATGGTCAGTGATGGAGAATCCACCATGATCCTTGGTCAATTGTTCTAACCATTAAAAATTTGCACCTTATTTCCAGTTGGAATATGTCTAGCTTCAACTTCCAGCCATTGGACGGTGTTAGACCTCTCTCTGCTGGAGAGAAGAGCCCATTATTAAATATTGGTTCCCCAAGTAGCTACTTACAGACTGCGATCAGGTCACCCCTTAACCTTCTCTTTTTGTTAAAGTGAAGAGATTGAACTCCTTGAGTCTCTCACTAGAAGGCAGGTTTTCTAATCCTTTAATCATTCTCTTGGCTGTTCTCTGGACCCTCTCCAATTTATCAGCCTCCTTCTTGAACTGTGGGCACCAGAACTGGACACCCTGTAAGGATGCCCTGCATTCTTTGTTCCTAGATGTCCACATTTACATTTGCCATATTAAAACACACATTGTTTGCTTGCGCCCAACTTAGCAAGCGATCCAGATCACTCTGAATCAGTGACCTGGCTTCTTCATTATTTACCACTCCCCCAATTTTTGTGTCATCTGCAAACTTTCAGTGATGATTTTATGTTTTCCTCCAGGTCACTGATAAAAATGTTAAATAGCACAGGGCCAAGAACTGATCCCTGCGGGGCCCCACTGGAAACAGGCCTGTTTGACCGTTTCATTTTGAGCCCTATCAGTTAGCCAGTTTTTATTCCATTTAATGTGTGCCATGTTAATTTTATATTCTAATTTTTTAATCAAAATGTCATGCAGTACCAAGTCAAATGCCTTACAGAAGTCTAAGTATATTATGTCAACACTCTTACCTTTATCTACCAAACTTCTAAACGCATCAAAAAAAGATATCAAATTAGTTGGACAGCATCTATTTTCCATAAATCCATGTTGATTTGCATTACTTACATCACCCTCCTTTAGTTCTTTATTAACAGAGTCCTATGTCAGTCACTCCATTATCTTGCTCAGGATCAATGTCAGGCTGACAGGCCTATAATTAGGATATTAGGAAACACTATTTCACTAGGAGGGTGGTGAAGCACTGGAATGGGTTACCTAGGGAGGTGGTGGAATCTCCTTCCTTAGAGGTTTTTAAGGCCCGGCTTGACAAAGCCCTGGCTGGGATGATTTAGTTGGGGTTGGTCCTGCTTTGAGCAGGGGGTTGGACTAGATACCTCCTGAGGTCCTTTCCAACCCTGATAGTCTATGATTCTATGATTCTATGAGGATTTAATGGGGGGGGGGGGTTGAGTGTTAGTCCCTTAAAATAGGGTGCATTGTGGTATTATTGGTTGTGCTCACAGGAATGTTTAGTTGGCATGGAGGGGAAGAGGTGTCTCCTGGAGGGACAGGTTGTGTCTTTTGCTCTTTACACACAAATAATACGAAGAAACCACACTGGCATCATTGGGTCCCAAATAGCCATCAAACACATCAGGCCGAGCTACGTGTACTTGGCTGCTCTGCCTAGGCTGGGGCAGCTTCTAAAACATAGAGCACAGTGTGCACCACTACAGGGCTCACACACTATTTAAAGGGATACTACCCTAGTCCTCTGCACTACAGCAGGGCTGAGAGATTTGTTCCCATAAGTTTTCTATCCTTCCTTATGACACGCCCCCAGGGCTGGGTCTAGGGTTGGGCGAGCAGGCCAGTCACCCAGGTGGGCACCTTGTCAGGGGGCAAGGGACTACTGTGATTGGCCAGCCATTTTTGCTTCACTTGGCCAGTGGTGGGCTTGGTTTGTTGGTTGGTTTTTTAGGCCCGTTCCTGTCCCAGCCAGTGGGTCTGGACTCGCTAGCTTGGCCTCAGAGATGGGAAAGGGCTTGGGTTATGCGAGGCTCAGAGGTGGAGGGACATGCTCTGTGAGATGCTTGGCAGCCCCGTGGTCTGTCCTGAACCAGGGGTTTGAGGTCGGTTAATGCTGGGAAGCTCCAGGCTGGTTTCAGGTTTCATACTCTGTCGGGTTCCAGCTCGAGGACTCGTCTTGGGCACCAGGACTTGTCGGAACTGTCTCACAGCTGAGCAGGATGTGGTGAGGCGCGTCTGCAATACGCTGAGCCCTCTGGCTCCCTGGGATCCTTTCAGGGCGTGATAGAGCAGGAAATGCGGGTTCACACCTGGGTCTGACGTTGGCTGGGGCCTCCTGCTAGCAATGGTCTGGTGCCCATGCTGACGCCTGCGATAGCCCAGCGCCTTTGCTATCACGGACTATGAGGTGATGCGATCTCTCTGCAGAGCCGGGTGGCTGGGGTCACCAGCGTCACCCTGAACAGACCCATGCATCGCTCTGCAAGATCCCAGAGGGGATGGGGGTGCACCAGTTGCAGGGCCTCCAGCCTCATGCATGCTGACCAGGAGAGGTATGTGACCTCTAGGCTGCAACACCCTTGGGATGTGCAGGGCACGCGGCTCTCGGTGCCTTTCCCTTGACACCCGGACAGTGGGGTCCCTCTGCTTTCCAAGTGTCTGGTGCAGACAGATCTGAAAGGGACAGTTACAGCTCAGTCTGGACAATGAGCCCTTTGAGGGGAGTGAAAGCCAAGGCTGAGAGCTGGAATCAGGCACGGGGCAGGGTGGGCTCCATCCGCTTCAGAGAGAACAACAGCGAAGCAGCTTGACCTACAAGCTGCCCCAGAGATGGGAAACGTGTCCCAGCCTCGGAGGCAGCCTGAACCAAACTAGCCACCCACAGCTGGCCTGGCTCTGCTCTTAGGTGTCTGCCTCCAGGCAGCTCCCCCAGCGCTGTGGGAGACTCACCCCGCACAAGGCTCCCATGACCCCCTTGGGATTTCCTGGGCAGGCCCCCACCTGCACTGGGCAGCTGGCCCAGTTCCAGCCCTCAGTGGCCAGCTGTGACAAGGTGAGCTCGCCCTGGGGTTACGGGGCTAGCCTGGGACTTGGGGAACCCTGGGCTCTGTTTCCTGCTCTCCCACACGCTCTCTGTGTGACCTTGGGCAAGTCACTTGGCCTTCCTGTGCCTCAGTCCATCTGTATAACAGGGATAACGGCACTGAGCTGCCTCCTGGGAAGGGGGAGGGGGTGACAATACACTGGCAATTGTGAGGCACTCAGATGGGGGACAGGTAAGTACCTGGATGGATAGTATGAGTGGAGCACTGTGGGATCTGGGGTTGTCATAAGGGGCCGTTGCCAGCTGGTGTGAGCTGACCTTGATTGGGGCATTTAAAGGCCATTTAAAGCCACCTTTGTCTTGTCCTGAGTCGGACTAAGCTGGATCTGAGGATCAAACCTTATAATAGCATCTCCTCAGCTCTCTGGCCTTCACTAGGACGCTGAGGGTCACAGTCTCCAAGACTGTGGGACAAGACGTTTCCAGGCTGGAAAGTTCCGGCCTAGGAGCACTGACTCTGCCTGTGATTCTGTGGCCCCTTTACACACCCGGGGGAAGTTCTGTAGCCAGAAGAAACCTCCCAGCCTCTCCAGGGCGACTTTGACCCACTTTGATTCCAGCCACGCCAAACACCACAGAGGCAAACATGCCTTCTTCCCTCTCGGGGGACAGAGGGGGCCAACACTCACACACACACACACACACCACCCGCCCAGTTCACATCCTGTTGCACTCAGCTCATTTGCTCCACTCCTGTTCACACCCGCACAGCATCATCCACACAGTCAGAGTGTCGGCGTGTGGTTTTCACACTCCTCTGCGCTCTCTGGCACAGACACAGTTGTGACCTGCAAAGGCGAAGGAAATCAAGTTGTGTATCCCCTCCCCCCACCTCTTTGCTTCTTCACAATGACTAGAGAAGCCCCGATAGGCTTATTTCTTTTAAATCTGCTTTTTTGTTTCATCTTAGCAATATCGGGAATGTCAAGCCCGGTCTTCGCTGGTTTTGCTGGATGACCTGCTGGAGGTCTTAGGGATGTGGCTTATGGGCTCTCTGGGCCCATCATTAAAGGGTAAGAGGGTGGATCTTTAACAAAGACACTTTTTCTCCTAAGTGTCTGTAGGGCATGTCAACAAAAGACTGAAAAGTCAGCCCTTTGAGCAGTCTGAAAAACTCCCTTCCCCTCTCAGGTGTGCAAGTTTAGCATCATCAGCACCTGTGATCTCAATATCCTGCTCGTCCGCCAGTGTGTTCTCCCAGAGCTGTTCTGCTCCCCGGCGGTAACAGGCACTTGTTATTGTCAGAGACAACATGGACACATGGGAAGCCATTCTGTGGAGTAAGAAAGGGCTGTTTACATTGTCACTTAGCTGACTATACCTGCGCCGTAACAGACGTTCATCCTAGATGAAGGGGTCTCAGATTTGTCCATAGCATAGACCATGTATCAACCAAGAAGATATCTCCTACTCGTGAGCATGGAGAGCAGCTTTCCCTCCCATTTGCGACTACATCAAATCCCTGGGGCAGCTGCCGCACTTTCTTATGTGGAAAAGTAGCATTGGGGAAGGATTTAATGTTTTCTCTGCTTCTTTCAGTGCAACTTAGCAGCTGGGAGCAAGGAGGAGGTGCCTGGGAGCAGGCAGGCCTCCGCAGCCCCCACCCAACCCAGTGTTCACATTGAGAACCACTGGGCTGCAGTAAACATCGCCCAACACTCCATTCTGCCCATTCTCCCTGGTGAAATGAGCACAGCTGGTACTTTCTGTTATGTTCACCACAGACACAGAGAGAAGGTAGATAACAAATATTAAATATTCTCACTGGAAGCTTGCAACGGAACACAACTTTTATTCTTAGACTCTGGAATGATAACCCACAGCAACCAAAAACAGAGAGAGACAAAGCAGGCTGCTCCATAATGCAGGGAGGCACAACTCAGCCACCTTGTGCTAGGCTAGCCCTTTCTTGATGGACTGCTGTTCCCACATGGCATGCTTCCATACAAAGCTCCCTAGCCTGCAAGCAGGACCAGGAAACATTCCTCCCACTCTCCCACTTTTAAAGTGATCGCTTGCAATTTCAACACAGTCCTCAATCACCACACTTTCCTGCATCCCCTTTGTTGCTGTTGCAGCTGGATATACTTTCCTTCCAGATTTCCTGACTGGGATCTTCCTCCTCCAGCTGGATCCAGTATCAGAGCCATTAACCTGTGTGAGGGACACCATGTGTTGTGGGTGAACTGGAGGGTGATGAGGAGGAGAGGATGGGCAAGGCAGGAGCATCAATCCTAAGAGCCCTGGTCATTAGCAAGATGGTGAGATGGAACAGGGCAAACACATGGGGACAGCAGATGGATCTGATTGGCCCTAGCTGCCCTCTTTCTGCAGTCCCTTCTTCGACCTGACCTGCAGCGTTAGAGCTTCCTTAAATGGATCCCCTCAGCTGTCAATCAGGGGTGTTGCCACAACCGCCTTCCCGCCCACTAAGGTCACTTTCTCCTCCCAGCCTCGCGGGAAGGCTGCAGGTTCCTCTTTCCAGTGAGCGCCACAGAGAGGTTCCTGTCCGTCCTTGGTGCTCTGCTCAGCCTGTCCCCTAACTCCCTTGCCCGTCTCCCTTTTCGGTCCCTCCCCTCTGGGGCAGACGGAGAAATTCCCCTTTTGCAGCTTTGCAGTAATCACAGGCTTTCCCCAACCCAGTACGGAAACTAATGGTAAAAATGACAGCAAGAGAAGTAAATATCCCCCCACCTCTCCTGGGTGGCGGCTCTCTACGGGGGCCCTTTGCCAGCAGGAGCTAGGGGGCCCCTCCCCAAGAGACAGGGAGGGCCAGGAAGGAGCTGAGAGAGGACTAGGGCTCAGCAGTGACCCGGACAAGGCCAGCTAGACTGAGGGGATGTGCAGGTCTCCCAGTTCCATGCCATGGGAGGACACTATCATAAGAGCTTCCCAAGGTTTATTTTGCTTCATTCTGGGTCTTACCATTGGCCCAGATCCTCAAAGGCATTTAGGCACTTCCAGAGCGAGGTGCCTAAATCCCTTTGAGGAGCTGGGCTGTAGCGCCTAGGAGCCCCCGTCCCGGACAAGGACCCCATTGTGCTAGGTGTTGAACCGATACAGAACAAAGGGACAGTCGCTGGCTGTAACGGGGTACAAATACCCCCCAGTAGCCAGGAAGGGGCTACAGAGCAGCCCTGCCCCACCGGCGAGGCCTGGCAGGCCTGGAGACAGGGCCTTACAAAGGCGGAGGCCCAGTGCAGCAGAGAGCAGCATCGGGAAGAGGACAGACCTCTGCTCGTGTGCCCAGGGCCAGTCTGAGCACGAAGCAGGTCAGACCGCAAGCATCTGCTCTAGAACTCCTGCGAGCCACTTGCCTGAGGACACCAAGCTGTATGACGGGCTGCCCAGAGGGAGGCCTGCTGCCAGCTGCAGTGAGGGAGGACAGAAATGTTGGGCTGGAAGGGATCTCAAGAGGTCATAGCCCGGCCCCCCGTGCTGGGGCAGGACCAAGTATCCCTACATCATCCCTGGTCAGTCCAACCAGTTCATAAAACCCTCCAATGACGGAGATTCTTCCTTTCCCACTTTCAGGACTTACGACTGTGTGTGGTCCAAGCCCCTCAGGCCGGACAGCCTGAGGACATGAAACCAGACTGTGGCTTGCCAGGGAAGTGCAGGCACTGAGGCCTGCGGCACATGTGGGACTGTCTGTTTGGTTTTCCTTTCCTGTGTTTCTTTTCTCCTGAGCCCTGGACGGGCTAATCTCCAGTGGACCCCAGCCAGAGAGCAAGTTTCCGCACCCTATGGCAGACCACTGAGACCACACAACCAGGGGTCGAGCACAGATCCAGTCACACCCTAAGGGGGATGCGCTGTGGAGGGACTAAACCCATGACACTGCCCCTCAGAATTTATAATCCAAGTCAGTTTAGGGCTTGTCTACACGTAAAACACTGCCACAACCTGCTACCATTGAAGTCAATGGTAGAACTGAGGCACATTTTTCATCAACAAGTGTTTTTTGACTGAAAAGGGCTTTTCGGACAGTGAGAACATTTTGGCAGAAAATGTTCAGATAGTTCAACAAATTTCAATTTTTGATCAAAATGAATTTTTGTTGTCCCTTCCTTTTCCGCTGTAAGAAAGGGAATGAGGGGGACAAAATGTTGTGAGTTGTTGGTTTTTTGGTTTGGTTTTTTTCCCCATTTGATTTGTAAATTGAAAATTTTCAAAATGTTTCATTTAGCTGTGTTTCAACAACCACCACCAAAAAAAGAAAAGAAAAGAACATTTCCGTGAAAAATGTAGGGGAGAAAATGAAAACTTCATTTCCTTAGAATATGTTTTGCAGAAAATACTGGGTTTTTTAATCCAGCTTAGTCAATGGCAATAAGCCCATTGCCCTCAGTGGAAGTGGATTTGAGCTTTTGGGCCGTGAGTGATACATTTGCAGACGCACTTGTCACAACATCTTCTGGTAAAAGCCTCCCAGCTGGCCAACCCTGGCGTGACGCAGTTTATAAGAAATCTGCTAAGGGACCAATTGTGTAGGAGTGCAAGCACTGGTCATTGCTCACCACGGAGGAGATTTCAGCATGGCTGTGTTCTCCCCTTCACTTCCAACCCTCACCTCTTCCTGTGCCCCAGATTCTCCATCTCACACATGGTTTCCTGATCACCCCTGGTTGTGGGATTCATACCGGAGTGGAACCCGAGACATTTAGTCGTGCAGAAACCCCCTTTATTGCTCCAGTCAGGAACGTGGCTCTAATGAATTCACATTTCTGTCTTTGGACACATTTCTCAGCCCTTTGCAGGGAGGGATGTGGAATGTGCGCTTGGAGCCAGGCAGGAAGGACGCAGATGGCAGGCGGGGGCTGTTGTGATAATTGGGCCTACCACTGACTTACCCAATTGTGAGCTGAACTGTAACGAGTGGGTGTACGTTCCTAGGAGGTCACAATAACCGATAACAACATGTGGTACTGGGGGAAAGGTGCGAAAGTGAGACAGACTGAATGAGTCTGAACAAAAAGGCCTCCTGGCTCCTGCTGTAACTCAAGGACTGTGTTAAAATCATGCTTGGTAAACAAGAGAAGGGTGGAACCAGAATTAGTGAACCAAAGCAGTGTCTCGGAAACCAAGCCAAACTGGTGGACAAAATATTGAGGGGAGGAGCGATTCCACCCATCACTCCCTTTGGGGGTCCTTAAAACGCCTTTGGCAACTGGAGCGAGCTACATCATCCCGCCTGCCTCCCCCCCTGTCTCTTGGGACCTTGGACCGTCTTCATCCTAATCCTGAGAGACGTCCTGACCAAACCAGGCCAGAGAGATGGAGCCCGACGACACCGCCACCTTCCTGGCTTTGGCTAAATGCCAAACACCACCTGGGAGGTTAGACTTTGTCTCTTCCCTCCATCCATTTGTGTCTATTTCCTTCCCTGTCTTATTTCCTCTCTCTCCCTGTTTTCTTTCTGTCTATGGAGAGTCTGGCTTAGCCGGCCAAGACAGTATATGTTGCAGCACTGCTGTAAGCCTGTGACCAGAAAGAAGCAGCTAAAAGCAATGCCCTCAACAGCCCAAGGCAGGTACAAGTTTTCCGGGTCTTGGAGTGGCTGGGAAGACTGTGCCGGGCCTGTGTTTTTCCAGGACCGATGTTTGCAAGTGGAACCCTTCTGCCAGGTGAAGCCAGCAGCAACAAGGGCTGGATTCTGCATCTAGGGGTTCCTCTTAACAATACAAAACAGAACCAGCTCGAGCCTCCACCCAGGAACCTGGGGAAATTACACGCCACCCCTGGCACCTCTCAGAGGCCCCACTTCCCCTCTCGCAAGCACTGAGGCCGTGTACAACAAAATAAAATGTGTGTTAAAAGGGATAGGGAACTGAGCTTTTATTTGGGACAACACCACAACCACTATTCAAAGCATGTAACCGTAAGCAAACACCCACCCCACGTATGTTGGACAGTGGCCTTTGCCTCAGTTTCCCACTTTGTGGTAGGAAAAGTCAATGAATGAATGTCCCTTTTAACAGGCCACGCCCTTTTCCCTCTGCCGCACCACACCCCACTCACAATTGGTTGGCCTTAGTCAGTGCAGACCCAGAGTTCAGCGATGCATTCGGATGGGTGTTCACCTCCCACCCCCGAAAAGGGGATGGGGGAGCAACTAGCAACACCTCTGCCACTGCTATGTCTGCCACTTGCATCTTTGCCACCACCGGCTGCTCGCTGCCACCTCTGCTGCTTGCCACTCCTCCCTGTCCCCCCTTTTAGCGGGGAACCTCTGTGCAACTGCCTCTTTGTTGGCTTTTATTGCAACATGGTCCCCATACCAGTCTCAGGCTTAGCTCCTAGACCTGCTCACTAGTGATTTCAGATCTAGTAATCACAAAGCAGAAACAAGGACCCTGGATGGAGTCATAGAACATCAGGGTTGGAAGGGACCTCAGGAGGTCATCTAGTCCAACCCCCTGCTTAAAGCAGGACCAATCCCCAGACAGATCAGATTTTTACCCCAGATCCCTAAATGGCCCCCTCAAGGATTGAGCTCACAACCCTGGGTTTAGCAGGCCAATGCTCAAACCACAGAGCTATCCCTCCCCCCAAAGAGTCCAGTCAGCTCTCTCTATAAACACTGGAGCAGGGAGTGTCTAGGACTCTTAAGGCAGAATCCACATAAGAACATAAGAACGGCCCTACTGGGTCAGACCAAAGGTCCATCTAGCCCAGTATCCTGTCTACTGACAGTGACCAATGCCAGGTGCCCCAGAGGGAATGAACAGAACAGGTAATCATCAAGTGATCCATCCCCTGTCGCCCATTCCCAGCTTCTGGCAAACAGAGGCTAGGGACACCATCCCTGCCCATCCTGGCTAATAGCCATTGACGGACCTATCCGCCATGAACTTATCTAGTTCTTTTTTTTTTTTTAAACACACCATCAAGTAAGAACACCTTTCTCTACCCCCTGTCTCTTTTACTGGGATTTGGCATCCGTACCCCTGCTTAGCAAGTGAGTTAGGGTGACCCCCTCACTCAGGGCAGGTTAAGCACAGTTCTGTCTTCCTTTACGCATCTAACAGGGATAACAGCATTTCATCACCCCTGCACTCAACACTAAAGTGGTTTGTAACCCAGCACCAGCCACAATGGATCACTTCGGGAAAGCAGCTCCAGCTGCTGAGCCCCTAGGCAAAGTCTAGGGAAATACAGTCTGCTCCTGAAATCTCCCCCCCCCCAGATCTTCCTCCCCCCCCCCCCCCCCCAGTTTGGATGGCAGGGGAGAGCTCATCCAGACCCCATTTATGCAAGTGAGTGTCAACACCAGAGACAGAAGCTGCATTTTCTGTCTCCATCTCAACTAATGGCTTCTGTTTGCCCCAAAAAGGACAGTTCTGACCATCTTTGATAGCATCTAAGGGACCGTCAGACACGGGCTTTTTTCCTTCTACAGATTCTCTTTATGTAAAGGAAGGGGATGAAGGGCTAGTGCTAAAATGACAGCTTTACTTTACATTTCAAAGGTTTGAACTGGTTTTCCTTCTTTGCTGAATCTTTAATAAAAGGTTAACAAAATGTTTAATGGTGAGTTTGCCAGGGCACCGAGCAGACAGGTTTCTGTCTACCAAACCCCGAACCTTGTTTAAAACTGTTTAGTGTTGGACGGTTTCAGGGTCATGGGAACACCTTTGACTCTTCGGTCCCATATAGTCCATGTAAATTAATACAGCAGGCCTCAGACATATCTCATTGGAGAATCTGCTTCAGAATCCAGGGAGGTTTTTTGGCTTTTTCCCTTCAGAGCAATTCTCATCCCCTTACACTGAAACCTGCTATAAATAACAGAGCGATCTCACATCCTTTCTCAGCAGCTTCTTCAATTCTCCCATCTCAATGAAACACACTAAAAACTTCCCCTTTTTCGTCCAGTCACATTTATCTTGGGCACTTGTTTTTCTTTGCTTTTTATTTTAGGGGTTTTGGAGCCTACAGAACACCAGAACTCTGACACTGCATGCAAATCACCGATGACCAGACCATCAGCAGGACATCAGTGTTTTCCTGCCTTTATCCAATGCCAATGGGAACCTCGCCAGTGCAAGGTCAGAGGGCCTTTGCAAACACCCACTGTGCTGGGCAGGCTCTGAGCTGAGCACAGGGTTTGCTTGCAGACGCTCAGCACCGGAGCTGATTGAAATAGGGGGAAATCAATTCTTTGCCAATCATGAAAAAAAAACGGTTTTAAATTGAAAAACAATAACATCGTTCACTGAGAATGTCAGTGGAATTCATGGGCAGCGGGTCAACCCTGCCTTTGGGGAAGCTATCCCCGTGGCCGCGCCCCTTCTGCCCGAGGCCCCACCCCCTTGCCCATCGTACCCCCGAGTGCCTCCCTCCCTCCCCTCATGGCCAGAGACCCAAGCGTGCCCACCCCTCGGAGGAGCCCCAGCCGGCCTTCCCCAGCCACGCCAGCTGTCCCGACCCCCTGGCCGCCTTGGGGCCACTCCAGCCCCTGGTCGCCAGCCTGAGCCCTGAGCTCCAGGCTGCCAGCCCGAGCTGAGCCCCCACCAGCTTCCAGGGAGAGGGGGAGTGAGGGCGGGGCCGAGTGTGGGCGGGGCCACAGCCCGGGTTAGGGGAGGGTTGGTGGAATTCCAGCCAGCTCCATTTAGCACTTCTAGATCTGTCTTTGTACTTCCCTGGCCCAGTCGGTGTAGTATCTGAGGACCTCCCAAATGTTCATTCATGTGTCCTCCCCTCTCCACTGTGAGGTAGGGCCCTGTCATCATCCCCATCTGACAGATGAGGAACTGAGGCCCAGAGAAATTAGGGCCCAGAGATCCTCAATGGTATTTGTGCTTAATAGAAGTTAGGAGCCAAAATGCCTTTGAAGATCTGGGCCACTTGGCCATGGTCACCTAGGGAATCAGTGGCAGAGTCAGGAATTGAACCTAGATCTCCTAAATTCCATTGCAGTGCCTTAAACACATGATCATCCTTCCTCCATATAGCACGCGTCAAAGCACTATGCAACTACTAGCTAACTAATGGGGTTAGTGGTTCAAAAATCTCCAGATTAGATACAGTATCTAGGACAGACTGGGCAGGGACTGAAACGCAATTTTGAATTTATTGAAATTGCGAATTTTGAAGGAGTTCCCTCAGTAAAGTCATGTGATCACGGCAGAACCTTGGGAGTTACTTTTTGCTTTTCATGATGTGATATTTCTTTTGGCCTGATTATTCATTCTCAGAGCTTCTTTCTGTTTCTATTTGGTTTCAGTTTCCAGTAGTGCCAAAATCAGGCATTCAACAGTCATGAGTCAGACCCAAAGATTTAAAATAATCAATGTTGGTTTCTTTTCCTCTGTTTGAGCCTCTAGGGTATACTCACTTCACATCTTCAATCTTTTCTCTGCAATCACGAGGGCTAGAAACGTACTTTTTCTTTTCTTTTTTTTTAAGTAAAAGCTGAGATTCGCACACAATTTCTTGATAAAAACTGTGAAAGTTGGCACCCCCGAGTTTCACAGTGTCACAACTAGAAAAAGGCAAAGCATGAGAAAAAGTATTTGCAATTATTTCAGTGACCTCTAATTACGACAGTGAGTCGATTGTGCATACGTACCCTTTTGCTTCACTTTCTGCAAACATTCCTGCTAGTGAAATTATAGCTGTGCGAATAGCTGATTTTTTAGTTGCTGGCAATGCCAGACAAAAACCAAAAAACAATCGGTTCAACGCAAAGAAACCAAAAATGTTCTGACTTTTCAGCAAATCGAAAGAGTTGGTGAAATTTCATTCTGGGTTGAACTAAGTGCTTCATTTGACATCTTTTTAACCTTTTTACTAAAAGCAAAGGAAAAGACGAGGTAGATTCACAAAAACACCAGAGGTGGTGGTGGTGCCCGAGCCTCCTGGTAACCTCTGGGCCAGTGTTTGGGAACCTACTTCAGATGTGGAGACCTGGGCTTGATCCCCACTTTGCCTGATGTGGAGACTTGAATTTGGGTCTCCCACATCTCTTATAGTGCCCAACTCGCTGGACACCACCTCCTTCCCCGTCCCTCCATTTTAGTGAATGGCGGCTGAATCTGCCCAAACAATCAAACTGTGCCGTATAAACACAGCTCTGTGTCTCTCCCTGACTCCGGGATGAAGTCACACCATCTGTAATATTTGCTCCATTCTCAAAGCATGGAAGCTCCACGGTGGGGAAACACAGGTCACTTATTTCGAGCAGTGTTTGTGGCCGAACTGGCTCTAAACATTGCGATCGTTCCGTGTCCTATCTCGGTTGGGGGAGTCTCTCGCCCTCGCAGGTGAGATGACAGAACCGAATGGAGTGTTACGGCTCAGAGCTGGGCACAAACCGTTTCCTGAGTCTTGGCTGTCCTTTCATTTTTCTCCTATCAGCATGACAGCAACATGCCATTAGCTGCCTGCTGCGCTGGAAATTCCACCATCTCCTTACACTCACCCTCCACTCCACCTCCAGAGCCCTAGAAAGAGACACATTGTCCATGGTTCAAAACACTATTCAGGCACGTAATAAAGAAATATTTGACCTAAGCACTCCTTGTGGCTAATATTATAAATGGTAAAAACAACAAGGAGTCCTTGTGGCACCTTAGAGACTAACAGATTTATTTGGGCAGAAGCTTTTGTGGCCTAGAACCCACTTCATCAGATGCATAGAGTGGAAAATACAGAGGCAGGTATAAATACACAGCACATGAAAAGATGGGAGTTGCCTTACCAAGTGGGGGGTCAGTGCTAACGAGACTATTCAGTTAAAGTGGAAGTGGGCTGTTCTCAACAGTAGAATACCAAGGGAGGAAAAATCACTTTTGTAGTGGTAATGAGGGTGGCCCATTTCAAGCAATTGACAAGAAGGTGTGAGTATCAGCAGGGGGGAATTAGTTTTTGTAGTGACCCATCCACTCCCAGTCTTTATTCAGGCCTAATTTGATGGTGTCCAGTTTTCAAATTAATTCCAGTTCTGCAGTTTCTTGTTGGAGTCTGTTTTTGAAGTTTTTTGTTGAAGAATTGCCACTTTTAAGTCTGTTATTGAGTGACCAGGGAGACTGAAGTGTTCTCTGACTGGTTTTTGAATGTTATAATTCTTGACGTCTGATTTGTGTCCATTTATTCTTTTGCTTAGAGAAATGGACACAAACCAGATGTCAAGAATTATAACATTCAAAAACCACGAGTACTCCTCGTTGTTTTTACTGATACAGACTGACACGGCTACCATGCTGAAACCTGTCACATTATAAATGGTGACAGATTTCAGTGTTGTAGCCGTGTTAGTCTGTATCCGCAAAAACAACGAGGAGTACTTGTGGCACTTTAGAGACTAACAAATTTATTTGAGCATAAGCTTTCGTGGGCTAAAACACACTTCATCAGATGCATGCCGTGGAAAATACAGTAGGAAGAGATATATATACACAGAGAACATGGGTGTTGCCACTATAGAGTGATCAGTTAAGGTCGGCTATTATCAGCAGGAGAAAAATACCTTTTGTAGTGATTATCAGGATGGCCCATTTCCAACAGTTGACAAGAAGGTGAGAGTAAAAATAAGCATGTCAACTGTTGGAAATGGACCATCCTGATTATCACTACAGAAGGTTTTTTTCTCCTGCTGATAATAGCCCACCTTAATTGATCACTCTTGTTATAGTGGGTATGGCAACATCCATTTTTTCATGTTCTCTGTGTATATATATCTTCCTACTGTATTTTCCACTGCATGCATCTGATGAAGTGGGCTGTAGCCCACGAAAGCTTATGCTCAAATAAATTTGTTAGTCTCTAAGGTGCCACAAGTACTCCTCGTTCTTTTTATTATAAATGGTGTTTCCTGGAACATCAAAGGGGTGAATCACACCTGATTTAAAAAAGAGAATTATCACTCATCTAAAATCACTGAAAGCAGATAGCTCCCTACAGGAAATCCACCAGAATGAGTTGGCGGCAGAGAAATTTAGGAGAAGCTGGATGGAGGAGTGGGTGTTGAGCAATTTCTTCCCCGCAGCCAAAGGTGTAGCAATATTGTTTCACAAAAGACTCAATTTACAAATTCTAGATGTAAATAAAGATGAGGAAGGTAGATTTTTGCAGGTGAAGGCTAAGATCTCTGACTATATATCCCCTAATTAATACATATGGCCCCAATAAAGATGATCCATGGGTTTTTTTTAAAGTTTTTCAAAAAGTAATTAATATCCTACTAGAATCAATCATCACAGCAGGCGATTTTAATGAGGTGTTGGACCCTTTTTTAGACAAGTCAGCCTGGCCCCAGTGTACACAATCACATTCTGAAAACTTTATACAAGACTATATGGAAGAATCGAGGTTAAAAGACATATGGTAGTTACAGAACCCTACAATGAAGGATTTTACTTTTTTCTCCTCTCCGCATTCCGCATACTCACGAATAGATTTCTTCCCAATTTCTATTAATCTGTTGGACTCAGTACTTAATAATGAAATCAGGTCTATCATGAGCTGTGATCGGGCACCAGTGATCCTACAATTTTCCCCTCCTGAGACAAACTGGACTTGTGAGAGGTGGAGACTGAACTCCTCCCTTCTGAGTGATAAACTTTTTCAGCACTATGTCACAGAAGAAATTTGGTTTTTATTCCAAATGCATGCCACACTAGAGATATCCCATTCCACCCTATGGGAGACACTAAACACTTTTATTAGGGGCAGCAGGTAGAAAGAAGGCTAGCCAGGCTCGGCTCCTGGAATTAACCAAACCACGTAATGCTCTGGATTTCGAATGTGCAAACTACGCCCGCCCCCAAGAAAAACTTAAAACATGACTCAATCTTCAGTATGAAGGAAACAGACCGACTTCCGCACGTGCTGAATTTGCTATTTTTAGACTCCGACAAATACACTGGGAGTTGGAGGGCAGAGCAGGGGAAATTCTCACATACAGATTAAACGCGAGAGGTCAAAGGTCCTGAGTAGTATCACTCAAATCAGAACAACAGCAGGTTATTACACGCTGATAGCAAAGGATTTCAATAGGCGGCAGGTACTACCTCTCCCCCTTGGGGGAAAAACAAACATAATTACAATGAATGCCCTTCCCAGCATCCTTTTCATTCGGAATTCCCTCCCTAGCCATATTCCTCCCTTTTATCTGACCAAAATCAACACCATGTTCAGGTCCTTCTTGTGGGGTGCAGGTGATAAACCCAGAATCTCCTTACACAGATTACAGCTCCCCGACAGAACAGGGGGCTTGAGATTTCCCGGTTTCAAACTTTGCCATCAGGCACTAATTCTTAGCCAAGCAGCACAGCGGCTCATTCCCCCACGGGCTGGCTCCAGCTGGAAGCAGAATTGGTTGCTCCTTTACCCCTTCCCAACCCACTGCAGATTCCCTAAAAAGCAATTGCCAACTCTTGTGGCAGCCCGGAATACTTGGCGTCCGATGTCTACTAAATTGAAACATGACCCCCTTCTACACACCGAGGCCCTCTGTCTGCGATAACTCGAAACACTGAACAGCAGGCAACCCCATCAACAGCCAGCTCGGATTAGGAAAGGATTTTGAATTTATTGGGAGTCAATTTTTAGAAAATGACGCTTTCCTGCCTTTTACAATATTAAAAGCAAGGTTCAATCTAGAGACTAAGGAGTGGCAATATATCCAGTGTAAACATGCCATCTCCCAGCTGTTTGGCCCGACGTCTTCGGTACCCCTGACCCACAGAAACTGCTTTCATCTCTCCAACACTTATGGCAACACTGTGTACACACCGGGACAGCAAAAAAAACGACAAAGGAATGGGAAGAGAAACTAGGCCAATTACTTCCTGCTAACCAATGGAAACACATTTTAGCCAGTGTTCTGAACTGCTCCTTTGACCTCTGTGTACAATTAATCCAGCAGGAAATCACACGGAGGATGCATTGGACCCCTCTCCAACTGTTCAAAACCAGTGTTGCTAAGTCAGATAGATGTTGGTGCCATGATGCAGCTGGTGGGAATGCACCTAGACCTAAACTGCAGAGTTAATTTTTTTCTTATCAACTACAATGGTATTACAAGCGAAACATGTCATTTTAAACCCAATGGATGTTCATTGGAAGCTGAATAAATCTGAAAAACTTTGACTCAGCAGAGCACTAATAATTGCTAAAAGACCAGTACTCCAAAAATGGAAATCCAAAAAGCAACCAACAATTGGAGACTGGAGCATAGACGTCATAAGATTGGCCAACATGGAAGTGAAGGCTCCCCCCTCTTCTCTACCCATTTCCTTCCCTCTTCGTCCCCAGCCCCCTTCTCTGAATTTTGCTTCTATTCTTTATCTGATTTTAATCATTTTTCTTTAACTATTGGATTTTTATAAGCAACATGTGTTTGTAAATTGTGCAACACAAATCACTGATTTATCTGCTAACCATTCGTATTATATATAATTAAATGTTTAAAGCATAGCTCAGGTTAGGTAGCACGTGGTTAATATAGTCTGAGAAGTGTATGTGGTATGAGAAGTTGGTGTATATTTTGTGGTGTTGTTTTTTTCTATATATATTATTTTTAAAATGAATAAAAAGTTAATAGAAAAGAAACAATAATCATAGCTTTTAGGTCCTTTACTTTAGGAGGAATTGGGGAGTGTCCCTTAAATAGTGTGGGGGCTATGTAGGAATACTCACAGTGTTCTGTGTTTTTGGAGTGAGCTGGGCATGGCAGGTATGTGTCTATTCAGTGAACCTGGTTACTTGGAACCCAGCTGGGCCTATGGGTCTCTTCGTGTGATTGTCGTTGTTGTGAAAAGATCAAAAGGCCCAGTGTTGTGTTTTGAGGAGCATTTGCAAAAGATAGGATATGAAACAATCATGCTCAAGGCAGCTCCTCCCCTTCACTGGTGAAGTAACAGCAAATTATGACTCAAATCTTAGCCCTTCGCAGCCACTCAGTTTTTCCTGCAGTCAGCACAACGGCACCCTGACATCAGCTGACCACCGCACTGGAAATTCCCTCGCAATCTCCCTCCGCTTCGCCCCCCAGGCGCCTATAAAAGGACAGATTGTCCTTGGGTGCAGCATCAGAAGGAGAAGAAGTGTTCAAGAGTCCCTGGTCTGCTTCTGCTCCTGACACTCATCCTCACCCAACAGCAACATGAAGGTCTCCGTGGCTGCCCTCGCCGTTCTCCTCGTCGCTGCCTTCTGCTCGCAGGCCTCCTCTGCCCCAAGTGAGTCCAGCTTCTCTCCTCTCTTTCAGTGTTTCCCTTCAGAGAAGGAAGGAGAAATGTTGTAGCCGGGAGATGGTTCCTTCTGCCAGCTCCTAGCCAGCAGGTTCTCGCTGGTCGAGGCAGGGCAAGGAGCTCTCTTCTGGGGAGGGGAGAGCCCTGGTGGTGTCAGGGCTGCAGCCAGCAGCCCACCAAAGATCTGACAAGAACTTTCAGACCTGGCTGTGTCCAGGAAAGAGGAAAGGATGGAAGGAATTACTGGAGGAAAATCTCTCCCATTTCCCTCCTTCCTTCACCTCCTTTCCTCATCCCAACTCCCTACGGCTGGAAGTCTTCTCTTCCTGCCCTGTCCCACGTCCCCCAGGCTGCTAGAGGGGCTTTTCTATGCATACAGCTCAGCACACACTCATGTTTGTTGTCTCTGACTCTTTCAGTTGGCTCCGATCCCCCGACTGCCTGCTGCTTTACCTACGCATCCCGGAAGATCCCACGCGGCTTGGTGGTGGATTATTATGACACCAACAGCATGTGCTCCCAGACGGCCATAGTGTAAGTACAAACTACAGACCCTGAGACAGACAGAGAAATGTTTTGTGTCCCCCAGTTACTGGCCTTGGGGGTTTCTTAAGACCCACGGAATGTGGGGCGGGGGCTCTGGCAGAGACTGCACCAGAGAAAGAGAACAGAGCAGACTAAGGGTGTGCAATTTTCAAAGGCGCGAGGCTGCTGAGTCATTGAAGTCCCATTATCGGAAGTGATTGAGACACACAGGAGCTGAGTCTCATTGAAAGTCGATGGACCTCGTGCTCCGATGTGGCTAGATCACTTTTGAGAATGGGCCTTTGGCAGCTAAATCACGTAGGTGTTTTGGAAAATGTTCCCCTAATCTACGGGATCTGGGTGTAGCTGGTATTAGTGAGAGGAGAGGTTTTAAAGGGAGACATTTGGTTCTCTCCACTCACAAAGTTCCCCTTGTACTAATCCAAATGTTTTTCGTTCGGCAGATTTATCACCAAGAAGGGCCGTGAAGTCTGTGCTAACCCCAAAGAGGACTGGGTTCAGGAGTACGTGACCCATCTGGAACTGAACTGAGCAGAGCAGGGGACAGACCAGGGACCAAGACTTGCCCAGCAATGAAAGTGTTAATGTTCAAAGGGCACCCTTCCTGCTGATGCATCTAGTGTTAGTGCCACTTGCTGGCTTAGTGGAAATAACCTGACATATATACATGTATTTAAAATATTATTTCAGTCTATTTAAGAAATCTAATTTGCACTGAAACCTGAGCTAAATGGTGTACTATTTATAGATTAGTACCCGGGGGTTTGGGGGCAGGTCACATGACATGGCTCCATTCACAGCTCAAATGTGAAGATTATTTAATATATTTTATATCAAACGGAACGTTTCCTGTAATATTGAGCTACGTGATTTGATGGAATGCTGAACGTAGATGATGAAGAATAAATATTTTTATATGAATGTCCTGTGTTTGCCTGTTTGTTAATATGGATCCTTTTGGGGAACGACACCTCCTATTATTAATAATGATATCGCTTTATAAGGGTCCATGCCCCTTTCTAGGCCAAGAAAACTACAAGCAATTTACAAATATATGGCTGATATTACACAAAGTGAGGGGAAGACAGGCAGTGGGGGAGTGAGGTATGAGAAAGACAATTTACGATCATCAACTTTAGCACTTCCATACATTGGAGTAGGGGCTGGAAAATTTGGCAGGTGGGACACCCTAGTGTCAGGGAGGTGCCTTTTGCTGCCCTCACGAAAACCCATCCAAATCTGACCCAGTTCTAAGCCTTGGAAAGATCTCAGTTCACACAGGCTCAGTAACAACTAGCTAGACTTTGGCAGCTAAACTCTCAGAACATTTCATCTGTACTGAGCATGCTCCAGTTCCGGGCTGCAGGGGCAGAGCAGGGCTTTCCTTGCAACTGATCTGCAGAGCTAATGGGGGCGACTGGGGCACCGGGCACTCAAAATGAGAGCAGGGAGACTGTCTCCCCCATGCCCTCACTGACCCCACCCAGAAAGGGAGGAGGAGGAAGAGGAGGCAGCCTGACTCCAGTGTAGATGGGTGAGGAGCAGCGGGCAGGGCAGAGGAGGGATGACAGGTGCAGATGGCAGGGGGACAGGCAGAAGCTAGGAGGGGCAGGAGTAGAATGCGGGGAGGAGAGGGGCAGCAGCCAGGCAGGTGGGGGAGAGGAGCAGGGGGAACAGGGACAGACAGTGATGTGAGCAGAAGAGTCTGTCTGTGATTGTAACCAATTTCAGAGGCATATACACAATCCCCATACTCAGGGTTTCCAACTCCTGTGTTGTCATCACCAGTCTGGGCTTACGGTATTTGGTGCTTTTCTTAAAGCCCCACCTCCTGGAGTCACATGATGACAGGAGAATCTCACCTTTCATTTAAAAAAAAGTAAGTTGGCCATACTGGGTATTTTGCTTATTGCATTCAAAGACATTGGCTTTGCCACCCCAATGACTATTTAGGTGCTGCTCACACACTCCAGGATCTGAGTTAATGAGTCCTTCACCCCTACCTGGCTCTTCAGAAAGCTAATTTCCCAAAGCTGAGGAAATTTATGAACAAAATTGATTGGGAGGAATAATTTAGACTGAAAAAATGTGAATGAAAATAGGCAGTCTTTAAGGAGAATTTATTTGATGGCCAAAAAGCCATGGTTCAATAGAGAAGAAAGAGATCAACTTTGGGTAAAAGTCCATCCTGGGTCAATGGCAAAGTAAGGACAGAAATTAGAAATAAAAATTCAATATATTACACATGAAAAGGAGGAAAACAGATCACAACTGATATAAATTAGCAGTTGTGAAGGGCAGAACATTGAAAAGGAAAGCTAAAGGCATCAGGGAAAAATCCATGCCTGGTAGAGCTAAGGACAACAAGAGGAGTTTTTTATATATATTGAGTGGGGGGGAAATCTTAGCAGGCCCATTACTAAATAGAGATTGTAAAATTATTAATAATGATGCAGAAATAGCAGAAGTGTGCTACAAATGTTTCTATTCTGTATTGGAAAAAGCAGAATGATGCATTCATATCAGCTGTGGATGACAAAGCATTTTCCATTTTATTAGTCACTGAGGATGATGCTGTACAAGACATGGTTGGGATAAAGATTTTTAAATCAGCAAACCCAGATTACTTGCACCCAAGAGTCTTAAAAGAGCTGGCTGAGGAGATCTCTGGCCCACTGATGTTAATTTTTAATAAATCTTGGAATATTGAGGAAATTCCAGAAGATTGAAAGAATGCTAATGTTGTTTCAGTATTCAAAAAGGGCAAGCGGGATGACCCAGGTAACTATAGATTGGTTAGCCGGAAATCAATCCCAGGCAAAATAATGGAGAAGCAGATAGTGGATTCGACTGCTAAACAATTAATGAATATGAATATAATTAATGCGGGTCCACAGGGCTTTATAGAAAATAGGTCTTGTCAGACAAACCTAATTTCATTCTTTGAGAGGATTGGCAGTTTGGTGGATAAAGGGTAATTGCGTAGCTGTAATATACTTCGACTTTTGTAAGGCATGTGCCTTAGTACCGTCTGACGTTATGATTAAAAAATGTCCAGTATGCAATGTCAATAGAAACCATGTGAAATGCGTAAAGACTGGCAGACAGACAGATCTCAAAAGCAGTTCTCAATGGGGACTCCTCGGTGGGTGGGGTCATTTCCAGTCCGGTTCCACAGGGATCGTTTCTAGGCCTGACCCTGTTCAATATTTTTGTCAAAGTTCTGGAAATAAATCTCATCGCTAAAAAAAATGTGCAGATGACACAGAGATTGGTGCAGTGGTAAATAATGTTGAGGACAGGGCAGTCACAGAGCGCAATCGGGTTTTCCTGGTAACTCAGACCCATTCAAACAAAAGTCATTGTAACACAGTCAAATGCAAAGGAACAAGGACTGCAGACCACACCTACAGAAGGGGGGGCTGTCTCCTGGAAAGCAGCGTCAGCTAATCATTTCTTCCATCTTCGCCCACTTTCCTACAGTGTCAGAACTGAACTGTGGAATCACAGGCCATGATCTCTGCACTTCCTGCTGCCACTTCCCGAGCGGCTCATCAATATTCTCTGCTCAGCAGAATTGGTGTCATGCCCATCACCTTTCCTGGAAATTCTTCAGCCACGAAATTCCGCTGCACCTCCGTCCTACAGGGAGAGGAGAAGAGCCCGGCTCAGAGCGAGATGAGGAAGGAGTGATGGAAAGTCGGGTTCTACTTTGGTCCCTGCTCTGGTTCTGCTCCTGCCTGGCATGAACACAGAGGTCTCAGTGCTGCCGTCTTCTGCCCAGCCTCTTCTGCTGGAGACTGGGAGACTGTCTCCTCTGGGCCCTCAGTTACCCCCCTCCCCCACTAGCACCCGTAAATGGAGGAGGAGGAAAAGGAGACAGCCTGACTCCAGTGTAGATGGGTGAGGAGCAGTGGGCAGGGCAGAGGAGGGATGACAGGTGCAGATGGCAGGGGGACAGGCAGAAGCTAGGAGGGGCAGGAGTAGAATGCGGGGAGGAGAGGGGCAGCAGCCAGGCAGGTGGGGGAGAGGAGCAGGGGGAACAGGGACAGACAGTGACGTGAGCAGAAGGGTCTGTCTGTGATGGGGACCAATTTCAGATATTTCAGAGACACATACACAACCCCCCTGCTGAAAGTCTCCAACTCTTGTGTTGTTGTCACCATCTGTTCTCGTAGCATATGATGCTTTTCTTAAAGCCCCACCTCCTGGAGTCATGTGATGGCAGGAGAATCTCACGTTTCATTTAAAATCAAAGTTGGCCATGCTGGGTAGTTTTGCATATTGCATTAAAAAACATTGGCTTTGTCTCCTCAGTGACTGTGTAGCTCAGAGACTCTGGGGTCTGAATTAACGAGTCCTTCACCCCTTACTTGTGGCTTCAAAAAGGCCAATTTCCTAAAGCTGAGAAAAATTATGAGCAAAATTGATTGGGAATAAAGCTTTAACCTGAAAAACATGAATGCCAGTTAGGAGTTCTTTAAGAAGAGTTTATTACATGGTCAAAAGTCACAATTCCAAAATCAGATAAGAGAACAACTTTGGCTAGAAGCTAGTCTGGTTCAGTGGTGAACTGAAGGCAGCAATTAGACACAAAAAAGTGATATACAATGTTTTGCTAAGAAGCACTGGTGACTGCATGGGGCACAAACCTCTTTGACATTGGGCATGTACACACCCCTCAATTAACATAACTGTCGTTCATCACAACCCCTCCCCCCCACACACACACACACCCCTCAGACAAAAGGGGTTCGCTGGGTGGGTGGAGGGGCTTTTGCTGAGTATTGCTTTAGGTAAAGTGTGTGAGAGTTAGGGAAGACAGAGCAGAGGCAATAAGAAAGCCAAAGCAGCAGACTGTGATCACATGACTCTATTTGGGGTGGGGAGAGATAGCTCAGTGGTTTGAGCATTGGCCTGCTAAACCCAGGGTTGTGAGTTCAATCCTTAAGGGGGCCACTTAGGGATCTGGGGCAAAATCGGTACTTGGTCCTGCTAGTGAAGGCAGGGGACTGGACTCAATGACCTTTCAGGGTCCCTTCCAGTTCTATGAGATAGGTATATCTCTCAGGAGCCTGGGAAAAGCTAGAGTGAATTTGTGGGTCTGGTGATGGCTAAAGAGGCTTGGGGGGAAAAGCAAAGAAATTGCTCCTTTTGTTTTTGTTTCTTCGTGAATTGGCAGACGCAGAACTTTGTAAATTACTGTAATGAAACAAGACTCCAGCAAAGAAAATACCAGACTCCTGCAATTTCTGCTTCCAGCTGGAACATCCCCAGGGCCCTGAATGTTGACTGGCTGTTCGGGTCAACTAATAAATGGTAAAAGGGAGACTAGATAGCAATCCATATAAATTAGAAGTTATGAAGTGCAGAAAATTGACAAGGAATACTAAAGACATCGGGGAAAAATCCATGACTGGCAGGTACAAGAACTATAAGAAGGAGTATTTAAGTCATAGGTGCCAATTGCGTGGGCGCTCTGGGGCTGGAGCACCCATGGGGGAAAATCGTGGGTGCTGAGTACGCACTGGCAGCCCCCCCATCAGCACCTCCGCCTCCCACCCACTGGTAGGCCCTGCCGATCAGTGTTTCCCCCTCCCTCCCCACACCTCTCACCCGCCACAATCAGCTGTTTCGCTGCATGCAGGAGGCTGGGGGAAGAGAGGGGAGGAGCGAGGATGCGGCGCGCTCGGGGTAGGGGGCAGAACAGGGTGGGAAGAGGTGGGGCGGGGCTGGGGCCTTGAGGGAAGGGGTGGAGTGGGAGTGGGGCCTGGGGCAGAGCTGGGAGTCGAGCACCAATGGAAAGTCGGTGCCTGTGATTTAAGTATATTAGCAACAAAACAAATCCTAGAAATTATATAGGCCCATTACTAGATGGAGATGATAAAATTGTTAATACTGATGTAGGAAAGGCAGAATTGATCAATAAATGTTTCTCTTCTGTATTTGGAAAGAAGCAGGATGGTGTTCTTGTATTATGTGAGGATGATTAATTAACTTTAGAGTTAATTAATAACGCATGGTGTGGGCAGTCAGGCCTAGTGGTCACAGCTGGGGTCAGCGCCCGAATCAGGAACCAAACTGAAGAGCGGGGTTGGAGCGAGGCCGGCACAGGAATGATCACAGTGGCAGGTGTAAGTGGAGAGCATCCACTGGCCTAATGCTGCTGCTGGACTTAAGGGCAGGTCTGGTGACACCTCTCAGCCAGGCAGGCGGGTTGGTCAATCAGGGTGTTCAGCTCCAGGGCAGCGAGCTGATCCCAGATCAGCTACAGGCCCTGATTCCAGACGGTAACCGAGGAGGATGTTAAACAGCATCTACTAGGGATAAACATTTTTAAATCATTAGTCCTGGATAAAGAGTCCTGTGGCACCTTATAGACTAACAGACGTATTGGAGCATAAGCTTTCGTGCGTGAATACCCACTTCGTCAGATGCATGTATATTAGGAACATGCGTCTGACGAAGTGGGTATTCACCGACGAAAGCTTATGCTCCAATACGTCTGTTAGTCTATAAGGTGCCACAGGACACTTTGACACTTTTTACAGATCCAGACTAACACGGCTACCCCTCTGATACTAGTCCTGGATAATTGCACAGCCAAGAGTTTTAAAAGAGCTGGCTGAGGAGATCTCTGGTCTGCTGATCTTAATTTTTAATATATCTTGGAATACCAGGAAAATTCCAGAAGACTGGAAGAGTGATAATGTTATTCCTCTATTCAAAAGAGGAGCAAGCGGGATGACCCAGGTAACATAGACCATTTAGCCTGCCTCAATCCCAGGTAAAATAATGGAAAAGTCAACATGGGCTTCAACTGACAAAGAATTAAAGGATATTCATATAATTAATGCCAGTCACTATGGTTTTATGGAAAATAGGTTTTATCAAACAAACTGATTATTCTTTGAGGTGACTACAAATTTGGTTGATAAAGTAACTGCATAGATGTAATATACTTAGACTTTTGTAAGGTGTTTGAGTTAGGACCACATGACATGCTGATTAAATAATTGCTATTATACAATTTCAAGGACGCACTTGTTAAAGGGAAGTAGCTAACTGACAGTCATCACTGGGGAATTACCATGAAATGGGAATGTTTCTAGTGGGGTCCCACAGGGCCTCGTTCTAGGCCTGATGCTATTCAATATCTATACTAATGATCTGGAAGTAAATGTAAAATCACAGAATCATAGAATATCAGGGTTGGAAGGGACCTCAGGAGGTCATCTAGTCCAACCCCCTGCTCAAAGCAGGACCAATTCCCAACTAAACCATCCCAGCCAGGGCTTTGTCAAGCCTGACCTTAAAAACCTCTAAGGAAGGAGATTCCACCACCTCCCTAGGTAACCCATTCCAGTGCTTCACCACCCTCCTAGTGAAAAAGTTTTTCCTAATATCCAACCTAAACCTCCCCCACTGCAACTTGAGACCATTACTCCTTGTTCTGTCATCTGGTACCACTGAGAACAGTCTAGATCCATCCTCTTTGGAACCCCCCTTCAGGTAGTTGAAAGCAGCTATCAAATCCCCCCTCATTCTTCTCTTCTGCAGACTAAACAATCCCAGTTCCCTCAGCCTCTCCTCATAAGTCACGTGTTCCAGCCCCCTAATCATTTTTGTTGCCCTCCGCTGGACTCTTTCCAATTTTTCCACATCCTTCTTGTAGTGTGGGGCCCAAAACTGGACACAGTACTCCAGATGAGGCCTCACCAATGTCAAATAGAGGGGAACGATCACGTCCCTCGATCTGCTGGCAATGCCCCTACTTATACAGCCCAGAATGCCGTTAGCCTTCTTGGCAACAAGGGCACACTGTTGACTCATATCCAGCTTCTCGTCCACTGTAACCCCTAGGTCCTTTTCTGCAGAACTGCTTCCTAGCCATTCGGTCCCTAGTCTGTAACAGTGCATGGGATTCTTCCGTCCTAAGTGCAGGACTCTGCACTTGTCCTTGTTGAACCTCATCAGGTTTCTTTTGGCCCAATCCTCTAATTTGTCTAGGTCCCTCTGTATCCTGTCCCTACCCTCCAGCGTATCTACCACTCCTCCCAGTTTAGTGTCATCTGCAAACTTGCTGAGAGTGCAGTCCACGCCATCCTCCAGATCATTAATGAAGATATTGAACAAAACCGGCCCCAGGACAGACCCTTGGGGCACTCCACTTGAAACCGGCTGCCAACTAGACATGGAGCCGTTGATCACTACCCGTTGAGCCCGACGATCTAGCCAGCTTTCTATCCACCTTATAGTCCATTCATCCAGCCCATACCACTTTAACTTGCTGGCAAGAATACTGTGGGAGACTGTATCAAAAGCTTTGCTAAAGTCAAGGAATAACACATCCACTGCTTTCCCCTCATCCACAGACCCAGTTATCTCCTCATAGAAGGCAATTAGGTTAGTCAGGCACGACTTCCCCTTGGTGAATCCATGCTGACCGTTCCTGATCACTTTCCTGTCCTCTAAGTGCTTCAGAATTGATTCCTTGAGGACCTGCTCCATGCTTGTTCCAGGGACTGAGTTGAGGCTGACTGGCCTGTAGTTCCCCGGATCCTCCTCCTTCCCTTTTTCACTGCTGGTAAAATTTACAGGTGACCCGAAGATTGGCAGAGTGGTAAACAAGCCACTTAGCAGGGGCTTGGGGCGGCCACTTCGGAGAGGGGCGGCACGTCCAGCTGTTCGGCGGCAATTCGGCGGACGGTCCCTCACTCCTGCTTGGAGCGAAGGACCTCCTGCCGAATTGCCGCCGCAGATCGCGATTGCAATTGCGATCGCGGCTTTTTTTGTTTGTTTGTTTGTTTGTTTGGCTGCTTGGGGCAGCCAAAACCCTGGAGCCGGCCCTGGGTATGTTTCATTTGGAAAAGAGGAGATTGAGGGGGGACATGAGAGCGGTCTTCAAATACCTGAAAGGCTGCCGTAAAAAAGATGGAGAAAAGTTGTTCTCTCTTGCCATGGAGGACAGGACAAGAGGCGACGGGTTCAAACTACAGCAGAGCAGATTTAAATTAAATCTCAGGACAAACTTGCTAAGTGTAAGGGCAGTAGTTCAGTGGAGCTAGGGAGGTTGTGGAAGCTCCTTCACTGGAGGATTTCAAAAGGAGGCTGGAGCCATCTGTCTGGGATGCTTTAGACACGACAAATCCTGCATCTCAGCCCGGGGTTAGACTAGCTGACCCTTCTAACTCGAAGGTTCCATGGTTCTGAGATTCTATGACTTTGACAAGAATTTAGGGTGATTGTGGACAAGTGAGTAGAGCTATAAGTACCTTCATGGGATAAAAATACCGTGTACCCAAGGGCTCGGTAACCTAGCAGAGAAAAGCAGAACAGACCTGTGGCTGGAAACTGAAACCAGACTAATTCAAATAAGAAATTAGGCACCAATTTTTCAGTGAGAGTAATTAACCACTGGCACCAACTCCCAAGGGTTGTGGTGGATTGCTCATCTCCTGACATCTTCAAATCAAGGCTGGAGGCCTTCGTGGAAGAGATGCTTTGGTCAAACAGAAGTTATAATGGACAATACTGGGGTGAAAAGTAACGACCTGTGCTACAAAGGAGGCCAGACTAGATAGTCTAATGGTCCCTTCTTGCCTTAAACTCTGTGCATTTCTCCTTAAGGCAGCAGGGTATCTACAGATTGAATGTCTCTGGATTCATGAGCTGCTAAGGGCGTTGCTTTCCCATAACTACACGTAAGTTCTTGGTCATACAAATTCCAACATTTTGGGGCAGGGCCTCCACAGGAGACACGTGTATATGTATTTAAATTGCATCCGTTCAATACACGAGTCAGGGCTGCAGCTAATACCAAAAATGCACCAGATACAGAATTATCCAGCCCACTCCTTGTTCCATATGCCATGATCAATCCATGAGATATTCAAACTCCTGACCTGTTTCCTAGCAAAGTCGTGTTTATGATTTCTAGGAAATCAACAACATTGCAACACAGCATGATGAGTTCATATCCTCTATCGTTAGATCATTTGTTCCATTTCTTCTCACTTGCAGCATCAGAATCGAATTGTGAACATCAAGAACGGCCATACTGGGTCAGACCAATGGTCCATCTAGCCCAGCATCCTGTCTTCCGACAGTGGCCAATGCCAGGTGCTTCAGAGGGAAGGAACAGAACAGAGCAATTATCGAGTGATCCATCCCCTGTTGCCCACTCCCAGCTTCTGGCAATCAGTGGCTTAGGGACAGCCAGAGCGTGGGGCTTGCATCACTGTGGAATCATATGTCTCTGCACTTCCCCTGCCAACTCATAAGCAGCATTTCAATCTTCTTGGTTCAGCAGAATTTCTCATGCCCAGCACCTTTCTGCAATGAAATCTCCCAACATGTCCCTTGAAATTCTTCATCCCTGAAATCTCATCCTACAGAGAGAGGGTAAGAGCCCATGGCTCAGAACAAGATGAAGGAGTATCTGAGAGAGCTGTGCTCTGCTTTGGTCCCTGACCTGGTTCTGCTCCTGCAGCTCATCCCACCCAATAGTCTCCGTGGCTGCCCTTGCCGTTCCCCTCATCTCTGCTTTCTGCTCCCAGGCCTCTGCTAGTCCACATGAGTCCAGTTTCTCTCCCTCTGTCTCTAAGCCCTAGTTACAGGCGAGGAAAGGCAGATTTCCTTGTAACAACCTCTCTTCTGTCTCTCATAGCCCAGTTGGGCTGTAGATATCGGAGGATCAAGCTGCGTCCACCAGCCGAGGACGCAGGGTCTCTTACACTGAACTCTGGCCTCATGTCAGACTCCTGGGCACAAGAGAACAGGACTGGAGCTGGGTGGGAGTGGAATCTCCTTAGCGCCCGACCGGAGTCAGCTCTCCAAGACTCCTGGACACCTTCAGAGTCGTGGATTAGAAAGTGTAACTGGGACACGCTGAGAATACCCCGCCATATCCTTACTGAATTAGGGTTAAGACCTCTAGGTACATTGTACTAGAAAGGCAAGTGCTCATGTGCCATTGCAAGGTGGTTTGCAACTTCTTTAGCAGGAAGACATGAGTGGTAGTGTAGAAGTGGATTTCCTCCATGTGAAGTGGATTTCCTTAGGAAATCCCTTGAGGTGAGGGGAATGCAAATTCTCCCCTCACAAGCCAGCCTTTTGCAGAGAGAGACCCAGTGCCTGCTAAATACTGCCTTCGGGGAGCTCCGTATCCAAGACCCCGATCTGCGTAAAGAGTGACTAAACTTGTCATGAGTGTGCTTGTTCCGAGCTGAAGCTGTGATGTCCTGGGAGTCACAGGGACTCTTCCCTAGGGTGGGAGGGTCGAAGTTATCCAAGTTAAGGCTGGGTTCCTGGTAAGCGTATTAGCATGTGTGTAGGTTCTTTAATTGGTTTTAAATATGTTTTCTCTGCAGTGCTCTTTACCACAGGAATAAAGTCGGCTAGCGTCGAGAGAGCTGGGTGGGGGGAATACGAGCAGCAATCACGCTGTTATCAGATTCTGAACAGAAAGTGAGCGGGTGTGTCTGTGCGGGGAAATACGCAGTGACATGGACATACCCACTCAGAAGGGAGAGATGTGTGCCTCCACCCAGGAGAGGCAAGAGCTGGATGCGGAGAGGGGTGCCTTGCTGAACTACTGAGGGGAGATACAGGGGCAATTGCCCTGAACTGTGACAGCAACCATGGAGAGTTTGTCTTTCCTTGGAGGGGTCATCTGCAGGCCTGAACCTGGGAGCTCTGCCTCTAGAAACGTCAGCCTCTCCCAGAGGCGCAGATTCCATGCTCAGCACCCACCAGCCACAGCTGTTTGGCAGCACCTCCAATCAGCTGTCAGGCAGCACCCCCGATTAGCTGATCAGGGCGCTGCCAAACAGCTGTTTGGTGACTGGGGCAGGGGCTTGGGGGAGGGTGGAGAGCAGCGAGCAGGCGGTGCCTCAGGGAGGGGGCGGAGCCGGGCCTGGAAGAGGTGGAGCGAGGGGGGGCCTTAGGGGAGGGGGCGTAGTGGGGGCGGGAAGAGGCGGGGGGGGTCTCAGGGGAGGAGGTGGAGTGGGGATGAGGCCTCAGGGCAGAGTCGGGGGGTGGAACAGCACCGGGGAAAAGAAAAACAAGGTGCCTACGGCTTCTCCTGCTTGAGGCAAAGGCCTATGAACTCAGACGCAGTGACAGTCTCACCAACTTCTATCCACGCTGTTCAGTTATCGGTGCTTGCGAGCAGCCGACTATATTCTGGATCTGGGTCCAACCGGCTGTGCGTAACAAGAGCTGCTCGCTGCCCCACCCCCATCCCCGACTCTCTGTTTGGAAAGCTCAGCCCTTAACGGCACAGCCCCCAGTACTGCAGTCCCTAGGGGCACAAAGAGCTGCACTGCGTCGCCTGGGTTACGTCAGCCGCAATGTTGTGGTGACATTTGTTTATTCGGGTTTTGCAGCTTTTAAATGTCTCTTCCTAGGAAACATTGGGGCCTTAAGATTTTTCACAGCCTGGCTTTGGAAATCTACTTCCCCCACCATATTCCGTGCTTCAAAATATCCCACGGCAGGACTACAGCAGCTGTCCTTGGCGATTTTGGCTAGTGGGGAGGGATGGTGTGGGGGTGATTACTCACAAAGCACTAGGACTGCACACGGGGTGTAGGGGTGTGAACAGAGCGACACACGGGGAGGCACGCACTCCGACAGCGTCACACATGCAGACATGCACCAGGACGGTGGGGACACGTGCTCTCTGATTCCACCTCCACATGTGGCTTGGGGATCTGTCCTGAGCCTCCCAGATCCCCACCCTCTAGTCCATCCAGGGCAGGGGGCCGAAGCGAGGACACAAGCACCAAAAGCTTCACTGCAAGGAGGCAGCATCCGCCGGATCTTTGCCCGGAGCACGAGCAGGCAGTGGCTCCCCATTGCTCTGGAACTGTTCTCACGCAGCACGGCAAGCCATGGGAGGGCCGTGAGCAGGCACTGGCCCACCAGCAGTTCCCTCTGCTCCGCAGACCCCGTCCCGTTCCTGTGCAGGCAGAGCCAGTGGCCTGCAGGTTCCCATGGGGAGGGGGGAACCAGCATGGCCATCGGCTCAGGAGGCACCAAGAGAAGCATCTGTCTGACCCGTCTCAAGAGACACATTCAGCATCTCCATAGAGCTTCAGAGTCCTTGATGGGACCCCCTGAGCAAGTGCGAATCTGGTGGCTGGTCCTTTCCCTGATGACGCTTTTGGTGGCACTAGAATTTCCAACCCCAGTTTGTTCTGAGGCTATTTCCTCAGGTCCTCTCCGGGTTTCTCCACTGCCTCTCGTGACCAGTCGACTATGAGCTGGGACTAAATGGTCTCATCATTTTTGGAGTTTTCTCCCACTTGTTATCTGGTCTGATCCGAACTGTCTGCAGAGCGTCCTCGCAGCCAGGCAAATGACACAGATTTGGAGATTCAAGAACCATGGGCTGTGAACGCCATCGGTTCCTTAGCAAAATATTGTTCTGCTACAAACCCAGTGTCTCACCCCTCACGAAACTGAGCGCCATCAACTCTAGTCTCATGAATGGAAATTCAGGGCACTCCGGGCTCGTGTGCATTACCAGAGGTCACCGTGTTCAAATAGGACTGTGAAGACTCAAGTTAGTTGACATGATGCCGACTGCAACAAGGGTCACCATGTCTTGACATCCCCTCGTGGCCTCACATGACTCTGCAGCGGCACTGCCTCGGTTTCCCCCAGTTGCATCACCAGTATGTCCACCATGGGGCTTCTATTTATGTCTAACAGGGCCCCCCACACACACACACACACTGAGTGGTCTGATTTATTAATGAAAAATTCAACGGAAAAGACACAGAAGGCTCTTCACCCATGCTTCCCAGCCCCTCAGCTCCCCGCCCCTCTTGCAGAACGCTAAAGGAGACATTAAGTTATACCCAGATTAGTTCTTTATTGACTTTGTGTATGGACAAGTCACTGTTACATTGGCAGCTACACAGTGTGTGCTATATACAGTGCCCAACGCCCGCTTGCTGGAATTCATCATAAGGCATTAGCGTGTAAGTAACATCTCTAATAGGTCGTTTCCATCTCTCACATGTGGCTAAAATCACTCGCCTGTGGGTCACCGCGGGGAGACTAAACTCTCACACCCCACTTGCCAGCCACCAAACCCCAACATTTCCCCCATAAAGCGCTTTCCCGGGTGCAGCCTGGAACTGGTTAGCTGATGAGGACTCTGGCTAGGAGGGTATTAATTTTTCAGTAACGTTAAGCCTCGTGTAACATCTTTGTCATCCATGGCCACATGGGAACTTGTGCTGTGCTCTCCCCTGATACGGCAACTCTGCCCCCACTGTCCTGCCCTTCCATCCCTGCCCCCAACAGACCCCCAGCTCCTTCACCCGCGCTGCTCAGAGCTCAGAACAAGAGTGAAACTGACCCTCTTCAGAGCCGGTTAATTACACTCTTACCTCTACCCGGCGCTGTGCTGATGGGAGGGATAAAGGGGCAGCGTCAACACCTCCTGGAGACAGACGGTTACAGAAGGATGCACCCGCTCCCTTCTGTGTCCCTGACCCAGGAGATCACCAGCGGCTCGGCATTTTTGCCACCCGCGGAGGCACCAGGAAAGAAGAGAGGCCGGAGAGGCCCAGAGAACTGGTCAGTGAATGTGTAGATGTGGTCTCGATCGGTCACATTGTAAAATGTGATTTCTCCGGCCTTGTAGTCCAGGAAAATCCCAACCCGCCTGGGTCTCACACTCAGGTGAAGTGAGGTCAGGGGGGAGGTGAGGGCCTCGTATTTACCTCCGCTCTGCAACCGCAGCACCCAGTAGCCATTTTTAGGGGACAGGACAACAGTCCCCTTCCTGCTGGCAGACTCCCTACAAAGCCCCAGGCCCCACTCTATCTTGTCTCCCACCTGCACTTCCCAGTAGCGCCTCCCCGTGCTGAAGGCCTGAACCCCCAGGACCAGTGGGGAGGCGTTAAATCTCTTGGGGTTGTCAAACAGAGACAGGATCAGTTTCTTGCCTCCCCGTCTCACGCTCTTCCGGTCGTCGGACAGGATGAGTTCGGGATGCGCCGTCTCTGGATCCAGCGTCACGTCCTCTGGAGGGAGAGCAAGGAAAAGAAAAGATGGGTGGATGGACAAACGGATTGGGGAAGGACGTCATGCTGGGAGAAGAGTCACAGGCAAAGGGACAGAGAAGGGAGGGCAGTAACCAGGCATGCCCAGGGAGAGCCAGTGTTGGGAGCAGGTGTGAACAATGGGATGCTCAATTGTTATGTTTCCTTAGCAACATGGTATCAGCCGGAGGGTTATTTTCTCCTCCATTGTGATTATGGAGGCAATTTTGCTTCTTGGTTCAGAGGAGCTTGGCTGTCCCCTGGGAGGACGGGGTGCTGGAGGAGGAGACACCGTTTAACACAAGATGGCTCAACCTGGCAGTATTTGGCACAGTGCAGATCTTGCCGGCTCAAAGGTGGGAATGATCCCTATGACGCAGATGGGGAAACCGAGGCTCAGATGAGTTAAGTGGCTTGCCCAGTGAGTCTGTGGGTGAGCTGAGAACAGACCAAGGGGAACAGTGGTAATGGCGGCTGGTTGGAGTCTACAAACAGCGCGTGAACATTCCAGATTGCAGGGTGATTGGGCCACGTTCAAAGCCCCTGTTATTGGCTGCTCGTGAACATTTATGTGCACAGACTCGCATGCAGACCGGGTGATACTAGGGTGGGCACAATGGTTATGGTGGGCTGCTACATTAGACACCAGAGAGGGTGCTGTGAGCTGCACAGAGACTATGTGCAGTGTTTAAGGGGCCTGTCAGAAGGAACAGGGGCAGGGTACCTGAAAAAGTGACCCTGGCCATGGTGGGGGGCTCAGTAAGCAGCCCCCCCACTACACGGATCCTATAGATACCTAGAACCGATTAATCTGGTTTTGTTGCTACATCAAAATATCTGAAACTGTTTTAACAGAGTTCACACACAAACTGGCACCCATTGAACTAAACTGGTTTGAAAACACGAGAAAGTTGCACTGGTTTAGCTAAAGATGCAACTTTAACTCAATCTCGTTAAACAAGTGCCCAAGGCCCCGAGGATGTTCCGATTTCACTTTAAACCTGGCTTGTTCTGGTTTCACATAAAGCCACTGGAAATTGGTTTAACACAACCAAAAACACCCCCCCACTCTGACTCTGAAATGAGTGTCCACACAGGGGGTTGCACCACTTTCACTCAACTGGTTTAAAACCAATTTAAGTTAAACTGGTGCAACTTTCCTCTTGTAGCCAAGACCTTGGCTAAAGTGGTTCGTGCCTGTGGCACACCGGGCCTTATTGTAAATGGGAATCCGACCTGGAAATTATTATTACTATTTCGTGTGGATGTTGCTGGAATGCCTAGGAGCACCCGTCCGGGACCAGGACCCCCTTGCGCTAGGCCCTGTACAAACACAGACCAAAGCACTCACACACCCCATCAGCTCACAGTTCAGGAGCAAAGCCGAAGAAGTGGGTTGTAGCCCACGAAAGCTTATGCTCTAATAAATTTGTTAGTCTCTAAGGTGCCACAAGTACTCCTGTTATTTTTGCCCTTTACCTTTGAATTTCTTCAGTAAGTTCCTCATGCCCAGGCAGTGTTCTGGGATGCTGTAATTCTCTTTCAGTGCCACGGCGCAAGCCTCTGGAGCCTGAAATGTCACAGCTTCACACCTGGAAAGAAGACATTCCAGCAGGTCAGCACAGAGATCCCGGCCAATCACCGGCTACTGCCTGCAGCTGGGCAAGCAGAGCAGCCAATCCCCTGCAAGGAGCCGGTTGCATTGTGAAACGTGTGTGTGTGTGGATTGTCTCCGCGCCCACTTAGGGATATCCCAGCCAACGGCCCTGAGCCTGAGGCCCACAGCCATCCGGGGGAGGATCAACCCAGCATAAGGGGGGGCCTCCCGATGCATGGAGCTGGCTGCTCCCCTCCCCAAGGCTGGCATAGACCCTGATAGCAGGCATGGCCAGAGCCTCCCTGTGCCCTGACAATCCCCAGCCACTGACAGCCCTTGGGACCATTAGCACCCCCTTCTGGGGTTGTACTGTGTGCCCCTTGCCTGGGGATGCCAATCTTTACTAGCAGAGGTGTCCATTGACTATTAGGCTCATTTCAAATTCACAAGCATGCCCAGAAATCTGAGTCCAAGAGCTGTGCTCTTCCGGTCAGGGAAGAGAACTATACAGGGGATGCATGTGTCCAGTCACAGCAGCCTGAATTTTGAATGTAAATTACACCCAATCAACTGCTCACGGAATAGCTACAGGCCAAGGATTACCTGCAGTCATTGAGCGGTAGCCACTGCCAGGCAGAGAAAGAGATGAAATTAACATACTAATTAATTCATCAAGAAACATTCTCAGCTCCAATCAGAGCAATAACATCGTGCATTTCACAGCAACTCCATCCAAAGCAAACAATAAACGGTATATCATCCCTCAAGTGCAGCCACCTCTGGGGTGGGAGCTGGCAATCATCCAGCACACAGCATGCTCCACAATAGTGGATGGGACTTGGGCTCAGGGGTACCAGGGTGAGCAGATTCCCTGCTCTTCATAAATGTGCCAGGAATCCTTTCCTGTCCGTGCACCCAGACGGGACCTCTCCTGGTTAGCTCCCATCATTAGTGAGCTACGTGAGACTTCTCCTTGGAAAAAAAACAAGAGGGGGGGGTGGAACCCGTGTTTGCAGGGAGATTGGGGGGCTGCAAACCTCCTGCTTAGCCCCTCGAGGTAGCCACGTCTGTTAACAGGAGCAAAATGGGAGACGTACCTGCTCAAGGTGCTTTTCATGTCCTAAAAGGAGACAAAGAAAAATGTTGCACACTTTAGCCACTCCAGAACTGCAGGGGAGCCGGTCAGTGTCACTTGGTTCTAACCTCCATAAGCACGGAGAGGAAGAAGGGCCCTGGCCTAGCACCTGGGAGACTTGAGTGAAATTCCCTCCTCTGCCACAGGCTCTCATGTGAGCTTGGGCAAGTCATATAGCTTCTCTGGGCCTCCGTTTCCCCTCTGTAAAATGGGGATAATAATGCTTCCCTGGGTTGGGTGGGAGGCTAAATGCACTAAAGATTAAGAGGTGCTCAGCTGCTATGGTAACAGGACCCATGGAAGGACCTAACCTAGATACGATCTGCTCATTTCACAGTATTCTCCCCCGTCAGCTCAGAATGAAAGGTAATTCCGTGCCGAGTAACTTCCTTCTCCCGGGACCCAGAGGTAGCTGTTAGCATCCACCCAGCATCCTTCACCTAAGGAATCTGTTGGGAAAGTGCTGGGATCACTGAGCTAGAGGCCACTCCTGTCCCACTCTTCTCAGGTCTCTCTGGGGCACCATTTGGGTTTAAAAGACAATGGCATTGATCTTTGCAGCTCACCGTCCACCCCATGGACCTGAGTTAAAGTGGTGGGGCAGTCAAAGAATCATAGTATATCAGGGTTGGAAGGGACCTCAGGAGGTCATCTAGTCCAACCCCCTGCTCAAAGCAGGACCAATCCCCAACTGAATCATCCCAGCCAGGGCTTTGTCAAGCCAGGCCTTAAAAACCTCTACCTTCCACCACGTTCCTAGGGAACCCATTCCAGTGCTTCACCACCCTCCTAGTGAAATAGTGTTTCCTAATATCCAACCCAGACCTCCCCCCTGCAACTTGAGACCATTGCTCCTTGTTCTGTCATCTGCCACCACTGAGAACAGCCGAGCTCCATCCTCTTTGGAACCCCCCTTCAGGTAATTGAAGACTGCTATCAAATCCCCCCTCACTCTTCTCTTCTGCAGACTAAATAAGCCCAGTTCCCTCAGCCTCTCCTCGTATGTCATGTGCCCCAACCCCCTAATAATTTTCGTTGCCCTCCACTGGACTCTCTCCAATTTGTCCACATCCTTTCTGTAGTGAGGGGCCCAAAAGTGGACGTAATACTCCCGGTGTATCCTCACCAGTGCCGAATAGAAGGGAATAATCACTTCCCTCGATCTCCTGCCATTGCTCCTACTAATACAGCCCAATATGCTGTTGGCCTTCTTGTCAACAAGGGCACACTGTCAACTCATATCCAGCTTCTCATCCACTGTAATCCCCAGGTCCTTTTCTGCAGAACTGCTACCTAGCCATTCGGTCCCTAGTCTGTAGCAGTGAATGGGATTCTTCCATCCTAAGTGCAGGACTCTGCAGTTGTCCTTGTGGAACCTCATCGGATTTCTTTTGGCCCAATCCTCCAATTTGTCTAGGTCACATGGTAACAGCCCACCCTGCATGTTAGCTAACGCGGGTTAGATGTCACTTCCCCTCCTCTTGAAAGGTGCCCAGCTGAGCTAGTGGGGGGGCAGGGAGCCACCGGAGAACGGAAGCAAACTCACACATTCACCTTAGGTGCCACGGTGCCTTGCTCTGGCACTGAGAAATCACAGCTCTTCTACTCCCTGGAGGAAATAATGGAACCGATCGTGTCCGGCACCTACCTGGGGGAAGGGGTGGCCAGGAGCCCTACCAGGCTCAGATGCAGCCCTGGTGCTTTCCTGACTGCAGGGGCTACTCCTTCCTGTGGGCACTTCCCATCGTCAAAGGGGGCAGGGAGCAGTCATGGCCATGTCCTCCCACTGGCCAGCAGAGCGGGTTGGATGCACTGGGTGTAACGCATTGCGTCCTCCTAAGGGGTGGGGCGGCGGATGCCCTCCCCCTGCACACCTGGAAGCACCAGCAGGAGTGTGCTGCCCTGGAGAACAATCCCGCTTTGATGCCCCCTGGAGGCAGGGTGACTCCGCACCCCTCTCCCAGCAGGGGCCAGAGCCTCCCAGGCACAAGCTGGTGTTAGTAAAGCAGAGAACTGAATGCAGTGGGAAGAGTCAGACACACCCGGACTCCAGTGTCAGGAGATCTAACCCTAACTCCTGGACTCCAGTGTCCTGGGATCCAAGTCCCTTTCCCTTCTGCCTGGCTGGAGAGAGGGGATTTCTGCCACCCGCTCACCTTGAGCAACCCATCTGCTGACTGCTGGAACTTCTCCCTTATCTCCAGGATCAGCTTGTCCAGAGAGGATCTCAGCTCTAAAAGTTTGGTTAGGTTTTCGTTGATTCTCTGCAGGATTATCTTCTCTTCCTGTTCCAGCTTCTGAAGAAGCAGCTTCTCCTCCTCAGCCAGCAGCTGGTGCAGCTTCCCAAATTCAGTCACAATCCTCTCTCTCTTTTTCTTAACTACCTCCTTTGGAAAGAAAAATACACAGGAACAAGAAGAGGATGTATCAACGGCATGGATTAAAATCATAAACCACTGGAGTAACTGAGAGGATATATAAAATCACAGCGCATCTTAAACAGGAGGCATTTACTAACAAAACAACTAAAGAAAAACCAATATGTTTCCACACAACTTGAGCTCCAGCTTCATCTCCCTTGTGTACCAGGGATGAGACCCTAGTTGGAACTGTCTGCAGCACAGAAACATCTAGTGGCTGAATAATGTACTGGAAGTAAACATCATCACAACTTTCAGAGGTACGGTAACTCCTTGCTTAACGTTGTAGTTCTGTTCCTGAAAAATGCTACTTTAAGCAAAACGATGTTAAGCGAATCCAATTTCCCCATAAGAATTAATGTAAATGGGGGGCGGGGTTAGGTTCCAGGGGGAAAATTTTTTGCCAGACAAAACTATATTTTATATATATATATACACACATATACACAGTATAAGTTTTAAACAAACAATGAATACTGTACACAGCAATGATGATTGTGAAGCTTGGTTGAGGTGGTGAAATCAGAGGGAGGGATATTTCCCAGGGAATGCCTTACTGCTAAATGATGAACTAGCAATCGGCTGAGTCCTCAAGGGTTAACACGTTGTTAACGTAGCCTCACACTCTACAAGGCAGCACGAATGGAGGGAGGGGAGACAGCATGGCAGACAGAGACAGAGACACACACCGTGTGTGTGAGAGAGAGAGATGCGCATTGCCCCTTTAAATACGCTGACCCCACTCTAAGTACTTTGCCTTTTTAAGTAGATCAGCAAGCTGAGACAGCAGCTGCTGCCAGCAAGCTCCCTCCATCCTGAGCTCTGTCGTGTTCCCACCTCCCCCTCCCCTCCGGCTCTATGGAGATAAGGTAAAGGAGCGGGGGGGCAGGAGTGGGAGAGACCCTGACATTAGCACCCCTCTTCCCCCCCCTCTGCACAGCAAGCAGGAGGCTCCCGGGAGCAGCTACAAGGCAGAGGGCAGGAGCAGCACACGGCAGTGGGGGGGAGGGACAGCTGAACTGCTGGCAATTAATAGCCTGCTGGGCGGCTGCCGCACAGGGAACTTAGGGGAGCGGGGAGCTCATGGGGGGCTGCCGGCCCACCCTGGTTCCAAGCCCCCACCAGCTAGCTCCAATGGGCTGCTCTTCCTGCAAGCAGTGGACAAAGCAGGCGGCCGCCAAACGACGTTATAAGGGAGCATTGAGCAACTTTAAACAAACGTTCTCTAATTGATCAGCAACGAAACAACGTTAATTGGGAGGACTTTAAGTGTGGAGTTACTGTACAAACTTTAGAGTGTATACGTCCACCATCAAGGCCTACGCTAATCAATCAGATTAGCTCTCTTTGATAAAACACTATCATTTGTTCTTGTTGCCTACTTTGCTTCAGTCTTCACACAAAAAATAACATGTGACCGGACGATGAGCAAAGTTATCACAGACAATAAAGAGAAAGGGACACACATCAGGATAAGTAAAGAAAATATCAGAGATCTTCTGAGTAAGTTAAATGAGTTCAAGTCAGCAGGGCCTGATGCTATTCACCCCAGGGTGCTGAAGGAATTAGCTGAAGAAATCTCGGAGCCATTTGCAAAGTCATGGATGACAGGAGAGGTCCCGGAAGACTGGAGAAGGGCTAATGTGGTGCCAATCTTTAAAAAGGGGGGAAAGGAGGAGCTGGGGAATTATAGACCAGTCAGCCTGAACTTCATACCTGTGAAGATACTAGAGCAATGTATGAAACATTCAATTTGCAAATACCTGGAGAATGAAGGGGTGATCACTGGCAGCCAGCATGAATTTACTAAGAACAAATCATGCCAAACTGGCTTGATAACTGGCAAGATAACTGGTTTGGTGGATAGGGGGAATGTGGTGGACGTAATATACCTGGACTTCAGCAAGGCTTTTGACACAGTCCCACGTGTCATTCTGATAAGTAAGCTGGAGGAATGTGGGCTCGGTGGAACAACCATTAAGTGGATATATAATTGATTAAACAACTGCAAACAAAGAGTCACTATTAATGGAATGATGTTGGATTGGAGGGAGATCTCAAGTGGGGTTCCATAGGGATCTATTCTGGGTCCGGAGTTATTTAACATCTTTATTAATGACCTGGATGTAGGACTAGAGAGCACACTGATCAAATCTGCAGATGGCACAAAGCAGGGGGGAGGGGGCAGAGAGGGCTGCAAACACTTTGGAGGATGGAGCTAAAATTCAGAGGGATGGTGATAAATTGGAGAATTGGGCTGTAGACGACAAAATGAAATTCAGCAAAAACAGATGTAAGGTGCTACACTTAGGGAAGAAAAACCAAACGCACAAATACAGAATGGGGTGGAACTGGCTTGGCAGCAGCACTGCTGAGAAGGATCTGGGAGTTGGGGCGAATCACAACCTCGACATGTGTCAGCAACGCGATGCTGTTGCAAAAAAAGCAAATGCAATTTTAGGTTGCATTAACAGAGACATAGCGTTTCAGAGTAGCAGCCGTGTTAGTCTGTATCCGCAAAAATAACAGGAGTACTTGTGGCACCTTAGAGACTAACAAATTTATTAGAGCATAAGCTTTCGTGGGCTACAACCCACTTCTTCGGATGCAACATAGCGTGCAAAGAGGAGATTAAGGAGGGACATGATAGAGGATGGTCTTCAAATACTAGAAAGGCTGCCATAAAAAAGATGGAGAAAAGTTGTTCTCTCTTGCCACAGAGGGCAGGACAAGAGGCAATTGGTTCAAACTACAGCTGAGCAGAGTTAGATTAAATCTCAGGAAAAACTGCCGAGCTGTAAGAGCAGGAGGCCAATGGAACAGAGGCCTAGGGAGGTTGTGGAAGCTCCTTCACTGGAAGTTTCAAAAGGAGGCTGGAGCCATCTGTCCGGGATGGTTTAGACACAACAAATCCGCATCGTGGTGGGGGTTAGACTAGATCAGGGGTAGGCAACCTATGGCACGTGTGCCGAAGGCGGCACGCGAACTGATTTTCAGTGGCACTCACACTGCCCGGGTCCTGGCCACCGGTCCGGGGGGCTCTGCATTTTAATTTAATTTTAAATGAAGCTTCTTAAACATTTTAAAAACTTATTTACTTTACATACAACAATAGTTTAGTTATATATTATAGACTTATAGAAAGAGACCTTCTAAAACCGTTAAAATGTATGACTGGCACCCGAAACCTTACATTAGAGTGAATAAATGAAGACTCGCACACCACTTCTAGCCGACCCCTGGACTAGATGATTATTACACCGTGTTTAAATAAAATGGCCTCTAGATGGCAGCAGACGCTAAGGAATAGGACGGTGCTGCTCTGGTCAGCCCAGCGCAGTGATTGCAGCCCCCTCTGAATCCGTTCAGAGGCCATTGACCACCACACCTGGCCTTCTTCAAACAGCCGCTGCGCAGGGCCGAGCAGCCCATCTGCGCAGGCTCAGGAGCGCGGTATCGAGCCCCTGCGCCTTTTGCTGCTCAGCCCCCAGCGCGTGTCTAGCGCTGGTTAGCGACGCCCTGCGCCTGATCCCATCTAGTGACTGTCCGGTGGCCCATGTGAGAGGAGCTGGGGTCCCAGGTCCTGCCACTTGGCAACTGCTGCCAACACCTGGTTCTCCCTGGACTGGTTGGCAGCCGCAGAAGGAGGAGCAAGGCCTGAAGCATGATCTCTTCCCGCTCAGACTGAAACAACAGGGGAGGTCTCAGCTCAGGGGGAGCTGGTGGCCCTGTTTACCTAAGCCGCTCTGCGAGCTCTCCCCCAGCCCCAGCCCCGAGGTGATCCCCCAGCCCAGGGGGACCGGGGTGGCCCTGCTTACCTAAGCGGCTCTGCCAGCTCTCCCCAAGTCCCAGCCTGGCGGTGATCCCCCAGCCCAGGGGGCAGCTGGCGTGGGGAAGTTTGCACTGCCACTGTCCCAGCACATCTGCTCCCCAGGCCGCTAAGTCAGACCCGCAGCATCACAGCTCTTGTGGGCCTCATGATAGCTGGTGTTTTCCCAAATGCCAGAGCCAGGGGCTGCAGGAGAAGCTCAGCTTTCAGTTTCACTCAGAAGCACCTTTCTGGCCCTCATGGGCACAGAGAAAAGCTTGAAGATGTGAAGTGAGGTCACCCCGGGAACGTGGGCATTGCCAGGTTGGCTCAGAGCCCAGTGTCCTGTCTGTGACAGTGGCCAGGACCAGACCCTTCAGAGGAACATGTAAGGACCCACCTGGCCGTAGCAAATGGGACAATCTGCCCCTCACTTAGGTAGCACCCTGGTCTCTAACAGAGACTGGTTCAAACCCTGATGCGCCAGGTTCAATATCCCTTCCCATGTCTCTGTTGTTGTTAATTATGACCCTAAAGGCTCGAAGACCAGAAGGCAAATAAAAAGAACCCTTCCAATTTCTTTATTCTAATGTCATGATTTTTAAGCCTCTCTCAGGCCTTCTATGGGCCTGCCTCATGAGTTGTGGGTGCTCAGGGTGCTTTCACATGCACTAATATGAACTGGGAAAAAAATAACCCTCATACAAATCCAGGGCACGCCCGGGCTGCTGTGTTGTGCCCCTGGAGGAGAGATTTCCTAACCCTTGACTCAAACAAGGCACAGTCACAGGGCAGAAAGACACATCATGTTTCATAACACCCTCCTCAGCCTTTACGTCCCCACATCTGTGCCAACACTGCAACCAAGGGATACTGTTATCTCGAGGATCACATGCTGTAAACAAGCCGATTCATAGCATCCCAGGCCAGAAGGGATCATTGTGATCATTCTAGTCTGACCTCCTGTGTGACACACGCCACAGAACTGCCCCACAATCATTCCTAGGGCAGAGCTTTTCGAAAAACATCCCAGCTTGGTTTAAAAATTGCCAGTGATGGAGAAGCCTTGGTAAATTGTTCCAGTGGTTAATTACCATCACTTAAAAAATTGTGGCTTTTTTCCAGTCTGAATGTGTCTAGCTTCAACTTCCAGCCATCAGATCATGTTTCTCTGATAGACTGCAAAGCCCAATAGCAAATATTTGTCCCCTGTGTAAGTATTTATAGACTGTGATGAAGTCAGCCCTTAACCATCTCTTTGTTAAGCTAAATAGATTTATTTCACTAATAACCCGCCCAGTTGTTGGGTGGGATTCTCTGCCTCCTGCTATACAGGAGGTCAGGCTAGATGGTATCTTCTGGCCCCAAATCTGTAAAAAGTGAGAGATCTTTGAAAGTCAGATTTCTTTGTTATTGCTGATGCTCCTTGTTTATTCTTTGCATCTGTCTCCTGCTCTGTATAATCAAAGGACTCAGTTTCACTTTCTGGCTTTCCCCCAGCAGGGAGAATAGCCATTAGTTTAAAATACAGCACATTGTGCTGCCAACTCTCATGACTTTTATCGTGATTACTGGTGTTATTCTTAAAGCCCAAGCTTAAAGAAAAACAATGATTGTCCTCTGTTGTTCTCCAGTTCAGTTACTTTGCGAATTTCCCAGTATTTTGTGCCTAGTCACTCTGACTGTTTTCCCTGGCATAGTCAGTTTCCTTTGTTTCTGTGGGTCTCTCATGGCAACAAGGGGGATTTTTTATACACAAATGTTGTTATGGCCGAGGAGCAGATGTGGTACCTGAAACTGTTATTAATTTTTAAAGTAATTTATCTTTTTTTTAATAACTATATTTCAAGTTGACAGTGTTCTCTTAACTGTGGGCATCGATGTCAGAAGTGTCCTTTTTAATACGGGAACCCAAACACCTGCCTTGCACTCCTGGGTTTTTGTCCTCTCCACCATTGCATGTTTCTGAATTTCATCCACCTCTTTCAACAACCGTTCCAGGGATTTCTGGAGTTTGATCTGACAAGAAAAATAAATCCAGTCAATCTCTGACCCATTTCTGCTGGACTTGATCTCGACTATTTGCATTTCCTATCAAACCGGTTGAAAAGTGCACACCAGTGTGTGACGGGGTATATAGAACCTGTTTCAGGGATTGGCAAGGAGACAGTTAACATTCTAACAGCTGATCCACCCCTACTGCCCAGACAATCCCTCCATTGAGATCAGGCAGCTGTGATCTTTCCTCAGCTCAGGGAGTATTAACTGTCTCCCTGCCAGTCCCGGAACAGGCTTCTATACAACTCAGTCACAGGGGCTGAGATTCTTCATTATTCGCAGCAGTTTAATGCCTTCCCATTACAGGTGTGTTTCAGAAGCAATCTGTGCAGAAAGGGGCCTGTCATTTCCTGGACCCCAAGTTGCCCCTTCATGTCTTTGCACGCCCCGTTCCTGCATTTTCACGTGTGCACAAAAACATGCACGAGGGATTTATGTGAGCAAAATTAGTGACCGATTAAGAATCCAGATTGTGGTCCCTGCTCCTGCGGCTCTGTGGCTCTCTGGCAGCGCCAAGCAGGTGAAAAGCTGGTTTCACCGTCCGCCTTGGCGTTGCCCTTGCATAAGGGTGTTACAGCTCTATACCCCTTCGGCCTGGCCTGCAGCGTAGGGGGCATGAATGGAGAGGAGGGAACGGCCAAGGCACTTCTGTGCTCCAGCTATTCCCTGATGCCAGAACGACCCTAGGACCCAGATCAATCCCCAGCCCCAGAATCCAGAGGCTGCCAAGGTGCGGAGCAGCCACCTTTGCCCTCCCTCCTCACGTCTGGAGAATCCCTCCTCACGCTCAGAATCTGGGCTGCTGTTTCTCCAGGCTCTGGCTAGAGCAGGTGACTGGGAGTGAAGTGGTTAAGACAGTTGTCCCCAAACTTTTTACCTCGCTCCCCCTTACCCATGTCCACGCCCTCCCCACACCCTCCAGATTCGGGGCCGGGAGTGGGCCCGTGGCTCCGGGAGTGGGGGATATGGACAGAGGTAAGGGGGCCAAGGCTGGGGCCATGGCTAGAGTTGGGGGCAGGGCTGGGAGCAGAGCCTTGCCCAAGGGCCGAGGCTGGCAGCCAGGGCACCGGGTGTGGGGCTGGCAGCTGGGGCCGGCAGCCGGGGCTGGGGCCAGGAGTAGAGCTGGGTGGCACTCCCTCCCTGCCCCCTGTGAGGGCTGGCCTGGGCCCCAGCTGCACCCCCTTGGGGAAGCACCCTCCCCAGATTGGGGACTTCTGGGTTAAGGGGAGCAGGATGGCTCAGGGGAACTGTGGAATAAGAAAGGGGGGGTCCAGCCCCGGGTGGTTGTGCCCAAAGCCTGTTGCCATCTGCTGGCTGCTCTGTGGCCTACACGGAATGAGTTGCTGGGTCTCAGCCCAGCCCGAGTGAGGCAGGGGTTCACATCGCAAAACCACCATCACAGCTGGCACCGAATGGGCAGGCCCAGTCAGCAGAGAGTGAATGGGCCATGGGAACTGAATCGCCCTCGCCCCATAAGACTGAGTCATGGTTGGGCGGGTGGGGTCCCCAGAATGCCGACAACCTGGCCGTGCCCCCTTTCCCCTGGCCACGCCCCTACACGGGGAGATGGAGGGGTGTGTAGGGGAAGCTGTGGATAAAGAGCTCTTCCGGCACAGCTCGGGCTGTCAGTCTTGGTTGGCCATATTCCTGGAGGTTTCATCCCATGACATAAGCCTTAATTCCTGGAGACTCCAGGACAGCCCTGGAGGGTTGGCGACCCTAAGCCCAGCTCCCCTCTACCTTGTACACCTGGGCCGCCTCCTCAATGGGGTAGACGGTGTGAGGCCGGTGTTCCAGGGACTCTCGACACACCACACAGATGGCCTCCCCGTCCTCTTCGCAGAAGAGCTTGAGCTTCTCCTCGTGTTTCCTGCAGAGCGCCTCTGGCTGCCCCTTGGCCGGCGGCTGCCCCAGCTGCTTGATGGTCTCCACAATATTGGCCAGCTGCTTGTTGGGCCTGACGTTGCTCTTGTGAAAGGCCGCCCGGCACTGAGGGCAGGACCCGGGCCCGCTGGCCCCGAGCCCCTTCTCCTGGCAGTAGGTGGCGATGCATGCCCTGCAGAAGTTGTGCCCGCAGTCTATGCTCACGGGGTCACTCATGTACTCCAGGCAGATGGAGCAAATTGTCTCCTCCTGCAGCTTCTCCAGCGGGTTCGCCAAGGCCATGGTGGCAGCTGCTGTGTGGCAGTTTCCGGGTCACTTTCACTTTCTCACTGCCCAGGGGAGGAGTCACATTACTGGTGGGGGCGGGACTATGCTAATACCATGAGCTAGCTCCAGCCCCGGGGGAGCTGTTACACTCGCTCTAACAGCCAGCGGTGCTCAGATCAGAGACCTGGCCAGCCAGGGCAGTAGTTAGAGCAGCGTTGGCTGTCAGTGCCACAAAACTGCACTCCGAGATCTCAGAGCGGGGCTCATGGTGCCTGGAGGAGGATGCTGCCTTACGACAGATGAGTGGCTGATTCCAATGACCCGGCCAGACAGGAAAATTCCTTTTGGCCTGAGGGAGGCTTTTTTAAAAAAGTGATCTTGATAATATGAGCAATTTGGGAACGGCTGAGACGGTAGCGCATCCGTGCACTAGGTTAGTCATGTGTCTATAACTGAAAAGCCAAATGAGGTCTGGCTATGCCTCGATCCCTGTGATTTAAATTCAACGTGGGCATTAGTCAGTGAACATGATTGAAGCAAGGGGTGGCAGATAAGAAAAGACATGCTGGGTATCAGACAAAGAACCGGCATTCTGCAAATGAACTTAGACTGGTCAAGCTCCAATTAGTGTATTTTAATTAATCACTTGAACATTATGGGCCAGAACCTCAGATGGTGTAAATCAGCATCCCTCCATTGAAGACAAGGCAGCTGGGCTGATTTTCACTGGCTGAGGATCTAGCCCTGAAGGTGTCAGCGAATGCTTTTAGGTACTTATTGGGCTTCCAAAGGGCTTTGAAAAGTGCTTTACCCTGATTTCTAAGGGATGCTGCAGTGAGAATGGATGACGTCATAATGTGAGCGAGGGACCACACACTGCACAGTGACCAGTGTCGGTGGCATTGCAGAGAATGAGAAAACGACACATAACACCCTATGTAAAAGTCAAAAATTGGTCATACAGAAATTCTCTAAATTGGACATAAATTGAGCATGTTCAGTTTAACCAATGAAGCAGATGAAATAAAAGCAATAGTCGAAGTGCCCACTTCACAGGATCAACAGGGATGGGGGAGAGTGGGATGATAAGCTATTAAGCAAAATCTATTCTGTATGGGCGCTAAGGCCCAGAGCCACAAAGGGACTTAGGTGTCTAAACCCCAGATTTAGGAGTTAGGCACGTAAACCCCAGATTTAGGCACCGCTGTGATCCCCAAAACTCCTCCTCGGCTGCCTCAGTCGCTGCTGGTGAAGCTGTTCCACTGTGGATAAACATGTGATGCTGGGTAAAAAGGAAGATAACTAGTTGCACAGATCCGGTCCCCACTCTTACAGAGTTGCAATAAATCTTGTACAAGGTATGTCAATGGCCAAATTATACATTGTTCAGTGTGATTATCCTGTTTAACTCTATGTGTCGCCCTTGTAGCTGAGGAGATGAATATTGGCTACGTGTTTGTATCTCAACTATGCCTTGTTCAGGGGTGACACCCACCAGGCAAATTTACATCCGGACTAGCCATCCCTGGTTTGATGGGCCATTATCTACAATCAGCTGGGCCAATGAGCCTCTCCTGGAGACATTTCAGGCAGTGGCTGCCCCAGGACTCAAGGCATGTTAGGACATGTGATCCAAGACTCCATCTTTGGCCAGTAACTTTCCAGGCACTTGGGCTGAAAGTATAAAAGGAGACTGTGACATCACTGCGTTGTCTTCAGGCCTGTTCCTCACCTCTGGACTCTGATTTTCTAACAAACGGAAGCTTTGGACAATGGCCTGATGACCCCAATCCGTTTGGGTGAACCAGAGAGACTAGCAGACGTCCATCCCTGCTATGAACCTGATCTGCAGACTCTGAAGTCACTTGTAATGTATGATTCCTTTAACCATTTAATTGCTCTCTTCTTTTCTTTTTAGTAATGAACCTTTAGCTTGTAGCTCCTAAAGGATTGGCTACAAATGTGGCATTTGGTAAGATCTAAAGTATGTACATGAGGATGGATCTAGACTGTTCTCAGTGGTACCAGATGACAGAACAAGGAGCAATGGTCTCAAGTTGCAGTGGGGAAGGTCTGGTTGATATTAGGAAACACTTTTTCACTAGGAGGGTGGTGAAGCACTGGAATGGGTTCCCTAGGGAGGTGGTGGAATCTCCTTCCTTAGAGGTTTTTAAGGCCTGGCTTGACAAAGCCCTGGCTGGGACGATTTAGTGGGGGTTGGTCCTGCTTTGAGCAGGGGGTTGGACTAGATGACCTCCTGAGGTCCCTTCCAACCCTGATATTCTATGATTCTATATATACATTGACCTGGGGGAGTGGCTGATCCTTTGGGATTAGGGGAACTTTATGTATAGTGAATCTGGTTTTCAGTAACCGTTCACCATGAAGACCAGCTGTCTGGGTGGTGATAGGGCCTGGATTGCCTAAGGGGACTGTGGTTTTAGTGTCTTGTTCACCAGAGTGATGATACAAGAGCTCACTTTGGTTGCTGGCTTGGTGAATTCTAATGTGAGAATAACCCCCAGTTTTGGGGGGTGTCTGCCCTGTTTCTTGTGGTCTGCCCTGAATTTGGCAGCTGAGACCCACAATAGGCACGGTCACCAAATACTTTAAAAGTAGGTGGCTGAGAGAGAGAGACTGTATAGCATGGTGGTTACGGTACCCACCTGGGAGGTGGAAGACCCAGGGCCCCATCTCTCTGCTCCAGTAATTTTTTCATTATATATCCACAGTGGAACAGCTTCAACAGGAGAGATGGATTGATGGATGGATGGACACCCCCCCCCCCTCATCAGAGTGTCCCATAGCCCAGTGATTAAAGCAGTGTTTTCTCCAGGAATTGAAATTGGGGGGGGGTGTTCGAATTTACAGGGGGGGGGGGTCAGGGCTGATGAGGGGTGAGACCGTGAGGGTGAAGGTGGGCTTTATGGCACCATAGTAAAAACTGAAAAATGTTTCATTACCATTTTATTAGATTTAACTCATGTTTTAAAAATCATCACACAAATTAAAGTTGGCTACTCAAGCCTTCTATGAAGCACTACGTCTACATCCTTCTTGGTTTTTTGTTATAATTTTGCACAACTTTGTTAATGAACTTCTTGAATGCAGTGCGTGCATCTTCGGTGGCTTCTCGTGTGTTCGGTACTTCCATTCCTTCAATTGATATGCTCATTAGTTCATTCACATGATCAAGCAGAAGGCGACTTCTTTCAGAACACAAAATTCTATTCAATGATGAAAAAGAACGCTCAGCTTTAGCTGTTGTGACTGGGAGTGGCAAGAGATGAATTCCTACTTCTTCGTCCCAGGAAACAGAGCATAAAGATCGGGTCAAGCCACTAGTGATGATAAAAAAGAAGTTGAAATCAAATTCGTTCATCATATGATATTCCACTCTGTGTTCAAATTCTCTATTCTGTCCTGAGCACATGGCAGCCCCATTGCTAGTAATGCCTCACTCCACTCAACTGTTGGTGTTTTATAGGACGGGGATCTGTAAAAGCTACGTAGAGGTTGAGTAGAATCTAGAAGTCGCTGTTGTAGATTTTTAAGACTCAAGTCTGTGTACTTTTTCAGTTGTCTTAACAAACACTTCTTGTCCTCTTCACTTAAGTATTCAATATAAATGCCTTCATTAGTCAACCTCTGGACTGAAGTCTTTGCTTCTTCCAGTACTTTTTCAATGGATAGCTCTCTGATTTATCCAAATATAGCTTCTATTGCTGGACAAAGATCTACTACTGTTGTAGCAGATGCCTGGATGGCATTGTTTAATGACCCAAGTGGTTTCAACAGTAGACTCACAAGAGAGAGAATGGCAATAGTCTTCTCTGAACATAGTAGCAAAAGTAATCCACCAGCCGCACTACTTAGATACATCCCATCTTGGTAGATACTTTCCAAAGCCAGTAATAACGGCTGGAGTAATTTTAAGACAGGGGTCGGCAGCCTTTCAGAAGTTGTGTGCCGAGTCTTCATTTAATCACTCTAATATAAGGTTTCGGGTGCCAGTAATATATTTTAACGTTTTTAGAAGGTCTCTTTCTATAAGTCTATAATATATAACTAAACTATTGTTGTATGTAAAGTAAATAAGGTTTTTAAAATGTTTAAGAAGCTTCATTTAAAATTAAATTAAAATGCAGAGCCCCCCAGACTGGTGGCCAGGACCCGGGCAGTGTGAGTGCCACTGAGAATCAGCTTGTGTGCCACCTTCAGCACGCGTGCCATAGGTTGCCTACCCCTGTTTTAAGACAACAGCCAAGGATCGCTCACAAGAAAGCCAGAGGGTTTTCCCAGGTTGGACTAATTTGAACTTCAGTCCCAGTGTATCGTCTATATTTTCCAAGATATTCAGTCTTTTTGGACTCTTGCTGAAAAAAGAATATAATGAAGACATTAAATCTTAGCTTTTTAAATGTCTTTTGAAGAGTCTGCAGCTCGTACTAGCGCTAGTTGGAGTAGATGGCCTCTGCAGTGTGTATAGGAGAGATTAGGGTTACACTTTCTCTGAGCAAAGCTTGTGCTCCACCATGTCTTCCGGAGAAGTTTGCAGCTCCATCAAATGCACAAGTAGCCAACTGTTTGGGGTCCAGTTGACAAGCATTTAACTCTTCTAAGATGTGGGTTGTCACAGATGCAGCCGATGTGTCTTCTATAACTTGAACATCTAGAAATGCATCTACTGGCCTACCACTGACATCAAGATAACATACATAATGATTCAATACTTGATGTGCATTTGCATTGGCGCAGTCATCAGCCATGTATGCAAATTTTTTGAATGTGGTGAGAGAGTTCTTCAGTTTTTCAACTGTTGAGTCTTTCACTGTTGCAGAGTTTCTTGCAGAAAGACAGTGAGCATTTGCTGGTCTTGTTCGGAACCAGTGTTCAACTTCAGGATGAACAAGTGACAATGCACTTAACATTGGCCTCCAGTTTGTAGTGTGTGGTATCTCTTGCTTAAATAGAAAGTAGGATGCCACAACCATGTGTGTTCGCATGAACTGTGTTGTGTCTCCAGCATTCTTAACAGCCTCATTAACACTCACCGGTGTTGTCCTTAGTCAGTGGAGACTCAGAGTTCAGAGGTGCTCAGAGTTCACCTCCCAGGTGGGGGGCCAGAAGGCACCTTGCTCGTTCCTCCAGCTGCTCACCGTTTGCTCGGGCCATTGTTGTTCATTGTGCCACCGTTCACTCCATTGATTTGCTGCCAATGGCCCTGCGCTGTCACCTTCTGCTGCCACTGTGACCTCTGTGAGTTGGTCTCTTGAGGTTGCACTCAGCTCTCAGTGATTTCAGCTCGCGGTGGGGGAACCTCGCTGCTAGTGCAGGCTGGGCCGTCTCTTCCACAGAAACACTGTCCCACAGCAGGTCTAAGCACTTAGACCTGATTATCAGTGATTTCAGCTGTAGTGGTCACTTAACAAAACAAAAGACTCTCTATGGAGCCTCTCTTGATGCCCTCAATCAGCTCAGGCTAAGTACAGTTCTACTGCCCTTTACTCATACAATAAGAACAACATTTAATTACCCCCCCCCCCCCGCATTCAAGTGATTTGTAACCCAACCCCAGCCAAAATCTATCACTTGGGCAACACCGCTCTGTTTGCTGGATACCTAGGTAGATTAGGTGTGAATGTAAATACAATCTGGTCCTTTCCTCCAGCCCCCAGTTCATCACTAGCTGTCAGGGAGAGCTCCTTTAGACTTTGCTTACAAATCATCATTTGAAATGATTAGATTGGCCAACATCACCGAAATGAATGCACTGACATTGTCATTAAAAACAGCAGCTGTATAAGGAAGCGAGTCTATGTTCATACTTTTCAAATGTATGATACTTTTTCAGATACACGTATTTTCTCATACACTGTCTATGCTTTTAAAGTATGCATTAATGTTTCAATTTCAATTCAAATTTCCAAACAATCACTACATTGGCAACACTGCATGTAACTAGTTCACAAAACTGAGGTGCGGGGGTGTTGGGGAAATTCAGGGGGGGTGTAGGGTAATCCCTGATTCTGAGGCAGCAGCAACCCTATGCATCATCCCACGGAGTTCATATGCAGCAGTGGCTGTTTCCGGTGGTACTGATCTATTTCCCATGCTGCTAGGTGTAGCTTCTTAACCAATTTACATGCCACCTGGAGATCCTGGCTTGGCAGCGTCCATTCCCCCATGTAGATGCAAGGTGGCACTACGAGACAGAGGGTTTTTAAAACCAGCTTTCCAGTGGTTTGTGATCTTTCACCACAGGAGTCTGTCTTTCCTCTCTTTCCATTAAGAGCCAGAGGCCATTACCAGCATCTCCTCTTTGATCTGGTTGTAGCTTCTTTGTCTCCGATCCGCGAAGGGACTTAGGTGTTGGAACGCTCAGCGTCACCTCACTTATAGTCACCTAGAAACATCTCAGGAACAACATTGCGATCCGCAGCCCTAAGTTGGACACTCAGGCTCCCTGTGCCCTGACGGGGGGAGAGACACCCCTTGCCTGTGAGCCGCAGGACCCAGCACACTAGGCAGGGAGTTCCCTACGCTAGCCACCGGGAGATGCTGATCAGAGCTAGGCACCTGCGTCTGGGCTGCAGGAAAGCTATAGCTCTATTTAGCGATCCACGAATGGGAACCCGCTGCCTGGAATCAGGTGGCTCAGGCACCTATGTAGTTTCTTGCGGGAACAAGGGAGGCGCCTGCCTTGCTCCACCCAAAGTGGCTAGAGGAGGAGGCCCCCATGCTATAACTTTTAGTCCAGCGGTTAGAGCACTCACCTGGGGGGGGGGAGTCCCAGGTTCAATTCCCCTCCCTGCCCGAGAGGGACAAACAATTTGAACCGGGGTCTCCCACCTCTCAGGTGGGTGCTGTAACCCAGTAACCCAGGGAAACAAACTACATTCAGCAATCTGCAGCACCTGCACCCTCGGGATGGGTCTTAGCAAGAGTTAAATATTGGCAGCACCTTGCCGCGCCTCATCCTGTCCTGCCCCTTCCCCTCCTCTGTCCCATTAATTCTGCTCCTCAGTTGCAATGCGTGCTCCCTCCCATGCAACCATAAATGCTCCCAGTGCTCAAACTGACTCCACAGTGCAGCTCCAGACCCAGCCTGTTGCACGGGCGCCCGCCTCCCAGCCAGAGAGAAAGACGTCCAGCTGTTTTGCGTGCAGAAAGATTTACTAGTCATGGCGCCCTCAGAAGCCTTCAATAGCAGCCTTAATGCTTATGATTTACTCATAGCACAGTAGTGCCTAGAGACCCTGATCCGGTTCGGCACCCTCTTGTCCTCGGTGCTGTATAAACACAGAGTAAGACACCCCCCACCCCCGCCCAGAAGAACCTCCAGTCTAATGTCCTGGTCCTGCAAACACATGGCATTTGCGTAGCTTTAAGCATGTGTTGTCCCACTGACTCCAATGGGACGAGTGCTTTCGAGTTAAACACGTGTTTGCAGGCTTGGGGTCTGAATAGAAAAGACAGAGGGGATGCCTGCAGCAGGAGAATTAGCCCAAGAGTTTCCATTTTTTGTTTTATTTTTCTTTTTTTGTAAAATAAATAATAAACTTAAACCCAACAAATACAAAGGAGAATAAAATAGTTCACAGTTCACATGCCAAATATATTAAAATTCTCTTAAATACAATTCAGAGCCATTAGAATCTTTTGCAGTTCAACGCTAATTGGGTCAAATAACCCATAAGGATTCAAAGGCTGAGAGCAGGTAAAGTGCTTCCTGGAAATCCGTTTGGGAAGGTGCTTGGCAGGAAGTGATGTCAGCCCCTAGGCTAAGGGTGCCTTTGAAACGGCTTCCCTCGCTCTCAGCTGCGTCACCATATCCTGGACCCATTTCTCATCTGGATTGGTGCATAATGCTTTGCCTTTGATGGTGGTGAAGCTGCAGAGAGAAAATCCCAGTTAGAAAAGCCTGGTACCTGCTCTGAAGGGCAGCGGGGGGAAACGGGGCTTGTTTTCAGAGCAAACACATGACGGCCGCACAGGGGATGAATGGTCCTAATGACACAATGGCCAGCTCTGCTGGCCCATTGGATTGCTGGGTGTCCACCCACTGTTCACTACTAACAGGTTTTTCAAAAATCTTCAGCCAATCAGAAACCAGCTTATTCATAACGCTCGGGAAGAGTTTCACTACAATTGGCTGAATTTCACCAAAAGGTTCTCTCAGCCAGTCAGAGGAGGAAATCCACCCTCCAGCCCCACCACTGCTTCCCCAGCTGTGACACTGCCCTATAGCTGTATGGGCTCAACATCTGGGGGCGGGGCGGAGGGATGAAAACCCCCTTGAGCCTAGCCTGTTTCTAATGGAGAGAACCATAAAACTAGCCAAGGGCTCAGGACTGTCTCTCTCACAGGCTGCGCTCATGATATCTCAAACTACTCGGTGCCCCAGGAGGCACTTTCCTGTGGGGTGGGGTGGGGTCTCCTGGAGCATATGGTATCTGGCTGGGTATTATACTCACATCACAGCCGGCTTGGAGCAGCCACTGCTGGTGTATTCATACTTCACCACGCGGCTCCGCGAAATTGGGTTGGGAGAGTATTTATAGCAGCAGACCCCTGGGGTGTCGAGTGCCTCTGAAAGAGAAGACAAGAGAATCATGGTTGGTCTTTCTCATCGCTGGCTTGGAGAGCTCCCTTCCTGTAGGTGCAAAGGGGCTCCTGCTAACCCCTAGCTCCGAGGGAGGTTCCCAGAGAGATCTCTGGGCTGTCTGGCGTGGGGGCTACCTCGCATCATGGCTTCATCCTTCAGTAAGGCAGCGAGAAGGGGCAAGCCTGCCTCTCCTTACTGGCAATGAAAACTCAGAAGGAGCGTGTGCCCAGGCATTGCCTGCTGTCACTGTCTCGCTAGCCTGGGGAGATGTTGGGGAAAGCGGTCACAGCTCCACAGAGTGAACTTGGACTCACGTGGACCAGCAGCTGAGGCCTGCGAGCAGAAGGCAGCAATGAGGAGAACAGCGAGGGCAGCCACAGAGACCTTCATGTTGCTGTCGGGTGGGGACGAGCTGCAGGAGCAGAGCCAGAGATGGGATTCCTTCAAACCCTCCTTGTGCGGCTGACACCGAACCCTGGATTCTTCCCTCTTTTTATGGGGGGAGACACTGAGCGATGGTGTCAATGCTGTCACCTCCCAGGAAATGCCGTGATAGGACAGTGGTGATACAATGGAACAAAGTCTGCTGAATCAAGAGAAGCAGAAGAGGGAAGTGCGGACTATGACTGGGCAATTCCATCCCGTTGCTGCAAGGCATGGTGCAAGTGACAGAGGAAAAAGGATGTGAGCCCATTCAGCACCTTATCCGCTGCTTTTTCTTTTAAATCACCCACCAGTCTTTACACGGAGAAGAGGCCAGGGGGATGCATGTCTCGTTAGTAACTAGCAGAAATATGGGACCTTTCATGTAGAAGTTGCTGGATCTAATGAAGCTATCAATCAAGGGTCATTACCTTGTAACAGCTTCTTCATGCTCTTAGGGTATGTCTACACTACAGGATTAATCCGAATTTATATAATTCAAATTTAGGAAACCGATTTTATAAATTCGAATGTATTCGGCCACACTAGGCACCATTAATTCGGTGGTGTGCGTCCAAGCTACCGTAGTAGCATCGATTTCCAGAGCGTTGCATTGTGGGTAGCCAATAACATCTAATTGCCAATAACATCGAATTGCGGCCACACTAACCTTAATTCGGATTAACAATACCGATTTTGACGCTACTCCTCTCGTCGAGGAGGAGTACAGAAATCGAATTAAAGGGCTCTTTAATTCGAATTAAATGGCTTCGTTGTGTGGACGGGTCAAGCGTTAATTCGAATTAAAGCAGCTAAATCCGAATTAAAGTCGTAGTGTAGACCAGGCCTTAGTTCTAAGAACAGCATCTGCATCACAGAAGAAACCAACTCAGTCAGCCTTCTTGGTGACAGCCCCAGCAGAGACACCAAAATCCCATGCCTCACAGAGGCTGACCTGTCCTCTCACCACTTGAAATGCAGGTCCCTTCAGACCAAGGTTGAGGAATGTGGGGGACGCTTGCCCTGACATTCTGCATACCTACCTTTGGCACCTTCTCCCATGAAAAGAGAAGGGGACCCCAAACACCATTCATGTTCAACTACTACTTCCAGAGGAACCAGGGTTGAGTGGTTGGAGCACAGGGCTGGGAGCCAGGAGATCTGGATTCTGTACCCACTTTGCCACTGACTCATTGTGCATCTTTGGGCAAGTCATTTCCCTTCCCTGTGCCTCACCTTTCCCACTTGGCATTGCAGACAATCCTACAGACCTGTCACCCAGGGGGCAGTGAGGCTCAATTCTGTAAGTGTTTATAGAGAGCTTTGGAAGCCTTGGATGGAACAGTCTAGAGAAAAGCAAAATATGGTTATGCTGCAGCATGTGGTTAGCTGCCAGCAGGTGTATCATTGCTCTCTGGGCAGTCACAGATCTCACTGAAAGCTTCTGGGTATGCTAGCTACCCTTCATTCAGGTTAAATGGAGAAAGCAACTAAGCTCCTTTATGGAGTAAGATAGCTGAAACAATAGAAGCCACCACTCAAAGCACTGACCTGAGCAAGAACTAACTGAGGGATAACAAGAGGGGTTTCCCTGGAAACTGATTGAAAATGCCTGGGCTGAGCCTTCGACTGGATTGCAGCTGTGTGTGTCAGAAGGAGAGAGCCAGAGAAGTGCTAGTAGCATGGCCCTGAGAGGAAGCCAAGAGAGTGAGCTTCTTTTGGGCAGAGAGCTGGCTGGAAAGGCAGGCTTGGAATTATGAGCAAAGAAGCTGCTCTTTGTTCCTATTGTGCTGAGAGAAACAGGCCATTGTGTGCGTTCTTTGTAATTAAACAAGATTGCACCAAAGAAACACCTGACTGGATCCTTAATTTCTCCTCCTAACAAAAACAACCAAGCTAAGCCCTAAATATTGGAAAACTGTTCAGGTTAGAGGGGCAATGATATTATCATAATTTTGCTCACCCAAATATTATCCAGGTGAAACTAGCGCAGCAGTGAGGTGCTCCAGCCCTTTCTGAGTCTACCAGGAAAGGGTAGTTGAATGATGCATAATTCAGCTTCATGCTTCATGTCTCCTTACCCACCAACTTACTGGGAGAACCTGCCCGCCTGAGTGCACTCTAGGTAGACTGACCTTGGGACACCCAGATGCTGGGTTTTCCAAGAGGCCTCAGGGAGTTAGGTGCTTGCCTCCCATTGGAGTTCAAAGGGATTTGGGTGCCTCCTTAGACTAAGCGCTTTGGGGCAGGGACTGTGTGTTTGTTCTGTGTTTGTAAACAGCATCCAGCATAACGGGGTCCCAGGCCATGACTGGGTCTGCGAGACACTATCGCAATACAACTATTTCATAGTAATAGGTCCCTGAGGCTACTTTGCAAATCCCAGTCAGAGTCTTAGGGTACGTCTACAAGCCTATATAAGAAAAAGACCCAAAAATTGGGACTGTCCCTATAAAAACATCTGGTCACCCTACACACAATGCACAGTCAACCTGTGGAACTCCTTACCAGAGCATGTTCTGAAGGATAAAGCTATAACTGGGTTCAAAAAATAACTAGATACGTTCCTGGAGGATCGGTCCATCAATGACTATTAGCCAGGATGGGCAGGGATGGTGTCCCTAGCCTCTGTTTGCCAGAAGCTGGGAATGGGCGAGAGGTGATGGATCACTTGGTGATTGCCTGTTCTGTTCATACCCTCTGGGTACCTGGCACATACCCTCTGGGCCACTGTCGAAAGACAGGATACTGGGCTGGATGGACCTTTGGTCTGACCCAAAGTGACCGTTCTTATGTACATAGCAGCAACAAAGCAGGGATATGTGTGTGGAGAGTTACCACGTAACAGCTGTGGAAGGAAAGTCCTCACAAGTAATCCAAATGTTGGTTGCGGATGTTTATGTGCATTAAATTTTATTCCTTAAGAAATCATCTGGTTCTCTCCCTCGGTGATTTGACTCTGCGTGATGAGTTCTGAAAGGACCGAGCACCATGCTTCGTAGAATGAAGTGCAGGGAAAAAGGGGGTTTATTAGTCAGACCTAACACCATCTCTGCACCCGTGACAGCTGTCCACCCAGGAAGTGCGGCAGTTAAAAGAGTCTCGGTGACTCTGCGATGGTTTTACCTTGTGAGAATTCAGCTGCACGGGGGAGCTGACTGTTGATTGTGCATCAGCCCTGATCTCTCGGAAACCACACTGGCAGCACTGTGGGTACTCCACCCACCGGGGTGAGCAGCAGGCTGGCTTCCCCACTGTCCGGGCAGCATGCCAGCACTGGGGCAACGTAGCAGCAGTGCAAGCAAACTGCCCCAAGAAGTGCCGTATCCTCCCCACCTGGCGGACCCTTCCCGAGGGCACCTCGAGGGGCCCTGATGACCTGGGTCCTGTGACGGAAGGATGCTGTCACATGACTTGCCCCCTGTCGTCAGAGAGGCTGATTCTATAGCTCTTCTCTTCCAACCCCTTGGGGAAACCCCATTCTTCTACTACGCCAGCACTTGGGCCCTGGAGGAACTGGACAGCTTCCCTATCTCGAGGGCCCAGATGCCCTATGAGTGTCCCCTAGGGAGCCCCCCAGCACCCTCACATCTCCAGGGAGAGCTGAGCTGTAGCAGCACAGTGCCTAAGGCACAGTCACTCTGCTGAGCTCATTATCAGGGTGGGGGTGGGGGTGTATTCACTGCCCTCCTGAGTCAGAGTTTCCTTGCTGAGTTGACACCCAGCCAGATTCCTCTCACCCTTATTTGGCCAGCATGATCCACTGTCATGCCATCCACGTGGGGCTGGAAAGAGCGTGGGATTCTGCCTGCCCATTGGGTGTGATTCAAAGTGCTGCCGGTCACTCTGAATGGTCTGGGAGGCAGCTGTCTGAGAGATCTCCCCCTTCTCATCCTGTCCTGGCAGATATGCAGAGAGATTCTGCTGCCAGCCCCTAGGGGTTAAACTCTCCACACCCAGCAGTAGGATTTACTCATTGAGCATCCTGGTCTATGAAACTTGCTGTCTGCCAGAACACAAGTCTGGCAGCCTTCTGAGTGTGGTATAGCCAAGTCAGCATTTGGCGGTGATGTATACTGTGATGGTAGGAGTCACCAGGTGGCACTGTTACACATAGTTACACTGCTACACATAGTCATACAGATGCTTGTCTTTTCTTGAGTGAGGTGAGATTTTTTGAGCACTGCCAATAATTAATTCATTTCTATTAATATAAAGATTGTATACTTAGATTGTTTCTTACATTAGTAACCAGTTATAGCATCATATAACCTTGCTATATATGGACATAAAACATCTTACTATTCATATAACAGTGATATCAGGCAGTTATTGTATGAAGACTTGCATTTAGATACAAAATATTTGCAAATATATGTCTCAAAAGAAGCATATTTCCTGAAGCTTATGGCCTCTATAGAAGCTCTGTGTGGCTCGAAAGCTTCTCTCTCTCACCAGCAAAAGCTGGTCCAATAAAATATATTACCTCCTCCACCTTGTCTCTCCAACAAAGGTTTAAAACACTTCCAACTACATGTGTTTTTCCTAGGAGGTTTCCTGAATGAAGATTTTTAGAGTGCTGTGGTTATAAAATTCATTTCAATTAAGTTATTTCTACAATTCTCTGTGTGAGTTTACTCAGATTTATTACTCTGAAAGCCCACTCTCCACTCCTTTCACAATCAGATCTCTTCCTAAAACATGAATGTTTTACAAAATCTGTTTTCTTGATATAAAGATCATATCTATACCAAACTGGTATCATATACAAGAGGGATGTGTCCTAGGCTATGATAAGACACTCCGATCTTTCTGGTTACTTTTCCCCTAGATTTACAATCTACCATCTGCAGTATATTTACAGTTTGTAATTACAGACTTGTATCAAACATTCTGTACCAGGCACAGTAATTAACTTATATACATCTTTCAAAACATAGTATAAAACAAAACAGGATAGAATATTAAAGTCAAATAGAAGTTATAAAGCTGCATTACAGAGTCTGTGTAAACACACACTTTGAGGTAATAAACATTTTATGGCTATAAAGCCATATTTACCTTCTCTGATATTTGCTTGTCCTTGGAAAACAAGGTAGAAACCTCCTTGCTTGAATGTGTCATATAATTAAATAAACAAAACATATATGCATGTGAGGAACGTTTCTCAAAGCACCATATTTATGAAAATAATGTGAAATATATTGTAAACGTCAGTAAAGGCGCAGGCAAGTTGAATGACCCAATATTTAAACATTTGTATTCATTTCATTTTTATATCAATATCAAGGTCTCTCCCTATGGTGGGCAAAGGGAGCTGGGGAGGGAAAGGAGGCAGGGGTGTATCACCCAGAACAATAAGTGGTGCTTTCACCACCTGCCGTGTCACTTTGCGTGTCTGAATGCCACGTTGGCTCTGACACCAGTACACAGCCTGCACGGGGCTGTGGGACCCACCCTGGTAGCTAGATTCCCTTTTCTGCTCCAAGTTACTCCAGCCTCTGAACAACTTCCCAGCATGCCCCCTGCCCTAGAGGAGCTCCGCGGACAACACCCCACTTAGATGCTGGCCCTGAGTTTCTGGAGAGCCTGCACTTCAAATCCCTTCTTTTTTAACAGGGTTTGCAGGCGGTTTTTTTCCTTTTTTTCAGACTCTCTGGTCATTCCTGGTTACACAGAGCAGGGGGTTCCGAGACGGGGTTTTTGTTGCAGTTGCAAGCTGTGATGGTCCTCCTTTGTCTCTTCCTGGCTGGACAATGCTAGGTGCTTAGAGCCAGTTTCATGTAAACAGCTGGCCTGAGCAGTGCCTTCCCTGCCTGATTGCCTCACCACACTGCTGGGAGGTGATGCCCTAGTTGCGCTCCAGTTACAATTACAATGTTCTACTCATGCACACATCCATTACCATAACCTGGATATAGATCTTCTAATGTCCAGCAAGATCAGGACATTACAAGCTTCCATACAAGACCTTACCTGACATATTTCTATACACAATAACATTGTCTACAAGCAGTGGATTCAATTTACGGTTGCCACTAGGGCTGTCAATTAATCGCCGTTAACTCACGCGATTAATTCAAAAAAATTTATTGTGATTTAAAATATTAATCCCAATTAATTGCCATTTCAATCATACTGTTAAACAATAATAGAATACCAATTGAAACGTATTAAACATTTTAGGGTTTTTTTTACATTTTCAAATACACCTCTACCCCGATATAATGCGACCCGATATAACACGAATTCGGATATAACGTGGTAAAGCAGCGCTCCGGAGGGGCGAGGCTGCGTACTCCGGCGGATCAAAGCAAGTTCGATATAATGCGGTTTCACCTATAACGTGGTAAGATTTTTTGGCTCCTGAGGACAGCGTTATATCGGGGTAGAGGTGTATATTGATTTCAATTACAACACAAAATACGAAGTGTATAGTACTCACTTTACATTATTTTTTATTACACATATTTGTGCTGTAAAAAAGGTAAACAAAAGAAATAGTATTTTTCAACTCACCTCACACACGTACTGTAGTGCAATCTCTTTATTGTGAACGTGCAACTTACAAATGTAGATTTTTTTGTTACATAACTGCACTCAAAAACAAAACAATGTAAAACAAGTCCACTCAGTCCTACTTCTTGTTCAGCCAATCGCTAAGACAAACAAGTTTGTTTACATTTACAGGAGATAATACTGCCCGCTTCTTATTTACAATGTCACCTGAAAGTGAGAACAGGTATTAGCATGGCACTTTTGTAGCCGGCGTTGCAAGATATTTACGTGCCAGATATGCTAAACATTCGTATGCCCCTTCATGCTTCAGCCAACATTCCAGAGGACACACTTCCATGCTGATGATGCTCCTTAAAAAAAAGGTGTTAATTAAATTTGTGACGGAACTTCTTGGGGGAGAATTGTATGTCTCTGGCTCTGTGTTTTACCCACACTCTGCCATATATTTCAGTTATAGCAGTCTCGGATGATGACCCAGCACATGTTGTTCATTTTAAGAACACTTTCACTGCAAATTTGACAAAACACAAAGGTACCAATGTGAGCTTTCTAAAGATAGCTACAGCACTTGAGCCAAGATTTAAGAATCTGAAGTGCCGTCCAAAATCTGATTGGGACGGGGTGTGGCGCATGCTTTCAGAAGTCTTAAAAGAGCAACACTCCAATGCGGAAACTACAGAACCCGAACCACCAAAAAAGAAAATCAGCCTTCTGCTGGTGGCATCTGACTCAGATGCTGACAATGAACATGCGTCAGTCCGCACTGCTTTGGATCATTATCAAGCAGAACCCGTCATCAGCCTGTACACATGTCCTCTGGAATGGTGAGCGAAGCATGAAGGGACATATGAATCTTTAGCGCATCTGGCACGTAAATATCTTGAGACACCAGATACAACAGTGCCAAGCGAATGCCTGTTCTCACTTTCAGATGACATAGTAAACAAGAAGTGAGCAGCATTATCTCCCGCAAATGTAAACAAACTTGTTTGTCTGAGCAATTGGCTGAACAAGAAGTAGGACTGAGTGGACTTTCTAGGCTCTAAAGTTTTACATTGTTTTATGTTTGAGTCCAGTTAATTCTTGTACATTATTCTACATTTGTAAGTTCAACTTTCATGATAAAGAGATTGCACTACAGTACTTGTGTTAAGTGAATTGAAATACTATTTCCTTTGTTTCTTTTTTGCAGTGCAAATATTTGTAATAAAAAATAAATATACAATGAGCACTGTACACTTTGTATTCTGTGTTGTAATTGAAAATCAATATATTTGAAAATGTGGAAAACATCCAAAATATTTAAATAAATGGTATTCTATTATTGTTTGACAGCACGATTAATCACAATTGATTTTTTTAATGGCTTGTCAGCCCTAGTTGCCACCTTTCTAATGACTGGTAACCAGACTGTCAAGGCCCCACCCCTGTTCCACCTCTTCCACCAAGGCTCTGCCCCTGCTCTGCCTCTTCCCCAGGCCTTGCCCCTGTTCCACCTCTCCCCCCCCCCCGATTAAAAAAAACAGACATCAGGGCTTATCAAATGGCACCCGGCGACACAAGCTGAAACCTGGACTGTCCAGGTGAAACCCAGAGAGGTGGCAACCCTAATGCAATACTTATGGGGAGGGTTCAGAACCCCCGTTATCACCTTGAGGTGTCTGGACCTTGATTGTCACAGGGTGACAGATCGGATGAGGAGCTGGGGGGAGGTATTGGGAACCAGTGGGGTAGGGGGGATACAGATCAGATAAGGAGGCAGGATGTGGGTGGAGAACTGGGACTAGCTGGGCAAAGAGATGGGGGCAAGAAGCCAGAAGGCACGGACACTGAGACTGGGCAAGGCGCCTGTGGCGGGAACTAGGCGGATGGGGAATGAGGGGAGGAGGGGCAGACTGGAGGCCAGGCTGAGGTAGAGAGACGGATTGGATGAAGAGCTGGCGGGGGAACTGGGACTGATGGCCAAGAGATTGAGCCTGGGATGAGAAAGCTGAGGAGTGGTGCTTTGGGCTGGCTAGGTGACGAACAGGGGACTGGGATGAGGAGCCAGGGGTGAGGCAGAGACAGGGACAGGTCGGAGGGAATGGGGCAGACGGGATCACACTGGGGAGAAATGGGCAGCAGAGCCAATGCCCACAAGCGCACACTCCCCTAGAGTTGGTGTTAGTTACATGTAGAGGACAAGCTGGCACAGCAATCGCTAAGGGTCGCCAGCAGATGGCGACCGTTTCCTGCCTTTGGGCCAGCGCCCGGCCCAGTAACCAGCCCAGCCTACTGGTTTGATGTCGCTTTCTGCAGGTCCGAAGGACAGCGGCACCAGTGGGGCTGTGGGAAGGGCCTGTCCCCTCGCCCTGAGGCATGCCGCAGGGGCCAACAAGACCCCCGCAACCTCTCTGTCATGCACGCTCTGCCTGGTTTGGCAGGGGAGAGGGGGGCTCCTGGGACAGAGGGGATGGTATCCACCTTCCAGTGTTTCCCCAAAGGAGGTTACGGGGACAGGGTCGCAGGACAGATCATAGGAGCTGTGGAAATTAACCCTTTCTGTCCCTCTACTACAAGCCCTAATGGTCTCTCAGGTCGCCCTCCCTCTCTCTCAATCCTTTACCCTCCTCTAGCCCCTTTAAGGTGAGGATCTCAAGGGGCTTCACAAACCATCATTAACTGACCCTCAAGCCTCCCCTACCTCGGGACATTTTACATGTAGGGAAACTGAGGCACAGAGCAGTGACGTGGTACTGCTCCCTGGGCCAGGGCATGGCTCAGTGTCACAAGGCAAATCAATCCCAGAGCCAGGAACACAAGCCAGGAGTCTTGACCCCCCAGTCCCCACATCTAACCGAGGGTTGCCAGTTTTGATTGGACGTATTCCTAGAGGTTTTCTCACATGACATAATCTTTAATCAAAGATGAATATTTAATTCCCGGTGACTTCAGGACAATCCTGGAGGGTTGGCAACCCCAGTCTGACCCCTAGGCCCCAGTCATACCCTGTACGCGGTGGGACCTAGGCCGTGTCCTTGGGAAAAAGAGGAAGGGCTGTAGATCCAGATGGACCCCTGCAGCCAGGAAGGGAGGTGTCAGGGGCTTGCCCCTGGCTGGTATCCGAGGGTTACTGAGGCTAGCAGGCAGGGCTGGAAGCTTGTCCCCTGGGTGGGGTGATCAGGGAGAAGGATCTGATACCCTGTGCACACAGACTCAGCTGTAACAGAGGAAGGACTGTGGTTGTCTCTCTCTGTTTTCTCCCTGAAACAAGGAGGATCTGTGCTGTCTCTGAGCCGGGGCCAGGCCAGGGGAGGGAGTGCATAGAGGCAGCACCTGGGAATCTCACAGCTCTAGAAGGGGTAGGGGGCCAGGTAGGGGGCCTGGCTGGAGAGCAAACTCCTTCGCTCCCAGGATGTTAGCAGAGCCGGTCTCCACGGGGCTGCTTCTACCTCACCCCGATGTTATTTTCCCAGCTCCAGTCACTTCCAGAGGCTTTTTTGACCAGCTAAACTCCTCCTCCTTCACTCAGCCCCTCTCTGCCCCTTCTGCGGCTGCTTTATGTCTCCCTTTGCTGCGGGGGGGGGGGGAGGAGTGTTCTTTGGGGTAAACCCAGCTGTGATCAAATTGCCAGTCACCCCCCAAATCAGAGCAACCTAGCTGGACCAGGGCAGAAGGGGCGGCAGGCAGCGAGGGGAGAGTCACATTAATGAATCCTGCTGCCAGAGAGGAAATAGCTGGTTCAGCTCCATGGGACCTGATCCTGCGAGGCACCGAGCGCCCTCCTCGTCAATGGGAGTCAAGCACTGGAATGAGTTCATGTGCATCTCCTGGCCTGATCCTGCCCCAACCAGGCCCTTTCCTGTCCCTGAGCACTGCATCTGCCCTGGGAAGGGGTGAGGGGCAAGGGATGATCAGGAGGCTGGTAGGGGATGCAGGCGGCTGTCAGCCCTTCCCAGACCAGGACCCCATGTCGTGACAGATACAAGTTTAACCCCTTCTCACCCCCCCCATAAGGAGAAGGAGAAGGAGAAGGAGAAGGCTCATGCAGAGGGTGACCAGATGTCCCATTTTTAAAGGGACGGTCCCGTATTTAAGCCCTCCTGCAGGCGTCCCAACTTTTTCTTAAAAACGGGCAAATTGTCCCGTATTTTCTGTCTCTCTCCCCCTCTCCCCCCCAATCAGTACTGGTGGGTCCTGCTGCTGGCTGGATCCCTGCTCGCCAGCTGCCCACCCACTAGCGGTGAGTGGGGGGTCCCAGTGGCTGACGATGGGGGTGGGTGTGCAAGGCTGGTGGCAGGGCGAAGGTGCAGCGCAGAGGGAGGGGCCATTCCCCCTGCTGGTCCATCAGCGCAGCCCCCACTGCGTGCCAGCGGCCAGCAGGGCCCCGCCCCCCGGTCCTGTTTCCGGCCGGGGCTAGCTGTGAGCTGCGGTGGCTGGTGAGTGCAGGCAAGTGCCAGGTGACAGCTGGTTACGTGTCACCTCTGCTGCCCACCCATCGGCCCTTTGCGTGCTCCCCCCTCCCTGTCCTCTCTCTGCTTTGCTCCTTTGCCCCCACAGCGAGGCATGTCTCACTCCTAGCGCTGTGCGGAGAACCAGCCCCTGGTCAGAGTGCTCAGCTCACCAGCAGCCTGGCCGGCAGGCTCCTTCCTTCCCCTACTGCCTCTGGCTGGGCCGGTGCCCTGGGAAAGCCCAAGACCCTCCGTCCCGGGGCACTGGCCAGGAGGAGTCAAGTCCTGCATGTGCCAAAGCCCCGCAGAGCACTGGCATGGGGCAGCAGCTCCGCCCCTCAGCTAAGCTCTGGACTGGCGGCGGTGGGGTGTGTGTGAGCGATTTCCAGTCTGTTCATATCCCAGCCCTGCTCACTCCACAGCAGCTCCCCGGGCAGGGGCTTAGCACCCTCTTCACCCCCCTCCCCACTCTGGGTCCTGCCCTCAGGGAGCCTGAGGCTGCTCCCTCCCCTAGGCACCCTCCCCTGCTGGGCCACCTCTCTGGCAGGGTTCGCTGAAGCCCCTGCAGTCCGGTTCCCTGGGTCCTGGTACACAATGCAGCCTTAGGGCTTAACCCCTTCCGGCCCATGCTGCAGCCAGGGGACAGGAGGCGACTGGGTTATGTCGGTGGCCAGCAGCAGCCTGGAGGTGTTAGCTGCCTTTCGACACTGGGCAGGAAGGGACAAGCTGCTTCCAGCCACATGGGGGTGGGGGGAAGAGATGAGCTCTGCAAAGACATGGGTCAGGTCATCCCTTCCCCCCTCCCCTGCAGCTGGAAGCAGCTCCCATCCCTTCCCTCACGCAAAGTGTCAAGAAGCTGCTGCTGGCCACATTCTGGTGTGAACCTGGCAGAAATCTGGGGAGGGGGGGCATGTGACCCTGCATGCCCCTCCACGTGTTATCCCAGGAAGACGTGGTGCCAGGTACCAGGAGAGGCAGGTCTGTCCTGGGGGCCCAGCCAAGCATGGAGGGTGGAGGGCACCAGGCAGGGAGGGCTGGTTGGTCGATCGGTCATCCCCCCTGTGTGAGAGAGGTGTATGGGAGTGTGTGTGTCACCTCTCCCTGTGTGAACCCTTCTTAAAGCTCAGAAGGGAAATAAAAAGAATCTAACTAGGCAGTATTTCTTTTTAACAGGGGCTCGAATACGAGTAATTTTACCAGGTGTCCCGTATTCAGCTCAGGGAAATATGGTCACCCTACTCATGCCTCACAGCACGGGAGCCATCCCACTGGTGATCCTGGCTTGAGGAATTGCCCTTCTCCCAGCAGGAAGACATTTGAGAACCACCACGCTGGAGCATTAAGGGGGAAAAGTGGAACCTCTTTGGAGCCTAAGAGATGGGGTTTCCCCTGCTTCCCCATCCCCCCATCAGGAGCTGCTTCATGGGAACGAGCTAGTTAGGGGCCAGCGCGCAGGGTCAAAGGGCACAGTCGTGTGAGGCGCTGAAGTCAGTGGTGGCTGAGCACTGGATCAGGCCCTAAGAGAGGATTGGGAGGGACTCGTCCACTAACCTAGAAGCCAGGCCCATACCCACAGAGACTCCCCAACCCAAGCCCCTTCACCCCCAGAACTCAGACAGACACCATGGACTGGCTGCATGGAGCATGGACAGAAGAGGAGCTGAGCATTTGTGGGGCTGAAACCATGAAAAGGGCCATCAGTAGGAAACACTTAGATCTGAAGGGGTGACAACCAACCCCCCCCCCCCCACCCGCCTGCCCTCTCCACTTCCACCCAGGGCGCTTGCTGTGTCATCTGCTGGGGGCACATGAACCTTAGCCCCTCTGCTGCTGACTGGGAAAATCATGTCACCAGCACATCCAAGAATATCCCCAAACCACGCACCAAGCTGTCCTTGAGCATCCTTGGTCTGCCAAAGAGAAAGGGGACCTGCTGCATTGCAGGAACCTCTCTGGATCCTGAGCTGAGCAGAGCAGCCCGGCTGGTGCCACAGCGTGAAGGCACGGTCCAGCTCAGCCACTCAGTGGATTGGTTTAGGCAAGCAGCACCCAACTTTACCCCCCCCCCCGCCGAGAGCCATATTAGCAACTTGCCAGAAACTCACAGGTAGCCCCATGTGTATGAAATGGACCAGATTGCTGCGGCCTGCCTCCTCTTTAATAAACAGGTGCAGCTGACAGATGGTACAGATCCCATCATGCCATGCTCCTCTCCCCTGCACCCGAGATCAAGATACACCTCCCTCCCAAACCTGCATGCGGGGACATGTGGTCTCTGCGGGCCATGCCCAGAGTAGGCTGCATGTGTGCACTCTGTGTGAAAAGGATGATAGTCAGCCAGGTGGAACGGTCTTTGCTCTCCTTTGTCAGGTACTTTTCTCCACCTCTCCTCCTCGTCGCTGTTCAGCAGTGACTTCGCCTCCTCAATTATTAATCCTCTTTTTGCAGCCCCAGCTGTGGCTGGATTAAGCCCATTAAACCTCCTGTGGGACTGGCCCCAGAGAAGGAGGCAGGTTTCCAGGAAGCGCATTAGAGACAGAGGACAGACAGGGAGCCGAGACAAACAGAAGGGGAGGAGATGGCCTCTCTGAACAGCCTCCTCCATTTCCCATCAGCTGTGGTATCGGTAGCCAAGGCAGAAGCAATGATGAGTAAAAGGGGCATCATGTGAACCATCTCCCTGCAGATTGCACCAGCCGAGCTGGAGCCTGGGAGAGCATGACTCAGGATGCATTTTGGCTGTGAAATTAGCCATGGGACTCAGCCAGCTGGGGAGAAACATCTAGAACGAAGCCCAGGACAATTTAGCTCTCAAATCTGGATGTCTGACAAAGCATGCTTGACCTTTCTTCCCCCTTGGCTGTCCCCATTGCTTTTGGTAGCAGAGTAAGGGGATTTGGACTACATGGCTGTCCCCTCGGTCAGGGAGAAGCTGCTGATCTCATCTGACTTGCACTTTCAAATCCTGGGGGTTCTGACTAGCTGGTGTGTCTCTGATGAAGTCACCGCTGTTCCCTTGTAATCACCACTGATTAGCAGATGGGATGACCCATCCCTCCTACTCTGCTCAGCCAGCGGTGCTCCATAGTGCACTGTGGCCATGTGGGCACACGGCGATGGCTGTGGGGCAATTCTCCCCTTTACACCACTCTGGTGACATAAAGAAGGCAGAAATGGCCCCTGAATACCCACTGCAAATGGGAGCTCTCCAGCTGGGGTAAGGTTGCGCAGCCCCACTCCTAGGCCCCAACATAGTAGTGGGTGTGTCAGAAGCATGCTACAGGAGTGTCTGCTGCTCTCCATGCTGAGGTACAGCCCTGCCATGGCAGTGTAAATGGCCCAGGGACATCTCCATGCTCCTGACCAGGACTTTGGCACAGCTCTAAAGTAGGCTGTCGGCAGAGAATCCATCCTAGGTTTTACACAGGGCCCAATGCATGCTGGGAGTGTAGTGACTGCTGTGTGAACACTCATGCAGTGCATGTAAGTCTGATAAAGCTCATAGGGCTGGGATCACTATAGAGTCTAGAGTTTTCAGTAATCTGGGAGGAAACATAGAAGAAGTCAGGGTCTTCGCCCATTGAACTCTCTGCCTCTTGGCTCTCCACCAATGAATGTGCATCTCTGGCATCCTGCAGGATGAAACCTCATTCCTTCTGGGACCGATTTGAGTTGTGAGTTCACTCAGTGTGTTTTTTATTTGCTATGAGCCACGGGCAGGGGCCAGGCGTGGGACCTGTTACCGTTTCCTCCCTCTGTTCCTGCGCTGGGGCTTTACTAGGGTAGAATACATTTTAAAAACAGTTTTGTTTCCTTTCTAGCTTGTCAAAGTGCCCAAAGGCCTGGGGGCAGAGGCATCACATTTATGAGTGGTTGGTTGATCTCTTTCTGCCTGTCCCTGCCTGTTTCCTCTGTGCATGTCTGCATCACTGTTTCTCAAAGGCTGTGGCTTCCAACCAAAGAGCAGCTTAGTCAATAATACTTTGAGATTGTAGGAGCGGGGGACACGGGGGTGGGGTGGGGAGGTGGAGAGGCACCGCTGCCTGCTCAGGGCACTGGGCTGGCACTGGTGCCCCCAGAAGGGGCCTAGAGCAGCTCATGTCCTCTGGTGGCTGGGATCCTGTTGGAGGGCATAGGGAATGGCAGGCTTGGCTGAGAATCTGTACAGCCACCCCACAGGGCTAAGCATCACTATCTGTGTCTAAGGGCAAGGGGGGATGCTGGGGACTGGCTGAGGTACCCACAGTGCTCCACTCCTACTGCCCTGGCTGATGTACCCACAATGCTCTACTCCTACTGCCCTGGCCCGGTACCCACAATGATACTGCTCTGGCCGAGATACCCACAATGCTCTACTCCTATTGCCCTGGCCAAGATACCCACAATGCTCTACTCCTACTGCCCTGGCTACCTACAATGCTCTACTCCTACTGCCCTGGCCAAGATACCCACAATGCTCTACTCCTACTGCCCTGGCCAAGATACCCACAATGCTCTACTCCTATTGCCCTGGTCAACGTACCCACAATACTCTACTCCTACTGCCCTGGCCAAGCTACCCACAATGCTCTACTCAGGATGGCCTGACTGAGGTACCCACAGCGCTCTACTCCTATTGGTACAGCTATACGCTGGCTGTACATGGTGGACACGCCCAGCAGCCAATGAGATGGCCTTCTTTGACTGAGGGGCCCTGATTTAGGTATCCGGGGCAAGAAAAACAAGGGGGTGGGGTGGGGTGGGGGGGTTGATTGGCAGAAGGTGGGTCTAGGGGGCAGGATCTGGAGGTAAGCAGCAGGGGCCGGGGCCAATGAGTGAAGAGTAGGCGGGGTAAGAGGAAGGTCTGTAAAGCTGGGGGCGGGTCGAAGGTGCAAAGGGCCAATGAGCGAGGAGGAGGCGGGAGAAAGGGGCGGGTCTTGGGGGGGCAGTTCTCTTTGGAGTAGCAGCTGCCTAGACCTGTGAGCATGGAGTAGGCTCGGTAAGGGGCGGGACCGTGAGGCTCCGGACGGGTCCCACTGGGAGTTCAGTTCGAGTAGCATTCGCACTGGCCAATGAGAGGCGGCAGGGCCGCGGGGCGGGAGGCGGCTCCCGGGGGGCGTGGCTGCCGTGTGAGCGGCAGGGGCGGGGGCCAATGTCGCGGGCGTGGGTCCCGCTAGCGGCGGGTAGCGGCTGCGGGGCGCGCGGCTGGCGGGCCGGGGCGAGCCGGGATGGACCGGGTGAGCAGCTCCATGAAGCAGGTGCCCAACCCGCTGCCCAAGGTGCTGAGCCGGCGCGGGGGTGGCGGCGGCGGCGGCGGCCTGGAGGCGGAGCGCGAGGGCTTCGAGCGCAGCCAGGTACCGTAGGTGGGACCGGGAAGGGCGGGGCGCCGAGGAGGGGAGGGGGGATGAGTGAGTGGGGCTGGTTGAGGGGAGGGGCGTTGAGGGGGCTGGTGGAGGGGTGGGGATGTTGTAGGGGTGGGGGACAAGGGGAGATGGTGTTGAGCAGTGGGGGCTTGGGGGAGTTGGAGGGGGCATTGGGGGGATGCTGGGGGATGAGGAGTAGGGGTATTGGGGGGCTGGGGGGATGAGGAGTAGGAGCATTGTGAGGAGTGGGGGCATTGGGTTGGGGGATGCTGGGGGGGCTGAGTAGTGGGGGCTGGGGGGCCTGAGTAGTGGGGGCATTGGGGGGATGCTGGGGGATGAGTAGTGGGGGCATTGAGGGGTTGGGGGGATGCTGGGGGGGATTAGGAGTGGGGGCTGGGGGGGATGAGGAGTAGGGGATTGGGGGGCTGGTGGGGGCATTGGGGGGGAAGCTCTGGGCCATGCAATACCAAGATACCCAGTTCCCCTGAGAGCCAGGGGGATGAGATACCAGTGGGCAGAGAAGGCAAGACACAGACATGACCAGTTTGGGAATCCAGCCCCAAATGCTGTCCCCTCCCCAGTCTGTCTGTCCATCCATCTAGGTGCCTTCTCTACCTGCAGTGGCTGCTGATAACCAACTGCTGTTATTCATATGCACTGAGATGGCACCATGCCTTTGCCCGGAAGAGCCTGATCTAAATTAGACCTGCAATAAACAGACAGATGAAGCAAAGGGAGGGGCAGGGGAAGAAGCAGTGAGGCCCAGATATATAAAAGTATTGTTCCATCACACAGACAGCGAATCATCTACCTTCTGGTATTTTTAAGCATGCTCTGAGATGGGGCAGAAGCTGAAAGTCTGAAACTGTAGCTCAGATGTGAGAGGCACAAGTTTAGGAGAAGAGATGATTTTTGACAGACAGACACAAGCGCAGCAACTGGAGTCCACAGTTGTTGCAGTGTGTCAGAGCAATGAGAAAAAGAAGGCAGCTTCCTGGCCCCTTCATTGGGAGAGTTTTGCTCAAGTTAGGGGAGTCAAGTGAAGGAAGCTAAGATTAACCCTTGGTCTATCCTACATAGGACTAGCTCAGGCAGATCTTATTGGTCAAAGATTTCAAGTTTCCAGGAGTTTTATCTACAGTTGGATGTTTCAAAAATTGTAGCTGAACAGATGCTACAGTGGTGGGTAAAATAATGGCAGCCAGGGTGAAAATATGTGTCTATAGGTCTTGTAAAGATGAGCGTAATGTCCTTTAAAAGGAGAGATTCCCATCTTGCAATTAACTCCAAATGCATATGCCTCACTGGTAATGCACACCAAGGTGCCCTCTCACATTTCACCTGTATCATTACATTGGTTTCCAGAGCAATTCCAGATAGGCATTAAATGTCCCTTAACCTTCAAGGCTCCTAGCTTTCATACAATGGCCTGTTTAATGGAATCAGTGATGCTTTTGATTCTGAATCTTCCCCGTTGCTTCGAAGCATTTATTTCAGTAGCTGTTCCACTATGCAGCAGGATTTATTATATGCCTTTTGCTTTGAAATGTCTTATACCTTGAGATTTGTGCAATTCACTAATATTCTAAAAGAAAACCCCACTCTAGTTATCCTTGTAGGGGGCATTTTTTTTCTTTTTTGCACAGCATGCACTTTGTTTTGTATAGACTAGAGGGTCTTGTGTTGGCTTAAATAGCATTGCACCCCCATATAGGCAATGCCAATATGCTAGCAGATTGTTATAATCTGAGTAGCTCTGTAATTGTGTATGTTAATATACATAAGGAACCATGTTCCAACGCAAATTACAACGTCCCCGCCTTTCAGCCTAAAGTCATGAGCAACCAGCACAGAGTGGCATGTGGTCTTTGTAGCTGTAATGCTTCTTGGAACAGGCAGGTTTTTCAGAAGGTTTTCTGGAAGAGAAGAGGAAGGAGACCTGGATGCTAATTGGGTGGCTGCTTTAGGCATAAGTGGGTCGGGGTGGCATGCAAGAAGGCTCAGACTCGGAAGCAGCAGAAAGTAACAGAGGGATCGGTTGGGAGAGATGCTTGGCCAGCCCAAAGGGATTATGTAGCAGGAGAGCAGAGCAGAGTCAGGGGGAGAGTGCTGCAACTGATGTAAAGTATCAGGGGGTAGCCGTGTTAGTCTGTATCTACAAAAACAACAAGGAGTCTGGTGGCACCTTAAAGACTAACAGATTTATTTGGGCATAAGCTTTCGTGGGTAAAAACCTCACTTCTTCGGATCCAAAGAAGTGAGGTTTTTACCCATGAAAGCTTATGCCCAAATAAATCTGTTAGTCTTTAAGGTGCCACCAGACTCCTTGTTGTTGATGTAAAGTAGGAACTTTGGGGAAGCTTCCCTATTGCTCTGCTCTTCGTGGAGTCGTTTGCACCAGTGCAAACTGCTACCATTTTGATCTAGTAGCATTTTATACCCACTTGCACTCACTGGTGTAAATGATTGCACAAGGGGCAGGGCAACAAAGAATCTGGCCCTCTGTGGGGAATAAGAGGTAAAGCCAAGGCAGAGATTTGAGGAAGGAATGGAGGTAGCGCAGGCAGGGGATTGGGATTGCTGGTCAGAGCAGTAGAAGAGGAGGGGATCTGGCCAACAGTATTATTTGTATTATTGTTGTGGCTAAGAGCACCAGTCGTGAACCAGGGCCCCAGTGTGCTAGGTGCTGTACAAACACAGAACAAAAAGACGGTCTCTGCCCCTGAGAGCTAAGTATAGGACAAGACACGAGATGGATAGACAGACCGAGGGGGGAGTGCAAGGAAATAATGGACAGTATTGATCAGTGTGGTAGGCTGTGGTTTCAGCACACAAGCAGCCTAACAGTTGTCAAAAACTGCCTGTGAAAGGATGGGATAGAGGGTGAGACCACAGAAAAAGCAGTAGTGGTTGCTGAGGTGGGAGACAACCAGAGTATGGGTTAATGTCCTGATGGTAGAGACATAGAGTAAGGCTCAGTGTTGGATTTATGAGGTTTTGAGTAAGGACTCCTGTTCTATTGGAAGCTACCTAGAAAAAATACTTAAAGCCCTAAATTTGGAACCGGGACTAGCTTTGCAATCTAACAGGTCCTAAAGGGGATTGAGTGCAATCATCACTCGAGACCAGTGTCTCCAGTGTGATCCAGAGCCTGTAGAAAACAGTGAAGCCTATTTATTTCAGATTTGAAAGCCTTTATTCCAACTAAAGTGCTGTGTTTCACTAAATGGCCTCACTCTGCCCAGACTAATGGGGTCCTTTCATCAAATATGTAGTATAAGTATTCCCTTGAGAGCCTCTTCTTCCCCACAGAGAGTGAACATTACTGGACGGGTAATGGCGCTAATACTTGTATGTTAGTGCAGATAGCAAAGCATCAGAAGATGGTAATTCATGCCATCAACAACAAAAGTCTGTGCCAAACTTGGAACATCTGTATCACCTGAGTTTCATTTTCTTGAGGATATTATAAGTTCTAAATGGGAGGACACAATATGTGAACATCAGGGTCTCAAGCACAAACTAGCAAGGTCCAGAAAGCTGGTTATAGGACCAAATTATTCAGCATTTGTTTCTAAGCAAGTACTTATCAGCACCGAGCAAGATGTTGTCTCTTTTCCTGTTCTTACTTGATCTTTCCAAATCTTTTGGTAGCTGGAAATCTCAGGGCACTGTGATGGAGACTCTTTAACTCCATGACAGGATGCATGATCCCATTCCAGTTTATGGTGAAGTCTCTGAAATATGCCAAGATGACTGAAGGTTAACTATGATTTTTCTAAACACTGGTTATTCAACACTTTTCTGATCTGTGCTTCCAGATTTTGCATAGAACCTGATATGCATTTATTTGAAATAGTGATTTTTTTTTAATACAAAAGTTTTATCTGATTCCCAAGACGTTTATAAAATCAAGGTTTACCTGTATTTCTGTATCCCCAGCTCACTCCCAGTGTACCTCAGTATCTGCCTTGTCTTCTGGCAGCAGAGCATTTACGAAGAGGAGTATCCCAAGTGGAAAAGCCATGTCAAAATGGTTATTCTGTCCTGTTGGGTGACTGACATCTGTTTCTTGTCATGGCTCATCCTATGTGGTGTGGGATCAGTATTGGGGTACTCTGCGAATATGATGAGAATGTTTCATTAGCCGCTACACAAGGATCCTGAATTTAATAGTTTTTCCTCTGACAAAGCTAATTTGTTGCTTTTGGGCCAGATAGGAATGAAGCTTGTAGTGGCAGAAGTGCTGTCTCCGTTTCCCTGGCCTTGGTAGGTGAGTTCCTCAGGTTGCTTTGTGACGCAAACATAAAGATAGATCCAAATAACTTTATTTTTACACTGTTTCAGTGCGTGTTTGCCAACTCTTGCTGGACTTCCTGCTGGATGAAAGAACCTCTCCTAGAACAGCTGAGATTAGACTGCCTGCTGTGGCTTTTTACATACCGGAATGGCCCTGCTTTTCTTCAGCCATCAACACAGATGGTTTTTAATGGAAAAGCTGAGCAGTAGAGACATTGAGATCCTATAGATCCTGCTGTTTTACAGATACAAAACCAGATAGGAGTTTATAATTGCATGTGGATGTGAGGGCTTTTAAAACAACTGCCTAGCTTAACGTCTGTATTTCACTTGTTTGGATCTGCTAGTGCTTGTTACAGCTGCTGAAATGGAACAAATTTTAAGAGCTGAGCAACAACACTGGCTGGGGGGAGGGGACCAACAAAAAAAATAATGAATCATGACATATGTTGTTAGAAATGTTGTTACTTGTGTTTCCTGTAGCATTTAATTCAGTCTGACATCTGTATCCTCTGGAAATGATTCTTTTGCTGTCAAGGAGTCTGCTACAGTAGTAACTATTCCGGATGAACCTTTAAAATGCTTGTCAGGGTTAAAGCTCTAGCGGCAAGGTTTGAAGCTAAAGGTCTGGAATCTCCTTGGTTAGGTTAGGCATAGCACTGCAATCTAATCCACTGTGATTTCCCGTCTCCCTTCCATTGCATTTGTCCTCAGGGGATGCAGTTGTGATGCTGGGGACAGAGAAGTGATTCATGCTCTGTACTAACTGAATTTTTGCCTAGCAAACTAGCAGAGACAAGATGTTCAGCTGTTGGATAAGCCAAATATTTAACAACAACAAAAAAAAGAGAGTGAGAATGGAAGAAGGATGCATGTGTGGTGGGCAAGATGCACGCAGATGGTGCTACATTCTGAGATATACCACGGAGCAATAAAGGATCACAGAAAACTCCAGGTGCTTCTCTCAGGATGGTACCAATTACTCTCAAAGGAAAATGGATACAAGGAGATAACGTAAGTGAGGAGGGGGAAATGTGCACTCAGAATAGCAACTTCACTTGACAGAGCAGCTTCAAAACATGATCTGCTTTTTGCCTACATTTAAATGACCTGTCCTTCAAAGCAGTGGTTTTCTGAAGGATTTGTGTTCTGTTACAGGAGCACTGCATTTCTACACAGACTGTTTAAACCTCAGCACACCACTCTAATCACAAAAGCCTTGTCTACACTGGTGTTTGCAGTGTTGCTGCAGCTGTGTTAGTCCCAGGATATGAGAGAGACAGGAAAAGTTATTACCTCACCCACCTTGTCTCTTTTGTCCATACAGGTGCATTGAGGCACTTACAATTGGAAAGATATGCTATGTATCAAAGACACAATGTATTTGCCCCTGGGAGCTGTGCAGGGCGTTGTAGGGTAACAATCCCTGCAATACTTGCTGCAGGTATTGTGTATGGACTTGGTGCCCTGTATGCACCCAATGCATCACTGTTGTCACTTGCACCAGTTCTCACACACCAATGAATGTTCCAGTAGTGCAGCTGTCTAGTGTAGACAAGCCTACTGAGGAGAAGCAGGCTCCTAGGCTTTGTCCACACTACACCCACATTTCCTTCTCTGTATCACAACCATGGGAAACTTTAGGAAAATACAGCTAATGAAGGCAGAGCCTTCCTCACATGATTCAGGTTGGCCCTTTTAAACACAAGCACGCTGCAAGCCCCAGGTGAAATAAGGGTAGACACCCACTCCCAGTTGTTCTTTCTGTCTAGCCTTAATACCAGGGTGGTTTATTCAAGTAGGGAAGGAAGCAGTGGGAAAAGATACTACTTCCCCAAGGCAAGCCTTCCTCCAGAAATCTGGAAAAATGGGATTTCAGGCCTTCCCTCAGAATATATAGGAAAGGCGCTGAATAGTAGAGGGAGAGACAGAGTGGATTGTAAGCTGTTTGGGGCAGGGACCTCTTTTTGTTCTCTGGATGTGCAATGCAGTGCCCAGCATGGCGGGGTCCTAATCCGTAACTAGAGCTCCTAGGCTCTACTGCAGTACAAACAACAATAATCAACACTAATGACTGTTGACAATTTTGGATGAGAGACAAATCTAGAAGACCTTCACTGAGCTTGTGGACCACCATAGGGCTTGATTCACCGTTGCCGTGCACCACGTTTATGCTGGTGCACTGTGGTTGTAAAATGCTGCCAAATCGGAACAGTAGAGTTTTACTCCCCCTGTGCACTCACTGTGCATTGGTGTAAATCACTGCACAAGACACAGGACGATGGTGAACTGGGCCGCAGGCTGAAAGCTCTGCTGAGAAGTGAGGAACTTTTCTGGGTTGTAAAGTAGCTACCATTGCATATGTAGTCACTAGAGTCTGTTTACTTTAAGAGAAAACTGGCTAGCAAATTAACATCTGACCCTACGTGAATTTCAGGAGTCCAGTCAGCTGTCAGTAATGCATCTCCAGGCTAGAAGTACAGTTGAATCCCTGAGTATGGCCTGATCTACACTTAAAAGTTAGTTTGACATAGCTACAATGGTTGGGGTTGTGAAAAAATCACACCCTAGAGTGCCGTAGTTAAGCCAACCTAACCCTGCTGTAGATGTGCTGTGTTGACCTAGATACCACCTCTTGGAGAGGTGGATTATCAACAGCAACAGAAAACCCCCCTCCATCGCTGTAGCAAGCATCTGCACTATGGCTCTACTATGGCACACAGCAGTACCACAGCTGGGTTGCTGGAGCACCCATAGTGTCGACATGCCCTTTGTCTGCACTGCGGGCAGGAGGTGTGATTGCAGCCTCAGCTAGATCAAAGCTAGCTTGAATAACAGAAACAGTGTTGCCACAGTAGCATGCATGGTGGCACAGGCTAGCTGCCGTAGTATGTTCTTGGGTAGGGTTGTACTTTGGTAGACCAAAGCTAGCTCAGGAATGTCTACAGGTGCTGCAATCGCACCTCCTGATTGCAGTGTAGACACAATCTTAAAGTTTTAATTTCCATTTAGAAGACATACTGAAGTGCATTTTCTCTGTCCCTGTCCTGTTTCTCTCTTTACAATGTATTGTTTGACTGCTGTCCCCCTGGGATCCTTGAGAGGACAAAATGTGCCTCTCATAAGGCTATCCCTCACTGAGCAAAATCATGTAAACAAATGTTTATTGCCCTTAGACTGTAAGGTCTTTGTGACGAGGACTTATTGGTTGGCTCAGTTCGCATGTTGTACATCACTGTGTGCACTTATGGCACTACATAAATAATGATATATTGCATCAAACATCAATCTGGCATCTGGTTTAGGAAAGAGGGAGCAGGCATGCATACAACATTAATTGCTGGGACAGGAGTTTAATGTGTCCATCTTGCAACATAATTCATTTTACAGGGAATGTAAGAGAGAAGATGTCTTTTGGTGTGATCCTTGGAGAATATAGAGTAAGAACATGGTTGGCTGGAACTGGAGTGAGGATGAAGAACTGTTGTTCCTGTAGAGGGAGCCTGCTTTGTCACTGTAAGAGCTGATGTGCTCTGAATGTGAATGTAAGGGCTGGTCTACACTGGGGGGGGATCGATCTAAGATACGCAACTTCAGCTACGAGAATAGCGTAGCTGAAGTCGACGTATCTTAGATCGACTTACCTCACATCCTCACGGTGCGGAATTGACGGCCGCGGCTCCCCCGTCGACTCTGCTTCCGCCTCTCGCTCTGGTGGAGTTTCGGAGTCAATGGGGAGCGCGTTCGGGGATCGATTTATCGCGTCTAGACGAGATGCGATAAATCGATCCCCGATAGATCGATTACTACCCGCCGATCCGGGTAGGTAGTGAAGATGTACCCCTAGTTGCATTGGATAGGGGAACTTTGAGACATAGTGTTTGAGCACCTTCCAGTCGTGCATGACTAATATCCGTCACATGTGGTTTGTTCTTTTGCTGAGTGTTTGTGAAAGTGTCCCATTGCCAGTGCTTGATTAAGGCCAAGAAGGGGTGTTCAGTATCTGTGTCCATTTTGGTTTGGGGCTATCTTCTTAGAGTGCCAACAGCCCATGGTTTTTTGTTTGTTTTTGTGGAGGGAGGGAGGGAGGGCTGGTACCTTTTTGTTAGTCAATGGACTGAGATCACTAGCTTGCTTCACATAGTCACTCGACAGCCGTTGGATGGTGGTAACATTTGGTGCTACTGATGTGTGCATGGTTCAAGCTGGTGATGGAGAGGTAGAAGCCAAGTATCCCCTTTCCTTTCTCTTGAACCATCCAGTCCTTGCTGATTCTTTTTAAGTGAAAATGGCATAGACTGAAGGACTAGAAAGTGTAAGAGCTTTGTTCTTTGTTTTAAGTCTGTTGATCACTTTAAAAACCCGGTAACACAACTGTAATGCATAGAAGTAGCATCATTGCTGATTGGCTAGCTCAGGTATCTGGAGAGCTTCACCTGTTCTAAGCTATGAATTCTCCTTTAGAGACCCAGAATTATTCCTCTACCAGGAGCAACTCTGTTTCAGAGCCTGCAGCAGAGAAACCTCTTCCTGTTCTGCAGTTCAGAGGATGTGGGACTTTGGAGTCCCAGAGGGGGATGTGGTCAAACAGTTCACAAGAAGGTGTGAGTATCAGTAGGGGGAAATTAGTTTTCTTGTCAGCTGTTTGAAATGGGCCATCCTGATTACATTGGCCTCATTACCCTGATTTTTCCTCCCTTGGTATTCTACTGTTGAGAATAGCCCACTTCCACTGTAATTGAATTGGCTCGTTAGCACTGACCCCCCCACTTGGTAAGGCAACTCCAATTTTTTCATGTACTGTGTATTTATACCTGCCTACTGTATTTTCCACTCCGTGCATCTGATGAAGTGGGTTTTAGCCCACGAAAGCTTATGCCCAAATAAATTTGTTAGTCTCTAAGGTGCCACAAGGACTCCTCGTTGTTTTTGCTGATACAGACTAACATGGCTACCACTCTGAAACCTGCCACTCCTGAATGTTCCCCTTTTCTAGTGAATGTCCAGTTTCAGAGATCCATCTTCCTCCACTGCTTGCTGACTGAGCTAGGGGAGAAAGGCAGAAATTTCTCTAAAGTGTAGTGGGGTTGGCACAGTGTACAAAACTCAAATAGAAATACCGTCTTCATTCCAAAAGGCCACATTATGCCATCCTTACTCACAGTGAGTAGTACATGTTTGCCCATGGATTTCAGTGGAACTAGTGGGTAGTAAATGGGAGTGAGGGGGGAGAATGTACTCCATCACCATTAATATTCTGTACATGTGCATCTCCCTGATGTGTCCTCCCAGTCCAGCTTTGGCACCCTGCACTTAATGGGCTGCATTAAGAGAACACTTGCACTCAAAAAGCTGATTTGGAATCTCCCAATTTCAAGGTACACATGAACGTGAAAACTATCCAGGCAAAAAGATTTGAAAGTAGTTTCAGGTACCATGCCTGCCCCTGAGTCCTTCTGCCAACATCTCCAGTTTTTCAGTCAAATTTCCCTATATTTAAAAAAAAAATTCCTCTGGTGCTGTGCAAAAGACCCTCACAAACAGCATAAACAGACTGACTGCGCTGGAGAAAGTGGGAACCTGACTAGACACAAAGTGATAACAAATGCACTAAGTAAACTGAATAAAAAGAGAATATTTGTGATTTTTTTTTAAGTATTAATAATCGAAGGTGTTACTTATAACCACGGAAGGTAAAATCTTATGACATGGAAGTGTGATTTCTTTTTTTAAGTTGGTGGTCTAACTTTAATTTCTTTAGTAAAAAACTTGAAAGCAGCTCACTGCAAAGCACGATGGCTGGGCTGGAGAGTGCTGTCCTTGGTTGCCTTTGCAGCCAAAAACAATAATATTTAATAAAATACTGTATGGGGGAGATTACTGTCTCCCCTGCCCCTCTTCTTTCTCGTCTCATGTGCATAATGGGCCAAATTGTCTTCCCACTTGGCCCTGAGCAGCCCTGTTAATTGGAGTGGACTTGCGTGGAAGAGGTACATTGGCACAAAATGGGCCCAGTCACAGGCATGATGGGAAATACTGGTTTACTGCTAGCAGAACATTTTAAAAACCTGTTCTTTTCTCAGTGGTTCAGATGCTGTAGCTATCCATCAGTTTTGCTAAGAACATCAACTCTTACACAGGAAATGAGGCTCCTTTTAAAGTGCCAGAGTGTTACTATATATAGCCTTGGCGAGCAGATATTTAAAGAATTGTGTTGACACTTGCAGAGAACAGGGGAAAAAATAGCTCTTGTCTGTGGAAAGTGACAAATTAAGCCAGATGAACCCATCCTAAGGGAGTAGGTGATACAGTGGATTAGTTCACTAGACTTTCACCTTTGGAAAAATGAGCTCTTGCGATCTGGAGGCTGAATGCCCTCAATTTCCAGTGACTTAAATAGAAATTGAGGGTGCTTAGGACTGGAATTGTAGTTGGCTTCCGTAACTAATGAACATGAGTCATCTGGTCTGTTTTGAGTCCCTGTTAGAGATTTATTTATATCCCAATGGTTTCACTAACGTGAATGAAAATATTTTAATTCTTAACAATTTACTGTAACATGTGGCTTCTTCCCCTTTTCCTGTGCTTTTGGGTGCTTTTATATATATGCAGAGCTCACAATGAATTTTTTACATACTGATGCACTCTGGAAACTAACACGTGCTGTGAAAATCACGGGTCTGATCCTGCTCCCCCTGAAGTCAAGGGAATTTTGCCACTGACCTCAGTGGGCGCAGGACTGGGGCCTGTATTTTCAGGCTGTTGTTTGATTAGTGCTGCTATAGTAGGGCATGTGATGTGTCTGTATTTGAGTGAATTTCAGGCCATCTGGTAACAGGCAGAGGTCCTCTCACAGTGAATACAAGGGTCTGCAAAATGATAGTGACCGCCTGAGGCCAAGGGAAGTCTGCAGTAGTTGTGAAAAAGCTTTGTCATAGAGTTCAGCAAGTGCAGTTTGAAATGAGCCTGAGGTTCTGATAAAGTAGGGATCAATATAAAACGTTCTAATGGTGACCGGTTTAAATTGGATGGATTCTGTATTCAAGTAAAGGATTTTCCAGTGAGTAGTTCACTGGTTTAATGAAAATAGGAATTGCTTCTATTTCTTCTAAAACTTGGTAGCAATAAAGACCATTTATAATCCTCAACCTCCTTGTTGTCCATTTTTAGTGACAGTTCAGCCTTGCAAACTAGACTAAATGATTTTTCTCAAGGTCTCTCTGAAGCGGAAGATGCCATTTGCTCTTCAGTATTTCAGCCGGGTTTGCCAAGGCTGCAGGGATTTATTGCCAGGCACAGAATGGAAAGCAGTGTTCAGTGGTAAAAGGAGGAGAGAGTTAAAAGATACACATTGATTCTAGTGAGTGCATCAGCCACAGAGGATGTGATGTGCCTGCTCACTGGGAGCCCAGGATGAGAGGGAACTACAGGTAGTTTTTATATAGGAAATAAACAGTTTCCCTTGTTGTCCTGACCAATCTGTATTAACGATGCTTGTCACAAACTCTGCTCTTCCTCTGCATGACTGCTGTCAATTGTATCTGCCAATGGAGTGTCCCTTCCCCCACCACACCTGGACTCATGCAGGAATGAGATTGTGCCCCACAGCTAAGTTGCCTGCTGATCTGAGCATTTTAGCATCTCATTGGAGCCAGAGCAAGAGCAATGTCAGATAAAAACAACCCTTACAGGATGGGGAGTGTGCTAGAATTCAGGGTAGCTTATTTTGACTGCTGTGGAACTGGAAACAGCCATCTGTGTGTTCTCTCCAATGCAGACAGTTGAAAAGATCCTGCAAAATATGATGTGAGGTACTTTCACAGCGATAGCTAAAGCAAACACATGAAACACATTTGGGACATTTAGTCCTTAACCTTTGACTTTTCAGATAGTCCCTGGGCAGTTCCAGGGGACACAGGAAATCAAAGGAATGGGAATTGGATGAAACTGGATACATACCTGGCTAGGAAATCCAACAAGGAGTAATGAATGGTTCAGTGATGGGTGGAGTCCCTGAAGGTCTGCATGCAATACTAGATATTTTCAGTACTTGAGGAGAGAATGAAGAATACACCAATCAGATTCACAGTTAATGCAAAACAAGGAGGACTCACAAATATGTTGGAGGATAGTATCAAAATACTTGACAGCAGGATCACAGAGGGGAGGATATGGGTGTTCTAGTGAATGTTGCCACAGAACCAGCAAATGCCCTATTGCTGTGTGATATTGACAGGCATCTCACAGAGCAACTAGACAACTGTTCTGCTCAGTCCTGGCTAGGCTTCACTTGGGCCCCACATTCTTTTTAAAAAGACATAAACAAAATGGCAAAAGTTCAGAATCCGAGGGGCAGCCGTGTTAGTCTGTATCTGCAAAAACAACGAGTCTGGTGGCACCTTAAAGACTAACAGATTTATTTGGGCATAAGCTTTCAGTGGTAAAAAACCCACTTCAGATGCAAAAGTTCAGAGGAGAGCAATAAAATGTTTGTGAAAGAAGACGTGAGGAAAGGGCAAGGGAAGGGGAGCGCAGGCTGGAGGAGATGACGGAGGTCTCTCTGCAATATAGAAAGGGGACGGGGATTAGTTGTTCTTATTAGTCTGCTAGGACAGAACTGGAGCTAATGGGCTTAAGCTACAGGGGGGAAAACTTAGGTTGAATATTGAGAAAATCTTTAACTCTGAACAGTTCAGGGAATGGAACAAGTTTTTGAAGAGGCTCTGGAGACACCATGACTGGAAAGATTCAGGGTGGAAAATACACCCCCATCTATGAGGGATGGCTTTGTAAGAATGAACCAATCCCAGCGGGAGGGGATGTCTAGGTAATGTACTCTATATAAGGGAATCTGATATTTGTATATACTCTTTCTGGGTTCATGTATGTCCTCTGGGATCTCTTTGCCCTAATCCAGGGCTCCATGTCAACACTCCTCTGAGAGTTGGACCAGGCTCCTGCTGGAGCCACTCATTGCTGCTCTAAGTGCTTGCCAGAGCAGGTGACTCTAGCCTAGGAGGTCTAGGTTGGTAGTTGGTTATATTAAGTCGCATTGTTTGACCCTTGGAACTGTTTCAGATTTCAGCCTCCTCTCGTGTGGGTTGAACCTTCCAGGGTTTGTTCTGCTAAGTGTTAAGTTGCATATTTGCACTGGTTACTCTGAGTTTCCAACTGCAGGGGTTGGACCTATCACTGTATTTGGGACTCTTGGGGAGACAGTGTGGGCCCCTCAGGTATTGGCACCAGCAGTTCCAGTGAGATGAAACATTGTCGGAGAAGGATATTGTGTTTCCAGTTCCTGTAGCTGTGGGTCTCTTTGTGTGTCTGAGAGGGAGTTCCTAGTGTGTAATCATGGGTTTGCTTGCATGTTACCCAGCCAAGTCGAAACACTAATAGAGGGCACCATTATTCAATTGCCTGGCAGTGTTAGCCCAGTAGGTGCAATGGAGGGTGTGAAGGTGCCATTGGGCACCGTAACCAAAGCAGCACTGCTCATGAAGCTGTAATGCAGGTAGTATTAGTTTCCTTTATAATCCTTTTTTTTTTTTTTTTTAAACATGCCTTAAGGCTGTAAACTGACTTAAGGAACAATGTGTTTAGATTAGATTTTTCTTTTTTTCCCCCCTTGCATTTGTAAATATCTGACTTTAAATATTTCAACGATAAAGAAAAGAAGAAGGCACAAGTTAAAGCTGCTATTCCATCCTTCATAGACTTTAAGGCCAGAAGGGACCATCATGATCATCTGTCAGACCTCCTGCACAGTGCCTCCCCCACCCACTCCTGTAGTAGGCCCAACAACTCTGGCTGAGTTTCTGAAGTCCTCAAATCTTGATTTAGACTTCAAGTTACAGAGAATCCACCAACAGCCAGGCTGTTGACCACAACAAATTGTCAGTCTCTTGAAAGTTTTGTTACAGTCTTAGGTGTCTACACTACCACTTCTGTCAGTTTAACTGATGTTGCTTGGGGGGGGGGGGGGGTGGAAAAAAAACACCCTCCTGAGCGACATAAGTTACACTGTCAGAAGCGCCGGTGTGGACAGCACTATGATGGCAGGAGGGCTTTTCCTGTCGACACAGCTACTGCCGTTCGTGGAGGTGGTTTTATGATGTTGACGGGAGAGCTCTCTCCCGCTGACATAGAGCAGCTACATGAGTACAGTGGTGCAGTTGCATCAGTACAGTCGTGCCACTGTAAACTCGCTAGTGTAGGCATGGCCTTAGCTGAAAAACCTGGTTTATTTGTCGTTCCCTGAAGGTAGGGAGCACTGGTTAAAGCCACGCACAATACAGTATAGGTTTTATGCAAATTTATCTTATGCAGTTCTGCCAGTGTAACTCAGTCCTGGCTTCCAGCATCTCCTGCTGTTCCAGTCCAGTCCCTTCTGGACTAGATTCTAATCCAGGAGTTTATACTGACTCATCACCTTGGTAGGTATCTAAGGCCGTGTCTACACTATGAACTTTTCCTGACACAAGTTATATTGGCATAAAGGTGCCACAGTTAATGCAGGGAATCCTCGACTTCACGACGTTTGACCTACAGTGAACGGCACTTACGTTTCTCAGTTGACACCCTGATTCGATTTACGACAATGGTTTCGACTTTATGATGCTCTGTCCCGCAATGGAGTGAATTGTGGTTCCAAGTTACGACGTTTCGACTTACGGCGCCATTTTCAGGAACCAATTGTGTTGTAAGTCCGAGGACTGCCTGTATATCGCTTGGCTCCTTGCATCAGCACTGCGCGTGCTCACTAGGGGTGCTCGTGTCATTGCACGGTGCGGTGCAGCATGGGTAGGTAACCCAGTGGGCAACCTGTCACTGCGTGATGCTGCAGAAATGAGTCACGCCGGGTGACTTGGAGCAAGGGCTCAACTTCCCAGCATGCAGCTGTCTCCTTTCCATAATGTCATCTATATCCCGAAATTTTTGTGCCTTTTATAACAATTCCTCAAACTGCGTGAGCCTTGTTGCCGTTCTCCCTCTCTGACTGAAGCATGGAACCTGCACAGCTCTGTGCTATTGTCATGAGTGTTGCAAGCACAGGACCCACCATCCTCTGGTATTTGCAGAGCTACAAGAAGAACTGAGTCAACGGGGAACGTGACAGTTTTTTGGAGAACAGATTGCTCTGGAACATAGCGAGAATCCATTAAAGGTTGTTGGCATTCATGGAGCAGCTGCAAATGGTGGAATGCTGCTTTTGGGCCCAAGAAACAAGCACCGACTGGTGGGATTACATCGTAACGCAGGCTTGGGATGATAAGCGGCGGCTGCAGAACTTTCAGATGGGCAGGACTGCATTCCTGGATCTGTGTGCTGAATTCACTCCAGCCCTCAGAATGAGAGCTGCAGTGACAGTGGAGAAGCAAGTGGCAAACTTGCAATGCTGGACTGCTGCTGGTCAGTGGGAAATCATTTTGGAGTTGGAAAATCCACTGTGAGGGCCGTTGTCATGCAGGTGTGCAGGGCCATTAGTTGTCTCCTGCTCTGCAGCGCTGGGACTCTCAGCAACGTGCAGGCCTTAGTTGATGGATTTGCTGAAGTGGGATTCACGTACTCCAGTGGAGCAGTAGATGGCATACATATCCCTATTTTGGCACCAGCCCTCCTTCTCATAGGGTATGTCTACACTATGGGAGTACTCCGATTTTACAGAATTCAACTTTTGGCAAACGATTGTATAAAGTCGAGTGCATGCAGCCACACTAAGCACATTAATTCGGCGGTGTGCGTCCATGTACAGAGGCTAGCGTCGACTTCTGGAGCACTGTGGGTGGCTATCCCATAGTTCCCGCAGTCTCCCCCGCCCATTGGAATTCTGGGTTGAGATCCCAATGCCTGATGGGGCAAAAACATTGTCGCAGGTGGTTCTGGGTACATGTCGTCAGGCCCCTCTCCCCCCCCCCCTCCCCCCCGTGAAAGCAACGGCAGACAACTGTTTCGCGCCATTTTTTCTGGGTTACCTGTGCAGACGCCATACCACGGCAAGCATGGAGCCCGCTCAGCTCAAGGCAGCAGTTATGAGCATTGTAAACACTTCGCGCATTATCGTGCAGTTCATGCTGAACCAGGCGAGGAGGAGGCTGCGACGGAAGCGCGGCGATGAGAGTGATGAGGACATGGACACAGAATTCTCTCAACCGCGGGCCCTGGCACTTTGGAGATCATGCTGTTAATGGGGCAGGTTCATGCTGTGGAACGCCGATTCTGGGCCCAGGAAACAAGCACAGACTGGTGAGACCGCATAGTGTTGCTGGTGTGCGACGATTCCCAGTGGCTGCGAAACTTTCGCATGCGTAAGGGCGCTTTCATGGAACGTTGTGACTTGCTTTCCCCTGCCCTGAAGCGCCAGAATACCAAGATGAGAGCAGCCCTCACAGTTGAGAAGCGAGTGGCGATAGCCCTGTGGAAGCTTGCAACGCCAGACAGCTACCGGTCAGTCGGGAATCAATTTGGAGTGGGCAAATCTACTGTGGGGGCTGCTGTGATGCAAGTAGCCAAAGCAATCACTGAGCTGCTGCTACCAAAGGTAGTGACTCTGGGAAATGTGCAGGTCATAGTGGATGGCTTTGCTGCAATGGGATTCCCTAACTGTGGTGGGGCGATAGATGGAACCCATTTCCCTATCTTGGCACCGGAGCACCAGGGCAGCCAGTACATAAACCGCAAGGGGTACTTTTCAATGGTGCTACAAGCACTGGTGGATCACAAGGGACGTTTCACCAACATCAATGTGGGCTGGTCAGGGAAGGTGCATGACACTCGCATCTTCAAGAACACAGGACTGTATAGAAAGCTATAAGCAGGGACTTTCTTTCCCCACTGGTAGATTGCCATTGGCAGTGTTGAAATGCCAGTTGTGATCCTCCGGGACCCATCCTGCCCCTTGCTCTCTTGTATACCAGCCACCCGGACAGCACCAAGAAATGATTCAACTACCAGCTTAGCAGGTGCAGAATGACAGTTGAATGTGCATTTAGTAGATTGACGGGACGCTGGCATTGTTTACTCACAAGATTGGATCTCCGTGCAAAAACATCCTAGTGGTTATAGCTGCCTGCTGTGTCCTGTATAATATCTGTGAAGCACGGGGGGGGGACATTTCTGCGAGGGCGAAGGTGGAGTGGCTGTCTACTGAGGTTGAAGAGCTAGACACAATTGCTATTAGAAAAGCTCAACGTGGAGCTATACAGCTCAGGGAGGCTTTGTTAAAGTGCTCTTTCAGTGAGTCACCGTAATGTGTCGTGGTGTACTGTGCTCTACCTGACCCTGCTGTTTTGGGGCCTGTTAAGAATTGTGTGGTGCTTGCTGTACATCTATGAATATAACACTAACAATGCACCTATTAATTTTGTGGTGCTTGTTGTACATTTATGATTATTACACTGTGTTTGTCACTGATCCTATGAGTTGTTATTGCACAGTGTGACCCAAGTAAGTGGGTGTTTTCAGTACTGCTAGGCGCTCTGCAGCGTATGTTGGGAACTAATAACGATGGATTGTTTTCCAAAATATAGAATTTTGAGTTATAAAATCAATGCAAAGAAAAGACTGCAACTTAAAAGCAAATACATAAAAAACTTAATAAGTTAATGGAACAGAAGTTAACAGAGGGAAGGAACATTCATGTCCATTTTATCTGCACATACACTGACCTGTGAGTGTCATGGTTGCTGTATGTGAAGCTGTGGTTGTCCTCAGTGTCCACCGGGGTGGAGTGGTAGGAATAGAGATGCAGCCCCTGATGCCATGTGTAATGTTGAGAGGCGGGTAGGGAGGTGCCATAATGGAGTTCTCCATGGACTGCAAAGGGAGGCGAGTCTGTGATTGTTGAACCTGTAGATTCACAAGCGTGTGCAGCATCTGTGTTTGCTGCTAGAGAAGCCCCATTATGTCTTGGTACATCTCCCTCTCCTTTTGCTGCTGGGATGCCTTCTTCTGTCTGCTCTTTTCTTCACCAGGCTGTCTGCAATATTGATCCCCAGGGCTTTGTGCTCACAATCTGATGCAGCACTGGCTTGCAGGATCTCACTGAACATGTAATCCTGAGTCCTCTTCTTTCTCCTCCTTATTTGGCTCAGGCGTTCCATGGGTGTGGAGGGGGAACCCCTCAAGGCCACAATGGCAGCAGCCTCAGGTAAAACACACAGAGTAGAGTTGTCAGTAGAGTCACAACAGGAAGCAAAAGTTAAGATTCAGAACTTCCATCCCTTGCTCCCCTAAAGTTTTACACAAGACATGCTGATTGACACTTCTGCTTTGGAATGCTTGTGCACGGCACCACTCACGGCACCAGGCCTGCCAGAGGCTAGGGAAGTTGCTCAGTTGCATGAAACTATGAGCCATTCAGGCAGTGGCACTGAATACTGGCACCATTTTCCACAGGCAGTGGTGATTTTAGCGGCTATCTCACTCTTGAGGGAGACAAAGGCACAGAGAGCCCAGCTGCTGCTGCTGTCCTGAAGCTGGGTGGGCCTGCATGCTGGTAGCCTGTGCACTGCAATGATGCCTACAAAAGTTATCGCTGAGCGGCATGGGACAGTGTCCTACCGCAGAGGAAGAAGTAAGGCTGCCATCCCTAGAAGCTGTGGGGAGAGGATTGCAGAGCACCTCCATGAACGTTTCATTGAGAATAGCAGGAGGATTCAAGGGACATCCCTGTGCGCATAAACAAATTGCCCTGCTTGGCCCCTCCTGCCTAAGTGTGCAGGGGAATGATAACCAGATAACACTACCTCTCGTGGTTGTCCCACTGCCTCGTCTAATAGTAGGAAATTACTGAAAAGTCAATAGCTGTGTCCCATTAAGTTGGGGACTCCATCAGTACATCATTGTAATGGGAAATACACGTACCTGAGGTTCCTTCCTCTGTATCCGGCTCACCCATGTTCCACTGACTGGACTGCGGTGAAGTCTCAAACGGGTTCTGGCTCACGGCATAGATGGATCCACCAGTTGCATGTCCCGCCTCTTCATCCTCACTATTCACAGCAGGGGTCAGTGCCTCCGGCTCCTCCGAGTACTCACGTTGGGGGGAGGGGAAGGGAGTGGCGTCTCCGCCAACTATGCATGCAGCTCTTTGTAAAAGCAGTAGGTCTGCAGCTTGGCATTGGATTGACTGTTGGCTTCCTGATACGCCTGCCGCAGTTCCTTCTCTTTCATGCAGCACCGCTGCCGATCCCCGTCTTGCCCTGTGCAATGTCCTCGTTTCTACGGCTGGTCCGTAGCTGTGCCTGCACAGCCTCTAGGCTGGAGTGCACTGGCATGTGTAGCCAGCATGGTCGTCTGGGCAGATGCACATAACAATGGAGAGCAGCTAGATGTACCTGCCAAGATGGACAATCAGGAAAAGACATTTCAAAAATTCCCAGGCTTTAAAGTGAGGGGGCTTCTGGTCTCTGTGACCTCTGGGCAGTGGAGTTCACAAATGTGACCAGAGCAGTCAGTGTCTGCTGGAGTGTCGTCGACATAGGTAACGCAGTGTCCGTGCCTCTGTGGGAGGTGGAGTTCTACGTCCCTGTAATTGGGTGTCTAGGAGGGTTGGAGACAAATTTAAGTGTAGACACGTGCCCAACTAGGTCGCCGCAAGGCGGCTTATGTCGACCTCACTTGGTAGTGTAGACCAGGCTTGCGTGCCTCATGGTAAGGAACTTCACTTCATAAGTGTTACTTGTTCAAGGATCCCAAAGTGCTTTGGAAACTCTAATTAAGCTTCACGGCTCTCCTGTGTGATAGGAAAATACTTGTTATCATCCCCTTCTTACAGATAGAACAACTGAGGCACAGATCCCTTGCCTACACTAGGGACACTTGAAAATTTCCCCACGGTTAACATCAGTTCAGCTCAGTGTTTGTAATGATGAGAGTCCTAGGGCAGACTGCTCTTCGATTACTCCATCTGTCCATCGTTGGTACTTATCTGATACACACCCACCCACCCCGCCCACCCACATTACTGCAGTATCTGAGTGTCTCACTATTTTTAATGCACTTGTCCTCATACCACCCTTCTGAGGTAGGGAACTGCTGTTATCTGTTTGAAGATGGAGAATGAGGCACAGAGAATCTAAGGGCTAGTCTGCACAGTGGGCGGGGGGGGGGGGGGGGTTAAACTGGATTAAGTTGAGTTAATCTGGTTTGAAGATGCTTGCATACACACGATGCAATTCATATAGCGCACTCACTCCACATTTGTCATGAACTCTGAAGTCCTCTTTCAAAGTGACTTTGGTCTGTTGTTCGTGTGCACACAGTGCTGTTGCTCACTACTTTGTAGTCTTCCAACTGCTATCCCATGCTGCCTTGTGGGCATCTGTTACTGACCCAGCTGTGTACCTGCTGTGTGCCCTACACTGCTGTGGTGGCAAGTTAACTGGATGTCCTCTCCCCGTTTTAAAAACTGGTGTGGGGCCAGAATTTGTTCTTTTGCTCCTGGATTTGAGTATATCCGCATTGCTGCGACATTACTCCAGAAGCCGTACAGCATCCCTTGAGAAGCTGCTTGGAGATCTCATCGCCATCTGGGGAGAAGTGTTGGGGCAGGAAGCCAGCCGCCAGAGTAAAGATCTTTTTGTGGCTATTGCAAAGCCGTTGTCCGTGAGGACACAACCGGGACGCCAACAGTACAGGATGAAGAACAAACAGCTCAGTAGAATGTACATTAAAACCAAGATCTGACAGTGGAAATGGGACCTTTCCTTTTTTGAGGAGCTAGACAGGATTTTGCTCAGTGACACCACTACCGACCCCAAGAAGGAGTCCCAATTCCTAGCCAGAATCCCAGGCTGGGACTGAGGGGTCAGATCCTGTCAAGGGAACCTCGTCATGTCAGTTATCTTTAAAATTTCGTATTATTTTTATTATGCTACACTGCTGTGCTAGCTTCTGTCTGGGTGTCCCACGGCCACAGCCATTTTAAGTGGATGTGATGTAGAAGCTTTTCTGAACCTCCAGCCCCTGCCCTCCTCCCTCTCTGAGCCCAAACAATCTGTTCGCTCCCCAACTCTGTCTTCAAAATGCGGCTGCTCTGTCCAAGCAATTGACCTCTCTCTTATGCTAAAGCCCTGACTATCAACTGTTTTTAAGCCCATGCTCCAGAGGACACCTGCCTATGTATATATTTTTCCTTTCATTTCCTTCATCTGTCCTGCCCAACTAATGTCGGGGTGGCCAGCTTCCAGATGGCAAAGGCGACCCGCTTCTCAATGGGTATGGAGCACCACATGTCGGTACGTTGTCACTGTAGCTCCAAGGCTGCATGTATGCCTTCACCATCCTGAAATTCTCTCGTCACTGCTGGTCATCACAGGTCTGCAGAATGATCCTTTTCACCTACTGATGCTGGTTTTCCAAATCAGAAACATCGTTGCATGGTGTGAAGCTGCTCCAGGAACAGCTCCTGTAGTAGTAGTTGTTCAGTATCGGCCTTTTCCTCGTCTTCATTCTGCTTCCTCTGCTGCTGCTGAAACTCCTGCTACTGCTGCTGCCACATCATCTGCTCATGCCGTGGTGGGCAAAGTCCAAAACTGAATCACCTGGCTTTGAGAGCTGAAATACAACCCAACCAGCCTCTGCATACACATGGTTGTCAGCGTAGTGGTGCTGCTGGGTCCATGCTGGCTGATAGCAATTTGAAAATGGCACTAGCCTGCTTGATTTCCACTCTTGTATGCAGTGTAATTGTAGCTGTGTTGGTCCCAGCATATTAGAGAGACAAAGTGGGTCAGGTAAGATCTTTTATTGGACCAACTTCTGTTGGTGAGAGAGACAAGCCATAAATTCGGTCTCTCTGTTCAGACTATGATTTTAAGTGTCTAGCAGAGTTATGAATTTAAGCTTCCAGGCTTGCCTTTTGAAAGTGTTGTGCAGGTTTCTTTTGAGGATGAGGACTGAGAGGTCAGACCTAGAACGATCCCTTTGTGAAGTGTTCACTCCCATGTGTTAGGGTGTTTTTGTCTTTTATCATTTTCCTGTGTGAGTTCATTCAAAAGCGTAGTGACTGGTTTCACCCACATAGATGATGTTGGGGGCATTTAGTGCACTGGATGAGGTACACCCTATATTGTGATAGGTATGTGTAGGACCCATGGATCTTGGAAGGTGTGTTGTGGGAGGTGTTGATCATTGGCGCAGTGGAGATATGTCTGCAGATTTTTTTATCTGTTGTTCTGGCAGGGTCTGGTGCCGCTTTGAGTTATGTCCCAGTCTGTGGGGAGCTTGTGTGGGGGGTGTGGGTTATGCTTGCTTGTGATGATGAGCCTGGAGAGGTTGTGGGATTGTTTGAAGGCCATAAATGAGGATTCAGGAAAGATTTCTTTCAGGATGGGGTCCCCATTGAGTATGGGCTGTAGATGTTTGATGATACCCCATATGGATTCTAGTGTGGGGTAGTAGGTGACAAGTAGGGATATGCAATCAGAGAGGGGTTTTATTTCTGTATTGAAACAGATTTTCTTGGGATATTTGGATGGTCATTCCCCAAGCAAGCTCCCTACAGACCAGGACATACCAACTCGAAGCAGCGCCAGACCCTGCCAGAACAACAGTTGCAAAACCTGCAGACATATCTCCACTGCTACAATAATCAACACCCCCCACAACACACTTTTCAAGATCCCCGGGTCCTACACATGCCTATCACAATATAGGGTGTACCTCATCCAGTGCACTAAATGCCCCAACAACAACTATGTGGGTGAAACCAGACACTCGCTACGCTTTCGAATGAACTCTCACAGGAAAAGGATAAAAGACAAAAACACCCTAACACTTGTGAAAAGTGTTCAACCACAAAGTGATCCTCTGTCAGACCTCTCAGTCCTCATTCTCGAAGGAAACCCGCACAACACTTTGAAAAGGCGAGCCAGGGAGCTTAAATTCATTACTCTGCTCGACACTAAAAATGATAGACTGAACAGAAACCCTGGATTTATGACTTATTACAACAATCTGGACCCCACTAATCACCTCTTTTTGTCCCATGACCGCAGAGGTGTTAACAGGCCACTCGGCCTTGAATGGTCCTTTACAGTATGTGCTATCTTCTTATGATAAACAATTTGTTCCAGACTTCCATTTAGCTGTGACCTTTCCCAGACCCGAAGAAGAGCTCTGTGTGGCTCGGAAGCTTGTCTCACCAACAAAAGTTGGTCCAATAAAAGATATTACATCACCCACCTTGTGTCTCTGGTTTCCACTATGTATCCCACAATACACAGCGAGAAAAATCCCAGAATGCACACACTCAGCAGCAAAGCAAAGGATAATGGGATACCCTCCAAGAACGTCCCATGCTTAGTACAAAGAAAGCTGCCACCATGTGTACACAGTGATCCAAACTGAAAGAGGGCATGGCCATCCCATGTGCACACTGTCAGTGCAGCTTGCATTTGCATGCGCGTCAAATCTATCTGGTTTAACCCTCCATGTAGACAAGTCCTAAGTTACTTGCTCAAGATCACACTGGAAATCTGGTGGAACAGGGATTTGACACTGGGTCTCCTGGGTGCCAGGCTACTGCTCCTACCGCAGTACACCGTTTGCACCAGGTCTGCTAGACCTGTGCCAGGCTGATCCTAACATTGCTAACACCAGAAGGAATTTTTAGAAAATGTCCCTAGTGTAAATAGAGCCAGCGATGTTAAATGGCTTGCCAAAAGCCACATATAAAGTCAGTGAGTTTTGTGTCTAAGGACGTGCAGCTCTCACTAGACTTCATTCCTTCCTTGTAGGGTTTATCTGCGGGAGACTTTTTTTTTTTAAATTTCCCACTGTTGCTACCACCAGTGCTGGTCTCTCGGTGCTAGCAACATGGAGAGCTGTCGTGTGGACTGGCTGCTGCCACTGTAACTACCATGTTGTCTAACCCTGCTCAGGGCAGGTCTAGACACCATGGTGGCTAAAACACCAGTGTCGTTTGTGACGTCATCAGAAACTGTCCAACTCAGGTATTGTAAAGGTTCTCCTCCAAACTGAAGTAGGAAGTTGGGGTTTGTTTGTTTTGTTTTGTTTTTTGTTTTAAACACACAAACAAATAACCCTGGTTCATTATTAAACTTGATTTCTAGTTGCAGATCTGAGTGAAAGGTTTGTGGTTTCTGCAATTGTCCTAGGAGTTTCATAGCCTCAGGCTCTACTTTTGCATGCTCTCTGATTGCTAGCTCAGTTTCAAACAGTTCCAATAAGACCACAGCTGAGTGGCAACCCTGCTGTAAGCTGTGGTCTTGCCAGATTCTCCAGAACATGGGTGGCTGCTGATCCTGCTGCAGTGAGTCCTCTGTAAAGGGTGCTGCATTCGAGTTTGCAGTTCTCCAGGGGCTGTCTCAGAGTACAGCTTTCACTGCCTGGCTCTCGCTTTGCAGAGTGACCTAATTCCTTTGTAGTACGGCTGCAGCCCATAAAAACTGTGCGAATAGCTCTATTATTCTGGCAGCTGTTATCGGCAGCCTCAATTTCTCTGCAGTGGAAGATGGCACATTAAATATTTACCATGCAGAAACAAGGCAAGTCACAGCAAACAAAGGGATCCATTGCAGAGATGGGATTCTGTCATCAGGGCCATGCTAGCAACTTTCTATGTATTGTTAACGGGGTTTTTTATTCTATACAAGCAGCTTGGAGCTCTGTAGAATCAGAATATCAGGGTTGGAAGGGACCTCAGGAGGTCATCTAGTCCAACCCCCTGCTCAGAGTGGGTGGCATTGCTTTTAATTTTACTTTTCAGACGTTGGCTGGGAAATAAGGGTTTCTAAGACATCATTTTCACATTAAAATTAACAAGAGCTTGGGGTATTATGAGCCCGAATGGTGTCTGAAGGTGCTTGTAACGGTATAGCAGGGGTGAGTAAATGTGCATACACTGACAGCAAGGAGTCCGGTGGCACCTTAAAGACTAACCGATTTATTTGGGCATAAGCTTTCGTGGGTAAAAACCTCACTTCTTCAGATGCATAGCACGAAAGCTTATGCCCAAATAAATCGGTTAGTCTTTAAGGTGCCACCAGACTCCTTGTTGTTTTTGTAGATACAGACTAACACGGCTACCCCCTGATACTTGTGCATACACTGGGCACTGTTTGCAGGAAACATCAATTACGTTCATTGGTTGTTAAATGTACCACGGTGTTGGATTTCCCATTTTCAGTATGGGATAGCCACCCATAGTGTGGTTAAATTTAAATACAGTGGTGTGAAAACGCTAATGCCCAATGTATGATTAGGGCCCTACCAAATTCACGGCCATGAAAAACGCGTCACAGACCATGAAATCTGGTCTCCCATAGGGTGACCAGGTGTCCAGTTTTCCACTGGAACACCCGGTTGAAAAGGGATCCTGGTGGCTCTGGTCAGCACCACTGACCAGACCTTTGACTGTCGCGTTGGCAGCTCCAGACGGTGGGGCTGGCAGGCTCCCAGGAAGCAGCCACCATGTCCCCCCGCTGCCTCCATCCCAAGCATCACTCCCACAGCTCTCATTGGCTGGGAACCACGGCTAACGGCAGATGTGGGGGCGGTGCCTGTGGACGGGGCGGCGCGCAGAGCCACCTGGCCGCACCTCTGTGTAGGAGCCAGAGAAAGGACATGTCACTGCTTCCAGGAGCTACTTGAGGTAAGTGCTGCCCGGAGCCTGCATCCCGTCCCGCACCCCAGCCCCCTGAGCCAGCCCAGTGAAAATGAGCAAGTGAGTGAGGATGGGGTGAGCGAGTGGCAGAGGGAAGGGGGGAATGGAGTGAGTGGGGGCAGGGCTAGGGTGTTCAGTTTTGTGCGAGTAGAAAGTTGGCAACCCTAGTCTCTCAGATTGGGGGTTCTGACCCAAATTGGGGGTTCTGTGGGGGGTCACAAGGATATTTTAGTGGGGCTGCCCTTACTTCTGCACTGCCTTCAGAGCTAGGTGGCCGGAGAGTGGCGGCTCTGAAGGCAGCCGAGCACTAGTAAGGGGGCAATACCACACCATGCCATCCTAATGCACTGCTGCTTGCGGAGGCTCTGCCGTCCGAGCTGGGCTCCCGGCCAGCAGCCTCCGCTCTCTAGCTGCCCAGTTCTCAAGGCAGCACTGCCGCCAGCAGCAGCGCAGAAGTAAGGGTAGCAGTACCGCAACCCCCCCCCCACACACACACACAATAACCTCGCCACCCCTCCACAACTCCTTTTTGTGTCAGGACCAACTCCTACAATTACAACACCGTGAAATTTCAAATTTAAATAGCTGAAATCATGAAATTTGCGATTTTTAAAACACTATGACTGTGAAATTGTCCAAAATGGACCGTGAATTTGGTAGGGCCCTATGTCTAATGTAACCCACAGCCCACAGTCTCCTCTTCACTATTGAGATGTAGCCCATGGAGATTGAAGGTTCCTGCAGGCAGTGCTCCATCATGGTCTGAACAGCTTGGCCACTCATACTATGAAGGAGCATTGTGTGTTGAAATCCATAGTCTCTCTGGACTGAATTGCTTCTGGACTGAATTGCTGTACTAAAAAGGCTGGGATTGATCTGCCTCCTCTTATGCAAATTTGAGGTAGTCATAGGGTTCCTGGCAAGTTCCCAATTTGGTTCTTAACTGGGCAAAGTTTGTGTCCCTGCAATGTGGGAAATAAAGTAAGAAATCAGACAGTACTTGACTCCGACTTGGTTAAGTATTTTTAAATCGCATGCATCTGGCTGGTGGAGTAGCTTTGTGATTGCCCACTCTATTGATGACCTGAGGACCTTATGATCACCCCCTTTTATCATTAACCACTGATAATGTGGCTCCATGTCCAATTATGTTTGCTGACTAATTATTCTTGCGGGCCACACTGATATACAGGATGACCTGCAACAAGTGTGCTGATAGCAAAAATCACACTGTTTCATGGTAACATAAAAATTTTTGGAAGCCCTGTTATAATAATAATTAAATAATAATTAATGGAGATATCCCATCTCCTAGAACTGGAAGGGACCTTGAAAGGTCATCGAGTCCAGCCCCCTGCCTTCACTAGCAGGACCAAGTACTGATTTTGCCCCAGATACCCAAGTGGCCCCCTCAAGGATTGAACTCACAACCCTGGGTTTAGCAGGCCAATGCTCAAACCACTGAGCTATCCCTCCCCCCCGTTAAATGGCGGCAAAGAAAGATTTCTTCTTTTCTTACTGTAGTTTTTGAAAAAAATCTCATGTCGTATGGCAGCCTGGCTCCACTTGGAAAAATTTGGATCTTTACGCTGTGAGGAATTTTCTGTTTTCTTCACAGGCAGAAACAATCATGTTCCTGCTGCATTTGCGGGGTTTAACTGCTTTTGTAGAGGCAAATCCATGTCTGGAAAGGGCAAAGTTGGATATTTCTGAGTTCAGGGCAGCTTTGTTGTTGTGCTGCATTTTCTAGGGTCACTTTGTCCTGTGTTATGTAGCTTGGATATTGGCTCTGGTTGGCTAGAGTGTAATCAAGTTGGGAGATGTTAGGTCTATTGTTAAAACCCTTGCACAAGAATCTATCTCTGGATGCTGTTAGTTTCTACAGTTATCACCCTGTTTCTACTCTTCCCTATTGTGAGTGGTTAATTGAGAAAGTGGAAATGAAACAACTTTGGAGCCATCTGGAATCAGCAGCTTTCCTTGATCCCTTTTGCTTTGTCTTTTGGCCCAGCTATGGCATGGAGACAGTACAGGTCTGGTTGGCCGGTAATCTCCTGATGTACAAAGGTCACATTCTTTTAGATCAGATACCATTGATCATAAAGTTTTGTTGACTCACCTGCAGCCCTGAGTTGGGGGATCCATAGAAAGAATGCAACCATACTGGAATAGGCTAAGAAGTCTTAGAAGGTGGTTTATTATTATTTGTTTCCATTATGTATTAGGCGCTTTCCAAACACTTGAGAACAGACACTGCTTCAAGGAGCTTTAAGGTTTGGGGCACTTGTTCTGTTAAAGGCTCTTTCCCCCATGCAGGAGGTCATGGGGCAGTATTTTTGCCATCCTTCTGTTCAATGTGTATGGGAAGCTGTTGTAGGAGATAACTTGAGCTATGGAGCCATCAGTGTGCTGATGACACACAGCTCTGCCTCACGTTCATCAGACCTAGCTGGTGCACTGCCTTTGCTGTCAAAGTGCCGAGCCAAGATTGGGACATAATGAAAGCAAGCTGGCTAAAGCTTAATCTGGATAAAACAGAGGTAATGCTAATGGGTTGGGGAAGGATGGGCGGCGTTCCAGCCTCCATTTATTGAAGGGTCTTAGCTACCCATCTTCTAAGAACTTTGTGATTTGGATGGAATTACAAGATGCCATCTGCGTCTGGAGTTGCCAGTGGTGTAGGTAGCCAGAAGCATCTCTTTCTCTCTCTCTCTCTCTCTCTCTCTCTCTCTCTCTCTCTTTTCCCCCTTATCTGCATCTGGTTAGATATTTGCAAACTCTTCTCTTGATACTGTGATCTTGCCTTGGCTGTGGTCTGTGACTTTGTGGCTTGCAGATTAAATCTCATGGCACTCTCCATGGCGCTTCACATGAACACCACTCTGGGCTACATTTGGTGCCAACTATGCCAACATTATCCTCAGAGAACCTGTTACACCGATTTTTCACCAATTGCATTGGGCGTAAGTCAAGTTGTTAACTTTGTTCTATAAAGCCCTAAATGATTTGGGACTCAGCTATGGGCGAGATCCCTTACTCTACCTCACTTGCGTGCAGATACAGAAGTTGAAGCTTCCCTGGATTTAATCTAGTGGAGTAGTCTCAGCTCTTGACTCTAGAATTCCTGTACCTAGCTGACCCAAAAAAGGTCATGTTTGCTGATTTTTGTGATGCTCGTCTCTCGTTCCAAGTTTTCTCCTTTCCTGCAGTTATTGCAGTGCCATTTGGGCTCTTTTTATAAATCAAAAAAGAAATGTGTCTCATGACCTAAATCATGAGGAGGCCAAATATTCTGGCATTTTATATCTAGCAATAGCAAGGCATTTGACTTATATATCCCAGACACAAATATTTTTATAAACCAGGCTTGTCCAACTTTGAAATGACTAAAGCGCCCACAAGAATCCACTGCTACAAATGCCTAGTTAGGAAAGGCACATAACATATCTTTTCTAATTTAATCAGATTTTCTTTCTTTCTTCGGTTTCCTCACTACTCCCTGGGGTTGGGGTGTGTTTTGAAGCCATCTGAGAGGCACTAAATGTTTTCTAGCCTGCATTGTCCCAGCCTCATCCACCCAGCAGAAATAATGTGAAATTATCTGCTGTGTCAGTCTTGGCAGAGCTGTGTGTCTGTTCACTGGACAGGAAGGTTCATTGAAGGCCCTTTGCTGAGAGGACAGTAATGAAGGAAGATTGTGTTGGTCCCCCCACCCCTTGTTAAACAGCAAGAGATGGGAGAGGTCTGCTTGGAGAGAGAGTGGGGGACGCTTCTTGATCTTTGGCTTAGGTCCATTGTAAACTGCATCTGTGTCCTCTCTCCAGGGCAGTATCCTGTCTTTCCAAGGCATGGACTATGATCAGAACCCTTTCTTTGCCACAGCCTCGGCCTCAAACGTTGCCACATCTAAATTGTGCTCCACATCTAAATGTTCTTCCTTTTTAAAAAAAACTGAAGTGTCTGGTCCTTGTGGTTGCAAAGAAAACCAGAATGCGAAATAAGTGTAACTGATAGTACAGTGATGTCTGCAAAAAGCCTGAAACAGTAGCTCTATCAAGAGGTGAATTGCTTCCATCTGTTTGGGGGGCAGGGGTGAGGGGGGTGCTGGCCCTGAAGCCTAATAATGATGATGCAAATGTCAGCATTAACTATTTCACTGCTGATCATTGTTAGCAGAAGTGTTCAGTGCACACGCCATCCTTATTTACTGAAGATGCAGAGATTGGGGTGGGGACAGTTGAAGCAGCTGATTGCCGGTAAGGTTTGTCTGCGTGGAGAACTAGGAGTTCATGCCCCAAAACTCATGTGCCCAGGGGATGGAAAGAGAATTGTCCTCTGATGGGGGAAGCTGGAAGGAATGCTAATCGGCTTCTCCAGTGCAGTTAAACATCATCACTATAGAAATCTGCAGCACCTGGAGGATTCACCATGTGGCGGCACCATAAAATAAACTGAAATTAATAAACAGATAAAAAGCCCATAGGAGGTTGAGCTGATTGCAGAATTCACTTGCATATTTAATTCTGTTTAAAAAAACCAAAACACATGGGTCCTTGTTTATTGTCTAAGATATTTTCTTCTCTTACTGTTAGCATCCTGTAAGCCCAGAAACTTCCATTCTCTATCTGTCTAGTGTCTCTTGCCATCTGCAGACAGAAAAATGTGACTCCTGCTGATTCCCATATCAATGGGTGTATTTAGAAAGTGAGGCTTTCCAGCCTTGGCTTGCTGGGGATTAAGTTGCTGAGTTTGCTTCCATGTACACAAGAGTGAGTGAAGTGGAACATATTTCACTCCTGCCTCTTGAGTGGAGCAGTAAATTTCTTATTCTGTAAAGTAGCAAAAGCTCTGTGTGGAGTTGGTATGGGAAAACTTCATTCTGCTTCCACATTGCACAGATCAGACATGACTAGAGCTCATTACCACAATACTTGCATTTTGGATTCCTTTCCAATCCTACAAGTTAATAACATTTCTGTGCTCAGCATTCTACTCCTAAGCAGTGTGGACCACCAGTGGAGTTCCTCGGGCTGCAGCACTATTGGGAGGCTTGAAGATAAAGCTCAGTGTAGACACAGCAGTGAGATCCAAAACCCTTGTCATATTAACTGCAAAATACACCAATTTACTGTGCAGCAGGAATAAAGCACTGGTTAAAAGAACCTCAGTACAAAACTAGTATAAATCCATCTTGGGAGGCATCATCAGTGTAGTAAGGTGCTTTGCTGTGTGAAAGAAACGTCTTCCATCACTCCAGGTTTTAGCTGTGTTCTTCACTGAAGGAGAAAAAGGATGTGAAACCATCAGTTGTTAGAATGCTCATGTTGATTTTACTTGTTAAGGAGAGAGTATGATATTGCCGATCAGACACACTCTGTTAGTGCCAAGGTGAAGTATCTGAGTCTCAATTAGTCCTTGTGTGCTATTGTATGTTCAGCGTTTCTGAAGCAAGGAAATGGGGTTATGCAGTTTTTAGACTTTGGTGTGTGTGTGTGTGTGTGTGTGTGTGTGTGTGTGTGTGTGTGTGTGTGTGTGTGTGTGTGTGTGTGTGTGTAAAAGTAAACAACTGCTTTCTCTGCTACACTAATGGCTGGTTGCTAACATTTAAGTTCTGCCTAGTGTATACTGCATTCTTCACCGGGGTATCTAGGTGCCGTACAAATTTTCAAATGTATTCACACAAGGATCTCTCTTTTTTTTTCTTCTTCTTCTCTTTACCCTCATCAGTGGGAATTTAAAAATAATATTGTTGTCCCTTTGACTTGAGGTGTTAGTTGAAGTTCAGGACCTTGCAGGGTTGTTTCTATTAGGAGGAGAAATTGGGGATCTGGGTCAAGCATATTCTTGATGGTCTAGGTCAGTGATACTCTGACCTTACTGGTTCAGGAGCTAAATTAGCGATCAGCATTACGCAAAAGAGCCACAGTCGTGTGAATTCATTGTTTCATTTATATAGTACTATACACTGTAAAACCCTGTTTCACCAAGCCTCCTTTATCCGGCTCTCTGTATTAACCAAACCACCAGCCGCCCAAGGCTGACAGCAGCTGGGGCTCGGGCTGTCAGCCCTGGGCAGCGGGAGCCCCGCCATGCGGGCCTGACAGCAGGAGTCCCGCTGCTCATTCTCCGGTTTATCCAGGTTTTTGGTTATTCGATCTGGCCCTGGTCCCAATTAGATTGGATAATTGGGGTTCTGCTGTATTCATATATAACAGTATGACGGGGACATATTTAGTGTGTATCTATTTATATATGTGTGTGATATATACATATTATAATATTATATACATTATATAATACAATATTCTTTTGTGTGTGTATATAATTCTCACAACAAAATGACTCAGTATTATTATTATATGAACTACAATTGATTAATAACATAGTAAAAGCATCCAGATTGGTTAACAATTAAATCATACAGTGTTTTAATATCATGTGCTGAAAGAGCCGCAGGAGACACGTTAAAGAGCTGCTTGCGAGACTCAGTCTGAGTATCATTGGTCTAGGTATACTTAATCATGCCTCTGCACGGGGGGGATGGGACTAGATGACCTGGGTCATTTCTATGAGTCTGTGACTGATGTAATCTTGTTTATTAACAAAAAATATACACCCAGTCCTGTTTTTCTGAACTTGGTAGAAACATCAGCAGGCAGTTTCCTTGCTAAGAAATCCCCAAGTCTGCTCTTCAGCGAGTTCTGTACCCAAGAAGCTGTCAGTCCACTCAGCTTAGCTCTGACCTGCTGTATGGTCTAGTGCTTTGGGCAGTAACCCTCCAGCCCCAGCTATTTGTTACTCCTTCTGTTGAGCCTGAAATAGTGTGTGGGCTATCTATGGACTTTAACAAGGTCTATGATTCTTTGGATCCAAGACTCACCTGTTGGTAGCCATTAGAACCTTTCAGCATAACAATATTATTTGGGGAAATGGGGGCATTTTGTCTTGTAGGTGTTTAGGTTAGTGGCAATTCTGATTTCCTTTGGCAGGTCATTCCACAATGTTGGGCCAGTTGTGCAGCATGGCAGGGTGGTGGCATGATCTGCCAATTCAGTATGGAATAATCCCTTCTAAAAAACCTGAGGTGGCTTTACTTGTGCACCCGTGCTTCCAAGTGCTCTGCAAACGTAATGGATTTACTACACTGGCTGGGCAAGTTACTGCCATTCCACACCCTGAGCCCAAAGACCCCAGAAAGAAGAGAACTGCATAGAATGGGCATTCCCTTTAGGAGAGCCAAGGTGGATTGATTTCAATCACAGGGATGTGAATCACTGATTTTAGTCATGATTTAAATCAGCAGGCAGGAAACTTTGATTTAAATAATTGATTTCAATTGTGTTTTTGCATTTGGAAAGGTTGATTCTCATTAGTTGGTAACCATTGAAACAAGTTGATATGTAATTAAATACAGCCCTTACGCTAAATTTGATGTTTCTTTTTTGCTAACCAGGAGGATATACTATGTCTATTTACATTTATTTAAGTAACCATATGGCTTACCTTACATTTATTCCAATTTTTAATTTTTACATCTTTTATTATGTTAGAAAATGGTGAATGATGCATTTTTTATTGACTAGATGATTCGTTTTTTTACTTCCAATTTGTGTCAAGCTCTATTTGAATGGAAATTGAAATTCAATTAAAATGCACAAAAACAGCATTTTAATTTTTTTGTTAAGTAATACTACCTTAAAAGTGATGGATACATAACATTTTTTTATCAAAACACGTTTTGCATTTAAAATTAACTGATTTATTTAAAAAAGGCAGTATTGTCTGTATTTACTGAATTGAACTGATTGTTTCTGGTCACCATGTCCTTCAGGATTTTAGAACTAGTAGATCTCACCCTCTCACGCATACTTTTTATTTGTAGATTGGAAGAGGAAAACAAGTTTACTGCTTTTTCAACACCCAGTTGGTTCCTTAATTTTGAATGAACTAGTCATTGACCTGAACTAGTTGAATAAATTGAAATGAAGAAAATATTCTCTCTGCGCCTGCAGAAGAGGCTACTGCTGTGAAAAGCTGGGTTAGCACTTCAGCAAACTCTGGTTCTAGGGTCTCAGCTAGTGACTCCCACCAGTTGAGTGGTTTGCCTTTCTTTAAGCAGCGAACATGTATTTCTTAATATTATTTTGTTGTATTTCATTGAAATGATTTTAATAATAAGTTAAGGCCTTAACGTAGGTTGTTCATTTCAATTTTAATTTTAAATTGGTTTATATTTTTAAAAAACTGTGCTTAATTTAAATGTAAAAAAGATTTAAATACAAATATCTGATTTTAATATTTGTATTTTTAAAATCCATTTTTTTATTCACCCTAAGGAGAGCAGAACTGTTGTGTGTTAGATTGTGTTCCCCCTGTATCTCTAGTGTTTTGCTTTGAGAGTCAGTGTTGTATCACAAATGCATGGTGAGTTGAGGACTTGTGTGAGCTGGCTGTTTACATTTCATTTCTAGATCAGCTGTTTAATGTATGTTTCCATGAACAGTCTTTCTTTTGCTTTCTTTCTGAATTGCTCTCTAATCTCTTCCTTTGGTCTCCTGCGTGTGGTGTCCCTTTGTTTGTTCAGTGAACTGCATATCTGATGAACAGGAGATTCTGTCTGTGTTGCATGATGGGATCTTGCACTTGTCTCTCTCCAGAGCGGGCTATGTGGAGAGCGAGAGAAGGGAATGCTATACCTGAGGCGACAGCTCTGTAACAAACGAAAGCAGAGAATACTGGCTATATGACTACAAATGATCTTTCCAAAGACTGATTTAAAACCATGAGCTCATCTGGAAGGGCTGTCCTGACACCAACTCCTCCTTTGCTTTTGCTTTGCTAGCCTGCAAAGGGAAAACAGCTTTATTAGTTTGGTTTCTTGCCACCATTGGCCTGGATCTTCCTCTCACCCTGTGAGAAATGGCTCTGGGGGAGGACTCTCCCCAAGGGCCTCCTCACAGAGTTCCTCCCCATCATTCCATTTAACGTGGGCTGAGGGGGGGATGTGTGGCTCCATGAAATAGACCACAGGACCCCCGGATCCAAACCTTCCAGATTGCTGGCAAGGTGCAGGAGTTAAGGCCATCTGCATGGAGGCTGTGCCTCCATATCAGATACACTTCCTAGCCACGCAACCCGTGTCCCCAGAAGCATGACTGCACCGGAGTTGCTCTAGCAGGGAACTTCCCAGGGCACCTGCACCATGGAGGTCCCTGCCACTATACTATCTTTTCTGACTATAGTCAGTTGGGGTGGGGGGAGACAGTGTCTTCCCAAGCCTCACTGCTTGTTCTCCGCTCCTTCCTTTGCTATCTCATGGAGTCTTTCTGTGGATTCAGGAGAAATAGAATGCCTAGGTAGCAGGAAGAGATCTGAGCACACAGGGTCTCTGTTGCATGATCTTTTGCATCCCAGTGTGCAGAAAGAATAGCAAATATGGCAGGCAACCAGCTTGGCTTAACAGTGGAATCTTCGGTGAGCTTAAACTCAAAAAGGAAGCTTACAAGAAGTGGAAATTTGGACAGATGATTAGGGAGGAGTATAAAAATATTGCTAGAGCGTGCAGGGGTGTAATCGGGAAGGTCAAGGCACAATTGGAGTTGCAGCTAGCAAGCAGGGCCGGCTCCAGCATTTCTGCCGCCCCAAGCAAAAAAAAAAAAAAAAAAAGCCGCGATCGGCGGCGGCAGTTCAGCGGCAGGTCCTTCGCTCCTAGAGGGAGTGAGAGACCTGCCGCCCCCGAATTGCCGCAGGTGCCGTCCCTCTCCCTTGGCTGCCCCAAGCACCTGCTTGTTAAGCTGGTGCCTGGAGCCGGCCCTGCTAGCAAGGGATATGAAGGGTAACAAGAAGGGTTTCTACAGGTATGTTATCAACAAGGAGGAGGACAGGGAAAGTGTAGGACCCTTACTGAATTGGGGAGGCAAAATAGTGACAGATAATGTGGAAAAAGTTGAAGTACTCAATGCTTTTTTTGCCTCAGTCTTTACAGACAAGGTCAGCTCCTAGACTGCTGCATTGGACAGCACAGTATGGGGAGGAGGTGAGCAGCCCTCAGTGGTGAAAGAACAGGTTAAGGACTATTTAGAAAAGCTGGACATGCACAGGTCGATGGGTCCAGATCTAATGCATCCAAGAGTGCTGAGGAAGCTGGCTGATGTGCTTGCAGAGCCATTGGCCACTATCTTTGAAAATTCGTGGCAATCGGGGGAGGTCAAGGACGATTGGAAAAAGGCAAATATAGTGCCCATATTTAAAAAAGGGAAGAAAGAGAACTCGGGGAGCTACAGCCTCACGTCAGTCCCTGGCAAAATCATGGAGCAGGTCCTCAAGGAATCCATTTTGAAGCACTTGGAGGAGAGGAAGGTGATCAGGAACAGTCAACATGGATTCACCAAGGGCAAGTCATGCCTGACCAACCTGATTGCCTTCTATGATGAGATAATTGGATCTGTGGATGTGGGGAAAGTGGTGGATGTGATATATCTTGACTTTAGCAAAGCTTTTGATACAGTCTCCCCCAGTATTCTTGCCAGCAAGTTAAAAAAGTATGGATTGGATGAATGGACTATAAGGTGGATAGAAAGCTGGCTAGATTGTTGGGCTCAATGGGTAGTGATCAACAGCTCAATGTCTAGTTGACAGCCGGTATCAAGCGGAGTGCCCCAGGGGTCAGTTCTGGGGCCGGTTTTGTTCAACATCTTTATTAATGATCTGGATGATGGGATGAATTGCACCCTCGGAAAGTTTGCAGATGGAGGGAGAGGTAGATATGCAGGAGGGTAGGGATAGGGTCCAGAGTGACCTAGACAAATTGGAGGATTGGGCCAAAAGAAATCTGATGAGGTTCAACAAGGACAGGTGCAGAGTCCTGCACTTAGGAAGGAAGAATCCCATGCATGACTACAGGCTGTGTACTGACTGGCTAAGCAGCAGTTCTGCAGAAAAGGATCTGGGGATTACAGTGGACAAGAAGCTGGATATGAGTCAGCAGTGTGCACTTGTTGCCAAGAAGGCCAATGGCATATTGGGCTGTATTAGTAGGAGCATTGCCAGCAGATCGAGGGAAGTGATTTTACCCCTCTATTCAGCACTGGTGAGGCCACACCTGGAGTATTGCGTCCAGTTTTGGTCCCCCCACTACAGAAGGGAGGTGGACAAATTGGAGAGAGTCCAGCGGAGGGCAACAAAAATGATTAGGGGGCTGGGGCACATGACTTACAAGGAGAGGCTGAGGGAACTGGGGTTATTTAGTCTTCAGAAGAGAAGAGTGAGGGGGGATTTGATAGCTGCTTTCAACTACCTGAAAGGGGGTTCCAAAGAGGATGGATCTAGACTGTTCTCAGTGGTGGCAGATGACAGAAAAAGAAGCAATGGTCTCAAGTTGCAGTGGGGGAGGTCTAGGTTGGATATTACGAAAAACTATTTCACTAGGAGTGTGGTGAAGCACTGGAATGGGTTACCTAGGGAGGTGGTGGAATCTCCTTTCTTAGAGGTTTTTAAGGTCAGGCTTGACAAAGCCCTGGCTGGGATGATTTAGTTGGTGTTGGTCCTGCTTTGAGCAGGGGGTTGGACTAGATGACCTCCTGAGGTCTCTTCCAACCCTAGTAGTCTATGATTCTGTGCTCTAGGGAGGATGAATCCAGGTGACTAATTTAAAGCTCTGATTAGCAACTACTACTTTTAGGCTGGGCAAATGATGTGTTGAGAATATATGTGCTGATAATGAACTGCTATCTGCGCGGCGTTGAAGATAAAATGGTGAGTAATGAGGGAAGGAGCAGTGACGGCACTATCCAGATTCTGCATACAATCTCTGAGTAGCTGAGTGGTTTTGGCTAAAATGATCAGCGGTGAGATCTGACTAAGTGAGTAGTCACCCACGAAAGCTTATGCTCCAATACGTCTGTTAGTCTATAAGGTGCCACAGGACTCTTTGTCGCTTCTTTCAGCAGTGAAATGTGTATGTTACCATGTAAATTGCCATAGACTACACAGGAGAGCTAGGTGGGAAACTGTTTTCTCATCCCGTGAGCATTTTCAGGATTTCAAAAAAGTTTCCCATCCTGAATTGGTGCAAAAAGTTTAAATCTTGAAAAATTTTGCAAACCAATAATTGAAAATAACTTTCAAATTGGGTCAACTGAAATGTTGATTTTGACCTTTTAAAGATACAGTTTACTTTTTTAGTATAACTTAACTAAAATTTCCAAATGAAAAGTTGCTTCACATTAAGACAAAACTTTGTTTTGAAAATGTCAAAGTGGATGGTTTAGAGTAGACAATTTAGAAACTTTTTTTCTCCATTTTTTTTCAAAATGGGAAATTTTGTCAAAACCAACCCTTTCCTAAAACAGTTTCAATGAATCCCCCAACTCAAAAATATTTTGAAAATACAAAATTTTCATCAGAAAATTCCTGACAGGCTCTACTACAGAGTTAACACTCACTGAGAAAAATACGGGGTGGATCACATCTCTCAGGGCAACTTTTCTGTCTGTCTGCAGACTCAGTCAGGCAGCACTGTGTCTGGTCCCATTTGGAAGGTTTTCTTTGCAATATACCAGTGTGACTTTTAAATGAAACATTTGAGTTAGCCCCAGCCAAATTTCTTCAATGCCACTAGTTACCAGCTCCGTGTGACTACTGGGTTGGTGGTGTGCCTTTGATTGTTGCTTCAATCTGCTATGGAGAGGTTTTAGGGCCATCTAGGGAGAGGGGCTATAGATGGGTTATTAGACTCACTCCAGCAGGGAAAACTAATTAAAAAAGAAATGTGACAGAACCAGCATGCGCTGCCTGAGTCATAAATACCCAGGAGCTATGATCCATTTGTATTTAAAAGTCTAAACCTAGTTCTCTGATTATTTCAGGAAATTAAACTATATATATGCAGATTTGGTATCTCTTGTCTACTACTCATCTGATGAACTGTCTGAGGCTAGTTAAAACTGAGGGACATTCTCTTGTGCACTTCGCTAAACCACAGTAATTTACAAATAGTGCAAGTCTTAGGCAGACCTCATGGTCCCCAGCACTCAGTTTTATCGGCCTTACTTTCTGTTTCTTTATAGAGTGTAGAGTGGAACCAACTTTTAAATCTACATCTTTATAAGGTCAAATGATGGAATGCTCCTTTTGAGCATTCCACCCAAAGTGCCTCTCATCCATTTTCCACATCCTGTTGGATGGCATATGGATGTTTTCCACACCCTTAGCAGGGTTTTCATTTTCTACAGCAAGAGTCCCAGAGCTGGTACTCAAACTAGATGCTTTTGCTGCATACAGGTCTGGTAAATAAAATGGAACACTAATGTAAGTTTCAGGCCAGTAGTATTTTTCCATTTTTGGGAAAGGATAATGTGTCAAAAATAGGGTTTAGAATGGACTAAACTTGTAACTTTAAGGGGTCATGACTGATTCCCAGATTCAGAGTTCATAGACCTTAAAGCCAGCAGCTGTGAAATAAAGTTTCCTTTATAAATTTTTTCCGTGTCATTTGTTTTCCTGAATTACTTTGTATCCCACCCTGGATCCTCTGTAGCGATTCTATCTCAGTGGCAGCCTCCTGTGTGTGTTTAGGATTTTTAGCAATTGGACAAGGGATAGTCTGTCAGGTGAACCCAAGTGATGCCAAAACATTCGGTTTACAGCCAGGCCCTCTCCAGCTCTGCTTTGGAAGATCATTTGCTCTGCATGTGTGCAAAGCTTTACCTGAACTCAGATGCATTCTCTGAAGTGTGTGGCCAGTTGCTTGGGAAAGGGGAAATAATCACAGTTCAAAGCAAGGATCTGTTAATAAGATCACCGTTCACAGGTGCCAGTTTGTGAAATGAGTACTTTTAAAAGCAGCAGGGATGAGATGGTCTATGCTCACCCCCAGAATGGGATTGAAAGTCTCATTGCAAGGGTGATTTGTACCCCAGAAGTGTAAAGCCGCTTGTCTTAGATGTCTTAGAATGTCCCTTCTTGCCTCTCCCCCTCCTTAGAGAGCATCCGGTCCTGGGAGTGCAGAGTTGAGATCCTCACATAACTTAGTTGAGCTATTGAACGGGATAATTAAATGACTACGTGAAGTATGCAGAGTCCCTGGAATGTGCAGCCTTGCAAAAGCGCTTGTTTTGAGCTTTGTAATGTTAGAGAGTTCACACTGTGCTGAGACCCCTTTTCTGTCCACCCTGGGATGTAGGAACTAGTGTCTGGCTTCACTTTGAGCAGCTTTGTACTAGAGAAGTATTTAGTTTCTCCAACTTGCTAAGCGTGCCCTTAGCATCACTCTTCTAAACCGTGGAACTGAATTATTTATGAGTAGCCAGATTCTGAGCTGTTCACCCTGAACCATCACACTCCCGTTAGCCGACACTTCCAAGGAGTGATGGGTTTTAAGGCTTGAATTGCAAGTGCCAGGGAAGCCAGAGGACTAATACTGAGCTCCCAGACCACTGTCTGCTGTGATGCTTTAGATTGCCTCTGGTAGCAGGGAAAAACCACTCTGAAGCTGTTCTATGGCTAAGTGGTGTGAAGTATCTAACCCATAGTGTAGAGCTCCTTAGTTGGAATTGATAACCGTGACATTCACATGCTGCAGAGCTAAAAGGCCAGTTAGTTTCAGGGGAAGAGGAAGGGTCTCTGGGATTGGAGTTCAGGAACTGCGCTGCAAATTAGGAGCCCATCTTTGGTATAGTCTCCTGCCTTGGGTGTATTTAACCTCTCTGCCTGTTTCCCCACATGTAAAATTGGGCTGCTAATATCTGTCTAATGGGGGTGTTAGATCATGTTTGTAATGTTCTGTGGGGCAAATCTCAGTCTCCATGAAGTCCATTGGAAAACTTCCACTGACTTCAGGGGGAATCGGATTAGGTCCTATATAAATACTAAATATTATTTGTTATTGTCATTGCTTCCAAACAGGAAAGATTGGACTCCAGAGTGAGTTATTTCCTTGTTGGGAGAGAAATAAGTGGAACAGACACGAGATATTTTTTCCTAGCCTTTGTGTGTTTATGGTATGTGCGTAGTTCCTGTTTTTCCTTTTAAGCAGGGGTGGATATTAACCAGCAAATCAACTCTAAAGCTGACAGCTCACCGGCTTGAGAGAGTCGCTGTGTTCAAACCCTCAGTCAGCCAGCACTTTCTCTCAGTGTCCCAGCTGCTGAGCGACTTCTGTGGCTCTTAATCTCGCCACCGAAACATTACGATAATTTCTTTTACTCAGACTCACGACGCTCATGCAGCCTTGGCTGCTTTGCAGAACGAAAGGAAATCCTACCTGAACGCCAGACTCAGACCCTCCTGCACATCTCTGCCTCATTCCATGGACAGACTGCCCTCGGCCCTTTTCTTTACTTACTGTTGTTTACCTGTAACACCTGCCATGACTGTATCGTTTTTGTAGTTTGTTTCCTTGGTGTATTTGGCTGCACATTCTGCATAGACAGTTCCACTCTGTCCCTTGTATAGTCAGTTTCTCCCTCTGTTTGTATGAGGTTTTTCACACAGCTTCAGGGGAAAGAAAAGCACTTAAAATATTGTCGTTGTAACGCCACTAGAAGTGTAGGGAGACTCAGGCAGGAGTGGTATCTGAAACTATTTTTTAACTGAAAAATTGAATTTCGCTAGAGTTCAAGTTGTTTGTGTCCCTTTAAATTGAAATAGTCTTCTTGACTCTTGCTGGACCTCACTGGCTGAGTAACTGAATCTCTTCCTATCCTGGCTTTTGTTCCCAGCGAATAATACTTTGCATTTCTGCAGCACCTTCCATCTGAGGATGCACTTAACAGGTAAGCATTGTATCCATTTTAGAGATGGAAAAACTGAGGTACAGACGTTGAGAGACATGCCCAAGGACACACAGTAAATTGGTGTCAGAGCTGAGAATAGAGCCAAGGCGTGAATTCTGATCTCATGCTCCACTAGCTTTTTTTTTTTTTTATATGCACTGTGATATGTTATCCCCTGCCCACCTTCTAGACTGTCAATTCAAAGACATCAAGATTTTTACTAGGACTTTTTATCCTATAGAAATGTCAGCAGTTCCACAAGCAGTTTTCTTGAGAGCACGGAAATGGGAAGGCCTCTCTGTGGGGGAATCAGTGACTGAAGCCCGAGTAGCTAACGTAAGGCCTGATCACTGACATCAATGGAAAAACTCCTGATGGGCATTGGATCGGACACTGTAAGAAGAAGTAGATGGCAGGCTGTATGTTTGTATGCTATGGTCTGCCGTCTGTTGAGGGCAATGGATCTGGTTGCTGTTGTTGCTTTAGAAGCCCTGCACTGCAAAGCGGTTCTGGCAGTCTCTCTCCAAACATTCCCCAGATCTTTGATAAAGAACTAACCAGCCCTCCGTTTTGGCGGCAAGCACTGCTGTGGTACTGCAAGTGCTCTTTTGGAAATGCTGACAAGGAGCCGCCTTTTCACACCATCCTCCTGGGAACTGCGACTGACTCCACAGTGTCTGTGGAATCAAAGGGGAAAGTGGTTTGAAAGGACTTGTTTCCCCATGACAGTGCAATACGGAGGAGCTTATTTCTTCCTTTCTCTCGTGCTTCTGCTTCTTGCTATGCAGAACGGGTCTGTCTGAGCTGAGCCATCTAGTCCTTGTGAGTATATTCAGACTTTACTTTCCTGGGGCTGAAAATATGTTGCTTGTTTACTATAAATATTTTTCCCGTTACCCAAATCTTATAAACCAGCGTAGCGGCCCACGAGCTCATCTCATCCTCTCATGCTGCTTCCAAAATTGCAAACTTTGCCTAGCATGGGATCCGGTTCATGCAGCTTCCTGACGCTGGGGGAAGCCACAGTGACAAAGTGCAGCCATTGTAGTTGTTCTCCAGCCAGACCAGTAACATATTACTGGTTTCAAATGAAACCAACTTTTGTCTATTCGATTTAACTCGTGTTAAGAAATAGCTACAATCAGTGCAGCTTTACGAAGATCCGTACAAAACACACATGCACACTTAGATTTAACGCAGCAGCTGCCATATGGGAAGTAAATAAACACTGGCGATTGAGTCAGCAAACCTGTCACTTAACAGTTAGACTCCTTTGTAAATCTGACAGTCTCTGACTTTAAATCTATCCCCAAAATGAATACAAAGTTATTGCCCTTAGTGAGCTTGGTTTGAGAAGGATTCCTGAGCTTGTTAGGCTGAAATCGCTTCTGGCACTTCTCCATTTTCAACCTATCTCCATACGAATCTGCAGAGACGGCTCCCCTCCCCCATAAATAGAGCAAGTACCCCTGAGGCTGTTTCAGGGAATTTAAAGGAAATTGATAGAGACCATGCTGTATTGACTATTTCCTGAATAATTCATTGCAATAATCCAATTATGGGAGGCCTGCAAAGTGGAAAAGTGAGGCCAAAGTGGAGGCCATTGATTTTTGGACAGGCGTATTTAGCCAGGGTAACCCTCCAGGGCTCATATAAGGAACAGGATGATTGCAGCTGATTACAGAAATAATACACAAGGACAACTAAATAGCATACATAGTAGCGCAGGGACGGCCAATTCCCCGCTGTGCACACCTCGGCAGGGAGCACAGCGATCAGCCCATAGCCCTAAGAAGTTTGGAAGCACATGTTTGGGAAGATATTTAACCCACATGTGTCCTTCGAAAGGTACTGTTTTTGTCTTGCATATTGTAGTATTTATGTACCTAAAGACTCTGCAAGGAAGCACGCCACTGGAACAGTATGGACTGGACTGTCTCTGCACAAAGTCCTCATAGGAGGAACGTTGCAGAAGTCAGGAAGGCTGGAAGTGGCACCTAGAGTCGAGGGCAGATTCCAAATAGCCTGAAGAGTATGGCACAAGGGATTCATAGATTCATAGATTCTAGGACTGGAAGGGACCTCGAGAGGTCACCGAGTCCAGTCCCCTGCCCGCATGGCAGGACCAAATACTGTCTAGACCATCCCTGATAGACATTTATCTAACCTACTCTTAAATATCTCCAGAGATGGAGATTCCACAACCTCCCTAGGCAATTTATTCCAGTGTTTAACCACCCTGACAGTTAGGAACTTTTTCCTAATGTCCAACCTAGACCTCCCTTGCTGCAGTTTAAGCCCATTGCTTCTTGTTCTATCCTTAGAGGCTAAGGTGAACAAGTTTTCTCCCTCCTCCTTATGACACCCTTTTAGATACCTGAAAACTGCTATCATGTACAGAACATCATCCAGAATGGACAAGCAAGTGATCACGTACGCAATATCTGAGCCTTCTAGGGGTGCGGAGTTAGTTCCATCAGTTACATTCATTTTTTAATTCTCTTTACTAAATGCTGTACTTTCAGTTTGAGCACGTAAATCAGGGATTTCCCTAATTGTCTTTGTGTTTCTTCACAAATCAGCCTCCGTGAAAAGAAGTATGACGGCATCTGACAGAAATGGCCGAGCCTGGGTGAAAGTAACATACGGCTGAGGCTTTCCCAGCACTTGGATGCTAGGAGCTGTAACCCGAAAGCACAAATGAAAGGCAAACTGCACACGTTTGGCACAGCTCAGAAATGTGAAGGTTGTTTTTGATGCCTGTTAAAACAGCACGGAAACTGGTTCACACTTCCTTCCCTTGGGCTCCCACGACTCCAGGGTCAGTAATGAGCAAGATGACAGCCCCAAGCGTTCAGCAGAGAAATGCCAATTGGAATTAAGAGCGCCGGGAAATTATACCTGGTGACAAGCACTGCTGCCCTCTGAGGCTTCATGCTGTGGCACTAAGGAAAGTGAGTGTGGGTTTCCTTTAGGTAAAATGTGCACCTCTTGTGGAAATAACTCCCAATCTACACATTTAAAGCATTTACAAATTCTGCTTCTGGAACTTACAGACATAGTGAGATAGGCGCCTTCGATCTAGCTATCGTAGGGTATGTGTACACTGGAGCTGGAGAGATAATTTCCAGCTCATATGGACATACCCGTGCTGGCTGTGATCAAGCTAGCCTGCTAAAAATAGAAGCGTAAGAGTGGTGGGATGGGCTATCCACCCTGAGCACGATCCCATCTGAAACCCTAGGTGCATACTTGAGCGCCTCCCTCGCCCGTCCTGCTGCTCTAGCCGCCGTGACTACACTTTTGTTTTTAGTGCCCTAACTTGATCAGAGCTTACGCAGGTATGTCTACCCCAGCTGGAAATTAGACCTCCATCTCATGTGTAGCCATTATACTGCCGCCTATCACCATAGTATTCAAGTGCCTTCCATGTAAAGTCAAAAGTAAAAAAAAAACCAAGGGTGAATTCCCTAGTGGACTTCATGGATTCTCTGGTCTTTCTGTCTTTTCAGGATGAAAACTCTGCTTGGGGGGAGGAATAGCTCAGTGGTTTGAGCATTGGCCTGCTAAATCTAGGGTTGTGAGTTCAGTCCTTGAGGGGGCCACTTAGGGATCTGGGGCAAAATCAGTACTTGGTCCTGCTAGTGAAGGCAGGGGGCTGGACTCAATGACCTTTCAAGGTCCCTTCCAGTTCTAGGAGATAGGATATCTCCATTAATTTATTTTATTTATTATTATTTACTGGAGGTTTGGGGTTTTTTTATTTTATTTTTTGGCTTGGTTAGAGTTTAAGGATGGAAAGGGGTGCCAGTGTTGTGAGCGTCATTCTTTGGTGGGAGGGCTTTCTCAAAGAGGAAGGTTTTGCAGCATTTCCTAAAGATAGTCAGACTCTGTATTTGCCTGATCTCCTCTGAAAGTTGGTTCTCTAGCCAGATCCCCTGGACTGAAAATGCTGATCTCTACCATCAGATCACCACCCATTCTCATTCAACAGTGGTGGACAGTTCTTGCTATCCGATGGCTCTTTGGTGACCTGTTTTGGAATGAATTGGTGGGTCCCAGTCCAGTTCTAAGTAAACTGGTTTCCCCATCACGGAAACCACAAGTGCAATTGGCACAAATGGCGCCCTGCTTGTTGACAGTTTCTGGAGACTGAATGTGCGGCGGGCCCCTCTTATTCTTGGAGTGTAACCTTCCAGGGAAAGGTTGAGGCATGTTGGCAGAGGACGGCATGGAGAGGCTTTTATGTTAGCTGCAGGGGTGGAGATGCCTTTTTTGTTTGGGGTGGACTAGGGTTGAAAAAAGAATAAAGTAACAGCTGTTGAATGTGGCTTTAATGAGTAGTTTTGTACCATGACTAAATCCGTCCACTTTAATCAAATGAGATAAACGAGCTTCTGTTCCAAACTCAGTGTTGCCTTTATTACTGCGGTGCCTACATTCCCCAGTTGGTTATGCCCATACCTGCTTTGTGGCTAAATAAAGGTCTTCAGTCTGCAGAGCTGGAGACCCTGCCCCCTTTTACCAGCCTCAGTTGCAATCTGAAAAATTAATGAGCATCACCCACTGCTGGGGAACTGGGTCACGAAAAACCTGAGCCCTTGGAAGTCCCAAAGCTATAAAACCACAATCTGTCTGCTTTGTATGTGGGCAAGGGGATTTAAAAGGAAATCCTCTTCACCCCTTAGCCAGGCAATTCATTGGCTTACTCTGCAGAGGAACCCCTCTCTGGTGAATAGCAGTGTCTCCTACAGATCGGACAGGAGGAGTCTGCTTTGTCTCCTTGCAACAGGAGCAGTAGTATCTATCTGGGGGGTTTCTGTTTTTTCTGCCTAACGCCTTTCCTCTTAAATGTTTTTCCTCCAGTTCCCTTTGCACCCTTGCTGCCCAGAGGCTTCTACTAGCCCTGGATTGGCCCTGCTTGCCGCTAGCTATCTTCCAAGTGGTTTTTACACGAAGCTTGTGTTGTGACTCTAAGAAGAATGTGTGGTGCGAGCAGGAGGCTAAAAATAGCTGAGGATCAATAATTATAGCACAAGCTGTGCTTCTGTTTATTTAAAAAAGTAATGTGTATATTGACAACACAGCAAGGTGGCTTCCCCTAGCCCTGTGCTAATACAGAGTGAGGCTCTGTGCCTGCACTCCGCCACGCTGGGGAGGGGTGCACTGAGAACTGAAGATGAGCCAAAAGCTCGCTGATCTTTCGCCTACATCTGTCAAGAGATGGGAATGCTCTGCATTTTTGCCGTTCTGGGGCCTGGGTTTATCTTCTGCTTTTTGGTGTCTGTGAGAGACGAGTTCCTGGGCTTTGACTAGCACATAGATTCATAGATTCTAGGACTGGAAGGGACCTCGAGAGGTCATCGAGTCCAGTCCCCTGCCCGCATGGCAGGACCAAATACTGTCTAGACCATCCCTGATAGACATTTATCTAACCTACTCTTAAATATCTCCAGAGATGGAGATTCCACAACCTCCCTAGGCAATTTATTCCAGTGTTTAACCACCCTGACAGTTAGGAACTTTTTCCTAATGTCCAACCTAGACCTCCCTTGCTGCAGTTTAAGCCCATTGCTTCTTGTTCTATCCTTAGAGGCTAAGGTGAACAAGTTTTCTCCCTCCTCCTTATGACACCCTTTTAGATACCTGAAAACTGCTATCATGTCCCCTCTCAGTCTTCTCTTTTCCAAACTAAACAAACCCAATTCTTTCAGTCTTCCTTCATAGGTCATGTTCTCAAGACCTTTAATCATTCTTGTTGCTCTTCTCTGGACCCTTTCCAATTTCTCCACATCTTTCTTGAAATGCGGTGCCCAAAACTGGACACAATACTCCAGCTGAGGCCTAACCAGAGCAGAGTAGAGCGGAAGAATGACTTCTCGTGTCTTGCTCACAACACACCTGTTAATACATCCCAGAATCATGTTTGCTTTTTTTGCAACAGCATCACACTGTTGACTCATATTTAGCTTGTGGTCCACTATAACCCCTAGATCCCTTTCTGCCGTACTCCTTCCTAGACAGTCTCTTCCCATTCTGTATGTGTGAAACTGATTTTTTTTCTTCCTAAGTGGAGCACTTTGCATTTGTCTTTGTTAAACTTCATCCTGTTTAATTCAGACCATTTCTCCAATTTGTCCAGATCATTTTGAATTATGACCCTGTCCTCCAAAGCAGTTGCAATCCCTCCCAGTTTGGTATCATCCGCAAACTTAATAAGCGTACTTTCTATGCCAATATCTAAGTCGTTAATGAAGATATTGAACAGAGCCGGTCCCAAAACAGACCCCTGCGGAACCCCACTCGTTATGCCTTTCCAGCAGGATTGGGAACCATTAATAACAACTCTCTGAGTACGGTTATCCAGCCAGTTATGCACCCACCTTATAGTAGCCCCATCTAAATTGTATTTGCCTAGTTTATCGATAAGAATATCATGCGAGACCGTATCAAATGCCTTACTAAAGTCTAGGTATACCACATCCACAGCTTCTCCCTTATCCACAAGACTCGTTATCCTATCGAAGAAAGCTATCAGATTGGTTTGACATGATTTGTTCTTTACAAATCCATGCTGGCTGTTCCCTATCACCTTACCACCTTCCAAGTGTTTGCAGATGATTTCCTTAATTACTTGCTCCATTATCTTCCCTGGCACAGAAGTTAAACTAACTGGTCTGTAGTTTCCTGGGTTGTTTTTATTTCCCTTTTTATAGATGGGCACTATATTTGCCCTTTTCCAGTCTTCTGGAATCTCTCCCGTCTCCCATGATTTTCCAAAGATAACCTCAGCCTAACTCGCCCATTGGCCAAGGAGACTGCTGGCCAGTCGTGGGCCCCATAGGGGGAAAGTCAGCCCTGGGCAGAGGGCCACCCCCAGGCCTACACCTAATTTATGTCCCATTTAAGCTTTGCAAGTGGTGCAGTGCTTAAATGGGACTTAACTGGTGCCTAGTTTGTGCTGGTCCTTTGCACAGGGGGAAACACCACCCTTTTAGAGTAGGGCCCTCATTTAAGAAAAAATTTAAGCACATGCTTAGCGCTGTCCTGAATAGGGCCAGGTTTTCAGAGCTCTTTAGGCACCTAAAGATGTGGATTGTCACCTAGTGGGCTGTTCAGCAGGGTCCAGCTGCCTAACTCCTATGGGAAGCAGCGAGAGTGAGGCACCCAGCTGCTTTTGAAAATTCCACCTATCCACATCTCTAGGTGCCTAAATAGCTTTGCAAACCTGGCCCCAAATGCCTGGCTCTGAGTCCTGTCTGCCGTCAAACTGTACTGAGAAGTGACGAGCCAAGGACAGTGTAAAGATTTCATGAATATTTTTTCCATCAAATACTTCCATTGGCACAGGAGTGTGTGGATTTGGCATTCCTTTGGTGGTGGTGATAGATTTCTTTTGAAAGCCTGAGACCCTCACTAGCAAGTTTATTGGAGCTGAATCCTTAGTGTAGCACAAGTCTGGAGGTATTGCAGCTTGATTCTGTAGTGAGTCAAGAGGATTAAGTTTGTCTTGGATTTCCATTGGTAAAGCTGATCCACCACTGTAATCTTGAGGAAACTGAAGAATTAAATCTGTGATATCAGACTCTGCCTTCAGTACAGTCGGGATGTTAGCTGGTCAAGCAGCAGGGGACTAGAATACAGATCAGGAGCGAGTGAGGTAGCGGTGTACAAAGTGTGTGTGTTTGGGGGGAGAGAGGGCTCTGGAGCACTGGGGGCAGTTTTCAGTCCTTTATTTCAGGAAGAAATGGAAAAAGGCGACAGGGCTGATCAAAGGTCTCAAGGGTTGTAACTAGGAAGAGGATCAGAATGTTGTTACATTCACAAGAAAATAAGCAAGTGAGAAGACGTTCAGAAAGAGAAGATGCCGCAAAACCTGTAACAAGAATAACGTTCAAACTGAAACCAGCTACTGAACGCTGCTCCATTTCCCCCTGTGACCAAGTGGGAATTTTTGGTAGTAGTTTTTATTAAGCCTGTGTGCGCCTCGGTTTCACCCTATATTTTGCATTGCTAACCACCCAGTGGAGGGAAAGGGGATTAAATTTGCTCTCAGGGCAGAGTTAGGGCATGGCTACATTAGAGAGTTTAATGTAGCTCTCTAAGGTAGCCAGTCTAAGGCCTGCTCTACACTACGGGATTAGGTCGAATTTAGCCGCGTTAGGTCGATTTTAAAATGAATGCGTCCACACAACCAACCCCGTTCCGTCGACCTAAAGGGCTCTGAAAAACCAACTTCTGTACTCCTCCGCGGCGAGGGGAGTAGCGCTAAAATCGACTTTGCTGGGTCGAATTTGGGGTAATGCGGACGCAAATCGACAGTATTGGCCTCCGGGAGCTATCCCAGGCTGCTCCCTTGTGACCGCTCTGGACAGCACTTTGATCTCCAATGCGCTAGCCAGGTACACAGGAAAAGCCCGGGAACTTTGGAATTTCATTTCCTGTTTGGTCAGCGTGGTGAACTCAGCAGCACGGGTGACCATGCAGTCCCCCCAGAATCATAGAGCGTAGAATGTTTCTACGCTCCCCCTATCATCTCCGTCCCTGAGGTTATCGCAGATTAGAAGGTGAAAAAAATGCACTCGCGGTGACAAGTTTTCCGAGCTCATGCAGTCCTCCCGCACTGATAGGGCACAGCTTAATGCATGGAGGCATTTGGTGGCAGAGGCCAGAAAAGAATAAAGTGAGCGCGAAGAGCAGAGGCAGGACGCGATGCTGAGGCTAATGGGGGAGCAAATGGACATGATGAAGCGTCTGTTGGAGCTGCAGGAAAGCCAACAAGAGCACAGACCCCCGCTGCATCCACTGTATAACGGCCTACCCTCCTCCCCATGTTCCACAGCCTCCTCTCCCAGATGCCCAAGAACACAGGGGAGGAGGGGAGGGAGGCTCCGGGCACCCAGCCACTCTACTCCAGAGGATGGCCCAAGCAACAGAAGGCTGTCATTCAAAAAGTTTGATTTTTAGTGTGGCTACAATAAGCAATGTGGCCTTGTCCTTCCCTCCTCCCCCACCCCACCCAGGCTACCTTGTCCGTTATCTCTTTTTTTTTTTTAATTAATAAAGAATGCATGGTTTCAAAACAATAGTTACTTTATTTCGAAGGGGGGAGGGTGGTTAGCTTACAGGGAATTAAAATCAACAAAGGAGGTGGGTTTGCATCAAGGAGGAACACACACAACTGTCATACCGAAGCCTGGCCAGTCATGAAACTGGCTTTCAAAGCCTCTCTGATGCGCAGCGCGCCTTGCTGTGCTCTTCTAATTGCCCTGGTGTCTGGCGCGAAACGATTGTCTGCCGTTACTTTCACGGAAGGAGGGGCGACTGACGACATGTACCCAAAACCACCCGTGACAATGTTTTTGCCCCATCAGGCATTGGGAGCTTAACCCAGAATTCCAGTGGGCGGCAGAGACTGCGGGAACTGTGGGATAGCTACCCACAGTGCACTGCTCCCGTAAGTCTATGCTAGCCTCTGCTGATAAGTGCAAAGCTCTGAAATAGGTATCTATATTTGCACAGTAATGCCCTGCTGACTTCTTTGGATGATAGACTAAGGAGTCAAAGATTGGCTAATGTGAGTTCCCGGTTAGGCCCTGTCACAGCACGCCTCTGAAAATAGCATTGGGGTATTTTTTGCCAGTAAATTGATATGAGTTTTAAAAATCATTGTCCGGGTGCTGAAATTCTACCATATCAAAAGGGAGATTATGGGCTATTGTATCAATAACTCAAGTGCAAGAGGAGGATCATAAACTCCAGAAAGTCCTAACAAAAGTAGGTATTTGGACAATACAGTGGTAGTTGAAACTGGCTCCAGTCAGGAGCTGGGTAACATGCATTGAGAGGAGCAGCTTAAACTGTTCATCCACAGAGATGGGTCTGGAAGTAAGTGTCTCTGCAGAGGAAAGTGGCCTAGGTGGCCATGGTGTGGTGATGCGGTTTGCTTAGGTTAAATTCACCCCTGTGCACGGGCCAGTTCAAGGTGTGCGAACCACCTAAATCCTGCATAAGACCAACTTTGCGCAGAGGCGAATCTCACCCACACTGCATGATGAAGGTAGAACAGGAAATAACATGTTCGCCTGTATTAAAAAGGGACAAAGAAGAATATGAAAAGTATTCTAATGTCTGTTCTGCAAATCCACAGGATGTCCTCGCCTTGGGAGCAGCCTTCAGTTTCAGGTCTCTCATCTCAAAAAAAGACTCAAGAAATACAGCAAAGATTGAGAGGGCAACAAAGATTATTAGTCACCCAGGAGGTAGGAGCCCTCCATTGGAGGAGGGTTGAAAAGGCCTAGAACTATTTTTAGATCTGGAATAGTGAAAAGTGAGACCAGAGATGAGAGAGCATAGAAAGTCATGGATGGATGGTATAGTAAAGGCCAGCTGGGCTTTCAATTTATTCCATCCCATAAAGAGGAGCACAGAGGGGCACTCAGTCAAATAGAGGCAAGAACTGTAAAACTGATCAAAGGAAATATTTTTAAAAATAACGTATGATTAACTTGTCAAACTTGCTGCCAAAGGCTATAATTGAGACAAAGATCTCTGTAAGATTCAAGGAAGGTGTTGAACGCTCCCTGCCCTTATTAATGGCAATCAGAATTTTGTGTGCCCTCCCTTACCCCCTTCCAATCTTGTTGGTGCTCCAGGGGAGGTGTGAAGGGTGGGAGAGAGGTGGGAGGGTTCTGGGTGTGTTTCTTTTCCAGCGTTTGTTTTGGCAGCTGCTACGTGGCCGGGGCCGTGTCTTTTGACCAAGATACTGACTGATCTGCATCAGGGCGAATAAATCCATAGTAGAGGCTGTGAACTTTGGGGATATGTGGTAAGGGGTCTCTGTGCCCCAGGCTTAGGGAGTAAACTGACCTCCTGCTGGGAGCAGGAAGAAATTTCCTTATGTGGTTTGAGTTGCATAGTTAGATGCATAATAAGGCTTCTCTGCTTTCCTCTGAAGCAGGTGGGCCATTGTCCGATAGGATGTTGGATGGGGTGGCCCAGTGATCTGAGGTGGAGCCCATACTGCAGTCTTTGAGTTCCTGGAGGATAGGACATCCTCAGCCTCTGCTGTTGGTTTTCTAGGGTATGCTTTCCGGATTGTTGGTAATCCATGTGCATTGCTTTCACCCCTGCCGCTGAAGGGAGTGCTAATTACAAAGGTTAGTACTGTACATCATGAGGACCAACACGAACACTTCAGCTGGAGGGAGAGCAGATGTGCCAAGAGAGGAGCAGCTGTTTTGAATTGCTGGAGGGCAAGAGGGGAAGACTGGCAACTCTCTTCAGTGAAGCTGTTTTGCAGCTGTCGCTGCCATTGTCATCTGAGCCATGGATGTAATTACAGTGTGCGTGGGGGGAACCTGCCCCTATTTTCCCAGTGGGCAGAGGAGGTCACAGTGTCTCAGCCTTCCCCTCAGCCAGCACTTGGTCCAAGGTTATTCCACTGATCTGAGAACAAGCTTCCCCCTCAGCCACCTACCCTGACCAAGAGCATGTGGCAAAAGGCCCCTGAGGCCTGGCTGGAAATAGGTCAGTGTCAGTGGGGTTGTAAGGGCATTCCCTCCCCCCTCCAAGTCACGGCTGTTCTAAATGAGCCATGCAGGAATGTGTGTCATGTAGCCTGTTTTCTGTGGTGGAGATTCCACTCCTCATGTTTAGATCCCGCTCCTTTCTGTTTTCTATGCTGACTTTAATCTCTGCTTACTTTACTGTCTCTCACATTCCCTTATTTGAATATTCACACATTTTTCAGAGCATCTTCTTTGTCTTCATGCACAGTTCTCTTTCCTCTCCGTTGATGATCTGCTGCGTGTATATGTCGACCGTTCCACCTACTTGTCCATAGCTGCACTGGTTTGTGTGGTTGGCTGAAGGACACTGACTAGAACGTACTGATTCTGAATGGCAGTTTGAGTGGGCTAGTCGTAATGGACCTCAGCCTGGGCTGTCTGGAGGAGCCAAGGCTCTTATTGGAAAAGTAGCTTTCCATAGTCTTGAAATAATGTGGCAGATTACATGTATGATCTTCAATGCTCAGGAAAACGTTGGCAATCTTTATCTAATCCACACCCCTGGTAACATAACATCTCTGAAGGGGTTGCTGGTAGTGGGGATTGAACCCAGCACCTCTGGATCGAAAATCTTGAGTCTCTACTGCTTGAGTTAAAAGACCCACTTCTATTAGCCAAGGCTGTACCATCTGTATGTGGCCCAGCTACCACTAGAGGGGGGAAGAGCAGCACACTGAGTGGGTGTGGGTTACACTCCCACCCCACCCCAGCTGGGAAAAACAGCCTGCTCAAATCCCCCTATAGGCCCCCACTTACAACATTATGCCCCTGCAGCAGTCAGTGGCGGCAGCAAGTATTGAACCTAGGACCTCTAGATCTAAAACCATGAGCATTTACTAAAAGATCCACCTCTGTTAGCTCACAACTAGTAGCCCCTGTGTGTGGCCCAGCCACTAGAGGGAGACAGAGCACCACACGAGGAAGTGTGTTACCTGCACTTTGAACGAAAAGATCCATGGTCACCAGTGAGTTTCACGGTATAGGATGTGATATGAAGAAAGTTCAAGGAAACGAAGCAATGCAGGGCATCTGTGAATGCAGGGAGCAGAGCCAATAACGAGTGGCTGGGTGAGCGTAAGTTGCCGCTACTGAGATTTAGACAAGCCATCACGCAGTGCACACTCCTAGAGGGATTTGTGCTGTGTGTCAGGCTAGTGCATTAGTATAAAATTGCATTGTGTGTATAGCACCACAAGAAAAACATATTCCAAACAATGCTAATAGTCTGACAAAACAGCAAATCCCCAGAGATTCACGCCTCCGCGCTGCAGACTCTATAATACGTGAGATGATCCCGTCCCCAAGGCTCTCATACTAACCATCCCCTGCTAGGTGCATTTCGGACATTGCCTCTACTTAGGCTTTCTAGGTGCTTTGTAGACTTTTTTGAAGGGGAGTAGGTGATTTAAAAAATGATTAATGGGGCAAATGGCATGACGATTAACCTCCCTCTGAAATTTAGTGGTGCTGCTAGAATAACCCTTGGCTTCCCCTCTCCGGATGTATGGGGTCAGGCCCAGGGGATTGGTGCGCTGTGACCAGTGACGTAGTCAGGTTCTAAGAGCGGGGGGAACAAACATTAAAAAGGCGCCCCCCCCTTGGCTCCTCCTCTGGCCACGCCCCCTTGGCTCCTCCGGCCGCTCTGCGCCCCCCCCTTGGCTCCTCCTCCGGCCACTCCGCACCCCCGGCCCTTGGCTGGCTCCTCCGGCTGCGCCGTGCTGCCCCCGTGCCCCCCCCCATGGCTCCTCCGGCCGTGCTGCCCCCTCCCCATGGCTCCTCCAGCTGTGCTGCCCCTCCCTTGCCTGCAGGAGCCCAGCGCCGGCCTGGCAGGCCAAGCTTCAGAGCGGTGCGTGGGCCCCACCCGCTGGCGCCATGGTAACCCCTAACTAAGGCGCCGCTTTTGGAAAATGTGCTGAGGGGAAGCGGCTGCTTCCCCTGCACCCCCCCCCCCCCCCCCAGCTACGCTACTGGCTGTGACCTCTCAGGTTGTTCAGTCGCTTTTTGTACCTCCAGCCTCTGGCAGTGCCTCACCATTCATTTGTCAAAAAGTAACCCAGGAGTAGGGATGCCCTACACTGCCCGGTTCTTTCTCTTTCATTGCCCCTGTTACACACCACGGTGGCCTGACAGATTCTGCGGACTCTCCCACAGCCTTCCCACAGTTGATGTATTTTTATTTTATGATTTGCCCTTGTTTTTGCCATTTGATCTTTAGATCTCCTCTTGACCCGCTAAATCTCCATCATGCAGTTTGCCTGCCCAGCTGTATGTTTAATTCTATCAGCATTGTGAATGGGAGAGAGATACTTTTTTGCTTTTCCTTGAGAAACTCTTTTGGCCTCAGTAAACTAGCATATTGCCATTTAATTGTAATGGGTTATTTTCTGTTGTGTTTTTGGTTCCTGGTTTGACACTCTCGCATAAGAGATTTTCAGTACCCTCCATGCAGAGAAGTGATATGGATTTTAATTTCTAAACTTTTTTCCCTTTCACAGTGTTTTCTAACTTATTTCCTCACATTTTCAAATTCCTTCTCCTTGAAGTTTCCTTTCATCATATAAGCCATTCTTGGGTTCCCACCATGAGCTATGAATGGGGTACGTGCACAGTGTGCTTACACAACCCCGCCCACTGTGTGTCTGTTCCAGGCCTTTAGAATCCTTTGCTGTGTACCCTGCCATCAGTGGTTTGGCCTTCTTCACAGTAGTATTGCATTGTTGATGTGATCTCATGAGAGACCCCGTAGCCAGCTATGTGCTGGCCACCCCTTTGAGCTCCTGGAAATGAAAGGGTGGCTGAGGAATAAATCAGCAGCCCACATCCGAGCAGGCTGGGATATGAATTCAGATTTTCTCTCCGATGTACTCAGTGGAAACTGGGGCTCCCCGAAGGGCACTAAATCATAGCATCTGAGTTAAGGACTCTGGGAGCCCGGCTTTGATTTTTGTGTTGGGGTGTGCATGGGAGAAACAGGCTGTCTCATCTATTTGAGTGTTCATATCCCATTGGCAGGGACGTTCCCATCAGTGCTCCAATTATTGGGGGGGGGGGTAGGGGCCCCTGAATGTCAAGTGGCGTGCTTTAAACCATAGTGAGCAGGAATTGGGCCATGCCACAGAAGTGAGGTGGCCCCTAGCAGTAGAAAGGGGCTCAGCCCCCACAACTCCTAGCCGTAATTTGAGCACTGGTTCCCATACATCCCTCCCAAACTCATTTGGGCATAAAGATGACAAATCTTTCTTTAGGGCATCATTGTGGAAGGTCTTTATCACCAGCAGCCCAGAGGGACAGCAGAGTGCAGTTCAGAAGGCTGAGATGCACTTTACCTTCCTGCCCTTTTTATGGTCTTCACCAGGCTCCAGACACACCTGCATGCTGCCGGAGAGCTGCCGGGAAGCACTCATGCCAAGTAGCCTATCAGTGTATTGGGTAGCTTCTCAGTCCTGTATCTTCTCCTACATGAATGTGCTGACTCTGCATGGAGAGGAGAAATGCAGGGCTGGCAGATGTCCGACTCTGGCACATACTGGTCTCCTGATTTCAGTCCAGGGCTGGTGGCAATATGCAGGGCCGGATTAACTCTCCTGTGGGCCCGGGGCTATTAGATTTTGTGGGGCTCCTCTATACATGTCTTTTTCCTAATTTAAAACAAAATGATCACAATTATGGCATCGAGGCTATTAACGTTATACTAAACTTGCCTTTTAATTAACAGAAAGCCGTTCTGTGGTTACATTTCAGACTTAAAACATGTAGAATAGAGTTAATTCAAAATAGCCTCCTTCTTACCTTAGAACAGCTGTTCTATTAGTTTCTTTCTGGGAGGGAGTTTGGGTGCAGGAGGGGGCTCCAGGCTGGGGCAGGGGGTTGGGGTGCAGGAGAGGGTGAGGGGTGCGGGCTCTGTGAGGGAGTTTGGGTGCAGGAGGGGGCTCCAGGCTGGGGCAGCGTTGGGGTGCAGGAGAGGGTGAGGGGTGCGGGCTCTGGGACGGAGTTTGGGTGCAGGAGGGGGCTCCAGGCTGGGGCAGCGTTGGGGTGCAGGAGAGGGTGAGGGGTGCGGGCTCTGGGAGGGAGTTTGGGTGCAGGAGGGGATTCTGACCTGGGGCAGGGGGTTGGGGTGCAGGAGGGGGTTTGAGGTGCAGGCTCTGGCCGGCGGCGCAGCAGGGCTCAGGCAGGCTGCCTGCATGCCGTGGCCCCATGCCAGTCCCGGAAGCAGCCGGCTGCTGGCACGTCTTTGCGCGCCCCTGAGGGGAGGGGGACAGTGTGTCTCCGTGCTCTGCCCGTGACTAAAACGTAGCTTTACTCATAAGTTAAATGTGTCAACAAAGTTGTGATCCTAGTTAGCTGCTGTGCTGCGTGCCATGGCCTCTTGAACTTTCACAGCAACAGCAGGGCCAGAACCTGGATCCTCTTACACCAAAAGCATAGAACCAATTAAGCTAAAGAAGAATCTGTTAGCTGTGTAGGACCTATGTTACAAAGTTGAGAAGTTCTCATACCATCCAGTAGAGGGCAGTGATACACATACACTAGAACTAGAGACATTTATATTAATATTATGTAAACTACATAGGGTAATTCTGCACTTCAAGCTGAAGGTGTCATTCCCAGTGTGAGGAGACAGATCTGCGCTAGCTCTGACTGAGCTAGTGTGCTAAAAGAAGAGTGTAGCTATGGCAAAGCAAACAGTGGGAGGGGCTAGCCACCTCGAGTACACACCTAGTATGGTGGACGGGTACTCGGGGAGCTGGCACTTGCACTCTATTTTTATGGGGGGTGGCTCAGTCAGAGCTAACTCAGGAACATCACCTTGCAGCTTGAAGTTCTGCTGTACTCAGAGACATTAGTTACTAAGCCAAGGAGGGCATTGAGGCCGGAGGACTAGCTGTTCATGTACAAACTGGGAGAGCAGAAACCGCCAAAGCTGATGTCCTTCATACTCCGGTTCTAAGTTCAGTTTACTGAATGGATTTCCCATATTTTGATATCCTACCTGCCAGCCATCAGTGGTGGGGGATTCTCCCATTCTGAGGCTGTCATCAGACAGGCTGCAGTGAGAAGGAACTTAAAAGTGGAAACTTGTATGAATTTACCTCTAAAACCCGTGATCACCTCGTAACTTAACAGGTTGTCTTCTGTACTTCCTGTGCACGTTTGGACCAGTTCCCAGCAGATTTTTGATGACAAAAGCACTCTGTGGGGTGCTTACTCTAAAACAGTGACCTACATAAAGTAAAGCAAAGCAACTGAATGCATCACAGTGTGCCTGGGGCTATGTGAAATTTCAAGTGGCTATGGAATCTGAGTGGTTTTCAGCTACAGTATACACACCGTTTTAGATCTGGAGTGAAATGGGTGGGATCCTTTACTGCAGTGGTTCTCAATTAGGGGTACTTGTACCCCTGGGGGTACACAGAGGTCTTACAGGGGGTACATCAACACATCTAGATATTTGCCTAATTTTACAACAGGCTACATAAAAAGCACTAGTGAAATCAATACACACTAAAATACCATACAGACAATGACTTGTTTATACTGTAAATACAATATTTATATTCCAATTGATTTATTTTATAATTATATGGTAAAAATGAGAAAGTAAGCAATTTGTCAGTAATTGTGTGCTATCACATTCTTGTATTTTGATGTCTGATTTTGTAAGCAGGTATTTTTTAAGTGACGTGAAACTTGGGATACACAAGAAAAATCAGACCCCTGAAAGGGGTACAGGAACCTGGAAAGGATCAGAACCACTGCTTTACTGGCTGGAAATCACTCATCTAGGAAGCTTCAGAGAGAAGTGTGTGGCTAAAACTGCTTATACTTTCTTTTTAAGCCAAAATTGCCAACTGCCTGCTGGTGCTGGTGCCTGCTTAGCTTCCCCCCGCCCCAGACTGTGTCATTATTCATAGTCCATCAAGTAAACAGCTCATCTTAGTCCCTCTGATGATCAACAAGGCTCAGATGGGAGGCACAGACACTGCCACACTCTTGGCAGGTCCAGTCAGGGGTGACTTCCTTGTCATTGCTGCATCCCCCTTTGTACCTGGCATGTGGGATGCAGATTTCGTCGCCCGGAGTGGTGCCATAGATGCATTTGTAGGCTGCAGGGAGAGGCAATCTAAATGAGGGGTGCTGTGCAATGATTTTGCAGAGCTGCCTTTTGCAATCAAGCTACGTATGCCAGCAAAAGTGGAAGAAAAATTACTGCTCTTGGTGGTAGTGTGCTACTGCAACCCAATTATCTCAAGTAGTCGTAATGAGTATCTAATTCTCATTTAGTGTTCCTGCCAAAATGTATACTTCAAAGGACAGATCCCAGTAAAACCACATACTCATGGGCTGGTTGCAGACTGCAGAGGATTATGGAATCCTCTGTTGATGTCCTACCAGGATTATGGAATGAGGATCCCGTGAGTTAAAATTAGGGGCTCTACTCCTTGAACTAAGGTTCTGTCTACACTAGAAGTACAACCTTAGTTTTGTAGCCAAGTTGTGATCTGCTCGTCAAACATGACTGAGTTATCTACATGCACGGGTCTTACTTCTCAGCCCAATTGTGTGCGTGTCAGTACCCATCCCACTTGCAGAACCATGTCAACACCAGTTCATTGTGGGGAAAAACTGGACAGCTGTCCCATTATGGCTATCACTGACTTCACTGCCAAAAAAGGTGTGTGTTTCGAGGGAGATAACTAATGTGAGTTCGCTATCTTGCTGTAAAATCCAAGTGGAGACAAGTATAGGAAGTTTTTTCCTTGATGAGGCAAGGTCCCCCCTAGATGGGGGCACAGTGTTAACTCACAGTCTGACCAAATTCTTCTTGTCTAAAACCACTCCTTGCTAATGTTCTGTGCTGGGTGCTTCAGGTGGATTCCTGAAGGTCTGTAGGAACCTGTCAACATTTACTTACTAGGAACAGAAGACATTTCATTTGATGGGACGTGCTTCACCTTGAGCAGCCATAATTCTTGTGTTTGAGCTGACGTTGAATGAGGGATTGGGGCCAGGAGAGAGGAAGATGTAGTTCTGGTATCTCTTCCAGAGCCACCTTCCCTTTAATTTTCCAGTTCATTTGCTGTGGGAGAGCAAGGGGCATTGTGCACCATCTCAAGCACCTTTGCAAGCCTCTTCTGTGCCTTTTAGGGTGAAAAAGAGCTGTGAAGTACAGTGCCAATATCCAGTTGCTGTTGAGCTGTTCTGTATGGACATCCAGACTAAGTTGCCCTCTAACTGAACTGGAGGGATACAAAGGAGAGTTATATGCCCTGATGCTAGAGAACACAGCAGTCTTGGAGGGGTCAGCTTTCAAATGAGATGTAAAATTGAGGACCTGAACGCCTGAGGACTCCTGAAGATCTCAGAACTGGGGGGATGAGGGACTAAATGCGAAGATGGGTGATTGCATTCTGCCTCCCTGGATTCTCTCTGCAGTGTGAGTGGGATATGGGATTCTTCACCGCCTTATTATTAACCATACCATTTTCTCTGGTGCTCCTCATGAACAGTAGGGAGTTTCATGGCAGGGGAGGAAGGTAGTGGCATTCTTCTTTTCCAGCTGGGGTCACTGAGGACCACTGAGCTGAGTGATTTCTCATGGTCACATAGTAAGTGGCATACTCAGAACCACAAGACTGTATTTTTCTTTCAACAAGACCATCCTTCCTTTTACTTCCTTCCTGTTCCTGCACCTTCTTTTTCACTATAAGCGGCAACTGCGGGTGCCAAATGACTGCTCTGTTTCTTCTCCACCCCTCCACCTTCCCCAAAGCAGGGGCAGCATGTCAGTGGTGGGTTCGGTTTCCTCCCATCTACTTTCGGGCTATTTTTAGGGCATTTAAGGAAGCACAATAATAAGCCTTTTTCCTTCTCTAATGCCCCCCAGCTGAGGATTTCAAAGCGCTGTCTGAACACTAATTAAGTCGCTCAGCCCCCCCACCCTAGGCAGGTAAATATTTTCTCTGTTTCTTTACTGCATTTTCTCTCCTCTGTTTGTTGCTCCACAAGCCTGCTCCTTTGAGGGATGCACCTTCCAGTCAGAAATGTTGGGCGAGGACTGTGCAGCCAGTCAGTAGCAAACTGTGTCGAAAGCATTAGGACTCTAGTAGCCAGCCCAATTGCCTCTTTGTTCCCGTGAAGATTGCTCCTGGGCTGAAGAGACCTTTGATTGTTGGCCCTCCCCACGAGAGGACATCCAGGCCACTTGCAAAAACCTAAGTGTGGGATCGAGCGTGTTCCGAGAATGCTCAGCCAAGGCATTGAGACTGGAGTGACTGTAAAAAGCCCGAGGAGTCCTTGTGGCACCTTAGAGACTAACACATTTATTTGGGCGTAAGCTTTCGTGGGCTACAGCCCACTTCATCAGAGTGACTGTGTGGATCAGCCTCCGAAGGGCTGCCCAGCCCCCTCATTATGCTGCTCCTCTGCACTTTCTCCTCCCCTCGCGTCTGTTTTTTGGCTTAGAAGACTCCGCAATAAACACTCTTAGAAGGGAAGGTGTCGTGGTATTTTATTTTGTAGCACCCCATGTAGTTTTCCTGGAAAGACACTGCTAACCCTTGCAAGCCCCTGTCTGGGCGAGTGAGTATGTGGTAAGGAGAGAGCATCTGTGCAGAGGGAGACCAAATCCATCCCACTTTTTGGAGAGCCCTGCCTCCACTTCCTGCGTCTGATTGTCAGTAGCCCCGGTCCCCTCGCCACACACACACCCGCTCACGCCCTCTCTCTCCCACCACTGGCTCTCTGAATAGCAGAGAGAGGAGCTCTTTTGTTATTCAAATCACACACTCCAGCGTGTGGCTGAGTGCAGCAGGCAGGCTCTTTTCCTCCTCCTGCTATCGGATGAGCCCCAGCGAGCGAGCAGCCAGAGCATTTCTGGTTTCCTTGTCGAAGGGGCTGTGCCATCCCTGGGCTGGTTGGAGCGCGTGGGAGTTGGTGCTTTGTTGCCCCTCACTTCGCCTTTGCTTCCAGCAGAAGCTTCCAGCTCCATTCTGCCTTTTTCTGGGCACTCCTCAGCCTGCAAGCTGGCCCTGCTTTCAGACCTTCCTCTCTGCATGCTTGCTCTGCCCCGGCATTTCCATTCGGACGGCGCTTGTTGCTGATTTGCAAGGTTGCCAGTATGGGCTTTTCAGAACCGTATTAACCGGCCGAGCCTCTGAGCATTCAGAGAACGGGGGGTGGGGGGGAAGCTCTGTCTTCTTCTTGGATATTGTGATCTTCAGGATTTCTGAGCCGGCTCTCTCCTCGAGGGTAGGGAGCCAGGAGCAGCCCTTGGCCATGGAGGTGGGCAAGATGGTAAGTGAACAGCTGCTCTTAATGCATGTTTCCAGTTCCAGCATCCCTTTAGCCTGGCCGCCCACTGAGCTCATTTTAATCCCCTTTCTCCACTTGGAGCTGTCGGAGCACCTGCCTCTCAAAGTGCTTTTCCCTTTAAGTCCAGTCCATTTAGCCCCTGTTGTGTGTGCTTGTGTTTGGGCAAACTCAGAAGACTGATAATTGTGAGAGTGCAAGGGAAGGAGGGGGCGGGGGGGCTTGTGAAGGGAGATCTCAGGAGTTTGCCTACAAGTTACCCAACTACATCTCACCCTCCAGTTCCATAGGTACTTAGTTTCTCAGGACCACATTCTGGGGGCTTTAATCAAGCAAAACTCTTTTCCAGTGGAGTCACGGGGAGTTCTTCTAGATTAAAGACCCCAGAATTGGGCTCCCATTGTTTTAATATGTGGGGAAAACAACAAGTGCCTTTTTTTTGAGGGGGCAATTGTTCTAATACAAGCCTTGTGCTCTCTGCAGTCGGGAGTTATTTTGGGATCGATCCTCAGACGAAATCTTATTATTGTGTTTGAGTTTCTGCCCCTCTGCCTGAATCAAGTGGAGTGCTGGGAATTGGGATTTACTCACCTCCACCCATCTGAACTTGTTTTTCCCTGTTGCTCTGCCTTCTAGTTTAACACCATTCAGGTTGTGCCTTAGGGACTTGAGTCTCCATGTATGGTGCTGCTGTGAGCTCTTTATGCACATTTGGGCAAGGTTCAGACACATTCTGTGCTTTGCAGAGAGATCTTTGTGTACAACAGAAGAGGGGAGCTGATCCATGGTGCCTGCCTTTTGTTCAGAGCAAAGGCAAGTGCTGGATGCAAATGTACTTTCCGCTCGAAAATAGCTTTGTGGGGTAATTACTAGGTGGTGCATTCGGTTAATACACTAACCTTTCATAGTGCAAATAATAATGGTAATCTTTGCAAAGCAGGCTTTCATTTGCATAGTGATGGTAGCTCTGAACTGGAATAGCAGGGGCCAGCGTGGGTCAGGACACCAGTGCATTGGCAGAGCTGAGTGGGGGGAGGGAGCACTGTCTGCAGCCCTAATAACTATTCTTGATCCGTCTCCCTTTCAAGATCATAAAAATCCAAACAGAGCGCTCTGAAAAGGCACTGGGGCACTTCTGGGGATCAGACCCATGGCTCCCACAGTCACCCAGCACGAGCCTTCCTCAGGGTTGCAGCTCAGAGTTATTGGCACCTATCAGCTGCCAGGCATTAGGTTGAATGATTCTTGGTACCTTAATTAGACAAATGTATGCACTATGCACTCTCCTCTCATTTTCTCACGTCTGCCTGCTGTGGCGAGGGATTCCTTTTTCTTTTAAGAAGACCTGCCTCTCGTTTGCTTCTCGGCAGAAGTTTGGGGGGAAGGAGTTTGACAAAAACTCCAGTTGCTACCCTCACAGTCTGACTGTCTGTGTACTGGATTAGATGTCAGGTTTTTTTCACATCTGGGACCTTGCATTCTTCTGTTTGGATTCAAGCTTAGGACCTGCTTAATTCACAGGCATGCTGCTCACCCACATGAATGAAACATATTCTCTAGCAAGGGGAAATCTGCAGTTACTTGCTTGAAATTTAACTAATGTGTGGTGAAATTGGAGCGTAAGGTCATCATGCACCGCTCGATTTTTACCTTCCTCTTGGAAAGGTATTTTCAGGCAGCATCCTTCAGAATATGCACTTGGTGAGAGAATATGACTGGCTACCCCAAAGGGCAAGTTTCATCCTGAGTGGAAGGTTCTGTAAGGACTGAAATATCATTTCCTTTCTCAGCAAAATTTTCCTTTGATCGTAGAATCATAGGGTTAGAAGGGACTACAAGGGTCATCTAGTCTAACCCCCTGCCAAAATGCAGGATTTGTTGTGATACCAAATTGCTGCAGAAATTTTCCTCTAGAGATTAGATTCTTGGGTACAGAGAGTTTGAGGGATCTCCACGCCAGCCTTTTCCAGTAGTGCACACCCTAAAGCCAGGGGACAGAGCCAGAACGACTCTGGCTCCTGTTGTGTCCTATAAATACCAAGAATGCCCAAACGCTTATTTTTGCAGCACACTCCAGCTACTTGGTGTGATCGAATATTGAGAGTTTCTCGAGGCTGTGGGAGACTTGTCGTTACACGCTGTGCGTAGAAAACACAGGGGACCAGTGACCTTCTGTCCTGCCAGCACAGAGATTAAGCAAAGAAGTGTTCTGTGAAAGGTTATTGTTGCATGAAATCCCCCCATAAAATACAAAACCCTGCTACCACAGAGAAGGCTTCTGGGCATGCTTGTGAACTGGCTCTGCAACACGGGCCACCAGCTTAACTGATTGGCTGCTAGTGACGTCAGACTCATATCAGTATTTAAGCAATAAGACCAATGGGTGCTTTTCTGGGGAAACAGCTGCTCAAGACGTGCAGTAATTCCCCAGGATGCACTGCCTGGGAATATCCTAGCTTGTGCCAGTCAAAAATAAGGCGCAGGTTTTATCCGTGTCTTTACTGGCTTGTTTCAGGAGTTGTATGCTGACTTCTGAAAGTTCAAAGCTGTGATGGGTAAAAACAATACTCAGCAATTGTGTCGTACTCCTAATTGAAGTGCTGTAGAAATGTTAACTGACGGATGCTCACAGGCCCCTGCGAGGTAGTTAAATATCGTCATCCTCACTTGACAGGTGGGGATGCTGAGGCTTAGAGGTTAATTGACTTGCTGTTTGGTGACAGTAGGAGTTGGTACCAGAGCCAAAAGTACCTCTGCAGATCCCCCTTCTAGGAGTTACAGCCTTACCTAACAAGTCAACAAACTATTGAGAGCAGTAAGAAATTAATAGACCATGCCTGTATCCCCCACCATTGCGGTGTTCTGGAATGGAGGGTGTAAACGGGTCTGCTCTCTAACCATCCCTCAGTTCCACTCTTTCTGCCAGCTCTCATGGTCTCCCACACACACCAGTTTTAGTCTGAATTTGGCAGTTGTAGGGGTGTATTGATACCTGTTTGTGGCCATTTGTTGCAATGTGTCTAGCAAAGTCCAAGATGTGCTCATAGCCTCTGTTGAGGAGCACCATAGGAAAGCCCATAATAAGAGCAGTGTTTAAAAAATAAAAAGTGTAGCTTGATCCCCTCATGCTTGCATGGCTTTTATGCCTTGGGTTTGTGAAGGGGGGATGGAGGGGTTGAGTTTCCTTAATGGATGAAATTTGGATAGTCTCTGTATTTGACCAGGATGCTGTGAGTCTGAAATCTCAGCTTGCCGTTCTAGTGTCTCAGCTGAAGAGGAAGAAATCTCCCTCTGGTCCAGATTTGGAGGATTTATTGAGGGCTCTGGAGTCCCAGAGTGCCGTTGTCTGGCACACTTGAGACTAGGTGCAGCCTCCACTCTGAGGGCACTGGGAGCAACATTGCTGCTTTAGAAGTATGCTGATGGAGTACAGTCACGCCCCAGCACGTTTGTTTCTTCAGAACCTAGGCGGTCAGAGGGGCAGGATAAGGTTATCTTTGGATCTAAGGTGTCTGGAGTCTCTGGTTTCTGAGATGCTTTCTGAACAGATCACGTGCTGGATTCACCCTTGGGAGCGCCGTGCACTCAGAACTTCTGCAGGACCCAGCTCAGTCTCTGGAGTCAAGTCCCACTTGTTTCCTAATTGGGGGCATTTGGGCTTCGGGAAAGTTCCTTCTCTCTGAGCTTGTATTCTCTGGTTTAGAGCTCCTGTGTCTTTGAACCTGGCTCTGTTCAGTGGGAGCAAGTCATGAAGTAAGAAATGTGCTTTATTTGTAGTACAGGTGGACCCTTCTGCTTCTAGAGGGCCTCGTGGTTGGGAAGCTCCCAAGACTAGGTGGCCTTGACGTTCTGTTTGACCTACGGCCACCTGTTAGCCTCCCTTATAAAGTTTGTGGCCCACAGGAAATGTGGCTCTGGAACTCTCCTTCCTCCTTCCTCCCACCTCTTATTCTTATGATGTGACCGCTGTTGGGAAGATGATGGAGAGCATGCAGGGACACGTGCTCATTCCGCTTCACCCAAAAGATCAAGGGCTGGTAAGGAGGCGGGTTCCGCTCTAGAATGAACAGGAATCTGAACTTGCATGTTTTTCTGGCAGATGCAGCTTTCCCCGTTCCCTTTCCAAAGTCTTGAGGAAGATTCAACAAGAGAACCATGAGCAGATTTTGGCTCTGCTAGCCCTATCCAGAGACCCCTCTGTTCATCCTCCCTCAGATCCCAGGTCACCTTTCATGTACTGATATTTCACCCAGAGCAGACGTCTCTTCAGCAGGCTGCTTGCTTTGTGGGTACTTACTGGTTCAGTTCTCTGCATAGGTTGGAAAGTACTGTTTTGGGTCCAGGAAACCTTCCAGTTTGAAGAGGCGATATTCCCAAGATTTGTCCATGCTTTAAAATGTTGATCCTGCTACTTGTCTGATCCCAGTTTCATCCTTCGTTTACTTTTTATTTCTGCTGGGGCTAGGATGATCTCTGGCCACTGTCAGGGTCTGTCTGGCAGTGCTTGCAGCTTACCATGCTTCTGTACTGACTCCTCAATCTTCTTGCGTCCATGAGGGAAAGTTTCTAATGAGGTTGTGACATATTTATTCATCAATTCATTACTCTGCTGCTTTATAAAGCATACCCAGGCTGCTCTACTTTATACAAGGAAGCACATCAGCCCCATTGAGAAGCTCAGAACTTGACTCACACAAAGGTGGCTTAAAAGCCACCCTCGCCCCATCTCCTTGGGCTGCACTTAGTCTCAGCTGGCATTTGTAGTGGCTTCAGCTACACGGTCAATGAAATCTGAGCCCTTCTGACAGAAACTCCCGAGAGAGGCCTAGACTGCAAGGACATGATGCCTTTGTGACTTCATCTTAAGTTTTTACCCACTGTGGCCACAAAATCCCACCTAAATCAATCTGTTTTGCCTCCAGTCTTTTTTCCTAAGCCTCATGATGCATCAACGGAGGCCAGATTCCATAAGCTGGAGTAAGGACACTTGTTTATTACTTGGACAGAATCCAAGCCCTTCAGTAAATTGGATAGATTGTTTGTTGCATTTCAGAAATCTAATGGCCCTAACCATTTTGGTTCAGAGACTATCACAATGGGTTAAATTGTGTATTCAGATTTATTAGGGTCTAGCGTCCATCTTTTATTATCTCTGTAACCCATCTCCTTTCCTTCCCATCACCTCTCAATTCACTGAGTGCTCTGATAACAACAATTGCCTTGAGTTCTCTTCCAGTCTGTATTCCCTCCTGATTTCTGTCCCGCCACACTCCACCAAAACTGTTCTCACTAAGGTCTCCAGAGACCTCTTCCTAGCCAAAATTTCATGGCCTTTACATCATCCTCATCTTCCTGGACCTCTTTGCTGCATTTGACACAGTCATTCATAGTCTCCATCTCAAAATCTTGTCCTCAGTTTTTGTGGTGCGGTTCCTCCATGCAATCCAGTCCAGGCTACTTACCAGAACTTGAATACCTTGCCTCTGCAGATCCACACTGATCCCTTCCTTCTTCTTTGGTGCTACTATGATTGGGCTCTGCTGAGGTTAATAAGAATGTGCAGATGATTAGAAGGGAGGGTCTTTCTAGAATTCCTCAAGGGGTAAGGATGTATGTGCTTCTTACTACTTCTTGGACAGCTGTGGATCATTCTGCGGCTCACAGACAAAGCCCACAAGTCTTACACGGCAGAGGCAATGTATACAGAAATTTCCTATTACTGGTAAGTAACCTTACTTCTCCTGATGCCCAGTCCCAGGCACAAACCTGTAGCCCTCATCTCTCGATATTGCCATGGGTTCACATCCTCCTTAGAGTGACATTTACTGTAATCATTGTTATGACCGTTCATGGGGTGGATGAACAGTTCTGTTTCACGATTCACAGTTCTCACATCTTGCATTGTCTTTTGCATTAAGACATATGGTGGTGATTGGTAGGTGAAAGATTAAATTAACCTTAGAAGTCAGTAATCTCTTCACAAGCAGCATGATATCGGAACTGAAACCCCGATATCTTCTCCACAATCTACAATATCTTCTTATCACAGGCATGGGTTCTTCTTGCCATGCCCACCCAGTTGTTTGTTTTGGAGATCTTTACCTGGGGTAAGTTAAAATGCAATGGCTGTACCTGTCCCTGTTAGAGTGCCCACCTCCCTCTGCAGTGTTTTTAAGATTCTGTTAAGCCCTGCTAAACTTAGTTGTATTTCTCGCTCTTGAGACATGCATGCACACACACCATCATCATCTTCATATGGCGAGAGTAGGATTTGCCCCAAGTGAATCTGACCGGCAGTCTCTTCTGACCCCCACCAGATATTTTCCAACACTTGCCACTGGGTTGGGGAGCCCTCTGCCCCAACTGGCATGAAGCAGAAGCATGAGCCATGTCCCAGCTCTTCCAAAGTGCCGTCGCAGATGCTGAGTCACCAGCGAGAAGTGGGGACTGCGGATTGGAAGTGCTGTTTGAAAGCCAGATGCGAATACAAGCACACTACTGCCCATGCATATCTGCCTGGCAGGATTCCTTTCAGAAATCTGCCTGAGCTGGACAGGGTCCTACCAATGGTGGGAAAAACACAGCAGCCAAAGGAAGGGTCAAAGCCCAAATACCTGTCAGGTGACCTCTGTTGCCCCGTGACAGGAGGCACTTATCTCGCTTCTCTGTACCTGTCCTCCCAGTCCCCAATTTGCCTCTCCCTTTTTCTTCTCGCTCCTAAGCTCTGCTAGCAACAAGAGCTGGTACCACGAGCAGCATTAACGTTCCTCCCTTAATCAGATGGTGTTCCAGCTGTCCCTGGAGCTTTACATGCTGGGAGCAGGGCTCAAAGGGGGCAGCTCATAGCCACTCAGTGCGGGGGCTCTTTTGGAGGCTGCCGTTTTGGTTCATTTGCATCTGCAGGCCTTACAGTTGTGAAGTAAAGATTCAGATTGTGAGCCAACCATCAGCCGATTCAGTAATAGCTGCATGAGTCTTCAGGCAGCCTGAAACCGTAGCTCTGAGAGACATGTGAGTGCCCCGCTCATCTGAATGGTGTGTTCACTCTGAAGCCTAATGTTGATTATGTACAGGTCAGCAGTATTCACTATTTCACTGCTGATCAAAGCAGGCAAGTTAGAAGAGGGACAATCATATTATGAAGATCTACAGTGAGTGGCTTCTCATTATGCTGTCTCAAGTGCACAGAGCTTGGTTTCTGGGAGGGGCCTGGAAGAATGCAATTTTTTTTTCATTTCCAAATTCATCCTGTGGCTGGGACCTGGGGAGAAATGGCCAGGAAAGAATGGTACCTTTTTGTGTCCCTCACTATTGCTGTTTCTTCTTGGAGAGCAATTGTTACAACTTCATTGGAAGGTTGTGGGTTATTCTTCATCTGCAGCAGGCCACTGTGCAGGCCACCTGCCTCTGGTCTGCTCTGGCTGCACACTCCTTCTTTCTCCATTTCCTTTCTGCTCACATTGTGTACAGGAACAGGGCTGTGCTCTTTTTGCTGCTACTGTATAAGGTCATCACGGCTGTGCTGCTGAGCGCTCTCATGCTTCATAAGACGTTCCTTTGAGGAGAGAGCAGAGCAGCTCTACTTTCCGAAGGATGAGGGAGGGCACCCCCTTAGTACCAAAAGAGCACTCCGCTCCCATTCATGTTGTTAATCATGCCGAGATTTATTCAGCACTCGATGGAGGAAAACCTTTTCTGAGACTGCGTTAACTTGGACAGCTGCCTGTGTGTGTTTGTGTGGTTTTGCCTTTTGCCGCTTATTTAAAGAGGGAAACATTAAATCGGAGAAATTGTCCTTTGCACCCAATTAAAAAGAGAGCCCCTTCCTCCCTCCCAACCTCCCCCCCCCCACACACACCTGCCCTTACTCTTAAATGTCCCTTCCACACCCAGCGCTACCTTACTCCAGTGTGATTAGAGAGAGACAGCTGTGTGGCCGTAACTGAACTGTCCTGTCTCCTTTTATTTCATAGATTATCGTTTTACTGGGAACTTCTGTGGGACCCTATCTTTCTCATGGCTTGAGGCCCCTAATACTGTGGTGTGCCATGCGGCTTGATTGAAAAATTTTCTGAGAGTTTGCATAACCTTTAGCAAGCCATTTTTAGAAAAGAATTAAGGAGAAACGAGGAGCATTACTAAGAGGATTTGCCCTGGAACTTACTTAGTTTTTCCAAATCATTTGCGATGGTGCAGGATTCCATAGTCGACATTCATTTCCTTTTTGGAATGAAAGGAGACCCGAGAAATCTCCGTGCAGCCGCTGGCTAGACCGGAACAATTCTTTGCCTAGTGGTAGATTTGCAATTCAAAGTACACTAAGCTGGTCATTTTGTGGGGTTGTGCTGGCAGATTTGAGACCTCTGCCAGTGCGTGCCATGTGTGTATGAGAGAGATCTATTTTAGAAATCTCGCTGCAATTCTGCATTGGTTGTGATCCTGCTTGTGGCTCTGGGTCTTTGCTGTCACACTAATGGTTGCTCTGAGCTTTGTCTCTTGTGTTTCCCATGCTGGATACAGATACGTTTTGACCTTGCAGCCATGGTCCCCTGCTCCGTCCTGCTGTGATGATTGATTTGGATGTGTGTATCTTCCACGTGACCTGTATGTAGGGCTGGTTTTAGGCGATGGCCACCATGTTTTTACCTTTTGTATAATTTTTATTTCAGCAGAATAGTTGGGTCACGGCTGCTTCCACACCCACTAGTTACTTCCTTCTCTGTCCCCCCAGCTAGCCAATCAGCACCCTCCATTCCCCACCATCTCGTCTGGCCCCCAGAGCTATTGGCACTGATTGGCTGGAGAGAATGGAATGTTCCAGGACATTTCCAGAAGGGGATTTCTGTCCATTCCACTACATTTATCATGTATGCAAATTCTGCAAGATGCCGAGTACCTCTACTCCCACTGATGTCAATGGGATTTAAGGTTCTCAGCACCTGGCAGGCTTTGGCCCTCAGTAGTTTATACTAAGTGAACACATGCTGGTAGAGTTAGTCTTACGGCTTGAGTCTGCCATCTTGTTCAGGTTGCCCTCACAGTTCTGATGTCTAAACTACTCAAAAAAGGACCCTGACACAGCAAATGTAATGCTGATAGACTAGAGGTTGGAGCAAGGGGGGGTGGGTGTCAGGACTCCTGGGTTCTCCCACTAGCTTGCTGTGTAACCCAGGGAACATCTCTTAGACCAAAATTTTTAAGTGTCCACTAATTCTGATGCCTTCATTTTTGTGTCCAACATGAAATGTCTTAGGACTGATTCCCAAAAGTCACTGCGGAGGCTCAGCTCTTTTGAAACGTCATGGGGAGGGGCTGAGGTTGTCAAACAAACCACATCAAAACCAATTTACCCAGAAAGGGAGAATACTGCTTCCACACACTTCCTGTAACACATGCTAATGAAGTGGACAGGAAGCAAATGCACGCAACATTGGCAACCCAACAGCATGCTGGCCAGGTTCTACACATGCTGCACCAGAGCAAGGAGTTTTAGACAAAATATTTCCTACCCTGTTTCCTGTGACTTCCTGCCTGGACTCTTCACTACAGGGTGATAATTTCTACACCTGTAGCATTGGCCATTCCTTATTCTGCTTCGGGTGTACCTGCAGCTTTCACAGTGCTTCTGGCACGCTGAGACCCCATGTACATGACAGGTATAACACAATCGGGGTCCTGCCTTGACTTGGGTAGAATACTGTTAAAAGTGCTGCTGTGTTCTGGGCCCAACAGTGAACTCACACCGGACTATAACTCAGTTCTGGGAATGTTAAGTTTTGATTACATTACAGCTCTTCACTATGTTGTAACCCTGTCCCTTGGCTCAGAAGTTGTACGTGTTGCATAAATGGAGCCTGAGTCACATGATAAGATTTCTACTCTCTCTTCCCTTTCAGGGTTTCTGAGTTGTTTGCACCATTGCCTGAAAAGAGGAACTGATTTGCAACATCTCTCCTTCATAAAAGGGGGAGGTATGCAATGGTTATGAAAGCTGCCCCACTGCAGAAGAGCTGATAACCCCCAATCTGCCAGGGCTCTCTAAACAGGTTACTGCAGTGCGGAGCATACCTTTCACGTCCAGATTTCCCCCTGCGATGGTTTTCACAGGAAACTGACTGAGATTTTGTCCAGTTGTGCCTGGATTCCTGACCACATGCCAGAAGCTCATGGTCCTGTTGTAAACATCCCACTAATAAAAGCGCTGAGCAGCTCCAGTTCCATCCCAGTTCTGAGGGGCCTGTGAGCACTTAGAAAGACTTGGGCTTCCCAGACGCCAGCACAAATGCTCCTCCGCATTAATGTCTAGTATTTAACAGCCCGGTCAGGAGAGATGCTCTCCCCAGGGAGCTCGGTCTAACAGTCAGTCTGACACACATTTGGAGTTGCCCTGGAGAGTGAAGCATCTTCTAGCAACTAGGACAGGATTAAAACTGGAGCAAGGAGCTTCCTGGTCCACAGAGCTAGGCAGGGAACTCTCCCAGAATGGAAGCAGTGGCGGTGAAGGGAGGCAGCAGGAGCAGCTGTACATCAATGAGCAAAGCCAGGCACCTTTCTGCCACTCCCGAAAATGAAGGCAGTGGAGCAGGCATCCCTTCATCATTCTTAGGAAAAGGTGCTACTATGCGGGGGATTTATTCATGGTCTGGCAGTGCCTGAAATAGCCACCTGCTCTTTGCAGTGTGGTAGCTTGCAATTGAAATGTGCTCCCCCTTGATGGCTGGCTGATGGCCTGTCAGTCAGGGAGTTGGACGAAAGGCTGTGTGTCTAGTGAGAGGAGGCTTATTTTGCTTTTAAGACCGAACAAGATCTGCTATGAGATACCTCAGCCTTTTTTGACCTAGTTTTGCAGCACTAATCACTAGGGCTAGTTTTGTACCACTGTTGCTAGCCGTGAGCACGGTGCTATCCTTGGGCTACATCCTTTGAGATGCCCCGTCTGCCTGCTCCATAGCTAGCAACTCCAGCCCCTTTGCCTTCTCACTGCAAGTGCCACACAACATTGTCCAGACAGGAAGCCTGTGGCAGTTAGGTGCACTTTGGTCCTGTGGGCAGACAGCATTTTGAAATGCGTGTGCCTCTTGAACTTGGGTGGCTGAAATAAAACCGCTCTCCTCCCAAGCTCTGTATCCTGAGATGTCCTCCCCATGGTCTGGTGGTGGTGCTTTGAGTTGGGATAAATTCTTTGCAAAACTGGCAAATGCAGCTTTGTCGCTTCCCCACAACATTCAGCTCATACCTCCTGCCAAGTGTCTGGCTTTGGAACTCTCCGAGGAGGTAGCTGGAGTCTAGAAGGGAAGTACTGAGAAGAGATGAATACTAGTAACATCCAGTGGTTTTGAGGGCCTCTGAATGCATTTGGCATCGAGTTGGGATGCTGTGCTGAATGGGAAACCCACAGTGTGTACAGGAGACAGCTGCAGTGAAAGAGCAAATGTAGCCACAGCCTGACTGAAAGGTGCAGAATGCGTAAAGCCCGACGCACCAAACCTCGTGACTCCGTAGATAATTAAAGGCAGAGGGTATGTACCTCATAGGCTTCAGCTTCACCTGAAGGTCAAGGTTCCACCAGCTTTGTATTGCCTTACAGGATGTAATTGACTGCTTCTGCCGATGTTGGCCCTGTCTCTTTCTCCAGACTGAAGGCCTTTGCCTGCTCTGGACCAGTCTGGCCGATTGTCTCGGTCTCACCCAGAAATTAGGTCTCTGGAGGCGAGATGATAGAAGTATGTAAAATAACAAAGGCCACATCATGGACCTTGCTCTGAAGCCTCAAATGCTGGTCGCTGCCAGAGCATCGCTGGTCGTGCTGTGTTCAAACATCAGAGCTGCCAATCGGCGTTGTCCTCCTGCAGCAGGTTTGTTAGGAGTCACTTCAGAGGCTCCTGGTTCCCCTCCAGGAGCTCTGTTGGAAGGTGCTGGAATTATATGAACTTCTATTTGTTACCTTGCTTCTGTGAATCGGGGCCAGGGGGGGGGAGGGAGAAGTTGCATGTGGTGTCACTTCAGGGTGGAGGTGAGTTGCCAGTTCTGCGTTGTCTTCCCTATATTGTTGATCTGTTCGGGGATCTTACTTTAAAGGAAAATTCTTCCTTACTTTAACAGGAAAACCCAGTGGGAACCAGCCCTGGAACTTTTAGCTTGGAATTTAGCTTCCAATTTGGCCGAGGGACACTTGTCATGCTGTAGGAATGGATGGCTGAGGTGCCTTAGTGAGGCACAAGATGGGAGGAATTTGGGAGGCACCGATTCCCCCTCTCACTTTTCTCCACACATCAGCAGACTGGAGAGGCCAGTGCTCCAGGGACTTCAGTCTGTGAGCTTGTACCAGCTGTGGCCTTGGGGCTTTGCCAAGAGATTTGATGGGGGTGTGACTGTGCAGAACTCTGTCTGCACTTAGTGGACAGTTCCTGTGCCCTGCTGCCCCTAGGAATACACTCAGCATTTTCTTCAGTAGAGACACTATTTTGGGGGGATGTGGGAGGGGCTGGTGGGATAAAGCGTGCCTTCCTGTGTGTTGCTGCCGATAATTGCCTCTCCGGAACCAGCTTCATACAGAGCTGCTGGAGCAGGAAGTGCTTTACAATGCTGCTCTTTCAGGGAGCGTTGAAAGGTCCCAGCCCCTTGCGGCTCCAGGAAACTCTTGGCCTTAAGAATGCCGAGTCCCATGCATGTTCTTCCTTAACCTTCCGGGAAAGAGCGCGCCTCTTGAACTGCCTTGGAGGCGAGAAAAGGAGGCTCCCTGTGCCCCAGATTCCCTGGCTTTTGCTTTCCGCAACACGCAGCCAGAGAGACCTCATTCACCAAAGCACAGCTGCACCGAGGAGTCCCTTTAGGCAAAGCTCTTTCAAAGTGATACTGTGTCTGTCAGCTGTGCTTGTGGCCTCAGTCAGCCAGGAGCCCTAACTAGCAGCATCACGCTCTCCAGCCACTGCTATTTGTGTTGCTGAGGAAATGAAAAAGGGTGCGCTGAACTGAGGTGGTGGCTGGACAGCTTCATACTTAATCCCACTGGGTCAGATAGAAATGTACAGTACCCTAGATTTCCGTGCTCCAAGCAGCCCTAGTTCATAGTGCCTCCTATCGGATCAGGTGGCAGGATCGGGGAAGGGGGTGTTTTGGCACAGCATTTAAATGACAAAGCCTGGTATGATTTTCCTTAAAACTTGCAGCCAACAGTAGCACATTGGCAACAGTGAGATTACAGTACTGGGGTCTGGATGCTGCAATCAGGGTTGAGATTTCACTCTAAACTCTATTTTCAGGTACTTGATTATTACCTTTTGGTCTGAAATTTCTCCTGCTCCTCCTCAGCCCAGTTTGAACTATTTTTGGGGGAGGGAATGTGAAGAAACTCTGTTCAGCCATATTTGAGTTAGTGGAGCAGCTCTCTAACCCACGCCCCTCTGGTCCTACACTCTGCCTTCTCCCCTCTTCAATACTTCTCTCCCACCTGCACTGAATGCCTTTTTATCACGCTGCCCTCTACAGTTAAAGCACCATCCTCTTCCTGGGTGACATCTGTCCTTGTCCCGTTGGGAGTCAGTGGGAGCTGCAGGTCCTCCTCACCTTTGGAAATCTGACTATTTATTTAGGTGCCTAGATATGGATTTATGAACCTCGCTTTAGGTTGACAAAAGCCAGCCAGTAACACTTGCAGCTCAGAGCTTGGAATGAATGTGAAGTTTAATGATCACACAATTAGATAAAGGACCTTGTCTGTCTATTTGAATTAACCCAACTAAAACCCTGGGCACACTCTTACCTCACACTTCGGGGAAACATAGAGTGTGATCCACTCTTGCTGGCCCATCTCTGATTTGATTGGACAGCCTTAGATTTCACACTCCAGTGGTCAGACCCAAACACCGGCTACCTTCCTTTGCGAAGTTGGTTTTATTTTCCTTATTCGTCTTCGTGTTTTAAAAAAGAGAGAGTGAGCAAAGTAAATACAAAAGCAGTGAATGTGAGGCTGGAACAGTCAGGTTGAAATTTCACATGCACTGAAGTCCGTTTCCTGCAGTGACAGTGTACGCACGTGAAGTCTTCTGCTGCTAAACGTAAAGCTCAGATCCTAGTGCTGGTGTTAAATGCAGGCTGTGAGCTGTCTGGGAAGGACCCTGTGTGCCCCTTGTACCAGTGCAGGAGATACCTCTCCTGAGCTGCATGAGCTAATCCCTCACACTTAGTGTTGCATTACCTGTAGTTCTTGCAGTTAATTGCTTTCTATAAATACAAGTTAGATGCGTGGAAAGGGAAGAACGGTGTTTTAAAGGTGTCCCTTGACTCCAGCTGGACCCCGCTACCTATGCTCTTCTTCCTCGGGGCATAAGCTGACTGCAAACTGAGCAGCCTAGGAGGAAGTTTCCCCTACAGCCAGGTTATTCCATAATTGTCCACTGCAGGGTTTCTTTCAGCTGCCCCTAAAGCATCTGGTGCTGCTGGCCACTATCACAATCCGGATACTGAGCTAGGGGGGCCCCTGGTATGATCCAGTTTGGTGGCTCCTATGCTGACTAGTTCCTCCCATCACCTGTCTACTGAACTGCTCCAGAGGGAGCTCAGTGTAGTTTAAGCGTGTTGACAGTGAGCCACGCTGAAAGATGCTCAAGGGAGGATTGGGTGGGTAGGCTATGAGGGGAGGCAGAAGGGAACAGTCACCACACGGTAAAGGGCAAGGCATCCCTGGAGCCGGGCAGGTGCCTCTGAAGGATGTCTGAGTGGCTGCCCAGGTCCCACAAATGCTGCAGGTTTAAAGGCACCCTAAACATTTTGACAATGTATTGCATGGGGGAATTGGATGACATTCTGCGACCTGAGTTCTACAGGAGGTCAGAAGAGAGGATCTAATGATCCCTTCTGGTCTTAAAATCTACGAATCCGTGAATCTGTACTACCTTAAAAATCCTAAGCACCCTTTCTCCCAGGCTGGCTTGCTTGTCCTCCCTCGCTGAGGAGAACAGTCCTGATGAGCCACAGTTCACCTATGAGTGCATTATATGAGACGCAAGAGGGAGAGAACCTTTGCACAGTGGTGGGGTGGGGGGCATTTCAACCCTAAAAGGAATTCCTTTGCAGTATTTGAGTAACTGTAAACTGTGGGTTAGACTGGAAACTGCTTCTCAGCTTTGACTGGAGTTTTTGCTACCTGTAAATGCTAGGCTGTTGCAAGGGGCAGAGAGATGTTTGCTGTGAGCAGCACTTGGCCGGTGCTTGTGCAGAAGGGTCTGTATGTCTGCTGTGCCTTGGGACATATGTTTTGTGTAAGTGCTAAAGCCCCCAGTGCACTCTCCTCAGTCCTTTTCTGTTGTGATGAAGCCACAGTGGGGCCATCCTGAGACTGATGATGTTAGTAACATGTGGGGAGGATTGTAAGTACATCAGGCATTAGGAGGGAATTAGTCCCACCACTTTAATTGGCGGAGTCGATAATTATCTCCTGACTGTGCTGAGCCAGCCTGTTTCTCCCATTAATGTACCGTGAGGTTAATGGAGGACAAATTTCGGCTGCTAGGTAAGAGATTGAAGTCCAGGACCTCCATGGTAGCATTTTCTGAAATGCTTCCAGCGCCACACGCAGGGCCAGTTAGGCAAACTGCAGGGTCTCAATGCAAGGATGAGACGATGGTGTAAGGGGGAGGGGTTTAGATTTATTAGGAACTGGGGAAACTTGTGGGAAAGGGGGAGCTTATACAGGAAGGATGGGCTCCACCTAAACCAAAATGGAACCGGATTAATGGCAGTTAAAATTAAAAAGGTCAGAGAGCAATTTTTAAACTAGGGCTGGGGGAAAGCTGACAGATGCGGAGGAGCACGTGGTTCGGACAGAGACATCCCTTAGGGGAGGATCTATTAATGGAGATTATCTATGTCCTAGTAAGGAGGAGAGGATGGAAGATGATAAAATATGGGTAGGATGTGATGAGAAACAGTCAAATGAAAGAGTCCCACTCAATTACATCACAACATGTTAGACAGCTAAAAAGTGACAAGTTTTTAAAATGCTTATATACAAAGGCTAGAAGACTAAATAATAAGCTAGGTGAACTAGAGGGCCTCATATTAAATGAGGATATTGATATAATAGGCATCACAGAAACTTGGTGGAATGAGGAATATCAATGGGACACGGTAATACCAGGGTACAAAATATATCGGAAGCACAGAACAGGTCGTGCGGAGGGGGTGGCACTATATGTGAAAGAAAGCGTAGAATCAAACAAAGTAAAAATCTTAAATGAAGCAAACTGTACCATGAAATCTCTCTGGATAGTAATTCCATGCTTGGATAATAAGAATATAGCAGTAGGGATATATTACTGAGCACCTGGCCAGGATGGTGATAGTGACTATGAAATGCTCAGGGAGATTAGAGAGGCTATAAAAATAAAAACATCAATAATAATGGGGGATTTCAACTCTCCCCATATGGACTGGGTACAGTCACCTCAGGACGGGATGCTGAGGTAAACTTTCTTGACACCTTAAATGACTGCTTCTTGGAGCAGCTAGTCCTGGACCCACCAGAGGTGAGGCAATTCTTGATTTAGTCCTAAGTGGAGCACAGGATCAGGTCCAAGAGGTGAATGTAGCTAGACCGCTTGGTAATAGTGACTATAATATAATTAAATTTAACATCCCTGTGGCAGGGAAAACACCACAGCAGCCCAACACTGTAGCATTTAATTTCAGAAAGGGGAACTACACAAAAATGAGGAAGTTTGTTAAATAGAAATTAAAAGGTGCAGTGCCAAAATCCCTGCAAGCTGCATGGAATGTTTTTAAAGACACCATAACAGAGGCTCAAAGTATAACCCAAATTAAACAACATCGTCAGAGAACCAAAAAAGTGCCTCTGTAGCTAAACAAGCATGTAAAAGAAGCAGTGAGAGACAAAAAGGCATCCTTTAAAAAGTGGAAGTTATATCTTATAAACTCTGGCAAATGAAGTGCAAAAATATAATTAGGAAGACCAAAAAAGAATTTGAAGAACAGCTAGCCAAAGACTCAAAAAGTAATAGCAAAAAAATTTGTAAGTACATCAGAAGCAGGAAGCCTGCTAAACAGCCCAGTGGGGCCACTTGATGATTGAGACTCTAAAGGAGCGCTCAAGGACGATAAGGCCATTGCGGAGAAACTACGTGAATTTTTTGCATTGGTCTTCACGGCTGAGGATGTGAGGGAGATTCCTAAACCTGAGCCATTCTTTCTAGGTGACAAATCTGAGGAACTGTCCCAGATTGAGGTATCATTAGAGGAGATTTTGGAACAAATTGATAAATTAAGCAGTAATAAGTCACCAGGACCGGATGGTATTGACCCAAGAGTTCTGAAGGAGCTCAAATGTGAAATTGCAGAACTACTAATTGTAGTCTGTAACCTACCATTTAAATCAGCTTCTGTACCAAATGGCTGGAGGATAGCTAAGGTGATGCCAATTTTTAAAAAGGGCTCCAGAGGTGATCCCGAAAATTACAGGCTGGTGAGCCTGACTTCAGTACCAGGCAAACTGGTTGAAACTATAGTAAAGAACAAAATTGTCAGACACATAGATGAACATAATTTGTTGAGAAAAAGTCAACATGGTTTTTGTAACGGGAAATTATGCCTCACCAATCTACTAGAATTCTTTGAGGGGGTCAACAAGCATGTGGACAAGGGGGATTCAGTGGATATAGTGTACTTAGATTTTCAGAAAGCCTTTGACAAGGTCCTTCACCAAAGGCTCTTAAGCAAAGTAAGCTGTCATGGGATAAGAGGGAAGGTTCTCTCATGGATCGGTAACTGGTTAAAAGACAGGAAACAAAAGGTAGGAATAAATGGTCAGTTTTCAGAATGGAGAGAGGTAAATAGTGGTGTCCCCCAGGGGTCTGTACTGGGCCCAGTCCTATTCAACATATTCATAAATGATCTGGAAAAAGGTGTAAACAGTGAGGTGGCAAAATTTGCAGATGATACAAAACTACTCAAGATAGTTAAGTCCCAGGCAGACTGCGAAGAGCTACAAAGGGATCTCACAAAACTGGGTGACTAGGCAACAAAATGGCAGATGAAATTCAATGTTGATAAATGCAAAGTAATGCACATTGGAAAACATAATCCCAACTATACATAGGAAATGATGGCATCTAAATTAGCTGTTACCCCTCAAGAAAGAGATCTTGGAGTCACTGTGGATAGTTCTCTGAGAACATCCACTCAATGTGCAGCGGCAGCCAAAAAAGCGAACAGAATGTTGGGAATCCTTAAGAAAGGGATAGATAATAAGACAGAAAATATCATATTGCCTCTATATAAATCCATGGTTCGCCCACATCTTGAATACTGCGTGCAGATGTGGTCACCCCATCTCAAAAAAGATATATTGGACTTGGAAAAGGTTCAGAAAAGGGCAATAAAAATGATTAGGGATATGGAACAGCTTCCGTATGAGGCGAGATTAATAAGACTGAGCAGGGATAAGGACCCGGGGTCCTGACGCCGAGGTTCACTATAATACTTCTCACTACCACAGCTGAGCAGGTGTTTAGTCCCCTCCTCGAACTCTCTGGAAGCAGATCCTCCCAGGGTTCGCAGGCTGATCTTGCCTATTATGTCATTGAGAACCTCCCCTTCCCTGGGGGTGGGCTCAGGATGCTATGGGCACCCCCAGGCTAGAGTGAACTCTGCACTGCACTCCCTGGTCCTGCGAGGGAGGACCTACTGTAGCTATTGTTGGAGAGGCAAGTACCAAGGCAGCTCCTCTGTGTGTGTTCCCCGAGCGCTGTCACTGCTGCGGGAGAGCACTGTGCCCTGCCCTGCACGGTTCCTGCTGGGCTGTGGAGCAGATCCTTCTTGCTAGCGTATGCGCAGCGCGCCTCAGGATTCGTCACCGAATTTGGTCCACTGGTTGGATCACTAGCTTTCCTGGCTTGGGCTGGGTACTGGTGGGGAGTACGGCATGAACGCTGATCCATGGCGAGCAGATTTACCCATGCTTAGCAGTGTGGGCAGGCACTAGCTCTTCAGGCAGCCTGTGGTTTGGAGACCACACTGAGCAGAGCTGAGCTGGCGCTGTTGAACTGACAGGGATGCTGCTGTGTCGGGGGACAGCTGAATCCAGAAGGAATCTGCCCCTCTCCCCGTCGTTTCACTGTCTGTACCTGGGGAGGGATGTAAAATCCCGTCCGTGCTGCCCGTTTGGTACAGCGCTAGGACTGTGCTGTGCCCCGGTGGGTGCATCCGCCCAGCACAAGCTGCGTCCCGTTAGCGGGCAGGGATGGGCAGGCCCAAGCAGTGCCTTGGCCCAATTCCTCAAGGCTGGTGTGGTCACTGGGGAGAAGCACTGCCTTGTATGGGTGGAAGCTCTCCCAAGGTGGGGGAGTTTCTTCTGGCAGCTGGGGCTGCGAGGAGGGCAGGGCTAGAGCAGGGAGCTGCCACCTTATCCTGTTTAAATCCCTCCTGTAAAGCTCACCTCCCCCGACAGATCACTCCAGTCGGGCCTTGGTTGGGCGTGTGGCAAACTGAGACCTCAGCTTTGCTGCCAAACTCCACTGGGCTGATCACAACCGCAGCCTCCTGCCTCACCCCCTTGCCAGATTCCCCTGGGGGTTGTGGCCTGTCTGCCATGCAGATTGGCTTATTCATCACGTCTGTACAGCCTCTAGCACAGTGGGGCTCTGGTCCTCGATTGGGGTTCCCAAGCATTACCGTAATATAACTGATGGGAGGCAGGGGGAAGCGTGTGGCAGGCATGTCAGAGAGCCCCAGCTGCCCCTAATGGCCATTACCCTGCCAGGCTCAGGGGCTGCTCCCCAGGGCCGGTCAGCAAGCCCTCCCTCCCACAGCTAGGGGACAGGGCAGTGAAACTGATTTGTGGAGACTCCGGAGGGAGCCAACAAAGGGTTGAGCCAAAGCTGGATCTGGGCTCTTGGGCTCTGGAAGGCAGCAGCAGAGGATCAAGGACTAGCTCAGTCCCCTGTGGAAGGCCCAAAGAGGGAAAGCGGGGGAAGGGTGTAAATGCTCGGGAGGATCTGCCCAGACTACGTGAGAGGGTGAAAGCAGGAGAGATGGGACCGTGTGAAGGAAAGAGGAACGTGGATTGACTAACCAAACCCATTCCTCTGGCAGGAGGGGTTCCCTCTTCATCTCCTCAGGGAGCAGTGGGAGCCCTGCCCCTGGAGTGGAATCGATCCCTGAGAGACAGAGCACTGGGGCTAAGTGGGACCTGCCAGATCTCTGCTCTCTGAGTCCCCTGCCCTGGGGACCCCTTGTTGGACTGGGTCTGGCTCAGACTTCAAAGCACTGCCCTGTCTTGGTTTTGTGTGCAGGGCTCTTCCTCACCACAGGGGCAGGGAGTTTTCAGATTTAGAAGTGGAGGAGCCCAGCAGGCTGTGAGCCAAGCCGTGGGTTGCGTGGCTCTCTGAGCTTAGAGGAGTGTGGCGGATCAGGAGGAGGGTGTCAGACAGACAGGTGGCCCCTGCTGCTGCTCCCTCTCCTTCCCTTGAGTCTCCCTGTTTTGGGGATTGCCCCAGGCGCCAGGTGAGCAGTGTGTGGAGGAGGGGACTTTGCCCAGTGGTTTGGGGGTTTATCTGCTTCCCTGTGCAGGCTTGGGTGGAAGCTGAGCGACAGCATCACCATTGGCTCCCCTCCTTGCCCCTCTTTGGGGAAGGTTAACGGGGTGGTTCCTGCCCTGCCTCATCTCCCAGTGCATAGTGGACAACCCGTGGCCAGGAGCTGGGTTCTCTCCTCCATCCCTGCCCCGGGCTCCATTACCCCACTTTTGCATTTTGAAGCTTACGTTGCCAGCACTAGAGAACTAGCCTGTCTCCTCCCCAATGTGCCAGGGGATCCGAGGGCTGGGTTCCCTGGGTGCCCAACCTGGACTAGGACTGGGCCCTTGCTATCCTGGGCAGCTGCCCTCTGCATTTGGCACCAACAGCATGGTGACTCCCAGCCCCAACATGAGCCAGAGCCCGCTGGCTCCATGACCGTTGTCCCAGGGCAGGGAAGTGGGTCTGACTCTGGCTTCATTTCCCTTTGCCCTTCCCTTGCCGGAGAGGGGCAGGTTTGGGGGATTATTCTTTGTAGTCTCTGCTTAATTGCCTCGTTATTGTGCTGAGCAAATGAATCCTGGCATCAGCTGAGCGTGGCCGCTCCTAGAAATGCATTTGGGAGTTGGTAGAGTCCAGCTGGCATGGGAGAGCGGCCGCGTCCAGAGACAGGCGCCTGGATCGATACCAGCCATCAACAGGTGCAGGAAGCAAAGGGAGCTGTGTACGTGGCTGTGGGAGGATTTGAATCAGCCTGTGACCCTGACCACCCCCCATGCCCTTCACAGCTAATGCTCACATACCCCTTTTCTGTTTTTCAGACCGTCAGCATCAATAAGGCCATTAACACACAGGAAGTGGCTGTCAAGGAGAAGCACGCCAGAAATATCCTTTTCAGAGTTGGCGGCAGGACAAGCGAGCGTGGGAGTCGACTGGAGACTGGCTGGAAGGCAGGTGGAGGTACAGGTGTGGAAGTGGGCAGAGAGCAGCCATCATAGCAAGAGCCCCTCATGGATTGGCGGCGACCGACGTCGCGGGGTTCCCCTCTGCTGAATGGAGGGCTTAGAGCCCAAATCCCACTGGGATCCCCTCTGCCCAGCAGGAGGAAGAGTGGGATTCCTGAAGGGAAGCGTCCGAGTGGGCAAGGGAGGGTGGTGGTGAGTGATTCTGGCACGGCACTACCCTTTCTCTCCCGGTGCTGTAGCCTTGCTCTGAGCAGGTCTGTGCCCGCTGCTGCTTGGAGTTGTGTCCATGCTTGGTGCTTCCACCACTGACATCCCCCCCGGAGCTGCCCCAATGGTAGCAATGGTGGGAAATGTTAGCGTGGAAAGGCCTAGCCAGGCAGAGGGGCCGGAGCTGCAAGGGGGAGGGTGTTGCCATTCCTCGCTGGTTACCGCCACCCTACTGAGCTTTAGTGTGGTTATAAATACCAGGTGTGCTTAAGCTGAACGGCCCAAAGGTCTGAATAGTGAAGATCCCGCTGAAGAAGAACGTATTTTGGCAGCTCTGCAGCTGACCGGGAGCCAGGAACGTGCAGCAGGTGCAGCCTCCAAATCACTCCACTTTGTAGGAAGAACTGGGGAGCGTTTTGCTTTCTGAACCCATGGGGTTCTGCATCGCCCAGCTCCCAGCTCCAGGGCCAGGCAAGTGGGGGCGGGAGAGAGTCCAGCCTAGAGGCTCTGGGGACTGGTGGATCCTCTGAGAGCTGTCGCTGAAGCTCCTGGGCCATTGCTGTCAACGCATGGAAGGGTTCAGGACAAGTGATACCTGCCAGTGCTGGGAATGGGGAGCTGGAGAGACCAGGGCCCCAGACCAGCCTGGACTCAGTGACAGACCGAATTCTCCTAGGCGCTCTGGGGACTCCGCCTCAGTGTGGGTGTGGGGGGGATCTTCCTGAGGGGGTCTCTTTGGAGGGGAGAGGGCGTGGTGCTGGAAGGGGGTCTGCTTGGTTTGAACCCCCATGGCACAGTGTGTCCCTGGCCTGAGGCAGTGATTTGGGAACGGCCCGTCGCCTCTCCCTCGCTGGGAAAGAGCAGCACGTCCCCAGCCGTTTGAAGTTCTCTGCTGCCTAGCTGAGGCTTGAGCTCTGGGCTGCAGGTTGGCTGTCTGGTATGGGGGAGCTCAGCTGGTGGGGGGGATGCTCATTCCACCTTCTTGAAGAGAAACAAGCTCCAGCGGCTTACAGGAGCAGCCGCCTTGATTTATCTGACGGTGGAATGTCTGTTGCAGCGTCCTTCCAGGCTAGCATTCTGCATGGGGCCCTTTTGTTTTTGTCTCAGGCCTGTTTTCAATGGGAAAGCTGTTAGTGCACGGGGATCCCAGGCCTGGAGATAAAGCTCCGCTGCAGTCCTGTTGGCTGTTAGCTTCTTGATGCAGCAGGCTACCTGCCACGCCGATCCCCTTTCTGCATTCCTAGTCTATAGCAAGAGTTAGCGTGGCTGTTCTGCTCCCCAAAGCATTATGCAGGGGTCTGTAGAAAACAGCCCTGCGCCGGCCTCATGTGACAGGACCTAGATGGCCTGTAGGCAGAGCTCTCGAGTGTACCAGATTTAGGGGGACATTCTGTATTTCCACTTTATCGGGATGCCTGATCCACTGCCCACTGAGGTGGGCAATGAGAAACTGCTTCACCTCCCCTGCAGAACAGCTGTAGTCAAGGGAGATCCTGAGTTCAAGCCTCATCTCTTCCATGCACTACTACTTCTACTTCTGTGCATTTCCTACCCAGGCTTCAGCCCCCTGCCTTATGAGACCGACAAGTATCAGCCTGTAAAAGGGTTTGCGCCGGGGCTCAACCCTTCAGGACAGGAGGGGAGCCACACCGGCTCCCTACTTCACGAATTAAACAGTCAGCTAGCTCCGGGCTCAGGCCCTCTGGTCCAGGGGGGCTGAGTACGCCACAGTCAGAGAACCCAGGCCCTCTGGCGCAGGGCTGGGCGAGCAAGTAGTTTGGGGGCCCAGGCCCTCTGATGCAGGGGCTGAGCACAGACAGTCAATAAGCTCAGGCCCTTTGTAGCAGGGGCTGAGCACAACAGTCAATTAGCTCAGGCCCTTGGGAGCAGGGGCTGAGCACAACAGTTAATTAGCTCAGGCCCTTGGGAGCAGGGGCTGAGCACAAGCAGTCAATAAGCTCAGGCCCTTTGGAGCAGGGGCTGAGCACAAGTAGGTAAGGGGCTCAGGTCCCTACCTGAGCGTTGGGTGAGGGGGAAGCCTGCCACCCGTGAGTGCGGGTGGCAGGGGGGGACACAGGCCCACCCACTCCACTGTGTCCCAGCCCGGGGCCCTAGCAGCGATTAGTGTCGCTGCCGGTCAGTGGGGTATCCTGACCGAAACACACTGCCATGGGCTCACAGGCCTCTGTAGCCTGACTGGGGTCAGCTACCCCCGGGCTACTTCCATTATCCCCCTCGGGGCCTACCTCGTCTGTGGCACCAGGTGCGGTCCAGTCCATCAGTGGAGCCTCCTCTTAGCCGGGGCTTGGTGGCAGATCCGGTAGCTCTGTAGGGAAATCCGGCCCCTGGCCCTCGGGCGGCTCCTCCGGATAACAGCAGGGCTGCAAGGGTTCTGGCGGGGCCTCCCCTTCGGGGTTGCTGTGGGGGAGTTCCAAGGGCGTCTCCCAGCGACGGGAGCGGACGGGCTCCGGCGGCTCCTCCTCGTAATGAGCTCTGGGCAGCTCCGGCCAGCTAGGGCATCCACCTCGGGCCTCCGAGGTATCCTGGCGGGGAGCTCCCGACCGCATGTCTGCTCCCTGCGGTGGCCGGGGCCTGACTGAGCTCTGGCTGCCGGCCTTTATACTTCCTGTCCCGCCCCGTGACTTCCGGGGGGCGGGGACAGGCGGCGGTGGCTCCGCCCACTTGGGTGCTTGCGCCGGGGCTCCCTCTTCAGGACAGGAGGGGAGCCACACCGACTCACTACACAGCCCCTCCCAATTTGACTAAGAAATTGCACAAGGTCACTGGAGGTAGAACTGGTGTGGACCCTAGATCTTTAATCTAGCACACCCAAATTTCAGCCACTCAGCCATGCTGCCTTTAGACTGACTGTGCCCAGTCTGTGTGCTTGGCTGTCCTAGCTGCAGCTACCCTTCTGTCCTCCCTGAGCCAGGAATCAAACCCAGGAATCGTGGCGTCCTCCCCCGCCCTTTTGCTCTAGCAAATAGTTGAGTAATCCACTGGCCGTGTGTGTCACATTCTCCCTCTAGTGGCTGGTCCACACAGAGGGGAGCAGCTGCTGCTTTAGCTCAGCGGTCTGGGCTGGGGATCTGAAGGCCCAGGACGGATGAGGGGCAGAAGGTGCATAGCAGATGTGTTCTGGGCAGTTCCAGTGACAGCTGGGGAAGAAAGCAGCCAGGAGAGAGGAAGAGCAGCCGCTGGTTCCAGCAGCTCTGCTGGCTGGTTCTGATTTGGAAGCACATTGTTGGCTGGCGCCCTGAAAGGATCCTGCTTCCTTTCCCCAGCACAGCGGGGCCTGTGCACTCCAGGTACCTAGTGCCTTTTGCTGATGCATGCTGGTTGTCTCATTGCGTGGGTAGAAACCTCTCCGCAGGAGGGGAGTTCCCAGTTGCTCTCTACCACTTCGCACTGCCTTTGGGATCCAGAACAGGGTGAGGGGATAACTTGGGAACAGCCAGCAAGCCTCACTGTCTCTGAGCGATTGTGGTTTGTGGGTGTCCCTGTCACTTCTGTGCACTCCGAGCTAAGGGATTGGCTTTTCCTTAGCCCGCCTCTCACCATGCATCCTGGGAACCCACCACGAGAAAGGAGCTCAGACCTTCTGGTCCGTCGTGAACCGACTCCCCCTCTCCAGCAACGCCGTGCTCTGTTGGAAGTTCTGCCACGTGTTCCACAAGCTCCTCCGCGATGGACACCCAAATGTACGTGCACGGCCGTGTCGCTAATAGTGCCAGATGGGGGGCGGCACAGGAGAGGAATACTGTGAATGCCTCAAGTCCTTTCAGCCCCTATTGGGCCAGGAATAGGAAGACCTGAGAGGCCACCTAAGTGTTGCCAACTCTTGTGACTTTTATTGTGGGCTTTGCAATATTTTGGTGTTTTTCTTAAGGCCCCAGCTCCTGGAGTCCTGTGACTATGTGAGAATCTCAGCTTGCATTTAAAAAAAAAAAATACCGGTTGCAGAGCAAAGCACAAATCCTAAAGGTCCCAAAGCCGGGAAGGTCCATAAAAACACCAACCATTTATTATTAAAAAATATTGTGATTTTAAGCTGTTCTCATGATTTGTGTCCTCCTGGAGTTGCCAATGTGCACTCGTCACTGGAAAGTGGGGGGAGTGAGGGGTGATGAACAGGGTGGGAATATGTCGGCATTTATTGCCTCTGTTCCCCCCACCCCCAGCTTTCTAGCCTGCCCCACATCATATCTGTTTCCCACCCCTACTTCCTTAAAGAGTCTGATGAGCCCCAGCCTGTCTGTCCTGCTGTGCCGTGGCCCCTGCGCGCTCCTGGGTGCTGTCAAGCCCAGCTCTGCAGAAGACCAATGGCAAGAGTAGAAAGGGTTAATGCATCACCGCCCCCCCCCCCATCCAAAAGCTGAGCCCTGGGAAGGGAGACAAGTATTCACCCCAGGACTAACCCTGCAGCCCTCACCATTCCCTGCCAGTCAGCCAGCGCTCCGCTCATCCCCATTCTCTCCTCTCCTCTCCTCTCTGCTAGAGGCCTAGGAAACCCACTCCCTCTGCCATGTGGATTTAAACAGCAGTAATGCTGTGCCTCCCTCCCCCTTCCGTCAGAGAGCCTCAATCCAGTTACAGTCAGGGACAAATTAAGCCCTGTATGAGGTGGGTAAGACGGGATGGTCCTTTCCACTGTACAGATGGGGAAACCGAGGCACAGAATATCACTGACTTGCCAATGATGACACAACTAGTCTGGGACAGAGCTGGGACTAGAACCCAGGAGTCCTGATCCTCATTTCTTGCTCTAATCACAAGATCAAACTTGCCCCACTAGCTAGAGCTTTCCCCTCTAGGGCCAGGAGCCTGTGAACGTGGCTGGCTCTCTGGCAGCTTCTGTGCCCCTTCTTTGCTCTCCAATGGCCTCCTCTCAATTTCCCTTCCAGGTCCTGAAAGACTCTGTGAGGTACAAGAACGAGCTGAACGACATGAGCAGGATGTGGGTGAGTGGCTGGCTTGCCGTGGGGGAATTTCCTGCTGGACGCCAACTGGCGCTCATGCTGGGAGGTGGTGCTAGTAAGTGCTGCGCCTCTTAAGGGAAGAACAGCAGTCCCTGGTGATGGTTTGCCAGGTACTTTGTCCATGGAGCAATAGGCAGAGCCTGACTGAAGCTAGGCAGACAGCTGCCTTCCTCCTTCCCCTGCCCTAAGGCTACCCAGAGCGTGTCTCTCCCCCAGCTGCAAGCGGTGGAAGCCTGTATCACAGAGAAGCAGTTTCAAGCTGAAGCTAGCTCCCCGTTGTCAGCGTCTCCCCCCAGAGAGACCAGGCTCGGGATCGTTGTGCCCTTGGTGTCGCGTCTCGAGGAAGCGGGGTGGAAACCAGAGATGTACAGTCAGCGCTGTTTGGAAATCAGAGCTCTGCTTGACTTTCTAAAATCTTGGCTCCTCGTTGCTCCAGAATGGCTTGGCCTAGAAATGCCAGATCTGTCTGCCTGGGTTGGCCTTGCTGAGAGGAGGGACCCAGCCTGAGAGATTGCATTGAGCTGAGTTTATTATGAAGAACATTTCTAACAGAGCTCCTGCTGCTAGGCCCCAGCAAGTGGAAAGGTGGCGAGGCTGGCCTCCAAGAAGGGGGTTGGAGAGTGGCAGGGTCACAAGTGCAGCTGGAGTAGCCCGGAGCCTGAGCTTGCCCATATCATGTGGAGGAGCGCAGGGAGCCCCAGCAGCCTAGTGGAGATGGGGACATGCAGTGGGGCAGGTGAGAGAGGCCGTGGCAGGTGGGGAGTGCAGGGAAAGGCCTGGGGTTTAAAATGTTCAGTGTGGATAGATGCCTCTTCCCCTGAACCATTGCCCTATACGCTGTCCACTAAGCCGATATGCTGCCCAGGGGCCTTCATGCACACCTCCCCTGGGCTTGCGAACGTCTGGCCAAGGGAAATCCTTTGAGGAGCCTCACAAAATCTGTAAAAAATCCTAAATGGAGCAGAGCTCCTCTCCTGCAGAGGTCAGACAGAAACTCAGGGTGAGCTGTGGGAGCTCATTTGAAATAGGTGGGGGCAGTACAAGAAATTCATAAACAAAAACCACGTGAAAGGCGAGTTATGGTTGAAAGTTAGTTTCGCTGGAGTCCAGCGAACACCCATAATATTACCCTGGCTTCACAAAAACACCCCAGCCCCTTCTCCACCCAGACGCTAGACAGGCTGGATGCTAGCAGCTAAAGGACCTGGCCACCCAGTTCTTTACTCTTTGTCCTTCACATTGTCCACCCAGCCTTAACTTTGCCTCCTGATGCACTGGGCAAAAATATACACAGAGGTCAAGATGACACAATTGTATAATCCCAATTCTCATTCCCGGGATCCATGTCCAGTCAGTTCACCCTGGAAAAGGGGTGAGTTTTGACTCTACACAGGGTGTGGACTGTTTTTGTTGGAGGAGGCTGGGAAAGGCACCAGCTCATTCTTAATACGTGAATGGCGATTATTTTGGTTTGACATATTCCTGATGTATCTGCTAGCGGTTTTCAGTCTCTCCTGAGTGACTGTGAAGGCAGGAGCGTCTCTGTCTCGAGACCCCCTGTCTCGTTGGGGACAGTATGGGTGTTTTCCCATTTGGGGTGGGGGCGGGGGTTCCCTAATAATCAGTTACAAAAGATTCCAATCCCAACAGCTAATTTCACACAACACAGAGTTTTGAGAGGGTAAGGGTCCATACTCACAACCTAAGGTGCTTTGTGAAGGCCAAATATGGCCACTGGGCATTCTGTTACCTGGCAGAAAACAAGTAAAACCCAACCAGCAACTGGGGGGAACCTATTGACTTCAGTAATGGCTCTTTGCACAGGGGGCTGCATGAACAGAGCCCTATGGAAGTCAGTGGGGCTCCACAAAGGCACAGGTGTCAGCCCCATAGGCGCTATTGCAGGACTGGGGCCCAGTACACTAGCCATGGTGCCTGCTGTTGGTGTAAGGGCTGAGATGGGACCTGTTTAGAATGAGCCATGCTTGCCCTGCAGCCCCCTCTAGCCACATCACAAGGAGTGTGTTGTCCGGTTGGATGTGGTTCAAAGCTGATGTGGGCAGATCAGGAGCCCTGTAGCAAACACAATTGGTTGTGCAGGATCCCCTTTGGGAGGGGGCGGCGTTAGGAGATTCCCCTCCCCACTGCTGAGTACAGTTATTTAATATCGTAAGATCTCCTCGGTACCTGAGCCAGGGTGGCAGGAGAGCCCACTGGGCTGCTGCCAGTTCCATAGCAGCTTGTGGAGTTCCACCACCAACCGTCCAAGCGAATCTGGCAGACGAGATTTCAGAGGGAAGACCAAGGAGCTACGTGAGCAGGTGCTGAGCCAACTGACGCCATGAAAATGCCTGTGGTTGACTTGGGATATGAAGCAGAACTGTCAGGAGAATGAAAAGCAACAAGCAGGATCCACACACTGCAGCCAGAGAGAGCAATAGGCGCCTGGGGCAGAGGCAGCCCTGTCTTAGGCTCTGTCTGGGAAGTCCTTGTCATCAGCAACACCCAGTTCTTTTGGCAGCTTTGCCTATACCATGCTTTAGAGAAATGGGCTGCAGCTAGATGAACACTCTCTTTCCACAGACCAGGGATGAATTCACTTGTTGCTAATAGACTAAACCTGTCCCCACAAAGGCTCCTGGGTGCTGTACGGTACGTCAAATAAGAAATTCACTAAGTAACAAAAATAGTTCTCTGTGATTCTGCTATAACCTCCCTCCCCCTCGCCCCCAACCCCAGCACCCTCTGTGCAGAATGGGGAGCTGGAGCTGGGAGAGGTTAAGTGGCTGTCATTAAAATGAGTCCAACAGGAAGGATTACGAATTCCGAAAAGAGGCAAATGAATTGGCAGCGTGCACACCCAGACAGACGTGCAGGCAGTGTCCTACGTGCCCAGGCGCACAGACACACACACAACTTTTTGTCTTGCTTTGGGTTCCGCTCTGTCCTTCGACAGGTTCCATTCATTGGGGTTTTCCCTTCTGGTCCCAGGGATGTGTTTGTATGATGCTAACCAGCGGGCAGCAGATTTCGTGTGCTCCCAGCACATCTCTGCTGGCCCTCCCTCTCCACACCACGCCCAAGCAACACCAGTGACTCCTCTCAGCTGGGGCAGAATTTGGCACCTGTCCTTTTTCTTTGATTGCAAATACTTTCCCATCCCCCTCCTTGGGCAGTAGGCATTATGCACTCGCTGCCTGCTTTGGTTAGCATTAAACCAGCCCTGTGCAAGTTGCTGCCATTGGAAACAGGTGAGTTGCCATCTTGTCTCTGTGTAAGTTCAGCCATTTGTTCCCTGCCCACACCTGTGAGCCTTGTGCCTCTAGGTAGCTATGGAACCCCTTGAAATGGTGGAGTATAGCACTGCTAGGGAACCAAGCGGTGGGGTTAGCCCAGAAGCAACAGATGCTCAAAGGGGGCCCACTGTGAACTGTAACCTGGCAGGCTGGGGGGCCACCTGCTCTCAGAGCTAAGCATGCACGTAGGGCCAGAGCCAGTCTCAGATGCTCCAACTCACTTCAGTGGCAGAATTTTGCATTCAGTATGAACTGTTAAAATAAATAAAAATCTAGGGTATTTCAACCCCCTCCCCTGTACCGAGGTGGTGGTTAAACCCCAGCTCTGCAGAAGCAGGAGACTTACAATTGCAACGCTGGTACCAAGGCCAGCTAGTCTGGTTAGGGATTCTGCCAGTCCAGCAGCTAACTTGGCTGAGTGTCCCAGTTATTGGCTGAATAATGCTTCATGCAGAAGGGGGCCATGCCAGTTAGTCTCTGATTGAATACATCTGCTGCACACCTCACCCTGAGACCCCCCCAGAGGCTGCCTGAGCCGGTTCACCCTGATTTTTAAACATGGTATCAAGATCTTCAGGGATATGTTGGGGGTAGAGGTCAGATATCAGAGCCTAACTCTTCTGAGCCTTATCATGCCATAGTCCAGGGTATCTACAAAGGTGACAACAGCCCACTTGCCAAGATGCATCCCAGCTTGTGGGTAATGTTCTCCTAGTGGATGGGAGGATATTCCGGATCAGTGATGTGTGGTCTGGTGTATGCCACGTGCTGTAAAGATTCATTCCCTCCTTGCTGTGAGGTTTCCCCCCCCTTCCCTGGGGTTTTTAACAACATGCTGATCAGTCTGTCTAGCAGACCGAGATGAGCATGGTATAAGGACCAATCCTTTTGGCTTGGTCTGGCACTGTCAGCGATTGTGTTGCATGCAGCGACCTGGCTAGCTTGGGAAACAATGGGGGAAATGCTATTGTGTGTGTCCAGTACTGAAACAGCAGCAGCCCTGCTCGGCGGGCAGCCAGTAGAGCCCAGGAGCTGGGAGCAAAGGGACCTTGTCCTGCAGCGAGTGCCTCGGGAAACAGGGAGCCCTGGGAACGCAGAATGTGGGCTGCAGATAGTTATTTAATGGTGTCGAAAGATTAGTGACTTGAAATGTGCAACGTACGTAAATACAGGGGGTGACGCACCCAGTGGCTGAGCCAAGTGAGCCGTTTGTGTACTGGGGCGAATAAACAAACCCAAACAAGAGGGACGACAGGAATGTATAAAGCACAGGGGGAGATTTTGTAGGCCTGAGTCCTAAAGGCGTCATGCGAATGCAGAAGCTGCCGGCCTCTCCAGTAGGGAAGGTGCAAACCTCAGCATCCCAGAGCAGCCGGGGGCAGGCTTCTCACCAGCATCAGACCCTGGTGCCTCATTTTCTGCTTTCTTCTGTTCCACAGAGTCATCTGAGTGAGGGCTACGGGCAGCTGTGCAGCATCTACCTCAAACTGCTGAGAACCAAAATGGAGTTCCATACGAAAGTAAGGCCGCTTCTCGTCCCCGCCTCCTTTCTTCCCTCCTCCCCTCCAAAGAGACCAGGCTCTTCCCACCCACATCTGATCCATTGATTTAGTTAGGGATTGGTCCTGCTTTGAGCAGGGGGTTGGACTAGATGACCTCCTGAGGTCCCTTCCAACCCTGATATTCTATGATCCATTCCAGGAAGCTGAGGTCTGGTGATGGGGTCTCCTGCAGCTCCACCCGTTCAGTCCCCCAGGGGTACATTCTCCTCTGTGAGCTAGGCTGGGAAGCAGAATTATCACTCTGGAGACATCTAGGCTGCACGCTAAGCCTGGGTCTGTGGGCTCAGTGCTTCCGTCCGCCCGGCAGTGGAAATGTGGGTTTACGATTGCTAGGCCCCGGTCACACAGCCGTGTCCAGACTGCACCACGCAGACCTGCTGACTCGGGTCTGCAGCCTGAGCACAATGACAGGGCTTGGTCCTGAGCCTCAGTGGGGCTCGGGGTCTCACCCACCCCTTAGCGGGGTCCTAGGCCCTGGGTCCTGAGCGCTTGCTGGCCTGAGTCAGACTGATCTGTGTGTGCACGTAAGGGGGGCTTGGGCTCAAACCTGAGCCAGAGCCTGGGCTTAATGTGCCGTGTAGACGCACCTTCAGTGCCCCTTGTGTCACATGCTTCCAGCCAGCTGGTTGTGCTGGCAGGACACAGAACTAATGTCAGGACTGAGCTCTGGAGATCCCAGGAGTGACCCGTTCACTAACCTCCCACCCAGGAGGCCTAGAGCTGGTCGTTGCCACCCCTTGAATTAGCACTGCATTGCTGCTGGGAGGCTTGTGTGCCCCCCACCCCACCACCTTGGCAGCATCTCTCCCACTGCTGGACGTGGCGCTCTGGCTGGGCCCCGGAGTCAGGCCTTGTCTTTCACTTGCTGGCCGGGGCCCGGCTGCCCCAGGGTACAGGACTGTGAAATAAACTGTCAGCTCCTTGTGTCGCCGCAGTGTTCCTTAGCTGGAGTCTCGGCTAGGAAATGCCAGACCCTGCCGGGAGCTGCCTGCCTTTGTCTTGGGGTGCAGTAGTCCCACCAGCCCTGCACTGGGAAAGGTGGCAGCTCCGTCCTGCTTGCTGAGCGGGGCAGTGTGGAGCAGGCAGTGGCAGGCCCCTCTGGGTGCTGAGAGCTCCCTGCAACACACACAGGTGGGAGGAGGGCTTGAGTAGCTGGGAAATGGGAGCATGAGGCCTGCCTCTCCTCCTCGGGACGGCCATGGTGGCAAATGCTCTCCAGGACTGTGTGAACATGGCCTTCGGATCCCAAAGCAGGGCCGTGGGCTTTGCAGGAGTGAGGCTGTTAGACCCAGACTCAAGAGCCGCTGTCTTGTTCCCCAGAGCTGCGGCAGCGAGGAGGCAGAGTCGCAGGGGGAAGAGGAGACCCTACTGGCTGTGTAAAGGGGCCTCATCAATGAGCTCCCAAAGCGGTTCCCTCCAGAGGGGCCCTTGGGCTACCCCCGAGGGAGCTGCAGGCAGAGCATTCGCAGCGGGAGGAATTTGCTTCCTCTCTGGCTCTGCCAGAGCTTTGGCTTTGAGGCAGGCTGCAAAGCTCCTCCTTTTCTCTCAGCGATGGGCTGAGATGCATGAGGGGTTACTGCAGTACGCTACCCTGGCGGGTTGGTGTTACTGGCCAGTTACAGACCCTAATCTTGAGAAAGTGAATGCTGCAGTGCTCAGATCCTGTGGTGATGGGACATGGGCCGTACCTCTGTCCCCCCAAGGGCACTCTCGTGGGCAGACAGAGTCCTGCATTTCTCCCATGTTTCTTTCAGTGGCCCCTTGCCAGGCAGCGCCTGTGTTGCCTTGTATCTCCCCCCCTCCAGCTCCTGCGGGGGGGGCTGAGCAGCTGGCGAACGCGAGGCCTGCTCAGCCCTTGGGCTCTCCCGGCCCATTTGCCTCATGGAGCTGGTGACTAGCATGTGCTGTGTGGGCGAGGGCGCCCGTTACGCAGTGCAGCTCCTCGGCGTGAATCCAGCCTTGCCAGGTAGCTGACTGCTGGATTTAAAGTGTAAGTGCAGTAAAAACCGCTCCCTTTGGGGAGTGGACAGGGCTGGACGGGAGCTAGTGTGATGTGGGGCTGGTGCAGTGGGGAAAGCTGTACCAGTTCCCCACACTGGGTAGAGTTATCCCGGGGTGGCCCCGAGTGGACACTCGCAGTCCGGTAGAAGAGCAGCCTTTTCCCCCCCCCCTTCATTTTAGCTTAACCCCTTCCCGTGTCATGAGCGAAAGGGGGGTTATAGTAGAGTAGCTGCACTGCTTTAAATTCACCCCGAAGTTAGATCAGAACAACTTTCCCATGTAGCCGAGGCCTAAGGCTTTGCCCTTGCAGCTTGTCTAAGGTAAAGGGAGAGTTAGCAGGTGCCTGGGTGTAACGGCTTTATGGGCGGGGAATGGAGGCCTTCTCCTCAGAGCCTTCCACTGGGGCTGTGGTGGGTCGGAGCACTCTGGACTCGCGCAGAGATGGGGCAGTCACAGTGGGACTCCATGGCTTCCTCTGGAGATGACCCTGCCCCCACAGTCCCCCTCCCAAGCACGGGACCTAGGGCAGGTTGTGCTGGCTGGATTGGCAACAAGCTCCCGGGAGGAAACGCATGTGGATTTGTGCAGAGCTGATGCCACGGAGAGCAGCCTTGTCCCTGTACAGCTGCGAAGCCTGGAACCTGTGGAGGGTGCTGGTGTGTGGCCTTCTGCGAGGTTGGGGGAAGCCTCCCATGGAGCCACTGCTCCTCTCCTGCCGTGCTCTGTGGCTGGCTCATGCGGGCAGAGAGACACGCGTGGCTTCTAGGGTTGAAGGGGAAGTGAAACCTAACCCAAGTGCCTGTGGCCAGGTGTGAATAACATGGGAGCTGAGACGCAGATGGGAATGGCCAGGTGCAGTCAGCACGGCTTTTCCTTGAGGGGGGCTGTTTATCAGCAGAGAGCAATACAAGCTAACACAAGAACACGTCCTCGGGCCCGGGGTTCAACCCAGCATGAGCAGCCCAGCCTCCCTGTAAGCATCCCCTGCCTGCTGGCTCCCAAGCCGGCCGTCTGTAATCAACCAGGGTGCCTCTGCAAGGGGGAGCTGAGCTGAGCTCCAGCCCTTGTTCCCCAGGGGCAGGCAGTGCCCAGTCCATGCCTTGCTCTGTGACTCCCCACTCAGTGCTCCGAGATCTCTTCGCCCGGCTGGATTTGTGGGTTAGATTTCATTTCAGGGGGGAAAATAGCGTTTTGGTCAAATCTGCTGCAGCTTGAATGCAGGCTGTTGTGCTGCCCTGAAGCCAGCCTGGAAATAAGATTTACTTGTGCTCATTAAACAGTGCAGAGCACCTGGTACAAGAGTTGGGGTGATAGCCCCGTGGTCCTGGCCCATTACACAATGGCTAATCCCATGCTGCCCAACCTGGCCCAAGCTCTTGTGCATTGTGAGCTGTTTAAGGTGAGTGGCTGCATGGATGAAATCATCTCTGTACGTCATTTTCTAATCCGAGTGTGCAGGTGCGCTCTGGGCTCCTGGGCTGAAAGGTGCTGAGCGAACGTTGGGTTTTATAGCTGGTGCCCTGCGGGAGGGTGGGGAACCAGCCCGGACTAGGGTTTTCCTGTCTCCGGTCTGTCTGCATCACAAGCTCCTCCTGAATCTGATTAGAATGCGACTCCTCACAGGTTTGCTGGCTCCCGGCCTGCCGTTGTACCTCCAGCCAGCTCACCACCGCTGCAGCCCTTTTAGCAACGATCTCGGAGGGTGACGGAGAGAGTATTCTAGAAAGGAGTCTGGCATGGTACTGGGAAGGAATGTGTGGATTGAGCATATCGTTAAGGCAGCTGCTTTCTTATGCCTATGATATTAAAATAAAGGATTGTCTTTTATAAAAGAATGTACCGTGCCGTCTCTGTATATGTGTGTAAAAAACGAATGCTGAGCGCTTACATAGCTACTGTCATCCCTGTGATCCCTGGATCTTCAAGTGCAATAACAGGAATAATACCTGGCTATAATTTACTTGGTACTTGGAGGGTTTCCCTCTTTAAAGCTCTGTACAAACATGCGTGCCCCCTACATTGTGGCTTTTGTATCTGCGCTGTGGTGCAGGTGAGCTCTGCAGCAGGGGCAGAGTGCAGCTGCTTCTCGGGTGTGTAAACCTCTGGGCTGCGGTCTGGGGCATGCTGGAGCTGTGAAGCTTACTGCTCCACCTGATGGTGATGGGGTGGTGGTTGCTGGTTTGGCCTCTCGTTCTCTCTCTCGGGACTCTTGATTATAATTACCTCTGAATGACTTTTTTAAAGCTGCCTTGATGCCAAGCCTATATTATCTACCCAAGATCTAAATCTAATTAGGACTGTAATTTAGTCCTCCCTGAAAACAACCTGGAGATGATAATTTGGTTACCAAGGTGGCATGTAGAAAAGGCTTCATCTTCTGGAGCGGTGATACCAGCCATCCCCTCCCCCGTGCGCGTGGGACAGATGAGGTTACAGATTCTCTGCTTGGCTCTCTGCAGCTAGGAAGATCATGTGTCCTACATGCTCCATCATCTTCCACTCTAACCCAGGAGTGTCCAACATACAGGCCAGCTGCAGATACTGATCCTACCTCCATGGCCGTATCTCTCTTCCCCAGGAGACAGAGCCGCTAGGCAGAGGAATAGAGGCGCCCTGCCTAGGATGGGGAGGCTGGGGGGCTCAGGGCAGTAGTAATGAGATAAGGAGCTGTTAGATTCTAGTCCACTGGTTTGAACCTGAAGTAGGGCAATGGGAACCAAAGTTGCTGCCTGCTACTGGCTGTCTGGTGCCTCTTTGAAGAGTTGGTGGCCTCTGAGTGAACAGGTGTCCAAAGCACAGTTAAACCTCTGAGCCTGCATCAGAGAGGCCAAGGAATCAGGGGCCCATGGGGAATGTCCCTCCCTTCTGGCCCCTAGAGGGCAGGGTCAGGCAGCCACGTGCTGCTGTTGTTTGGCAGATGTGCCTGCTGGTTCCCGTCAGTTGCCAGAGGCCTCACCTCAAGCCTCCTGAAATAGCAGCCAGTCCCAGCGCTCAGCCGTGCAGTGCCCCTCTCCCAGAGGTGGGGTCTGGACCTAGGTTGGCTGGCCTAGTGGTGAGGGTCTGCCCCTGCCTGTGAGCTACTCCCTGTCATCTGGCAGGAGTGGGAGCAGCTGTGTGGCCAGCTGGAGGAGGTGGGGGCAGCCAGCAGCAGATGGGGCGCAGTACTTGCGGGGCACGAGAGGAGGCAGCTGCCAGGGTCGCCCCAGAGCCCTTCTCCTGTAAGTCGCTGCCCAGGTCAGAGCAGCTGAGCCACATGAAGTGTGGCCTTGCTGTGAAACTTCGGCATGAGGTTGTGGTGTGCAGCTGTGAAAGCTGCTGGCCCGGTGTGCCTCGCTGGGTGGAAACTAGATGGATGTGTGACCGTTCGTCACTGTTCAGTGCCTTTGAAGCCCATCGTGTGACTGTGTATGTGTAAACTGCAGCGGCATTTTCCTGCACTGGACACTGCCCTTGGGCGCTTAGATGGGAGCCAGCGGGGTGGCTTTTCAAATCCAGAGAGCTGAGGGCGGTGAGCAGTGAGCCTAGCTTGTCACTGAGGGGGTCTGCGCACCTGGGCAAAGCATGGCAAGAGAAATACAATCCCTCTCCCACACCGTGGGGCTGTAGGGAACCAGCTCTGAGCCATCCCTCCAGTTCTGTGACCTGAGCCCCTTCCGTTGGGTGTTTGGAGATCCCTGCCGGGCGCACACAGCCACTCCTTCAAATACCCCCTGGGGCATCTGGGATCTGCCTCTAATCAGAGATGGCTACTTGGTCTCCAGTGTGGGGGCCCCTTGCTCTGACTACTCCCTCTCTCTCCTCATGCAGAACCCCCGGTTCCCAGGCAATCTCCAGATGTCTGACCGGCAGCTTGACGAGGCAGGAGAAAACGACGTCAATAACTTGTAAGTCCAGAGCACGTGAATCTGGGCACGTCCATGATGGGAATTACTCCTGCCGTAGCTGAGAACCCAGCCACAGGAGACGTAAGGGGAAATCTCCAGGAGTGGCAAAGGGCTGGCAGGGCCATGGAACCCATCAGGGTCTCTTCATGGCATTGCTGTGTGAGCCACGGGCAGAGGACAAGGCCACACTAACAGGAACTCTGGTCCCATGTGTGCCCATTGGCTGGGGCTGGGACATCCCTCCTGACCACCCCTTATAAAACAGTACTCCACAGCAATGGTTGGCTGGATTTCCCCCCCACCCGCCCCCCCGGGCTGTTGGCCAACCCCCCCCCCCCCCCCGGGGTTTGTGGGAGGGGGCTGGGTGGCCTCTGTTTTGTTTGTAACATTCTTGTGCCCTCTTTCCTAGCTTCCAGCTGACGGTGGAGATGTTTGACTATTTGGAGTGTGAGCTGAACCTGTTCCAGACGGGTAAGGCTCTCACTTGTTCTGCACTGCTGACATTCAGCTGTGGGGCAGGAGCAGCCCCCCCGGGTGCTGCGGTGACATCCCTCTCTGCCCGGCTGAGCGCAGCCCCGACGGCCAGCGTGTATGTGTGTGTGCGGGGGGTCAGAGTGTTTGGGGTCCCAGTCCAAAGCTGCTGTTCGCTCTGTGTGTGTGTCCGTCTGTCCTGCCGAGGTGCAGGAAGGGAGTTGGCTGAGGACGTCTGAGCTCATCTGTTTTCCATGCACTCCACCAGAGTTATTATTAGCTGAAATTATTTCATGTCAGACCAAATGTGCCTGGCTCCTCCCAGTCTGCCCAGCCACAGCCTGCCTGCCCTCCGTTCCAGCCGGCCGTGCCAAGCCTCCAGGAACCACCTCCACCCTGTGGCACGCTGCACTTCCTCCCCGAACCCCTCCTTGCTTTGCTTCCCATCTCTGAGTTCTCCCGGGCTTGAATGTCTTCCTTTGCCCTTAGCTCTGGGGTTTATGGCTTTCATGACTGGAGAGAGCAGCTTTCCCCTTGCAGACCCATCACAGAGATGCTGTGTGCTTCAGGGCTTGCTGTGGCGGGGGAGCGACTGGCTCGGCGATGTGCGCTCCTACGGGTCGCAGTGGAGCAGAGAGAAAATAACGAACCAGTCTCCACAACGTACACTCGGGTGCTCAACTGCCACGGGCTTCCGTGTAGCGCTGTAGGATTCTGCTTGTTGGGCTGAGTTAGAGCAGGGTGATAACTGCTCGCGCTGTGCCACGTCGGGTCTTGGGTGCGGTGGCTGTAATAGAGTGGAGGTGTTTGCTTGCGTTGGAGCAGGAGTGAAGCAATATGTCAGGGGACGGCGGTTCCTGGCTGCTGCGATTTCATCGGAGAGGTGCTACGGTTGGGTCCTAGCACGGAGGGTTCCCCAAGGATGGGCTTTAATCGAGTCAGCGTGGTGCCGCTGTCTCGCAGTGCTAAAGGCACGTACAGCCGATGGAATCCGGTTGTGCCCCAGTGTTGAAGGGCTCTGTTGCAACGGACTGTTGTGATAGGCTTTACTCCACTGGCGTTACTGCATCTCTAGCAGGGCAGTTACGCACATGTGCTGGAATACAGTAGGGGGGAGGCAGCTGTGTCTCCAGACTGCAGGTGGCCTGGGTCTGTGCTGGGATGTAGCCTGGGTGATCCCGTCGTGTCTGTTACTGGCTCACGCACGGTGATAGAGCAGGATAAGGGCAGTCACATCTGTGGGACAGGCAAGATGGTGCCCTTGTGTCTCGTGGGCTAGCACGGGTAATGCAGTGATCCTTGGAGGGCAGGCCTGGCGTGCTGGGCTGCAGTCACAGGGCCAATCCGGGGGTAACACCATGCCCCAATATATGCAACCTGCCACCCGAACGGAAACCGAGAGTAACGACAATTGAACACATGGGATCAAAGCCCAAACAGGGTGGGACTCCATAATGGGGGGGCCCGTACCCACTCCTGACAGAAACCTGCGGGGTGAGTCTCTTTCTTTCATAAACTCTGGTAGCATTTGTACAGTTTGTCACATCAGAGTCTCATTGTCAGCATCTAGCGTCGCCATGGTGGCTCACGAACACCCGTGAACCGAGCCCCCTTCACTAGCCCCGCTGTACAGACGGGGAAGGTGAGGCACAAGGCTTATCAATGACTTGCCAAGGGTCATAAGACAGGTCTGTGGCAGCCCTGGAAGCAGAGCCTCCATCTCCTGACTACCAGTCCAGGGCTTCAGCCACGTACCCTTCCTCGGTGTCTGCAAGGGAGCAGTACGGTGCTGCTGTGCCTCTGAGCGAGACAGGGCTCTGTGCGCTGGCATCTCTGGAGCCGTGCGCAGGTACTTGTCTGATCCATCAGCTTCATAGCCCCACTGGGAAGGAGGGAGGCCCTGTAATGAACTTGGCTTTGTTTTTCGGCTGCTAGCTTAAGTGAATTAAGCAGGGCTAATATCAGCTCTGCCTATTTACATCTCATTAGTGTAGCTTAGTTTCTGATTTACTCTTAAATCGCTGCTCAACTTCCCTGCTAATTACCGGGGACGTCACTTGATTATCCGAATGGGAGGGGAGGCAGACAAGCTGGTGGAAATCCAAACTGACTCCCTGCCTCCCGCTGCCTGGGCGAGGATGACATTGCTAATTGTTCCATTGTGTGCATCCCCTGCTAAGGAGAGAGCAGGCTAGCGCGGTCCCCAGGGAAAGGCCCAGTGCTCCCCCTCGGGGGCGTAGATGCTTCAGCTATCAAAGGAAGGAGATGACGAGCCTGCAAGTCTCTAGTTGATGCCTGTGTACAGAGCACAGCTGCAGGTGTGATGTGAACGGGTTCCCACTGCAGCAAGGCCTGCAGAAGGCACGAGAGGGTGTTCTTGGGGATGTGGAGAAACGTGGAGCCTGCCTGCCTTTCAAACTCCATCGCTGCTCCCTGTTCATCTTCCCTTTGGGGTCCTGCACTCCCCTTGGATCCCACAGGTCTTTGTGATTCCACCCACCACTGACGTGCAGCCCCCTTTGAGGCAGAGCACAGCAGCTGTTCATTACTTTGGCCTTCCTTTGGTTCGGGAGCAGGATGGGTGTTGTCAGTGGGGCCTGCCGCCGAGGAGGGAGATAGGGACAGATCCGTGTGTCCTTAAAGCTCTGTTGTCCCACCCAGTGCCTGCCTCGTTTAGGAATAACACATTACAGAGGAGCAGGGGTTGTCTCTGTCCAGCGTAGACGGACTCGAACCCGACTAGGGATCTCTCTAGCGTTCGCTGGGGGCGCATCTGGCATTCAGCACGGGGATTCTGGGGTGAATTCTTGAGCCGTTGGCACTGGACTCAGTAAATGGGCAGACACCAGGGGAAGGGGACCTTTCTCCAGGTCCTCCCTATCTCTTCTCCCGTCTCTCCAGGCACCCATGCTCCAGCAGGAGTTTAGAGGATGTGCATAGCGAGGATGTCCCTCCAGGCAGGTGGCTCGGCAGGTATGAGTGCCCCACGGAGAAAGATGTAGGACCCCAAAGCTAGCAGCTCGACGCCCGTATGGAGAAACAGAAGGGCACGCCCTCGCTAGCCCTGTCAGCCAGGTCTGGGCTGCAGGGGGAGAGCGGTGATCATCGCCAAGCGCTGGTGCACTCCGAAGGATTTCCTTGTGCCATTGGTGCACTGATGAAGTCTATCCCTCCCTTTCCTAGCATCCCCGGAGGGAGGCTGCTGTCTGCCCCTAGATTCCTGCTCTAGCTTGACAAGAGTGGAATGGCTGGACCCCGACTACCTGGCATTGGCCGGGTGGCTCTGCACTGCCACATGGGAGAGCGGGGTGCTCTCAGGCAGAGGCCACTCTTGGAAGCAGCATATTCATCCTCTGGGAAAGGAGGAGATGTCTCATAGAGCTCCCTGCCTCCACTCCTAAGGGCTGGGAGCCCTGCACACAGCCTGTGGGAGTTCTAGGCCTCAAGTCACTGAACAGCGACCCTTCCAGCCAGCCAAAGAACGGCACTGAGGGGGTGCGGAGGGCAGCTGGGAGGGGCAGGGGTGAAAGGAGAGGAAATATGGAACTCCGGAGCGCTCCAGCAGGAAGGGGAGAGGAGTGACTTGCTTTGGGTGCCTGATGAGATAGGACCAGGAAGGAGACCTGGGCCCTGGTGAGGATGTCTGTGCAGTGCCCTGTGCCCACACGCAGCGGCAGGCCCAGCTTTCTGGGGGGAGTGGTACCTTCCACTCGGAGCCAGCTGACCCACCCCCATCTGCAGCAGGTACTCCCTAGGAAGCCACAAAGGTCCCAGCTGCTCCATTGCAGCCAGCTTCTCTAGCTGCGGTGCGTTTGGAAAGTACCCTGCAGCCCTTGCGTCCAGGCGCAGTGCTGTGCTGCGTGGGAGAGGAATCGGAGTGCGCTGGCAGAGCGAGCCGGCAACCAGGCGAGAACCACCGTCAAGGCGCCGGCAGTGGCCTCCTTGCTTAGTGCAGATGCAGCCACAGACCGGAGCCATGCAACGACTGGGGAGATCGCTGGCAGCCATCAGTCTGAGAGGCTCTGGAGAGACCTGCATAGACAGCAGAGTTCTCCAACTGTCCATTTAATTAAGCCAAGGGCAATGGGGAACACGGGGCCTCGCCCACCTCCAGCCGGCTGCCTCTAGCAGCCTGGGAGTGCCGCCGTCGTGGTGGCACCGTGCCCTGCTGCCTGCAGCATGTAAACAGACGCTTGTCTCCCCTTCCGGACGCAGGACCCAATCCTTCAATTGATCCAGGCTGGGGGAGGCAGACGTGGAAGAGAGATACGGTATAATCCCGGTCCCACTGAAGTCAATGGGAGATTTTCCGTGATTTCTATGAGCCCAGGATTTTGCCTGTTGTCTTTCTTCTCTGTCTATTGCAAATCAGCGTAGACATGAGCCAGCATTCTGCTCGCTCTGAGATGTTTCTGGAGCCTCCTCACGTTAGCATGCACGGTGCATCTCGGAGCCAGAGCAGCCTGCACGCTCATTACAAACCAGGGGCACGTTTCTGTGAGCAGTTCTCCCCTCACCGGCTCCCTCCCCACCTAGCATCGTCCAATGCTTTGCCTTTCTGATCAGTGAGAAACAAAGGGCAGGCAGAGAATGATTGCTGGGGACAAGTGAGGGGTGACTGATGCTCTGCCTGAAGACTGAGCAGGCAGGAGCTATGGACTGTGGACGGGATCAGAGCTCCAGATGAAGTAAAATCCCTTCCAGGCTGCCTTTACCCCTTAGGAGGGAGCAGAGAAGGACATGGCGCCAGTGCTTTCGGCCCGGATCCTCAGAGGGAATTAGGCACCAAACTCCCTTTGATTTTCCTTTGCAGCTCACCTTAAAGCAAAGTTGCTCAGGTCACCTGAGCACAGACAAAGCAGCTGAGAAATGTCCTAGACAGTTACTGCAAAATGGTTTGTCTGCAGTATTGACTCAGGGAAGTAACTGTCCCTAGTAGGACGGTGCTGCCCTCGCACCATGGGCCAGTCAGAGCCTCTGTGAGGGGTGGAGTTGGACCCACTCCCATGGTGTCAGTGCAGCTGGTCCGGTTGGTGGTTGTATTGGCAGATGGTGCTAACGGGGCGACCTGTTCAGAGCTCTGTTCATTTGGAACCAGTTCCCTTCAGGGCTGAGACCGAGCATAGAATCATAGGGTTGGAAGGGACCTCAGGAGGTCATCTAGTCCAACCCCCTGCTCAAAGCAGGACCAATCCCCAGACAGATTTTTGCCCCAGATCCCTAAATGGCCCCCTCAAGGATTGACCTCACAACCCTGGGTTTAGCAGGCCAATGCTCAAACCACTGAGCTACCCCTCCCCCCTAAAAAAAAATAAAACTCCACTAATGTAAGTGAGAGCTTTGCTTCAGATCACAGTCCTGAGCCCACTGTTGAGTGACCCTGGGTATTTTATGATTTCAGGATCGAGCCATATGAATGTTGCGTTCCTCTGTGGGTAAATACTGAAATGGTCATTGAGCGGGAGGGAGAGCATGAGACATTCCAGCCCCCAAGGGCTAGTCTGTTAAACCTCAGGAGCACTGGGATGGGATAGACACTGGGCTCCATTCTTGCCTCAGCTACAGCTGTGCTGGGCCTGATATACCTGAATGGGGGAAGAATTTGGCCCATTACCTTTGGGGCCCTGCCTGCTTCTCCCCTTGTGACCCATCTCCAGAGGCAGGTTCTTCGGTGGGGCACACATCTGCTAGCCCATGGGTTTGCAGGTGGCTTAGCATTGTGCTTTCAATGCTTCTCCCATGAAACTAAGGTTCGAACATTGCAACCGCTGAACCCTGGTGGATACACTGAGCATCTGAGATTGGAATGGGGATTGAGGACTAACCTACAAGCCTGCTCAGTGAGGGGCTGGATATAATGTATTGTCCCACCTGATCGGGTTGCTGAGTGCTGTGTTACATCAGACCTCTTGGTAGCACACCAGATGTACCATGATTCAAATGCAAGCACTGAAGATATCTTAGCTGCTAGGCCCTATTGGCTCTAGCACCTGGCAGTCCCAGGAGGCACTCAGATGAAAGGGTGACGTACTAGGGCAGGCAGAAGAGGTCACGTGCTCTATGCTCAGTGGCTCAAAAGTAATTCCTAGCGTGGCCCTTTGGGGACACCCACCAGAGTTAGGACTTCTCGGGCTTGGGGGAGTGCCCCTTTTAGTCCATTGCCCTGTGATAAGCAATGAGGTATCCCTGCAGGTCCCCGGCCTGGATTCTGTTCCATAGTGAGTCTCGTTGGGGGGCCACTCACATTGTCCTGTCCCAGTGCACCAGCTCCTCCCAGCAGGTATCCAACCTGGGGCAGCCGCTCCAGCTCCTTGCACAGGGGCTGTCACACCTCAGCTGCCTTCAAACGCTGCACTCCTCCCAGCCCACAAGATACCCTGCTGGCCTGAATCACTCTTGAGCAACCCTGCTGCCAGCAGACATGGAAACGTCCTCCTCCTGCCGCACTACGACCCCCCAGCCATAGAGGGGGACAGCAGTGAATCTCCTCTCAGCAAATTGATCACAACGTGTGTAATATACACATGGGAGAGCTCCCTCCTCGGTGTCCAATGCTTAACCAGCTTTGTCCACTGAAAACTGGTTTTGCTAGTGAACTATCTGAATGTCCCTTAGCTATAAATGTCTGTCATCTGGTTACCAGGTGTTCTGACCATGGCCGTGTGGCTCACAGTACAGGACTATGGTTCATGCAGCTCCCCTGTGCACAGATTACCTTAGCAAAGCCATGGATAACGGTGGGGCTAGTGCGGTTTTCTGTCGGCTCCCTCGTTCGCTTTCCTCCTTTTGGTTTAAAACCAATGGAATTTGGTTTGTCCAATCATTCCTGTGAAATGAGGATAGAGACTCTTAGGCTAGCATGGAGGGGAGGAAAGGTACAACAGCCGAGATGTACAAGTGTCCTGTAATGGTCTGGATGCTTCAGTGTAGTGATATGAGCAGCTGTGCAGAATAGTGTGTGTGTGTGCGCGCGCGCGTACAACAGCAAAGCGTACTTATATGAGCAGCTGTGCAGAATGACCTCATGGGATGGGTGTGTGTGTGAGAGAGAGTTCAGTGAATTTCATGGACCAAGCCCTGAGTGCGCTGTGTCTCTCTCCTGTTAGTATTCAGCTCCTTGGACATGTCTCGCTCCGTGTCGGTCACTGCTGCTGGCCAGTGCCGGTTGGCCCCGCTGATACAGGTGATACTGGACTGCAGCCATCTCTATGACTACACTGTTAAACTCCTCTTCAAGCTGCACTCCTGTAAGTACACCGCAAGCAGCTGCCATTTCACTGCTGGGACGTGCTGAGAAGTTCTGATGGAGCAGATGTAAAGTTTCTGTTTCAGAGACGGAGCCCTGTCCCAAGGCTGTGCGTGTAACAGGTGTGCCAAGCACAGGGAAATGCCCTGTCTGTGTTTCCTCTGCTCCCAGAGCGAGGGGTGCCCAGGCAAAGGGCTGGTTTAAAACACTGGCGGGGGCTGGCTCGGAAGCATGACCCAGTGGCTTGCTCTGTGTCATGCGCGGAGACCAGGCCAGGTTTGACGCCTGCCTGTAGTCTCAGACTGGTAGTGTATGGAAGCGCTGATGAGTCAGGGCAGGCTGGAGATCAGTGGCTCCCTCTAGCTGATGAGGAAGCTGTGTTAATGGGTGTCAACGGCAACCCAGCCTGATCTGTGATCAGTGCAGAGAGAATCCTCCCCAGGGAGAGGGATGTGGCACATTAACTGCTGATGTGCCCTGTGGATTGATGCAGAACCGCCTGGTCTGGGCCAGTGGAGCATTAGCCTCATGGCTGGGCCCTGCATTTGCTGAAGCCCCTGCTGCACCAGCTGTGCCCTTCCCTGGGGAGGGGAGGGGGGGGATACTTGACTGGCAGCCCCCTCCCGGGAGAAGGGAACAAGGCATCCCCTTTCTACCCTTCAGGGCAGGGCATAGGAGACCCCAAGGGCCAGGGGAGGCTAATCCAAACACCAGCATGCTTCCCCCTCTGTTCCCAAGACTGGATGCTGGGCTAGCCACTGGGGCCCTTCCCCCACCATAGCTGGAGAGTTGGAGCGGGGCAGGCGGGGGGGATTGAACAGAGAAGTGGTGAGATTGTGGGGGCGGGAAGAGTGAGGGAGAGGGAAAGGGGAGGCAGGGAAAGAGATGATGGGGAGAGAGGGAGCAGCCAGGAGGAGCGAGAGAAGGGGAAAGAGGGCACAGAGGAAGGGAAGCAGGGAGGCCGGGTCAGTGAGGTTGGCCAGGTGCAGGTGGAAGCCCAAGAAGCAGTAAAAGGCATGGGGGGGGGGGATCCCTCTGCATGCCCCCGGAGGGGACTTGTGCTCGTGTCTCATAAAGCGACCCCCAAGGAGCACGTTTCTCTTTAGAATGCCCCAGCCCGCCCCTTCCCCCGCAAGGGTGCTGGCCTCCCTCCCTGCCCGCGCCAAGGTACTCAGCAGCTGTGTCTAGGCCAGGACCCTGTGGCCTCGCCAGGCCAGCCCTGAAGGAATCGTAGCCACAAGGGGGTTTCTGCATCTGGAGGAGTAAAAGCAGAGAGCCGTGGGAAATGTTCACCCTCCCCACACCTTAGCTACCCCGCGTCCTCCAGGGCGCAGCTCCCAGGACGTGCCGAGCTGTTTCATTTCTTCCTGGGCAAGTCCCGGGGCACAGGTCCAAGCAAAGATCACTTCAGGCCCTTTGACTTCGGCGAGGTTGGCTTAATAGCTTCAAATGGATTCCTGCAGTATGAGAAAGTGGCACCTCAGTGATCCTGGATTGAGCCTGCTGCTGCCAGCTCCCCGGCTGAGTGCAAACGAAGGCCTTTCCCTTCCATGAGTGAGCCCCCGGGGATCCGCCCCAGCCAAGGGACATTTCCTCCGCCAGTCCCCCCAGCTCCTCCAGCTGGGAGCCGCCTCCGAGCCAGTGCTCCTGCCCTGCAGTGCCACCTGCTGGGAGCGTCTGAGCAGTGCTCGAATTACGGGGGAGAAGTGGGGGTGCCCTTAGGGAACGCGGACAGGCCTGGAGGTGCCAGGGTGCCCCTTGGCGGCTCCTGTGCTGGCATCCTCTGTGCTGAGGCCAGCTGCAGCAGGAGTCTCTTCTCCTCTCTGCCCTTACCCCCTCCCCGCCTTCTGCCCCGCTTCCTCCCCTCCCCCTGCCCATTACCCTGCACCTTGTGCCCCTCCCCCTTCCCTACCCCTCTCGCTTCCTGTTGGGATGAAAGGGGCTTCTCCAGCGCCGGGCATTGGAGCCTGGGTTACGCCAGTGAAGAGACAAGCCCAGGCAGTGGGACCTGCTGTGGCTACGGGACACGCACCCTCCCCTCTCGCCACAGACCGACCCCTCATTGTGCCCTGGCTCCTTCCACAGGACAGCAGCGGTGGCTGCCGTCACGGTTCTCTGCAGCTGAGCACAGGGAGAAGTAAGGGGCCAAAACACACCCTCTACACCCCTTCCAATAAGTCAGAAGTGGGGTAGCCCCTAAAAGTAGTAGGGGGCCCGCCCCCAGGCCCTTCCGTAAGTCAGGCCCTGAGGCTGAGGCTGCAGTGATGAACTGTTCTCGGACTGGCTGCTCCCTCTGTGCGGTGCTGCTCGGCTGTCTGGAAATGAGCGCGGTGCTCGAGGCGACCTGGGAGCTGAGCATTCCCTTTGCATTCCATTCTGTGTCTCTTCCTCAGGCCTCCCCGCTGACACACTGCAGGGCCACAGGGACCGTTTCCTGGAGCAGTTCAGAAAGTAAGTGCCCTGAATGCCCAGCCTGTCCCCTTTGGCACTGAGCCTTTGCATGCTGACGTTAGCTCAAAGCGGCTATTCCTACGTTCATTATTGGTTAGGTAACTCCAGCCACTCAGACCCAGTCTGCAGGCAGCTCAGCGCTGACAAGAGCCCCCTGGGTTTGAAATGAACCGTCTCTGGCTGAGAAATGAAAAAAGTCCTGATTTCAGGGTCCCCCGGCTCACAAATGTTTATCCTGGAGCTGGGCTGGCCTCTTCTCTGCCCCCATGCTGTTGGGATAACCCATTGGCACTGAATAATAATCACTTTATTAAATCCAAGGAGGCTTTGGGGCTCTACTGGCAATGTATGGGAGGTGCCAGCCATTGAACTGCGGTTTGGCTGCCATGTGCAGTCGTCACACTGAGGTGAAAATGGGCAGGTGCAGCCCTACTCTGGGCTTTCCTGGAGTCTCAGAGCCATTTCGTAGAAAGGCCCTTTGGGGGTAAGGTAATCAGGGTTTAACCAGGGTTGTCAAGCGTGGCCGCAGCCCAGCTGTGCGCCAAAGGGTACTGCTGGGGCTGGCTCCTCGGCTGATGGTGCGCACATGCTGCAGCCGTGTGTTGCTGGGTCCATCAATCCTTCCTCCCTTGGAAATGTACCGAGCGAGCAGCGTTTTCTGTTCCGAGACGCTCTGGCTTTCATTCCCCCTTCACCTTCCCCAGCCTGGAGGGAGGGGCAGGCTGTGATATGCTGAACGGATCCTGGGAGGACCTTATTCACAGGGGTAGGAAACCAACAAGGGAAGCAGGAAACTCGGGGGAGATGGATCTGGTGGCTGGTTCTTCTAGGATTTAGCTGGTAAATTCTTTCCCCTTCATTCTTAGGCCTGGTCTACACTACCCGCCTGAATCGGCGGGTAGAAATCGACCTCTCGGGGATCGATTTATCGCGTCCCGTCAGGACGCGACAATCGATCCCCGAATCGACGCTCTTACTCCACCAGCGGAGGTGGGAGTAAGAGCCGTCGACGGGAAGCCGCGGAGGTCGATTTTGCCGCCGTCCTCACAGCGGGGTAAGTCGGCTGCAATACGTCGAATTCAGCTACGCTATTCGCGTAGCTGAATTTGCGTATCTTAAATCGACCCCCCCCTGTAGTGTAGATGTAGCCTGAGTCACAGCTGCAATTTGCATCAGTGACGGCCCCTTCCTCCCTAGGTGTATGGGGCAGGGGCCCCACCCTCCTGGATTCACCTTTTACCAGTGTGTTCGCCACTTGGCTTGAGGCAGATGTCCGGGTACTGTCCCAAGGAGCAGAGCCGGTGGCTCTCTTCCCAGGGTCCCCGTCTTGAGTTGTATGGCAAGATGGCGTCCATGTGACTGAGGTCCAGGGCTGCCTTTCCCTCTCTGCGTGGGATGCCTGGTTTGGAACCACAAGTGATGGGCTCTGTTAAATGAGTGTGGCAGGGAAGCCACCTGCATCCCGCGACTGCCTGGTTCTGCCCCAGCCGGCAGAGTCCCCTCCCTTACGTCCCATTTCCTTCCAGGTTGAAAGATTTGTTCTATCGCTCCAGCAACCTGCAGTACTTTAAACGGCTGATTCAGATCCCACAGCTCCCAGAGGTGAGACCCGAATGGCTTCTCTCTTGCCCTTGGGCACAGGCTAGGAGGGAGGGGTTGCAGTGACCATTGGCGTGACTAGGCAGTGGTATCTAGTGGTTAGAACAGGGCCCCAGCAGTCAGGACTCCTGGGTTCTATTCCCAGCTCCACTGCGGTTTCTGGGCAAGTCAGTTGAACCCCAGCGTTGAATGCTGGGTGCCTGCAGCCAAGCCCTGGAAGCCATATTTGCACTTACAGGGGATTGCTTTTCAGATATCCCTACTAGAGCTGGGCAAAATTTTGTTGGTAAAGAATAAATTCATTGAAAAATGCACTGCGAGGCACCAAAACTATTCACTAACTCGGCCACCCTTTGTGCTAGACATAGGCGTACGCAGCACATTTCATTAGGGTGTGCACCCAGGGAATTTTTTTTTTTTTTTTTAAGGCAAACATTTATTGAATACTCAGTCATAAAGGACATTATTTTTATTCATCAAACTAAAGAAACTAAAACTTAACTAAACTTAATATTTTTTAAATTAATAACTAACCTTTACTTAAAAAATGAGACACAAAATACCAAATTTTTGCTGTAGTGATAACCAGGCGTATACAAAGATACAGTCAATTTTCATGATCTTAACCAGATAATGAGCTCACCCAAACTGACCCAAACAGATTAAGGTTTCTTCATCTTCCTGTCCTAGAGAATGAGACGTCGCTCACCCGGTGTGATGGACTTAAATTCCTCAATCACATCCTTGTATTTAACTGACGAAGCCAATTCTTGGTCAATGTACAAAATCATGAGTGAGTCGAGGCGCTGTTGGGACATTGTACTACTTAGTTTGTTTTTTACGTGTGCTAGTTTCGAAAAGGCTCTTCCACATGAACGGCTTGTCTGCTCCTTTTCTTATCTTAACAACGAACCGATCTATATTTGAAAATTACAAGGGGGTATCATACGATTGAATTAAAACGTAAAGCCACGGGCTTGTTAGGCTAGTTCAGTAGAGTACATGCGACAAAGATTACAAACACTGTAGACACGGCGCTGGGTATGCCTGACACAGCCGCTTATATAGGTCAAAGAATTTTCTAGAATAGTAGTCGGAGGGGAGGGGAGGACCAACAGTAATGCGGCGCCGCAGTAGTGGGGACGCATGCTGCGAGCGAACGCGGATATAGAGCGTATCACGCGATTAAATTAAAACGCAAAGCCACTTTTGTTTTTGAGACATTAGGGCAGGCGCGGGCAAACTTTTTGGCCCGCGGGCCACATTGAGGTTCCAAAATTGTATGAAGGGCCAGGTAGGGAAGGCTGTGCCTCCCCAAACAGCCTGGCCCTGCCCCCTATCCGACCCCCACCCACTTCCTGCCCCCAACTGCTCCCCTCAGAATCACCGACCCATTCTGCTCCTTGTCCCCGACCTCCCCCCCCCCCCGACACCCTCCCAACCACCACGCCGGGACCCCACCCCCCCACCAACCGCCCCCTGCTCCCTGTCCCCTGACTGCTCCGACCCCTGTCCACCCCCCCCCCGCCTCCTGACAGACCCCCGGAACTCCCATGATCCAGCCCCCCGTCCCCTGACCGCCCCCCCCCAGAACCTCTGCCCCATCCAGCCCCCCACCTCCCTGTCCCCTGATTGTCCCAGGGACTCCCTGCCCCTTATCCAACCCCCCGGCCCCTTTACCATGCCGCTTACCCCCGCCTCTCCCGGAGCCTCAGCACACTGCGTCCAGGAGCGGCCCTGGACAGCGCTGCAGCGGTGTGGCTCCGGCGGGACCTGAGCTCCTGTCGCTCGGCCCGCTGGAGCTCGCAGCCCCGCCCCCTTACCACGCCGCTCCGAGAGGCAGGAGCTCAAGTCCCGCCAGAGCCACGCCGCTGCAGTGCTGTCCAGGGCCGCTCCTGGACGCGGCGCACTGAGGCGCCGGGGGAAGGCGGGGGTGGGGCCGGGGGGATCCTTCCTGGCTAGGAGCTCAGGCGGGCCGGGCAGGATGAGCGTGCCCACCCCGGATTAGGGTGTGCCTGGGCACACCCCATACACACACCTGTGGTGCTAGAGAAGGGAGGCGAAGCGCTGCCTCATAGCACCATTACGACCCCACTAGGGCTGCCTGGGGTGGTGCGGAGGGCGGATTTGGGCCCCTTATGTCCCACAGAGCCGCTTTTCTCAAGATCCTGCCATCAGTTCTCCCTTTCCACTCTAGAATCCGCCCAACTTTCTGCGGGCCTCGGCTCTGTCGGAGCACATCAGTCCCGTGGTGGTGATCCCGGCTGAGGCCTCGTCCCCAGACAGCGAGCCCATCACCGATCTAGTGGAGACGGACACAGCGTCACAACAGGTGAGCGCCTGGCCCCCTGACGTCGGTCTCTCTCTTTGAGCTCACAACTGGCTCTGCCTATGTCTGGCCAGGTTTTCAGCTGCCAAGAGAATATGCCTGGCCTTTGCATGCCCTGCCATGGCTCTGGGGCTGTGCTGCCAGGACTGTGATCTCCTTAGCTCATAACATACTCAAGGCCTGGTGCCTGTTTGGCTGTACGGCACATGGAAAAGCCAGGGCATCAACGCTGCTTATTCCCATGGGTTTAGTACTGAGTCAGCGCCCTTGGGGGTGCCGTGCTGCTAAAGGTGCTGTCTGGCTAATCGGACATGAAACCAAGAGTCAGGGAAGAAATCCAGGGAGTAATTCTGGTGCCCTGGCCAGGTGACGATTGATTGATTGATTGATTGATTGCATTTGGCTTCCCCTGCATTTCCCCTCCAGTTCTAGATCCCCATTTCCTGTCCTAATACACCAGCCCAGAGGTGGCTCCATTTCGGTGGCTGGTGAAGTGGTCCCTACATCTCCTGTTAACGTAATGGCTTTTGCGGCTGTGGGTGGTAAATACATCCCTGTAATGTTGTTAATTTAGGCAGTACCATTTGGAGCAGACAATAGATTGCCCTAGTTGCAGCTCTTGGGTTTGAGTCTCTGCATCTTGGGGAGTCTACTGCACCAGCGTGGAGCACGGCCATTCTGCTGTGGTGGGATTTTAAACCCACTTTGCACTAGGGTAAATGACTGCCCAGCTGCAGGGCATCAAATTTGGCCCATTGCCTCTTGTGGTGGCTAATGGTGATATTTCACATGAAGAGAACCGGGGATTTCTGTCGTGCCAGTAACTCCTTTGGCAGCTAGTGGTTGCCTGCTGGTAAATGCAGCTAACTCGCACCACTACAAGTACCTCGTAAGTAACTGCTCCGCTTACAGTTCCAGACAGGGTTGGCCTTCTGCCCGCTGCAGTTGTCTGTCTGTCCCAGTCAGACCCCAGCTGAATTAACTAGTTGCAGTTAATAAAGCAAGTAGAACTGCCCTCAGCTGCGTCAGGCTGCATAGAAGACGGGGGCCCGTGCCTGATGGGAGCTGTCCGTCTGCAAGGGGAAGGGATAGCTGTCCCTTAGAGGGCATGGGGCAGCTGCCATTCTTGCTAAGGGGTGGGGTCCTGGTGTATGGGGGAGGGGTCTTCTCTTGTGAGGGGGTCGGGCTGAGACGGGGGTGGGTGGGTACGTGCGCCCCTGGCCATGTGCAGGGCAGCAGTAGATTTGACTCCAGGGATCTGTATTTGTTTCCCCCTCCAGAGCTTGTTTGACAATAAGTTTGATGACATCTTTGGCAGTTCGTTCAGTAACGATCCTTTCAACTTCAGCAGTCAGAATGGGATGAACAAGGATGACAAGTGAGTGCTGGCTCAGGGGCCCCATAGCTGCTGGTGGGGCGTGTTTGGTGTCAGGGGAAGGAGCTGTGAATGCGGAGGCAAGGCAGGGGCCAGCTCTGTGGGGAAGGCCTGGGCCTCCCTTGGAAGGGGCACCCTGGGGTTGACTGGTGAGGGCTCTCCTGCCCTGGGGTTCATCTGTGAAGGGCACTGAGCGGCGGGCCGAGCTCTCTGAGTCCGGGCTGGCTCTGTGATAGGCGTTTGATGCCTGGCCATAGGCTGGACCCTGGGCAAGTGGGCTAGGAGCTGCAGCACGTAATCAGCAGCTGGCAATGGCCCCCGCACTTCGCACAGCGTGGCCTCCTGCAGCTCCTTGTGGTGTTCTAGGCAAGGAAAGGCTCCTCCAGCCCCAGACACTTGCCCCTGCGAGCTGGCAGTCAGCAGGAGCGGTGGGTCATTTCGGAACGGCCCAGGGGTCCTTCCAGCCCAGTATCCTGTCTCTGACAATGCCCAGCTCCAGCTGCTGCAAAGGATAAAACCCTGCAGGGGGCAGTGATCGGATAAGTTGCCCCCAGGGGAGGTTCTCTCCTAACCCCAGGAGTTAGATCTGCTCATGCCCTGAAGCAGGAGGGCTGAGATCCTTTCCAGCGCTCTTGTTCATGGTTAAATCTTTACTATTACAGCTCTTCTCTGTATTCACGGAATGGTCCAACCCTTTTTTTGCAACCTGTTTAGCTCTTGCCTTCAGTTCCATCTTATGGCAATGAGTTCCACAGGCTAACAATGCATTGGAGGACAATATACTTCCTTTGAACAGTTTTGAATTTTGAATGCCCCCGTGCTCTTGTGTTATGAGACCCCCTCCTCTAGACCAGTGGTTTTCAACCTGTGGTCCGCAGACCCCTGGGGGTCCACAGACTGTGTCTAAGATTTCCAAAGGGGTCCGCACCACCATTTGAAATGTGTTAGGTTGAAAACCTCTGTTCTAGACCATTCGTTATTTTGTATACCCCCATCCTGTCCTCTCTGAACTGTCTCTTTCTAAGGCAAACAACCCTGTTCTTTCTCTCTCTCTCGATATGAGAGTTCCAGGCTCCTGACCATTGCTCGTCCCTGAACCCCCTCCTCTTCTGCACTATCCTTTGAGACAGGGGGACCAGTGCTGCACGCAGGATCCCAGGGGAGGGCACCCCTGGGTCGATGTATTGGCCTCATCATATTTTTGGTGTAATTCCCATCTGATCCCCAAACCTCCTCTGCTCGGGGTGGCAGGGGCACGGGCTAAGGGGCACAGCACGGAGGAAGCAACTGGTGTCATTCTCCTTGCCAGGGACCGGTTGATCGAGCAGCTGTACCGGGAGATCGGTGCGCTGAAGGAGGAGCTGGAGAACTTCAAGGCAGAGGTGAATGTATAGCCCATATTACTCCCGTGAACACAGTGTGCGGGCTGTGCACTCTGCGGCCAGTGATGTGCAGATCTGGGACCTCGCTGGTGTGATCGCTGTGTCTCAGGGCAGGGTCAGACCCATTAGCCCGTACGTTGGATGGGAAACACGCACCTCCTGCTGAGTCACACTGAACCAGGGGCCCAGCCTGGCTCTAGGGAGCACCGAGCTCCAGAGATGCCACCTTTCCAAGACCCTGGGGCTGTTACTCTCCCAGTTGCGGAGACTGTTTCTGTGCCCAGGGCCTGCGCCAGGGGTGGTATTTCTGCTCTGCCACCTTAGGGAGGAGTTGGGTTTCCTCGTCGTCCCAGGGATACCAGTAGGGTGACCAGATGAGAATTCCAAAATATTGGGACCGCCGCAGGGGGAGCACCTTTTCAGTTGTTATGCTCACCCGTCCGAGTCTTCGGCGGCTCTGCGGCGGCGGGTCCCTCAGTCGCCGACGGTATTCGGTGGCATTTCGGCGGCGGGTAATAAACCTTGCCACCAAAGAAGGGAGTACCCTCTGCCGAAATGCTGCCGAATACCGTCGGCGACTGAGGGACCCACCGCCCAAGTGCTGGGTGAGTGTAACAATTGAAAAGGTGCTCCCCCTGCTGGTCACGGAGAGAAGGGGGGGGGAAGCGCCCGAAACAAAATATCGGGACAAATGGCGTCCCGACCATACTTCGGTCGGGACATGGGACAAACTGCTCGATATCGGGACAGTGCCGATTTTATCGGGACATCTGGTCACCCTAGATACCAGGGCTGTCAAGTGATAGCTGCTTAGACAACTGCCAGTCAGGCACTGGCTTATGCTGAGTTGTCAAGGCTGAATCCCCACTCTGTCACTTCGAGTGCAGAAGGTGGGGGCCCGCAAGGATTTTAAAAATTAATACTGGCCACTCCAGGCTTGTATTAAACTCCCAAGGTTACAGCTTTTCTCTGACCTTGGCTTGGTAAACGGTGCCACCACCCAAATGCAAAAAAACGCCTTTGAACCCAGGAAGGTACCCTCAAGCCTCTCCCCCCCCCCCCCCCCCCCACACACACACACACACACACACACTGAGAAAGAAAACAAAGGAAATTTTAAAAGAGCAATTCCAAAAATTAAGCACCCAAAAGAGCTTTCTGGGGGGTTCAGCTTAAAGGTTACAAGCAAACAAAAGCATCTGGGGTTAGCACAAAGGAGAGCCACAAGCCAAAACAAGAAATAATCCTGATCGCATCTAACTAAACATTTCCTATCCAAATCATTTCTTCTAGGTATGGAAGATGAATTTTCATACCTGGTTCAAACCTTACACAGCATTGCTGCTCCATCCCTGCAGCCCAGAGAACAACAGACAAAGGGAAAGTTTCTTTCCCAATTTTAAAAGTTCTACCTTCCCATTGGCTCTTTTGGTGAGGTGCCCACTCCTTTTCTTTTACCTGTGGGCTTGTTAACCCTTTACAGGTAAAGCAAGCAGAGGATAGACACCAAGAGAGATTTTGCAGCTGGCTGGGTGTCTATAAGGGAGCTCCCCCCTTCAGTTATTACACGAGTGCTGTTGTTTTATAACTCACCACAGAATCCCTGCGTGCTGAGTCGTTGGTGCTTTTGTTAATGGGTTTCTTAGAATTATGGGCCTTGGGCACTTTGATTGGCTGGCCCAGGTCTAATTAGCTACAGCAGTGTCAGAGCTGTGTTTCAGACTGTCCTTTCAAAGGGCAGCTGGCATCGAGGCAGCTAGGGCTAGAAGGGTGTTTGACCCATCGGCCCACCTCTCCCCCTTGGTGACCTGCAGAGCCATCGCCTAGGGGTGCAGCTGAGGGGACGGATCAGCGAGCTGGAGGCAGAGCTAGCGGAGCAGCAGCACCTCAAGCAGCAGGCCCTGGACGAGAGCGATTTCCTGCACACCGAGTTGGAGGAGCTGAAGAAGCAGTGGGAGGACACTGAGAAAGCACAGAGGAGCCTGACGGAGATTGAGAGTGAGGAGAGACCTCTGCTTTGCTTCGGGGGCTGCCCCCTGAGTCCCCAGCCCAGCCTCTTCTGCAGGGTTGGCTGTAGGGGGAGCTTGCAGCTACTCCAGCCCCAGCCTCTATCAACAGGGAGCACGGCGGGCTGGCTGTGGGGGGAGATCCAGACCACCCCAATCCCAGGCTCCCTCAACAGGGGGTGCAGTAGGGGGCAGGCTGGCTGTGGGGTGGAGATTCAGGTCAGTCCAGTCCTGGGCTCCCTCAGCAGGGGGTGCTGTCGGGGGCAGGCTGGCTGGGGGCAGGAGCTCCAGGTCAGTCCAGTCCTGGGCTCCCTCAGCAGTGGGTGCTGTAGGGGGCAGGCTGGCTGTGGGGCGGAGCTCCAGGTCAGTCCAGTCCTGGGCTCCCTCAGCAGGGGGTGATGTAGGGGGCAGGCTGGCTGTGGGGCAGAGCTCCAGGTCACTCCAGTCCTGGGCTCCCTCAGCAGGGGGTGCTGTAGGGGGCAGGCTAGCTGGGGGCAGGAGCTCCAGGTCAGTCCAGTCCTGGGCTCCCTCAGCAGGGGGTGCTGTGGGGACCCATGTTTCACAGCTGGAATGGCTATAGGAATGGGGTGACTCATTTGCCCTAGTGAGACGGGATTTTCCTTGGGAGACGTCCTTGGCACGTGTGTTCCCAGGTCGCTCACCCTGTGTGTGTCTGTGTTGCAGGGAAGGCGCAGGCTAACGAGCAGCGGTACACCAAGCTGAAGGAGAAGTACAGCGAGCTGGTGCAGAACCATGCTGACCTGCTGCGCAAGGTAGGGCCCGGCTCCCCTCTCCTGCATTCCACCCCTGCCAAGCCTCCTGCTGGCTTTGGGTCAGTTCTCATGCCCAGGAGTAGCAGGGATCTGCCACTGTAGATCCATGGGCCATCGTGCCCTGTGGCGAGCCAGCTCTGCTGTTGTTCCGGAGGCTAGTGGGCGAAGATCCCCCGTGGGGAATCCCCTACCCCTACCCCACACCAGGGAACAGGATTGTGCTCTGAGAGCAGGATGGGGGCAGAGGTGAGGCATCGGCCCCGTCCAGTGACTGGGTGGGTGACGAGCAGGGGCTGACGCAGCTGATGAGTTCTTGCTGATGTTCCCCAGAACGCAGAGGTCACCAAGCAGGTAACGGTAGCGAGACAGGCCCAAGGCGATGTGGAGCGGGAGAAGAAAGAGTTAGAGGACTCCTTCCAGCGCGTGAGCGAGCAGGCCCAGAGGAAGGTGAGTCCGAGTGTGCAGAGCGGAGCAGGGAAGGCCCGGAGCGTGGGAGTGTCAGCTGGGGGTGCTGGGCGGGTTAGAGCCCAGCGTGAGGGAGTCCGTGCAGTAGACAGGTCTACAGCGTTGTGCCCGTGGGACGGTACAAGCGAGGAGTGAGGGGAGAAGGCTGCAGATTGGTGATGTGATCAGATCCTGAGCTCTCAGCTCAGGTCTGCAGTGGGTAACGAACAGCCCAGGGGCAGGGAGTGCCACCCTGTGATGTGCACACTCAAGGGTTACTTCTGCTCTGTCTGCAGGCTCAGGAACAGGCAGAGGTCTTGGAAACCTTGAAGAGAGAGCTCACAGCCAGCAAGCAGGAGCAGCAGGCCCTCCAAAGCACTCTGAAATCCAGTTTGCAGGTGAGCACGTGCTTCCCTCAGTGAGATCTCCTCCTCTGAGACTCGGTCTGGCCCTCGCCCTGGCTGGACGTGAGTGGGTATCTACTGGTAAGTGTGGCTGTGCTCAGCCTGCCAGCGGGACGGGCTGTCTCGCTGCGCTGGGAGCAGTGCCAGCATCGCGGGCGGCAGGAACTCGCTGCCCCAGCACACCGGGCTCTGAGGTGGTTTAATTTTGGAATATAGTAGGGGAAGCGGGATCCCAGAATGAGGGCGCTTGATCCACCCTCATCTTTTCTTTCCCCGTTCCTCCCTCTGTTCCCTTTGCCCTGCAGTCGGAAGCAGAGCGTAGCACCAGGACAGCGGGCTTGGAGCAGGAGAGGGACACCCTGGTGGTGGCAGTGGCCCAGCGCAGCCAGGAGGTGGCGGCATTGCAGGCCGAGTTGCAGCAGCTGAAGGACACTCTAGACAGCGAGAAGGAGAGCAGCAGTAAAACGCTGGAGACACTGCAGACCCGGCTGGGAGAGAAGGTACTCCTGTCTGCCAGTTTGGGGGTGCCCAAGGTGGGCAGCAACATTGCAACAGCCACACTCCATCCCCTGGGCACCCTGACTTCACCCCGTGCATTGACAGAAGTCCAACGCAGCTCTTGTGTGAAATGCAGTAAACCTAATGCCGTGGAGCTGTGATCTGCAGAGGCTGCATGTCCCAGCATGCCATGCTGTTGGACTCCTCCTTGCTTGGTTGCTCGGGTCAAGATGGAGCATTGCATGCTAGGAACTGATAGCCCCAAACTGTTCTTCCTTAAATGCAAAGATATGGGGAACACCCCATGGGTGTGGCGTTATGGTCCCCATCTGCCCCCTTTCCTCCTGCTGGAAGGAACTGGGGCCAGAGCAGCCAGGGACAGCCCTTACTCTTTCAATTACATGGCTCTGGCATGTCAGTGGCCTTGCGTTCTTGCCCAGAGCCTCCTGGGTGCCAGGGTGGCCTGGCTGGGGCTTGGGAAGGCCCTGACCTCTCTCCTGTCTTTGTGTGTCCCTCAGGAGAGCCGTGAGCAAGCCCTCCAGCAGCGGCTCCTGGACGAGCAGTTTGCCTTGCTGAAGTGCACGGTGCAGGAGGCTGAGCAGATGGTGCAGGACTCCCTGAACCGACTCGACGACCCCGCCCACATCAGCTGCACAAGCTCTGCAGGTATGGCCTAGCTGCCCTGCCATCAGGGTTGGGCTGGCTCCTCCCTCTGCTGGGTGTATCCAGCTGCACTGACCTCTAGCTGCTCTCACACACGGCGTGAAAGCTCTTATGAATCGGGGTTGGGTGCCACTCGGGGCACCGGCCTGGAATTCAGTCAGTGTTTGGCGAGCCACATGCCTCTCCTAGGAACTGCTGAGGATAAAGCCTTGGGACTGCTCCCAGGCAGCTGAGCTGGCCCAGAGCTAGTGCCACTGACTGCAGCTTCCAGGGTCATAACCCCACTCACCCTCACCCGGGCGGTGCTTGGCCAGTGCCAGGTATTTCAGGGGTGTCTCACCAAGTGTTCCATAGCTCTGGAGTTGCACTAGAGTGTGTGTGCACATACAGACCCGTGTGCGTCCAGTAAACTGAGTCAGTTACATTCGGGGGGGTTTCCCAAGGAATCATTTGCTGTCCCTCCCTAAAATCTTCAGCACAGATGGGTGCAAAGGCTACTCCTGGGGTAATTCTGCGCCTCTGTGTGTGCGCAGAATTCATGTTCCCCGCAGATTTCTCTGCTTCCCCGCAGAAAAATGACTTTCTGACAAGGAAGCAAAGGGAAGCTGCAAGAGCTGACTCAGTTTCCTGGACGCTCCCAACAAGCCTCTGTGCATCCAGATTCCCCCCCACACCTAGACCCCCCACTGAGCTGCCTGCAACCAGATTGTCCCACATAGAATTTTCTCACCCCACACCTGGATCCCCCCACACTGAGCCCCTTCACACTTGGATCCTGCCTGGCTGAGCCTGCCTGCCCCACACCTGGTGCACCTAGCGCAGCAGGGCAGGACCCCAAGGTGTTTCTGGGGCAGGCCCAGGTCTTGTGCTGTGTCAGGGTCGGGTGCAGCCTCACCGCTGAGTCCGTGTCCCGGGGTGGGGGAGCTGCACAGTGATCTCCCACCTTCATGCAGCCAGTGCCCTGTGCTCCCCACTGCCCTGCTGGAGCCTCTGCATTGATTTATTGACAAATAAAACGTGCAGAATTTTGCAGAATTTTAAAATATTGTGTGCAGAATTTTTTATTTTTTGTCGCAGAATGCCCTCAGGAGTAAAAGAAGGGGGCTCCAGCCATAGTGTGGAGATTTGGCTGAGGGCAGAAATCAGGAGGCCAGGAGCAGGGGTGGGGTGGGGGCTCTCAGGAGCCCTTTGTTCATATTCTGCCCCAGCCTGCAGGGAAGGTTGGGGTGACCGCCCTTCCCGTGATGGAGTCCCGCCTCCCCGCCGCCACCCCCGCACTGGGGAGCCCTGTCCGAGGCGACATCTCCTCAGGGCTCGTAGTAACTCTTCTGGAGAGCAAACGTTTTGCCTTTGGAAAGGACCCCAGTGCACTGAAGTCCAGTATTCCCAGAGGTGGGCAGACTCCCTGCAGGGCCTTTCCCTTTGCCCTTGCTCCAGAGCGCCCGTGCCGAGTGCTGTGCTGTGCTCTGCTCCAGCGGGGGCAGGAGCAAAATGCAGCCAGCTGGAGCTGACTGGCCGTGCGGTGCTGTCTCCCTCTCTGGTTTTAAGGGGGTTTCGTTGTGTAACTGGGGGAACCAGAGACTGTATCGCAGAGCCCAGCCCCTCCGGGCAGCATTCTCCACTGCTCAGTCGGGGGCTTCTTGTAACTCAGGGGCAGGCTCTGCGCGGGAGCCCCTGGGGCAGTGTTGGCAGCACACGGATGGGCAGGGGATGAGTCTGTGTGTAGCCCCGGACCCTGCGCAGACCGCTGAGTTCCTTCTGGGTCTCTCTTGTGTGTGCAGATTATCTCCTGTGCAGAACGTTGGCTGCCTCCGACTGCATAGAGCGGCTCCAGGGCGCGCATGGCAAATACCTTTCCAACCGCTCAGGTGAGAGAGCTGCCGGGGCCCTGAGCCCCCTCACTGCGGGCTCACAGTGCACCTTCCTCTGCACGCCATCGGCAGGGGCTGCTCAGGGCTGAGGAGTGCTGGCAGAGCGAATGGTGGGGGCTTCCACAGGGGTCCCTCCAGAAGATCCCATCCTCTCTCCTTCCGGACATGCCAAGCCTCAGACCCCGCAGCCCACGGGCCACCCGTGTGTGTGAGGGACACAGCGCCCCCTCTTGGAGCCCTGCTGTCAGCGTGTCACATGATGCACTTGACCCTTCCCCCTTCCCACAGCACCCAAGCAGCAAAGCAACAGCAGCCCTTGGATCCCCTGGCCGCAGCAGGGCAGCAGCTAGCTCAGCTGCAGTGCAGACTGTGGGAAACTGAGTCGAGAGGGGGCTGGGCTGTAGTTCCCGAAGCCACAGCAGTGCCAGGGCGCAGCGAGGCCACGTGCACTGGGGCTGCACACGCCCTCCAGGCCTGTACTGACCTGACGCTTGACGGCATGTGCACGCACGGCTGCTGCGGACATCATCCTGGGAAGGGGATCTCTGAGCTGCGGCGAGTGAGGGCTCAGGGCTGGGTCTGCGCCTGGCTCTGGTGCCCTGAGGGGGTGAGGAACGTACCTGCTCAGCTCCCTTTGAATCTGACTCTCTCAAACCCGCGAGTCTTGTTTGCCTGAGGGACTGAGAGGGCAGCGATGGGGCTGGTTGAACCGCTGAGGTGGCCAGTGACTTAGCAGGGGCCGTCTCCCCCTTCTCTCTCCTTTGCCCGCAGATGTAAGCAGCCTGCTGCCATGCGTGGCCCTGTTTGCCCACCTCATCAGCGACACCATCTTGCAGGGCAGCGCCACCTCCCACATGGTCCCTATGGAGCTTGCTGACTGTAAGTATCCCTGCCGGGGCAAGGGGTGGGGCTGTTCCCGCTGGGCGCTCCTGCCTTCCTCACCGGCTCTTGCCCGGCTGGTTTCAGTGCTGTCGGAGATGTGTAAGCAGTGCGGGAGCGAGGCCCTGAGCTACCTTGGTGCCCTGAAAGATGAGGCCTCCCTGGGGGGCGCCGACTGCACCGCCGTGAGAAACTGCCTGAGCCGAATCAGCGCCATCGGAGAGGTGAGAGGGCTGGGGACTGGAACGCGCTGGAATCAGCCCCCTCTCTGGGCAGGGGGGCCTGTCGCGTACTGAACGGCTGCGGCCTAGGACAGGGCCGTAGGAGACTGACTGCTCCAGAGTGGGCAATGGGCAGCAAGAAGGAGGTTGGGAGGATCCCTCTGGGGCGGGGTTGAGGGTCTCTACGGTCCAAGAGGGGAACTCCTGGGATATGCGTCTGCCCTGCTCTGTGTCCCGTCCCCCTCTGACTTGGCTGTGTCAGTGTGTGCGGCCTGCCTTTCAGCCCTCCGCTGCCCCTTCCTGCTCAGCTGTTCACTCTCCTGAGTTCTCCTCCCAGGAGCTTCGGCCCAAAGGCCTGGACGTCGAGCAGGAGGAGCTGGGGGACCTGGTGGACAAGGAGATGGCAGCTACGTCAGCAGCTGTCGAGATGGCAGTTGCCAGGATAGAGGTGAGACCGGAGAGTGGCTTGGGTGAGGGATGGGGGGGGCTGTTCCTTCACTCCCAGCAACCCCTGCCCTGCAGTGACTCAGACCAGCGGCCCCAGGGTCACCAAAGCAACACAGCAAGGGCCACACAGACGCCACGGGGCAGGCTCCAGCCAGTCAGCAGCCCACACTGAGCAACCGAAAGCTGCACCACCAGGAGCCTCCCAGACTCCTGCTTGTCTCAGGGAGCTGCACCCACTGGAGGTCGCTGACCGGCCAGATGTTGCAGCCAGGTGGTGTCAGCGGCTGGAATCTGGTATGTTCCCTTGTGGGCCCGGGCCCACTGCGGCACCACAGGCTAATGCTGCACTGGCAGAATCGGAGCCATTGGAGGGCTGCTTCAGACCCGTCTCCCATCTCCTGCTCCCTCGAGCTCTGCTCAGGTGTGCAGCCCGGTGCCATCAGCTCAGGAAAGCACTTGCAGGTCGAGCTGCAGGAGAGCAGTGGGGCAAGGGAATGCGGCTCGCAGGCCCTTGCCATGGGCTCTCAGTACCAGCGCCTGGAACTGGTCCCCATGTGGGGTGATAAGGGCCGTGGGTGGGCGGGCTTGGTGATAGATGAGAATCTGCCTTGTCCTGTGTAACCGGGTGTCTGCGCACGCGCACACCCTGACCGTGAGTTTCACAGCATGGCTCTGTCGCTCTAAACAGGATATGCTCAGCAAGTCTCGGGCTGGGGACACCGGGGTCAAGCTGGAGGTCAATGAGAGGTTAGTACAAAGCCAAGATCTACCCCTGCTTGCTGTCCGCAGTCAGAGCGGCTCCGTGGGCTGGTGCCATGAGCACAGGAACTGCAGGCTTCTAATGCCGAGCCCGCCGCTGACTTGCGAGGGGACTGTCTGCCTGCCTCTGCAAACAGGGATTGGGGCCCTGGCCTGGTGCCCAGCGTGGCTGGGAGGGCTTCTGCCTGTGAAGCGCGGTGCAAGGGCTGATTCATGCTGAGCAACAGTAAAACCATTAAAACGTCACAGTCAAGCAGCGAAAGCAAAGGAAGATGCCACATACAACAAGAGGAACGGCAGGGGGAAGGGCCAGCGGTGCTTGTAATAAAGACAAAAGCGCTTGGGGTTTCCCACGACCTCGCTATGTTCCAGGGAAAGTGGGGAGGCTATCGGGGGGAGCGTGCTCCCCGCAGGCCCTCCGCCGTGTGTTGCAGCGCTGGTACCGCTGCGAGGCACACAGTATCCAAGCCCTGAACAAGGCCTAGGCACCCTCGACCCAATGGGGAATTCCACCCCGAGGGAACGAGCGCGCCCCCTCAGAGCGCCTGCCCGCCGGAGCCCTCTTCGCTCGCAGCGGGCTGAGGGCACTGAGGAGCCCGTCATGAGGGGAGGGTGATGTTGCCGGGTGCTCATCCTCTGAGTGGGCAGTGCTTGGGAGAGTTGTGCCCAGCGGAGGAGCCCCATGGGCACTGTCTTTCCTGCCAGTCTAACTGTTGGGGGAGGGGAGTCTGTGGAGCCATGAGGGTGTGACTGGGAATTCGCTTTTTACCTAGTGGTAGCAATGTGGGACTGGAAGGTCCTCAGTCCAGCCCCCTGCACTGACCAGCCCTGACAGGTGTTGTCCAACCCGTTCCTAAAAGCCACCAGTGGCGGGGATTCCACAGCCTCCCTTGGACGCCTGTTCCAGAGCTTAACCACCCTGAGAACTAGAAACATTTTCCTAATATTGAACCTAAGTCTCCCTGGCTGCAGATTAAGCCCGTTGCTTCTTTTCGTTCCTTCAATGGATGAAGAATGACTGAGCACCGGCCTCTATAGCAGCCCTTAATGTATTTGAAGAATGTATCAGGTCCCCCCTCAGTCTCCTTTTCTCCAGACTAAACATGCCCAGTTTTCTAACCTTTCCTCACACGTCAGGTTTTCAACCTTTGAGCATTTTTGTTGCTGTCCTCTGGACCCTCTCCAGTTTGTCCACATCTTTCCTAAAGCGCGGGGCCCAGAACTGGACTCAGTGTTCCAGCTGATGCCTCCCCAGTGCTGAGCAGAGAGGGAGAATTACCTCCTCAGTCTTAAAATACAACACTCCGGTTAAAACACCCCCAAATGATATTCGCCTTTTTCACAGCTCCGTCACATTAACTCCTATTCAGTTTGTGTTCCACTATAACCGCAGGTGCTTTTCAGCAATACTGCAGCCTAGCCAGTTATTCCCCAGTTTGTAGTTGTGTATTTGATTTTTCTTTCCGAAGTGCAGTACTTTGCACTTGTCCATATTGAATTTCATCTAGTTCATTTCAGATCAGTTCTCCATTTTGTTTTGAATTCTAATCCTGTTGTCCAACGCGCTTACAACCTCTCCCAGCCTGGTGTCATCTGCAGGTTTTATAAGCTCTCCATTATCCAAGTAATTAATGCAGATATTGAATAGTACCAGACCCAGGACTGACCACTGCGGGACCCCACTAGATATGCCCTCCCAGTTTGACAGCAAACCATTGATAACTACTCTTTGAGTACAGTCTTTCAACCAGTTGTGCACCCACCTGATAGTAATTTCATCTAGACCACATTTCTCTAGGTCAGTGGTTCTCAACTTTTCCAGACTACTGTACCCCTTTCAGGAGACTGGTTTCTCTTGTGTACCCCAAATTTCACTTCACTTAAAAACTACTTGCTTACAAAATCAGACATAAAAATACAAGAGTCACAGCCACACTAGTACTGACAAATTGTTTACTTTCTCCTTTTGTCCGTCTGAAATTCTAGTTTGTACTGACTTTGCTAGTGCTTTTTATGTAGCCTGTTGTAAAACTAAGCAAATAACTAGATGAGTTCATGTATCCCTGGAATTCCTCTGCGTACCCCAAGGGGTATACATACCACTGGTTGAGAACCACCGGTCTAGCTTGCTCAGGAGAATGTCATGTGGGACTGTGTAAAAAGCCTGACCCAAATCGAGATGTATCACATCTACTGCTTACCCCATGCCCATTAGGCCAGTAGCCCTGTCAGAAAAGGACATTCGATTGGTTTGGCAGGATTTATCCAGGACAAATCCATGCTGGCTACTCCTTATAACCCTAGTATCCTCTAGGCGCTTACAAATGGATTGTTTAATAATTTGTTCCAGTATCTGTCCAGGTACTGAAGTTAGGTTGACTGATCTATAATCCCCCAGGTCCTCTTTGTTCCCCTTGTTAAAGCCAGATGCTATATTTGCCCTTCTCCAGTTCTCGGGGGGCCTCTCCTCCAGGAGGTCTCGAAAATAATCCTGATGGTTCCTCAAGTGCCCTAGGATGAATTTCATCAGGCTCTGCCAACTTGATTACATCTAACTTAGCTAAATAGTCTTTAGCCTGTTTGTTCCCTGCCTTCTCGCGAGCTGCCTTTCTCTCTTGCAGGATTCTGGGCTCCTGCACGGACCTGATGCAGGCTATCCAGGTGCTAGTCCTGGCTTCTAAGGACCTCCAGAGGGAGATTGTGGAGAGCGGAAGGGTAAGCAGGGCACTCGCTAGCATGCACCCATTGGGAGAGCTGCTCTTGGCAGCCCTGTGTCAGTCACTCCATGGCCTAACACCAGCTCCCAGCCTTCTCTGGCAGCTGGGGCAGATTAGGGACTCCATAGTAGCTGGAGGCCACTAATTCAGAGCGCCAGAGAGAGGTGTTTCCTCAAGATTTGGGAGTGTGAGCTCCACACACCCTGTAGCTATGGAGCCAGCTACCGGAAGTGGGGGGGCACCAGCCGGGAACCTGGCTGTTAGTGGAAGCCCAGAGGCACTTTCCAACATGGCCAACTTCATGCTCCAGAGATGTTTGGGAGAGATCCGGTTCCCAAAGAGCGAGGCCAAGACCTCTGCTGCGCCCGTCAGAGTCTGTCCCCGCCCCTGAGCTGTGTGGGTCCGGACCTGCCCTGCAGCTGCTTCCCCAGCCGTGGCGGGTTTGAATGCAATTGAATGGAATGGCCACAGAGCCAATAGACACATCGCTAAGGGAGTGATGGGGAGCCTACTGTAGCAGCCGAAGCAGCTGGGGGACCCGCTGGCCTTAGACACCATGGTCTTTCCATGGCTAGCAGCATCCTTCGATTTGGGGCAAGGTTCCCCGGCTCCATTGAGTCTCCTGCTGCGAGTGGCAGCGGGGCGCTCAGGGCTGGGTCCTGAGGGTCTGACAGACGACATGCTGCTCTGAGCCGTGGCAGGGACCTCCCCAGAGAAGCAAGTCGGGGTTTAGAAGAGGAGTGAAGCAGATCCAGGGCTTGGGTGGCCAGGAGAGCCGGGGGGGAGCAGAACTGTAGGCCAGGGCAGGCTGGTCAGAGAGCCGAAGGCTGTAAACCCCTCCCCGCTGCCATGGAAGGGCTGCTGTCCGTGGAGTCCTCACTCCTGGGTCCGTGTGTCTGGGACATAAACTCTGCTCAGCTTCTTCCCCAAACCTCCGCCCTAGCTGCTCTGGGAGCTCCTGACTCTTCCTTCTCCTCGACCATGGTGCTTCTCCCCAGCCTGGTCACCATCCCCGCGGGCTAGGGACAAGGCAGGGCTAGCTAGGGGCCAGAGAGACTGAGCTGCATCTGCCGCTCCCTGGCCTCCCGTGCGTGACCCTTGGGCGTTTCTCCTTTGAACGACAGGGCGCAGCGTCCCCCAAGGAGTTCTACGCCAGGAATTCCCGCTGGACGGAGGGCCTGATCTCCGCATCCAAAGCCGTGGGCTGGGGAGCCACCGTCATGGTGTAAGTGCCCGTTGGGGCAGCGGCGGCTTCGCATTGTGGGGACTCTGAGCGAGACACCCCGGGGTCTGAGATGGGCGGTGAACGTGTGAAGTCACTGGGAAGTTCAGTGCCAGTCCCGGCTGAGTCCGTCCCATGAGTTCCCATGTGATGCCCAGTGAACCGCTGCCAGAGAGCTGGGGGCAGGCCTGTGCCCTGCCGGTGCCTCGGCTCTGGGGAGCTGAGTGCCACAATGGCATCCCCTTGCCCAGGCTGGGGAGAGCGTGGGGTTTCTGGTGTAGCCTGCACATTGGGGTCCCAGCCGCTCCATCTGCTGCCTTCCATAGTGACGCCGCTGACCTGGTGGTGCAAGGAAAAGGCAAATTCGAGGAGCTGATGGTGTGCTCTCATGAGATCGCGGCTAGCACTGCCCAGCTGGTGGCTGCCTCCAAGGTAGGAGCTTTGCCCAGCCGCTCTCCTCTGTAAACAGCCTGGTCTTATGTGTGGGGTGCCAGCTGGTTTGCCTGCTTGGAATAGGGGGCTCCAGTGGTGGGGGTGGGAGGAGTGGCCAGTTGATACCCCGTGGACTGTCCCCTGGTCAGCTCCTGTGCTCAGAGCATGGATGCAGGAGCAAGCAAGTGAGAGCACCAAACTCCCAAAGTCAGCTACTCGCTGTGGGCTAGCGGCACGACTCCTCCCCCTGGGGCAGGGGGCGGGGCTAGCGGCACGACTCCTCCCCCTGGGGCAGGGGGCGGGGCTAGCGGCACGACTCCTCCCCCTGGGGCAGGGGGCGGGGCTAGCGGCACGACTCCCACCCCCACACAATCCTTGCTCTTGGTGAGCGATTCTCCCGTGCAAAGAGGAGGCTCTTTACACCTTCCCCCCACCAGCTCAGTGGCAGGCCTCGGTCTGGCCCTGTGTGCTAACCACTGACGTTGCTTTGGGCTCCTGGCGGCTCCCCGGAGCACTGAGCGTGCAGTGCTGTGATCACACGGCCCCTGGAGCCAGCCCAGCAGACGGGTTGTTTCCTTTCCTGGCCCGTCCTCTGCGTGAGGCGCGTGTGACCCTTCTCTTTGATCCGGCAGGTGAAAGCGGATAAGGACAGTGCTAACCTGGCCAGGCTCCGGCAGGCATCTCGAGGAGTCAACCAGGCCACCGCCGGGGTGGTGGCCTCCACCAAGTCAGGGAAGTCTCAGATTGAGGAGAAAGGTGAGTGCCAGGCCCATCTGGGTGGGGGAATCTCTGCCCAGCTTCCCTAAAGGGCTCGTCACTTCTCCAGCCGCTGTGCAGATCAGAGCCCCTCCCATTTCACTGTCTCCTGTTCACCCATCGGGCCCATCCTTCATCTCGGTGTGCTCAGCACAGCGTCTGGGGGAGTCCTGGGCGCGGGGGAGCAGCTCCTAATGGGTACAACTCGTCTGTTCTTCCCCCGCAGACAGTATGGACTTCTCCAGCATGACACTAACTCAGATCAAGCGCCAGGAAATGGACTCGCAGGTAGGGGCATCGTCTCTTAGGCTGGCTAAAGCCTGCATCATTGTTTCTGGCCTGTTGAGGGTTAACGAGGGCAGGTTTAGCAGACAGATGCGCTGCTGGGGAGCTGAGGGTGGCTCAGAGAGGCTGGGGAGAGTCCCAGAGTGGGCTGGGGCCAGGATGGGGTGGGGATGGGGAGGCCCAGCTGCTGGCCTAGGTGATGAGAAGGCCTTCTCCTTCCCTACTAGGTGCGAGTGTTGGAGCTGGAAAACCAGCTGCAGAAGGAGCGCCAGAAGCTGGGAGAACTCCGCAAGAAGCATTATAAGCTAGCGGGCGTGGCGGAGGGCTGGGATGAGGACGGTAAGTGCCCGGGGATGGGGGTGGGGGGGGCAGGGAAGCGTACAGCCTGAGCTCAGCCGGGGGTGGCAGGGGGCAAGAAGCAGACCAGCTGGGAGGATTCACTCCCTGCCTCTTTCCCTGGTACCCTGGAGAAATCTGATACAAGCCCAGGCAGCAGCACCACTGCCTTTCCTGGGGCCTCCTGCAGCATCTGTCCCTGCCGGAAAACTCCCGCCCCGGGACGCAGGGGTCAGGGATCATTAGCCCACAGTCCTCATGAGGAAACTGAGGCAGAGAGGTTGTGGTTTGCCCAGGCCCACCCAAAGAGTCTGAGCTGGGAGTAGCATCCAGGAGTGTCTGCGTCCCTTGCTTAACCCACTAGACGGCACCGCAAAATTACACCGCAAAACAGACTTCTGCTTGGGGTGCTGTGGGAGCTGTAGGGTGACTCCCGGCTACTCCCTTTCAGCCTCTGCCAGCAGGGGGCGCTGTGGGGAGCAGGGCAGGAGCTGGCTGTGGGGGAGCTCCCAGCTACTCCAGTCCTGCCTCTGCCAGCAGGGGGCGCTGTGGGGAGCGGGGCAGGAGCTGGCTGTGGGGGACTCCTGGCAACTCCCTTCCAGCCTCTGCCAGCAGGGGGCGCTGTGGGGAGCAGGGCAGGGACGGTGGCTGAGGAGACCACACATTTCCTCTGAGGAGGAGTCCCTAGAGCCTGGCAGGGATAGTATTTGTTCTCTTCTAATGCCTGGGAGCCCCAGTCCCAGAGGCCTCTGACCCTCTGTCCGCCCTTGCTGGCGTTCCTCCCCCTCCAGCTGCAGAGTAGCTTCCCACGCCTGAATCAGCGACTGACGGACGCCCCTTCAGTTGGCCGGGACCCAGCTTGGTGCAGCTCTTTCTGAAGATACAAAATAAACCGGTGCAAAATCCGCCTTGAAGCACACGTCCTCTGCGTTCCCAAGGACCCTCCTCCAGCACGCCCGGCCGGGCAGCCGCCCCACCCTCGACTGGGCAAGTAGAAAGTGCGGAGGCCTGAAGTGCCCGGAGCCATGGCAGCGCCGGCTCCCCACAGCCACGGGACACACAGACTCTGCCCGCGTGTTTAGTGCAGCTGCTTTGGGTTCCGACTGTAAACCTCGGTTCGCTCTTGCACAGACTCTGAACCGGTTCTGCCTCGGCGACACGAGCCAGGACGCACCCCGGGCCCTGGCGGCGGCAGCTCCGATCTGGCGTGGGGTACTAGGGCTTTGACCCCACTGTGCTTCTCCAGCCCGGTTCAGAGCCAGCGTCGCGCTGGGCAGGGCGTGGAAATGCAGCCAAGCTGGTTCTCCTGCTGGCGAGGCTGGGCGGGCTCTGGGCTCGGTGCTGGGCACACCGCCCTCCCCACCCCCATGCTTCCCCTCCCACTTGCTGTTCTAAGCTGGCCCTGTGCAGCTGAGAGCCCGTGGGGGGCGTGCTGCACCCGGGGGGTGGACAACGAGTGCCTTTCACTGCTGGAAGAGGGCCAGCGTGCCTCAATAACACCTCAGCCGCGAGTGTCTTACTGCACTTCGAACGGGGCCATCCCAGGGCGGCCGGCCTCCAGCCGCGGGGAGCTGCCAGCAGAACCCCAGCACGCAGGCCGGGGGAGCCCTGGTCCCTTAAAGCCATGTGTTAGACAGCCGGTGGGGGCAGCGCCCGAGCTACCAGTCTGCCAGCTCCTGCCCCCCCGGTGGGAGAGGGTCCTAGCCTGGTCCTGGGAGCCGACCCATCCCCACCCCAGAGCAGGGAGCTGTCCCAGCCTCGTGCCTGGGCAGATCACTGTGTTAGTGCCAGCAATAAACCACTGTCAAAGGTGCTTGGCCGGGCGCAGGTGAGAAGCGTCTTTCCGAGCTGCCGCTCCATCACAGCCTCTGCCTTTGCCAGCGGGGAGAGTTACCCAGGCTGCCCCAGCGGGTAATACGTGAAGCTGCCCCACCGGCTCTGATCCCTGCCCAGTGGGAAGGGGGCACTTGGACCCTGGCTCCAGCCAGCTTGCAACAGAGCTCTGCAGGGCACCCAGCTGCCGGTTCTCCTCACTGATCTGAGCCCCATGGCTGGTGTAGACTGCAGGCGTCTGGTGCTGGACTGATCCTCGGTGCCCTCCGGGGGCTGCTACGGAGCAGAAAGCTGCTTTAGAATTTGGAACAAGCACGGTCCCCTTCGCTGCCTCTGTGCCCTCCTTGCTGGTGCACAGCTGGGCATCTTCTGGGCACTGTGAGCCCGCGGGGGCAGCCCATGGCCGGGTTTGCTTGGGAAGCGAGGGATGGGAGCAGAGGAGTGACCCCTGGGAACGCCTCCCTTCCCTTCTAGACGGGGCAGAGGAGGCTGAAGACGCTTGGTGGCCTGTGTCATTTCACCCCTTTCGAGGCAGCGAATCCAAAGGCAACCCGGGGTCTGAGCTCACCCCTCCCTGGGAGCCCAGCCAGCTGCTCAGAACATGGCCACCCCATCACTTAGATCCTCCCCCCTCCCGGCTCAGGCAGCACCAGCTGGGGATGGAGGGGCAGTCTGCCCCTAGCAGAAACAAAACACCGTCCTGCTCTGGGCTTTCAGGTGCTGCCTCTCAGCCAGTGCTGACAAAGGAGTCGGTGAAATACCCTCCCTGCTGACACAGCCGGGCAGTCCTGGGCTGCTCGTACCCAGCGGACAGCCTGCACTGGGGCAGTTCATGCAAATCGGGGCCCGTTTCATCCCAGGGGAATCCCACTGCAGTGAGATGTGGAGGCGAATTTGCCTTGGCGTGTGCTTGGCCGGTCCCCCTCCCCCTGCCAGGGCTAGTGGCTGCGGGTTGGTGCCCGGTGCACAGGGCCAGTTCCCCTCCCCCTGCCAGGGCTAGTGGCTGCGGGTTGGTGCCCGGTGCACAGGGCTAGTTCCCCTCCCCCTGCCAGGGCTAGTGGCTGCGGGTCGGTGCCCAGGGCCAGTTCCCCTCCCCCTGCCAGGGCTAGGGGCTGTGGGTCAGTGCCCAGGGCCAGTTCCCCTCCCCCTGCCAGGGCTAGGGGCTGTGGGTCAGTGCCCAGTCTCACATGTCTCTGGCTGGGATGGGGTTGCCACCTAGTTGGTGCCCCGTGTCTAATTTGAAAACCAGCTGGTTCAAGCAGTGGCGATAATTGGGCCCGATTCAGACCTAGTCTGTGTCCTACTCCGCAGAAGCCATTGCTGCCCCCCCAGGGGCTGAGTCTGTCCCTTTGGGCAGTGGCTGTTCCCCCTTGTCAGCAATGGCTGCAGACGGGCCCTGGGGCAGGTCTAAGCCAGATCTGCATGGGATGCCCAGGGCCTTGGGAGAGGCGCTCTTACAGCCTGGCCGGTGAAATCCAGTCTGGCCAGTAACCTGCCTTTTCAGACAGGACTGAAGTTTGTCCTCCCGAAGCTGCCAATCACCCAATCACCCGGCAGCGCTGGCTCCCCTCTCCCAGGAGCCGGCCACGGCCCAGCCGCCTCCGGCTAAGCTGACAGCCATGGCCCAGCCCAAGCCATAGCAGGACAAGCCGGGACAGCCCAGCCTCTGTCCACACTGGCTCTGGCGTGTGGCACCACGTGCCAATCTGGGCGTCTGTCGTGCCCGTGTAGGAGAAAACAGAGCCCCGGCCTTCGGACAGGCAGCATGTGGGTCTGTGGCTGTTCACCATGTGGGCCCCAGCCCCGGAGCTCTGCTCTGGGACACTAAACACTAACCCTTGCTCCTGGCGGAGCCCATGTGGTGCTATGGCCTGCAGGGGCGCCCAGCCCTGTAGGACTTTGTGTCTGGTGCTTTCACTGCTTCCAAGTCAGCGTGATCCACCCCCGCGCCACCGACAGACCAAATACAGCCCCTTGGCCTGCCACTACCTCCGAAGCAATAGGAGCTGCAGCAGGCAGGCGGGGGGTGGGGGACGTGCTTACACCCCCTTCCTCCGGTGCGGGGTCCCACCTGGGCGGCTCAACCCCAGCTACCTCAGCTCTCCGGGCTGGTGCCACAGGGACAGAGCCAGGAGGAAGAGCAGGGATAGAGGGGTTGGAGGAGGAGGAGGGGCTGATGGGAGGGGTTCTGGGGATGGAGGAGATGGGGGGCTGATGGGAGGGGTTCTCGGCAGGATAGAAGTGGGGGGCTGACGGAGGGGTTCTGGCTGGCAGAGGAGGGAGGGGGCTGACAGGTTCTTGGCAGGACGGAGGTGGCGGGGGCTGACGGATCTCAGATGAATCTCGGGGAAATCCACCGTTTGTTTCCAAGTGAAGTGAGTTTTCCTCGTTTCTTTTTGAACTGTCCCAAGCCCAGGTGACCGAGCGTCCCTGGGAGCCGGTCCCGGAACAGCTGACCGCTCCCTGCGCCGTCTGGCCCGCACAGGGCTAAGGCAGCCAGCTGCTGCTAACAGAACTTTTAATGATTGTATGGAGGGAGGGTTCATGGTCTCGGATGTTGACTGTTTGGTCTCAATTTTTAAATAAATCTTTCAGCCCAGCGGTGGCAGTCGCTCTGCAGCGTCCGGTTCAGTTTGGGGTTCAGCTGAAGTGACTTGTTCGGGCCACACTGCATTTTCTGTGTGGCTTCACATGGAATATTATGGGCTGTTCTGCTCACCCCTGGTGGAAAAAACTAGCAGCGAAAAAGGGGCTCTGTAGCCGGGCATGCGGGTGTCTGTAGGGAGGCAGTGTGGCCTAAAGGAGAGTGCACTGGCAGTCGGGAGACCTGGGTTCTAGTCCTGGCTCTGCTGGGTGACCTTGAGCAAGTAACATCGTTGTGTCTCTGTGCCTCAGTTTCCCCATCTTTAAAATGGGGATCAGGATTCTACCCTCCTTCGTAAAGCCCTGTGATATCTGCAGATGAAAAGTCCTAGGTGATAATAGTATCCAGCCCTTACATAGCAGTTTTCATCCATAGATCGCAAAGGAGGTCAGTGTGCTTAGCCCCATTGTACAGATGGGGAAACTGAGACACAGAGGGGAAGTGACTTGCCCAAGGTCAGCCAGCAGGCCAGTGGCAGAGCTGGGCATTAAACTCAATTTCCTGAGTGCCAGTGCTCTGTCTACTAGGCCACACTGCCTCCCCTAAGAAGTAGATATTACTATATGTTCCTGCCTGACCCCCTCACTGTCTGAGCACATGTCAGCTTCCATCTGAAGGGAGATGGAAAAGACTGGGCGAGAAGGAGAAAGACGTGATGAAACAGGCATGCCAGGTGCTCGTACAAGAGCAAGAGACACTGAACCAGAACGGCAGCATGTTTAAAACTGATAAATGGACATTTGCAGCCAATGCATCGTTAACCTGTGGAACTGACTGCCACAAGCTAGCAAGGCCAACGCCTACAGCCTGTACATTGACATGGACAATGAGGCGGGCTAGAGATCTGTGAGATGACGTACAAATGTACAAAGGCTATGAACACGCAGCCTTTCGCATATGAGCCACCCACTAGCTGCCTGGAGCCAGGAGGCCTCCCCTCTGGGAAAGCTCCTTGCATAACTGTCTTTGGGGTTCCCTGGCCTCTGTTGGCGACAGGAGCCAGGCCTGCCTGGGGGGCCGCACTCTGCAGCTATTAGCGAGGGGCAGGGGCCTCGGGGCCGTAACCCAGTGCCCCTGCTGAGTAAATGTCTGGGCTTCATTTGTTGCAGTCACAAGTGACGCCCCGTATCTCCCAGCAGCTGGGGTGGGTGGAGCCAGCTCCAGCCTCGCGCCTCCCCTGCACTGTGGCACTACCGGGTCCCTTCCTTGCTCTTCTGTTGCATCCTTGCTCCCGGGGTTTAGCTCCCACCTCTTGGGTTCTCGTCCAAGGAGTCCTCTGGCAGTGGACTAGGGCTCTCTCCAGCTTGGGCATGTCCTTGAGCCCGCAGGTTCGATGCAGTGGGGTTATTTCCTTGGGCTTGGGACGTTATTACACTTTCTGGCCTAACCCATGCAGGGTTTGAGTTGCATCCCGTTTCCGGCTCTGGCTCACAAGGCTGCAGGCATTGGTTGCTGAGGGCGCTGTGCGCTCCCTTCTCGCTGGACCTGGTACCAACATGAGTTCACCCCAGGGCGGGGCAGGATCCCCTGGGAAAGGGACGAACCTGACAGTGCCGCACTGCAATCTCAGCAACCTGCCCTGCTCCCAGGCTGGCACTGCCCGAGAGCATGGAAGTGGGTGAACGTCTTGGGACTAAACGGCAGCAGAAACGAGGACACTCGCTGAGGCTGATGTGCCACCCCGCGTTCGTGGCACGGGCGTCTCCGAGCGGGGAGGTGACGAGGTGAACAGGACCCACTGCTCGGAGCTGCTCCTCTCTCCTCCCAGGAGAAGCTGAGGGCGAGGAGCCGCGTGTCCTGGGGGTGAAGGCCTGCGTTTGCATTTCCCTCCCGCAGCGCAGGGGGTCCTGCGTCCCATGGGCCCCTCCGCTGTGACTTGTACAGAGCCAAGGGCTTAGTTCGCCGGTGAAAACCTCCCCCGGCTCCAGCCTGGAGCCCTTCCTTTCTCCCGGCAGGCTCCGGATCAGTCCCTGGATTTAAGCCAGGGTGCAGTAACAGCTGGTGCACGCGGTCAGGGACCCGCAGCTTTGGAACAGTCCCTGGGAGGCCCCTTCACTGTGCCAGAGCCCCCAGGCGTCTCTCTCTTCCGCCAAGGGCAGCCACGCGGCTTC